>NC_083404.1:112867623-113492623 GCF_020745735.1 Hemiscyllium ocellatum | reverse complement strand
CTTTTCTGAACCCTTTCAAGTTTCACAACATCTTTACGATAGAAAGGAGACCAGAATTGTACGCAATATTCCAACAGTAGCCTAACCAATGTCCTGGACAGCTGCAACATGACCTCCCAACTCCTTCATTCAATATTCTGACCAATAAAGGAAAGCATACCAAACGCCTTCTTCACTATCCTATCTTCCTGCGACTCCACTTTCAAGGAGCTATGAACCTGCACTCCAAGGTCTCTTTGTTCAGCAACACTCCCTAGGACCTTACTATTAAGTGTATAAGTCCTGCTAAGATTTGCTTTCCCAAAATGCAGCACCTTGCATTTATCTGAATTAAACTCCATCTGCCACTTCTCAGCCCATCGGGTCCAGATCTGTTGTAATCTGAGTTAACCTCCTTCGCTGTCCACTACACCTCCAACTTTGGTGTCATCTGCAAATTTACTAACTGTACCTCTTATGCTCGCATCCATATCATTTATGTAAATGACAAAAAGCAGAGGACCCAGCACCAATCCTTGTGGCACTCCACTGGTCACAGGTCTCCAGTCTGAGAAACAACCCTCCACCACCACCCTCTGTCTTCTACCTTTGAGCCAGTTCTGTATCCAAATGGCTAGTTCTCCCTGTATTCCATGAGATCTAACCTTGCTAATCAGCCTCCCATGGGGAACCTGGTCGAATGCCTTACTGAAGTCCATATAGATCACATCTATTGCTCTGCCCTCATCAATCTTCTTTGTTACTTCTTCAAAAAAACTCAATCAAGTTTGTGAGACATGATTTCCCACGCACAAAGCCATGTTGACTATCCCGAATCAGTCCTTGCCTTTCCAAATACATGTACATCCTGTCCCTCAGGATTCCCTCCAACAACTTGCCCACCACCGAGGTCAGGCTCACTGGTCTATAGTTCCCTAGCTTGTCTTTACCATGGCACCACGTTAGCAGAACCAGTAAGGGACAATGGGCTGAATGGACTCCTACTGCACTGTAATAATTCCATAGCTCTGTGACCACAAGTTAATATCTGCTTTCCTTCAGCCAATTTACATAGTTGACATTGACTCTATTTTTCCATTCACATCAATTTAGTTTACGAATCTTTTATGTGGTATTTTGTCAAATTTTTTTTAAGACTCATGTGGACAACTTCCATTACAATGCTTTTGACAACCTGCTTTGTTAATTCATCAAAGATCCATGTGGAGTATGAAATCAAACAGGATTTGGACATGCTGGTGTTGGGCTTGAGTGTACAAAGGTAACAATCACACAACACCAGGTTATTGTCCAACAGGTTTATTTGGAAGCACTAGCTTTCGGAGCGCTGCTCCTTCGTCAGGTGGTTGTGGAGTATAAGATCGTAAAACACAGAATGTGCATCACTCTGTAAACTTTTACTGTAAATTCTGTGCTATAAACCTATAAATTTTAACAAAATCAAACATAATCTGCATTTTACAATCTGTGCTGATTCTCCTGAATAATAGAAAAAACGTTCAAATGCCTGTTAATTCTGCCTCCTCCACCCCTCCTAATTAGTGCTTCTAAAACCTTACCCACTGAGAAACTGACTGGACCATCATTCCCAGAAATGACAAGATGATTTTTGAAACGTTAATGTGAATAGAAATAAAATCTAAAATGTGAGCCTTTTTTCCCATGCATTTTAAAATGTTTATTCGGAAGTATGCAAGAAAATCTACTCATCTAGTTTGGGCTCTGGATCAGCAGTTTAATAATTTAGCAACAGTGAAGAGAAGTAAGGTTGGATTAGGCGCCTTCACTGGACCTATGATACTGCATTTTTGAGCAAAAGCCTTTGACTGCAGTTTGCACTAATCACAGAATCGACTGCAGCAGTCACAAAGTTATTACAACAGCCCTACCTGCGTCCACAACCTTGGTTCATGAAGTATTGCTGTAATGTAGGAATCTCAACAATTAATTCACACATTGCAAGGCTGCCAGAAACGACATTAAGATCATGTGGCAGACAATCTGTTTCACTGATTTTAGTCAGCACGGCCAGCAGGAGAGATAAGAGCAGAAGTAAACTACCCGAGGAAAAAGGTAGAAGTTTTAATAAATGTATTGCTCGCTGAACTCGGGTTGACAATGTCAAGGTGTTAGCAAAATCTTTAAGATAAAGCAAACACTAGATGCCATTCTTCAGGGAATTTGAGAGGCTTGACCCTGCCAAATTCTCAAGCAAAGCATGGACAAAGAGAATACTGAAGCTCAATATTGAATGTTCACATGAGGCATGTAGGTTCAATAGAGGCATAGTATCTCCACTTTCCTGTTGTATGAGGCCTAATTTCACAGCAAACGCTGTGTCTCAAACTAATTTGTTGGAAAGGAGTTAAAAGTGACAAGGCAGTGAAAAAAAGAATTTAATTAGAGAGTTGGTGTTAGTTTTTTTAACATTCACTTTTCCAAGTTAACCTCAAATATGAGGGAGAGCCTTAACTGGGGTAAACAAATGTTAAATTATAACATTAGAGATTAACACCTCTCATTTTGACTTTAGCTATATACCTGAATATGTTTTGAAATTATAATACAATGACAACAGCCACAAGTGCAAACATACAGTCGGCAAACAATTTGAATTTTCTTTTAAGTTCTGAAATTCTCAAGTTAAATATTTCCTCATGTATATTTACAAATTTAATGAACAAAGTTAATTTTTGGGAAAAAAAGTATAAATGTTTAGTTGATTTTCTGCACTCCTTATAGGCAGAAATTAATGCAGCTCTTTCCAATGACACAGTTGACAGGTCAACATTCCTACCACCTTTCTGGGCATCAGATAAAATTAAAACACGTGATTAAGAGCTGTCATCTGGTAGAGAGTGGTGAGATTTTTTAGATTAGATTAGATTCCCTACAATGTGGAAACAGGCCCTTCGGCCCAACAAGTCCACACCGACCCTCCGAAGAGTAACCTGCCCAGACCCATTTCCCTCTGACTAATGTACCTAACACTATGGGCAACTCAGCATGGCCAATTCACCTGACCTGCACATCTTTGGACTGTGGGAGGAAACCGGAGCACCCAGAGGAAACCTACACAGACACAGGGAGAATGTGCAAACTCCACACAGACAGTCACCCGAGGCTGTAATCAAACCTGGGACCCTGGCACTGTGGGCAGCAGTGCTAGCCACTGAGCCACTGTGTCACCTTCATCTGTGAATATTGACTACCTTTGCACTGAATTGTATAAAAATTGAATTCATTTAAAACCTGCTACTTCAGAAAATACAGAATAAATTGACTAGCCTCTGCAAAGAGAAAGAACAGACATAGACTGACAATCCTAATCATTTCTAGAGGATTAAAGAACGTTACAACATTCTGAAAGGAACATAGGAACATGAGTCGGCCATTCAGCCCCTTGAGCCTCCACTGCTATTCCATTAGATTATGGCTGATCTGTGTCTTAACTTCATACGCCTACCATTGCCTATAACCCTCGATACCTTGGCAGAACAAAACATTATCTATCTCAGATTTAAAATTAACAACTGTTTCTGTACCCAAAGCTGTTTGTGGAAAAAACTTCCAAACCCCTACCACCCTCTGTGTGTAGAAGTGCATACTAACATCTCTCCTGATTGGTCAAGCTAAATTCTGTCTTTTCCCGTTCATATCTTGAAGACTTCAATCAGAATATCCCTTAACCTTCTAAATTCCCGAGAAAACAGGATTTGTATAACCTCTCCTCATAACTTAATCGAAGAAGTAAAGATAGATTTTGCAAGTCTTAAATTGTAACCCCTCCAAAGCCAGTATATCCTTCCTAATGAGTTCCCTCCCACGGATCATAGAATCCCAATAGTCTGCATACAGGCCATTCAGCCCAAAAAGTCCACACCAATCCTCTAAAGACTAACCCAACCAGACACATTCCCCTATCCTATTACTCTACATTTACTCTTGACTAATCCACCTAACCTACACATCATTGAACACTATGGGAAATTTAGCATGGTTAGTTCACCTAACCTGCACATCTTTGGAAACTGGAGCACCCGGAGGAAACCCATGCAGACATGGATACAATGTGAAAACTTCACACAGACAGTCGTTCAAGGCTGGAATTGAGCCTGAGTCCCTGACACTGTGAGGCAGTAGTTATAACCACTGAGCCACCGTGTTGCCCATATGAGCAAGCAAGGTAGATTAGCCATGGGAAATGCAGAGTTACAGGGATAGGGGGAGAGGGATGGTGCTCTTTGGAGGGTCAGTGTGACATAGGGATTCTATGATTTCAAGGTGTGATGCCCAGGTCTACTCAAAATATGCCAAGTGCTATCTAACCAGGGTTTTGTGTAACTGAGTACTCCAGTCCTCTAGATGTAAATGCTAACATTCCAATAGCTTTCTTGATTATTTTCAATAAAAAGTGTGTAAGGATAAATCAAGAAACTACAAGCCAGTCAGTCTAATTAGAGTGGTAGGAAAACTCTGAGAGACAGTAATTAGGGATAACATTAAATGTCACTCGAATAAATTAATGAAATCCAGCCATCAGCACATCATGTTTCTTAAATGACATACTTCCAAAAGAAAGTTGACAAAGTGCCATATAACAGTCTCAGCAAAATGTGAGCACCATGGAACAAAAATATAAAATATAAAATTGATTGCGATAGATTAATTGGACCCTGAAAAGATACTTGCTATGGCCCAGTTGGAGTATTATACCTAGACACCACATTTTAGGAAGGATGTGAAAGCATTAGAGAGGGTTCAGAAAAGATTCACCAGACTGATTCCAAAATGATAATGTGGAAAAGCTGGGACTATACTCCTTGGGAGAGTGAAGCTAATTCAGTTTTCATAGAGGCTTAAGACCACAAGGGGTCAAGACAGCGTGGTTAGGGAGACACTATTCCCAGAGGCAGAGGGCCAAGAATCAAAATGCTTTATGGTCTATGTAATGATAACAAGAGGTAGGCAATACTTAGGCGGTGAGTGGTTAATATGTGGAAATGTACTGCCTGAAAGCATGGTGGTCTCAGGAACAACAGCAGCTTTCAAACAAGAAACGAACAATTGAAGAAATTGAAAGGGTTCTGGGAGTGGCACAGTGGTTAGCACTGCACCAGGGTCCCAAGTTCAATTCCAGCCTCAGGTGACTGTCTGAGTGGAGTTTGCCCATTCTCCCCGTGTATGCGTGGGTTTTCTCTGGGTGCTCCAGTTTCCTCCCACAGTCACAAAGATGTGTAGAGCAGGTGAACTGGCCATGCTAAATTGCCCATAGTGTTAGGTGCATTAATCAGAGGGAAGCCACTCTGAAGAGGTTACTCTTCAGAGGGTCGGTATGGATTGGTTGGGCCGAAAGGCCTGTTTCCACACTGTAGGAAACCTAACTTATCTTAACTGGGACTAGGTATGTTGTTCTTACAGAGAGATGACACAGACATGATGGGCCTATTGGCTTGCTTATATGCTGTAACCACTATTGTATATGGTTTTATTACATGTTTTGTCTGTTTCCGTTTTAACAGCATAAAAGTTCAATATCTCTGCAGCTACATGATTTTCTTCCAAATTGCAGGGCATCTATTCAAGAAATACCACTGGGTGTGGTCTTTTTGCAATACTGCTCTACTTTGCCATCCAGATGAGTAATGTGGTTGAAAACAAAGTCAGGCTTGTTCTCAGGGTTGGTACAAGTGCTGTTTTACAACTTGTCACAAATAGACTTGTTAACGTCAACCCTTCTGAAACAGAGTGAACACCTCATTTGCAGGACAACAGAGTTGCAGCCCTTTTGTTAGTCTTCAACTTTTCTTCCAGGACTGAGGTTAGATTATCATAGGTTGGTAACAGTTCCTCCTTGAATATACATCCTGTCTTGCTAATTGCCTGCATTCAGATGCAAACTGGCATCGGCTCCATAATCAAAGGCTCAAGATAACAACTGAGAGAAAGAGAATTTTGGATTAAAAGAATACTTCAATGCAAAACATGGCTTTCAGTGTCATTCAGGAGAGTCCTTTTTCATAAACCAGAGAATATAGATGTGAGAAATGATTTGATCTGCCATAATTTTCCCACCAAAGTGGAATGAAAACTACCCCATTGCAAGATCCAATTGTTTCTTAAATGATTCTTAAAAGTTTTTGACACCAGTATTTATCTGGAAGTTTATTTTGCACATTGATTACTCTATGTGAAAAGAGTTTACTGATTTCACTTTGTAAGTGCTAGTCTGACCCTGTGACTCCTAACTGTGCACCAACAGCATCTTTTAAAATAACATTTTGAATTACATTTTCTTCATGTCATTTTAAAAATCTTACACCGCTCTTCACTAGATCGCCACCCAGATGTTCCTTTGCAAGTGCGATGAGACCAATAAATTGAGGCTTCATTGTAAGCCCTGGGAGTAACCAATAGCCTCATGGTTTTCACCTTAAAATCCCCACAATGTTGAAACAGGCCATTCAGCCCAACGCATCCACACCAACCCTCCGAAGAGCATCCCACCCTGACCCATCCCTCTACCTATAACCTTGCAATTTCCAATGGCTAATGCACTTAACACATCCCTGAACACTATGGGTAAATTAGCATGGCCAATCTACTTAACCTGCACATCGTTGGACTATGGGGGGAAACTGGATCATGCAACAGAAACCCACGCATAAATGGGAAGAATGTACAAACTCCACACAGACAGTCACCGGATGGTGGAATGAAACCGGGTCCCTGGCGCTGCGAGACAGCAGTGCTAACCACTGAGCCACCATGTTGCCCTGCTCTCCTTCCTGTCACAGTTAAATATTGAATCTTCAATTCTCCACCACAGAGACAATTCCCAAACCTCTCTATTCTTCATTTCTAAAAAGACAAAGTTAGAAATTTTAAAAAGGCCTACAATTTCTTATGGTGTTACTACTACACTTTGAAATAGGACTCCTGCTCAAATGCCAGAGATGTCCCAGACTTGGTTCCTTTTCTTATTGTTTAGATTAGACTCCCTACAGTGTGGAAACAGGCTCTTCGGCCCAACAAGACCACACCGACCCTCCGATGAGTAACCCACCCAGACCCATTTCCCTCTGACTAATGCACCTAACAATACGAGCAATTTAGCATGGCCAATTCATCTGACCTGCACCTCTTTGGACTGGGAGAGGAAACCAGAACACCCAGAGGAAACCCACGCAGACATGGGAAGAATGGGCAAACTCCACACAGTCACCTGAGGCTAGAATTGAATCTAGATGCCTGGAGCTGTGAGGCAGTAGTGCTAACAATTGAGGCCCTGATGGCTTCAGTGATGGCCCTAGCCCTAAACAGAGCACAGCGTCCTTGGTACAGGTTTCCAAAATCTGGCTTGTCCGTGCTCTGAACACAATGGCCTCACCCTCTTCCAAGCACAAAGACTTATTCCAGCTCTGGACTCAGTGACTCCACCTCCAACATGAGTTGAAGTGTGTGGTGCTGGAAAAGCATAACCAGTCAGGCTGCATCTGAGGAGCAGGAGAATCAACGTTTCAGGCATAAGCCCTGATAAGCCCTCGATTCTCCTGCTCCCCAGATGCTGCCTGACTGGCTGTGCTTTTCCAGCATCACATTCTTTGACTCTGAGCTCCAGCATCTGCAGTCATCACTTTCTCCACCTCCAACATGAGCCCAGTTTGCCCCAACTCTCTGCATCCCTCTCCTGCCATCACAGGAACAAGTCTAGTGAAGGTGGCCTCCAAGATGGTGCAGGAGCCTGGCAAGCTGTCCTAACCTAATCATTCCCTCACATCTATTTAATCATTCTACTCTTTTAAATCTCAATTGTTAGTCTGTCAGAATTACTAACAATCTTCTTTTAAATCTGCTTACAGATTTGGCAAAATTTCGACCTCAGGAAATAACCGATTGGATCTGACCATGGGGAGCAGGACCTCCTGGAGGGGCCGACTGCTTATGGGACCCATTAACTGAATTGCAACAGCAGAGTGACTAGTCCCTTATCAGCTTCTCAAAGGCCTGACACAGAGGTTGACCAGTGACCTGACTTCGTGGAGTGGACCCTATCTCGTGGAGACCCGACATTGAGGCCCGACCAGACCGAGAACAAGATCCTCTGGAGTACCTGAGGCTGTGACCAGTACCCTGGACCCCTTCATCTGCATCCACTTACCTTCCAGAACAGCAGACCATCCACTCCGACTCCCGGTCCCGAACAGAAGCAGCCACTTACCTCGGAAGCATGGGAGATCAGTTGGCCTGCATGTAAGACTGAAACAACATGGATTGAAGTCTGTCCTCCCCAGCATACTCCTGGTAAACATCCAATCCATTGAAAAAAGCTGGACAAACTTAAAGCTGACTCACCCACCAAAGGGAGTTGAGAGTCTGTTGGGAGTTCTGTTTTAAAGAGACATGGCTCACTCCTGCTGCACCTGACTGTGCATTACATCCTGAGAGTTTCTCAATCCACTGGATGGACCTCATGGTGTCCTTGAGGTAAAAACAATGACTGCAGATGCTGGAAACCAGATTCTGGATCAGTGGTGTTGGAAGAGCACAGCAGTTCAGGCAGCATCCAAAATGCAGCGAAATCGACATTTCGGGCAAAAGCCTTTATTCCTGATGAAGTGCTTTTGCCCGAAACGTCGATTTCGCTGCATTTTGGATGCTGCCTGAACTGCTGTGCTCTTCCAGCACCACTAATCCAGCACATGGTGTCCTTGGGCAAGGCAAAGGGCGGAGGGGTCTGCCTCCTGACCAATAGTAGCACAGTGCCTCACAGCACCAGGGTTCCAGGTTCAATTCCAGCCTCAGGCAATTGGCTGTGTGGAGTTTGCACATTCTCCCTGTGTCTGCGTGGGTTTCGTCTGGGTGCTCTGGTTTCCTCCCACAATCCAAAGATGTGCAGGTCAGGTGAATTGGCCATGCTAAATTGCCCGTAGTGTTAGGTGCATTAATCAGAGGGAAAATGGGTCTGGGCGGGTTACTCTTCAGAGCATCGGTGTGGATTGGTTGGGCCGAAAGGCCTGTTTCCACACTGTAGGGAATCTAATCTAATCACTGGATGCTTGGACATGCTTACACCGACGAGTTATTGTTACTGGACCGAGCATGTCTCATGGTGAAGTGCCATCCGTATCTGCTGGGGGAGTTACCTCCACTATCCTGAGGGCAGCTTACATCCCAACTCATGTAGAACGCGATGAAATATATATCCCACAAATAACCTTGAAATGGAATATCCCGAGGCCTTGTTCATTATAGCTGGCGACTTCAACAAGCAAACCTCAAGAATGTGCTGCCAAGATACCATCAACACGTCTCCTGACTTACCAAACACCCTGGATACAACAAGATGCCTACTGCTCACCCCTCCCACCCCACCACCCCCACCACCTGCACTTTGCTCCTTCTCCTAGTTCACCAGCCGGAACTGAAGTGTGAGGATCTGGTACAGAAAGTCGTACAGTGCTGGTCTGAGGTAACAGACGAGCTTCTACATGACTGCTTGGTGTCAGTGGACTGGTCCATATTGAAGAACTCAGTGGCCAACCTCAAGGAGTATTCCACTAACCTCAGTAAATGAATAAAGGACTGGGTGTCAAAGACATTAATTCAAGTGCTCCCCAACCAGAAACCATGGATGAACCAAAAGATTCACTACCTACAGGAGCCAGGTCTGAGGCATCCAAGTCAGGTGATCCTGCCCTATATATGAAATCTCCGTATGATCTTCACAAAGCCATCAGGGATGTCAAGAGACAACACCAACCTAAGCTAAAGTCCCAGACTAACCACACAAGCACGCATTTACTGTGGCAATGCTTACATTTTATAATAGGCTACAAAGCCATGTTGGGTAGAATCACTGCCAATAATGCATTCCTCCCTAACGAGATCAATGCATTCCATGCTGGCTTTGAACAGAAGATCACTGAATTAATGTCAACTGCCCTGACAGCCTGTCTTCACAGACTTCAGATCGCCCTCCCTGACAGTGAACCCACGGAAAGCAACTGGTCCAGATGGAGACCCCAGCTGTGCACTCAGATCCTGCACAGATCTGGTGGCAAGAGCATTTGCAGACATGGAGTTATAGATTCATGGAGATGTACAGCATGGAAACAGACCTTTCGGTCCAACCCGTCCATGCCAACCAGATATCCCAACCCAATCTAGTCCTACCTGCCAGCACCTGGCCCACATCCCTCCAAACCCTTTCTATTCATATACCCATCCAGATGCCTTTTAAATGTTGCAACTGCACCAGCTTCTACCACTTCCTCTGGCAGCTCATTCCTTACATGTACCACCCTCTGCATGAAAATGTTGGCCCTTAGGTCTCTTTTATATCTTTCCCCTCTCACCTTAAACCTATGCCCTCTAGTTCTGGACTTGCCAACCCCAGGGAAAGGGCTTTGTCTATTTATCCTATCCATGCCCCTTATAATTTTGTATACCTCTATTACATCACCCCTCAGCCTCCGATCCTCTAGGGAAAACAGTCCCAGCCTACTCAGCCTCTCTTTCTAGCTCAAATCCTCATCTTTAACATCTCCTTACTATGATGTGAGGTTCTCGCCTGCTTCAAGAAGACCACTATCATTCTGGTGCCAAAGAAAAATCAGGCAATATGCCTTAATGACTATAGCCCGGTGGCTCTGACATCCATCCTTATGAAGTGATTCAAGAGGTTAGTAATAGTACATGTCAACTCTTGTCTCCCAGATTGCCTTGATCCACTACAATCCACCCATCGTCAAAATAGGTCCATGGCAGACACCATCTCCATGGCCCCACACCCAATTCCCAGACTCCTATTTATTAACATTTCTCCACCTTCAACACCATAATTCCATCTAGACTCGTGTCCAAACTCCGAGATGTAGGATTCTGTTCCCCACTCTGCAACTGGATCCTCAACTTTCGGACCTGTAGGCCATGATCATTGTGGATAGGTGACAACACCTTCTCCACAATAATCCTCAGTGGCGGTGCCCTGTAGGGTGCATACTCAGCCCTTACTATACTCTCTACATTCTCACAACTGTGCCACCAAATTTAGCTCTAACTCTATTTTCAAGTTTGCTGATGACAGCAAAGCAGTGAGTCAGATTTCAACCAACAACGAGACAGAGTGGTATGGTCTGAAGAGATAGACAGCTTAGTGGCATAGTGTAAAGACAACAATCTCTCCCTCAGTCTCAGTAAAACGAAGGAGCTGGTCACCATCTTCAGGAAGTGAAGTGGAGGACATGTCCCTCTCTGCATGCCCCTCAGCCCCCTTCACTGAGGGTGATGTGACTGAGAGCTTCCAGTTCCTAAGACTAAATATCAACAATCTGTCCTGGCCCATCCACTTTGACACTACAGTCCCAAAAGCACAGCAACAGGTCTACTTCCTCAGAAGGCTAAGGAAATTTACCAATTTTTATGGATGCACCATAGAAAACATGCCATCCAGATGCATCATTATGTGATAAAGCAACTGCTGTGCTCAAGACTGCAAGAAATTACAGAGCATACAGTGAATGCAGCCCAGTCCATCACACAAACCAGCCTTGCTTGCATTGACTCCACCTACACTTCGTGCTGTCTCGGGAAAGCAGCCAACATAATCCGAGATCCCTCCAACCCAGTTATACTCTCCTCCACCTTCTTCAATCAGGCAGAAGATATAAAAGTTTGAAAATATGTATCAACAGATTTAAGGACAGCTTCTCTCCCACTCTATTCAGACTTATGAACGGACCTCTCATATATCAGAGTTGACCTTTCTCTGAACTTTATCTGTAACTGTAGCACTACGCTTTGCATTCTGTTCTATCAGCCTGATGTACTTATGTGAGGTATGATTTGTCTGGTTAGCACACAAAATAATACTTTCCACTGTATCTCAGTATCTGTGACAATAATAAGTCAAATCAAATCAAAATCAAGTTATTTATTCATTGTACTTCCTTTATGGAACTAATATCCTTCCTGAGACGAGGTAATGAAAACTGCACACAGTACTCCAGGTATTCCAGTCTAACCAAGCTTCTATACAGGTGAAGGTGAGAACTGAATATGCTGGAGATTAGAGTGGAGAGTATTTTTTTACCCAAAACACTGATTCTCCTGCTCTTTAGATGCTGCCTGACAATGCTGTGCTTTTCCAGCACCACACTCTCAACTACAAGCTTCTCTACAATTGAAGCAAGGCATCATGATTCAGAAATTGAATACAAAAGTAATAGAGTAATGCTGTACAGAGCAGATACTAAACCACAGATCGAGTACAGTGCACAGCATTGATCTTCTTATTTGAGGAAGGGTGTGCATTCAAAGTAGTGCTCTATGATTCTATGACTCTATAAGGTTTACGAGATTAATAACTAGTAATGACAGCCTGTCCTATGATGAAAAGTTGAACAGGCGAGGCTTGTATCTGCTGGGGTTTAGAAGAGAAAGAGGTAAGTTGATTGAAACATTTAGGATCAATAAGGAGTTAATCCTGACCAAATATTGCAGACTTAAGCTGATGGCAGCTGTCATCAAGGTACAGTGGAGAAATACCACAAGCTAAGGTCCTTCTACTGAAGTTAAATTGGGGTCCATTCAGTTATCGGACTCTCCCAGTGTCTCAAATGCATGTAAATGTAGTCTTGTTCAAGTAAGAGATACCCTTGGTTTGTTCGGACAGAGTCGAACTCCAATGTTTGTTTGTTTCTTTGGTATGCTGGTGTGCAGAACTGAACAGTGTTTAAAGGATATTTTCAAAATAAAATAAAGGATAACGAAGATCTTTTGAAGATGTGGAGAAGATGTTTCCATTTGTGGAAGAATCGAGAACTCGGTGTAAAACTCAAGGCTCGCCCATTTCGGATGAAGATAAGGGGATATTATTCTCACACATGAACACAGACTTTGGAATTCCCTTCCTTAAAAGGGAGTCGAGTCTGTTAAAATTTTTGAGGGAAATCTAAATAGATTATTGAAGCAAGCATGTGAAAGTATGTCAGAAGCTGTCCATTGTGTGCTGTAATCAGACTGGCCGCATCTCATTTAAGGGCAGCGCCGACTGGAGGGACCAAGTGACCTCTTCCCATTTTAATTTGTATGTTTTTATGTTCGAAAATCCCTCACCGGAAGTTTCTCTTTATTTACCCTATAAATTCCTTTGAACATCTGAAACACTTATAGACAAATTGCTGGTTGCAGAAAGTTGTTCTGATATGGAAGTTGAGTAAGAGACAGGAATCTAAATAAGCACGAGACAGAAAAGAATACAGAGATATATTGATGGGGTTAGATGAAGCAAGATAGGAGGAGACTTATGCAGACCACAAACAGCAGCAGGGATCAGTTGAGAAAACAGCCTTTGTGTTAAAAGGGTAGAGAACTCTAGTAACAGTATAATGCAAATCTACAGATCTGAAAGTTTAACACTGTTTTCCTCTCTCCCCAGACCTGCTGAGTATTCCAGCATTTATTTTGCTTTAACACCGAGTAATGCCTTGCTTTAATGTCTTGCATCAGTGTTGGTCTTAAATATTTTTCTCTGTCAGATTTCACCTTGTGCCATTTCATCTTCCCATTATAGCTGGAACAGCAATCGCTCAAATCAGCCATCATTTACTGGTAACAATACACTTCAAAATTAGCTAAATGTGATGAAGTGAAACTGGAACCAAAACATTAGCTCTGACTGCTGTCCACAGATTCTACCACACCTTCTGAATTGCTCCAGTAATGCATGGTGGGTCAGTGGTTAGCACTGCTGCCTCACAGTGCCAGGTGCCTGGGTTTGATTCCCACCTCGGGTGACTATCTGTGTGGAGTTTGCACATTCTCCCTGTGTCTGTGGGTTTCCTCTCACAATCCAAGGTTGTGCAGGTTAGGTGAATTAGGCAAGAGTGAGGACTGCAGATGCTGGAAACCAGAGTTTAGATTAGAGTGTTGCTGGAAAAGCACAGCAGGTCAGGCAGCATCCGAGGAGCAGAAAAAGCGACGTTTCAGGAAAAAGCCCTTCATCAGGAATAGGTTAGGTGAATTGGCTATTCTAAATTGCAGGTCGAAACCTAGAGGAATGGGTCTGGGTGGGTTACTCTTCAGAGAGTTGGTGTGGACCTGTTGGGCCGAGGGGCTTGTTTCCATACTGTAGGGAATGTAATCATTTCGGCATTTGCAATTCATTGTTTTATCAAAGTTAGCTTGTTGGCTGTAAAGTGCATTGGGATGTCCCCTCTATATGAAGCCTTTCTTATTACTGTCTGATTCCCACAGAATATCCATCATATTGGATGGTTGCTCCTGTCTCTGTCTATGTTACCCTTGTATTCCCCAAGGAGGTACCCATTCACATTTCCTGTAGATCTCAGGAAGTGTTGGAGCAGTTGCAAGGGTTGAGCCACTAGTGTCCTGGCTAAGCACCTCTCCAGAGACCTCTGGCTTTTGAATATTGCATGAAATTCATTGGGATACTCAGCAGGATGGTTGTGGAAGAGTGATATCTAATCTGACCCAATCCCCCACCACATTGTATTGCATCTGACCAGCATTCCTTTGCTCAGAAACAAAAACAGAAACTGCTGCAAACGCTCAGCAGGTCCAGTGACCCTTCCTCAGAGTTCTGGAAGAAAAATGTTAACTCCAATTACTCTCCGCGGACTCTGCCACACTTGCTGAACTTCCCAAAAATTTTCATTCTTGTTTTTGATTTCCAGCATCCACAGTTCTTTTGGTTTCCCGTTGCTTCACCACCACTGTGACGTAATTTCATTGCTGAGAGGGGAAAGTTTTGATTTTTAAAACTCTAATCCTTATTTTCAAACCTCTCTACTCCTCCAGTCCACCTTTCTAATGCCTTCCAGCCACGAAACCCATTCCTCCAATTCTAGCCTCCTGTGCATCCCCAGTATTAATTCTCTGCCATTGGTGACTGCACCTTTCTCTGTCAAAACCCTCCCTGAATCTCCCTATCTCTCTTCCGCGCTTTAAGAAGCCTCTATAAGAATAGTTTTTGACCTGGCTTTCAATCTGTCCTAAATACTGCTGTGGCTCAGTGTGAAATTTTGCTTGATAGCCCTCATGTGTTAACAGCTTGGGACAATTTATAATGTTAAAAATGCTATATAAATGTAAATTGTTGTTGTCTGTGCAAACAATGAGTCTTCAATTTCAGAAATGCAGGATATGGGTATGGAATATTCCACGCTTTAAGACTTTCTTGTCATTCAATCAGTGTATCTTAACCACCTACTCATCTTGGATTTGTAGCAGCCCAATAGCTTACAACAACCTGCATTCATATACTACCTTTAACGTAATAAAACATCTCATGATGCTTCACAGGAGTATTATAAAACAAACTGTGGCACTAAGCCACAAAAGGAGATTTGAGGGCAATAACTTGGTAGGTTTTAAGCTGTGTCTCAAAGGAGGAAAATGATGTAAAGAGGTAGCGAATTTAAGGAGAGAATTCCAGTGCTAAGAGCTTGGGTAGCCATCAGTGATAGAACAAATAAAGCTGGCAATGCTGTAGAGACTGAGAAAGGGATGGGCAGATGTTTTGGAGGGTTGTGGAGATGGAGATTGTAAAGTTAGCGAGGGAGCCAGGCGATGGAAGCAGTTGAAGATAGGGAAGAAAATTAGAGGGAACACTGCTAGGAAGGCATTTGGTTGTATCAATCACTAAACAATCTAAGAAAAAAATGAGTTAAAATAGACCTACCTTCTAGCATTGATCTCGGCGTGGAAATAACTAAGACAAACTCAGTACTATTAGCTCTGCTAAGTCCTCCTTGTCAACATCTGGGGCTGGAGCCAAAACTGGGAGAACTGTCACATAATTACATTCAAGGAATTAAAATGCCTCAGTCAACATATCACCACCTCTGCAGAAGTGGCAGAACAGGGGTGTCGTTATGAGGGAGTTGTCACTGGAGTCCTTAACATTGACTTCACACACCCAAAGTCTCATGGCATTAGGTTAGTCATTGGATAAAGTGTGACGCTGGAAAAAGCAAGCAGGTCAAGCAGCATCTGAGGAGCAAGAAAGGGTTATGCCTGAAACGTCAACTTGTTTGTTCCTTAGATGCTGCCTCACCTGCTGTGCTTTTTCCAGCGCCACACTTTATCAACTCCACCATCTCCAGCATCTGCAGTCTTCACTATCTCTTAGGCTAAACACTGACAAGGAAACTGCCTGGGGATTATTATGTACCACTCCCCAAGCCAGGGGGAACAACCCTGATTCAATGAAGATTGCAGCTGGTCGCAAATAATTTGGATGTGAGCTTAAGAGATATAGTTAGTAAGTTTGCAGATGAGGTGTAGTGGACAGCGAAGAAGGTTACCTCAGATCACAACAGGATCTTGCTTAGATGGGCCAATGGGCTGAAGAGTGGCAGGTAACATTTAATTTAGATAAATGAAAGATGGTGCATTTTGGGAAAGCAAATCTTAGCAGGACTTATGCACTTAATGGTAAGGTCCTAGGGAGTGTTGCTGAAGAGACCTTAGAGTGCAGGTTCATAGCTCCTTGAAAATAGTGTCACAGGTAGATAGGATAGTGAAGAAGGACCTGATAATAAATGCTTGGTCAGCCAACAACCATGTCCCATGAATGAAAAACAACATAAATAGAAGAATGTTAAGACCACAGCATTTAGAACAAGAACAAAGAACAGTACAGCATGGGAACAAGCCCTTTGCCCTACTAAGACTATGCTGTGACTGCACCAAGACTGCAGTCTAGACTGTGTGGGCTAACAAATGCAGAGTGATAAGTCGACAGAACTTGGCATCAATTAAGTCATGGACAATAGTTGCTGAATTTCATAACAATGGTTACCTCATATGTTGTTAGACATGGAAGAGACGATGAAAATGTGTATTGCAGTACAATTCTCAACTGTTCAGCTAATATCCCTTACCCAACGTTTGGTATTAGAAAACAAGAACAGTTATTCAGCAAATCCACCCCCCCCCTCCCTCCCCCCCCCCCCCCCCCCCCCCCCCCCCACAGCCCTGCATAGGCAGTGAGCAGTGAGTAAAATCTAAGTTAACATTGATAAGGGAAAGTTTTGCAGTTGCTTCATCAGACTGGCTCCATCCTGTCCAAGGTCTCTCCTTCCCCAACAAAAACAACATTTGCAAATGCGCATGCTGGAACTCTGAAGTGATTACTGTGTGAAGTTCAAAGCACATGGAGACATGTGTGGGTTGGGTTTTACCCAGTACAAGCAAGCCAGTGTTGTGACTGCCTAGAGGCAAAATGCAATATGCTGATCACCCTTTTCACCTATGCATAAGGAGACCATTGAAAAGTTCCCTGCTGATGTCAAATTACTAGGACATTCTGGTCACAGTTGGATCAAACCACAATGAATCAACTCTCCTTGTGCTTTTTCCTATAGATGTAAGCTGCCCCATCAAGCGATTAGCTACTTAAATATTGCAAAGCTCATTGTTAATGTCTGTCTCCCAATACAGAGCCATTTTATCTTCCCCTTGTGTAAAACAATAGGACCCACTTCTGACTACAACTATTTCACAGTAGGTGGGTTACTCTGTGGAGTGGGCTATTGTATTTCAAAATGTAAGACAGCAGAGGAATTTAAGCTGATACACTGATGAATAAACATTAAAGGCGGCGGAAAAGATCCCATCAAACTGGCTCCGAGAGGAGAACATTCACTAAAAGGATGATCCTCATCCTTCCCCCATTCCCTCTTTTTTATATCAGTAAGACCAATAGCTAAGGTGTAAGGTTGAAAGAGATGCAATAGTTTCCTGTCAAGGTTCATTCTGATCAGCTCCATGGCTTATGACTCTTCCCAGGAACACCCTGCCCCCGCTGCATTCCACCTCATAGCTCCCCAGAGTTGCACAGTTGATTTCTGCCTCCCTTCCAAAATCAACAAGCAGGATTGAGATACAACCATCACTCCATTATCTGGCCAATTGATTCTCTCTCCACATCCATCCTCTGTCAGGATGGTCTGAACAATGGTCTCCACTTCTTCCTTGCAAAGATGCCACAACAGACTCCATCCACAACCATTCTCCTTTGCCTGTCTTAGGTCATTCTCAGTCTGAGCAACTTCTCCTTTAATAAGGAATTCTGAAGTAGAGTCATAGTTGATTTGAGATATTAACACTGTTTCTTGCTCCACAAATGCTGCCAGAGTTACTGAGTTGTTCCAGCTCTTATCTGTTTTTATCAAGGTTAAATATCAACTGTAGATGGAGGACAATTTTGTAAAGAACACATTTGGTTTGCCTGAAATTCATTTGATTTCAACTGCAAAATATTATCAATGACTCGCTAGAATTTAGAAGAATGAGAGGGGATCTTATAAAAACATTTAAAATTACCAAAGGGATTAATAAGATAGAGACAGGCAAGTTGTTTCTGCTTGTAGGTGAGACTGGGACAGGGGACATGGCCTCAAGATTAGGGGGAGTAGATTTAGGACAGAGATGAGGAGGAACTGTTTTTCCCAGAGAGTCGTGAATCTGTGGAATTCTCTGTCCAAGGACGTAGTAGCACAGCTTCATTAAATATACAATTGGATGGGTTTTTGAATGGTAGGGGAATTATTAAGGGTTACAGGGATAATACGGGTAGGAGGAGCTGAGATGATGGATACATCAGCCATGGCTCAATGGGCCAAATGGCCTGCTTCTATTACTATGAAACTATGAAACAGATGTTCATTTCTAAAAGATTTTACTGAGCCAGTTTGGATATTACAGCGATCTGAAAGTTTTGTTGTCACTATTACAGGGAAATTTCCCAGGTATCATGGTGGGATTTGAACACAGTTACTGATGATTACTATTTTCGTACAGCACCAAAGCAGACCCTTCAGTCAAACTCGTCCACGTCAATTTGGGGCAGCACAGTGGCTCAGTAGTTAACACTACTGCCTCACAGCATCAGGGTCCCAGGCTCAATTCTAGCCTCGGGCAACTGTCTGTGTGGAGTTTGCACATTCTCCCCGTGTCTCCGTGAGTTTCCTCTGGATGCTTCGGTTTCCTCCCACAGTCCAAAGATGTGCAGGTGAGGTGAATTGGCCATGCTAAATTGCCCAAAGTATTAGGTGCATTAGTCAGAGGGAACTTGGTCTGGGTGGGTTGCTCTTAGAGGGTTGGTGTGGACTGGATGGGACAAAGGGCCTGTTTTCACACATTAGAGAATCTAATCTAATAATCTAAACTAATCTACTCCCACTTGACCCGCAATTCTCTAAACTCTTCCTATTCATATACACATTCAGGTGCCTTTTAAATGCTGTAATTGTACCAGCAAGTCCTCTGGAAGCTCATTAGATTACTTACAGTGTGGAAACAGGCCCTTCGGCCCAACAAGTCCACACCGACCCACCGAAGCGCAACCCACCCATACCCCTACATTTACCCCTTACCTAACACTATGGGCAATTTAGCATGGCCAATTCACCTGACCCACACATCTTTGGACTGTGGGAGGAAACCGGAGCACCCGGAGGAAACCCACGCAGACACGGGGAGAACGTGCAAACGCCACACAGTCAGTCGCCTGAGTCGGGAATTGAACCCGGGTCTCAGGCGCTGTGAGACGGCAGTGCTAACCACTGTGCCACCGTGCCGCCCACATTCTATTCACGCACCAGGCTTTGCATGAAAAAGTTGCCCCTTAGGTCTCTTAAATCTTTCCCCTCTCACCCTAAACCTATGCCCTCTAGTTCTGGACTCCCCCACCCCAGGGAAAAAGGCCTTGTCAATTTGCCCTGTCCTTAGCCAAGCCTAATAATTATTGAATTACCTGTCTAATAACATAATTAAACCCCATCATGAGCTATTTTGTCCCCTCATGCCCCCACCTCCATGAATCTTGGGCTTGGCATGACAATTAACTCTTCCATTGCCTTCAGTCCATGCTCACTTCTTTACTCAAGACTCTTTGTCCCACTCCATGTCCCCTCTCATCTGCCTCCAGTATTCTCTGTCCACCTTAACCTCTGTCTCTGGTCCCTTATCCTCTCTTGGCCTTTCAATTGAAAACTTTGTGGCATCCCTCTTCTTAATTTCATTGCTTCCTTTACCCTCTCTAATATGCCTCCCTCTGATCTTGCTGCATTCTCATTCCCTCAAGTATATCTCCAACTTTTTATCAAAACTGCTATCAATAGGAAATGTAATTATTGTCTGTAAAATGATGCCTCTGCTTTCCAAAAGCCAAGGGAAAATTCACTGTGATTGCTTCCCACCATCCCCTGGACTTTGGCCCTACCAGTTGCAGTTCCTGATGAAGGGCTTTTGCCCGAAATGTCGATTTTACTGCTCCTCAGATGCTGCCTGAACTGCTATGCTCTTCCAGCATCAAGGTAAAGGAAGCCCTGGTGAGACCACACCTGGAGTACTGTGTGCAGTTCTAGTCTCCAAATTTGAGGAAAGACATTCTGGCTATTGAGGGAGTGCAGCGTAGGTTCACGAGGTCAATTCCTGGAATGGAGGGATTACCTTACACTGAATGACTGAAGCAACTGGGCTTGTATACCCTTGAGTTTAGAAGACTGAGATGGGATCTGATTGAGACATATAAGATTATGAAAGGATTGGACACTCTGGCAGCAGGAAACATGTTTCCGCTGATGGGTGAGTGCCGAACCAGAGGACACAGCTTAAAAATATGGGGTAGATCGTTTAGGACAGAGATGAGGAGAAACTTCTTCACCCAGAGAGTGGGGACTGTGTGGAATGCTCTGCCCCAGAGGGCAGTGGAGGCCCAGTCTCTGGATTCATTTAAGAAAGAGTTGGATAGAGCTCTCAAAGATAGTGGAATCAAGGGTTATGGAGATAAGGCAGGAAGCGGAATTAGGAATGATCAGCCATGATCAAATTGAATGGCGATGCAGGCTTGAAGGGTTGAATGGCCTACTCCTGCACCTATTGTCTATTGTCTATTGTCATCACTAATTTAGAATCTGGTTTCCAGCATCTGCAGTCATTGTTTTTAACCTGAAAGAAAAGGTCATCAACACTGCTATCAACAACCTGCTGATTGATGCACAGTTCGGGTTGCATCAGGGTCACTCAGTTACTGACCACCTTTCAGCCTTGGTTCAAACAGGCATAAAAGAGTGGAATTCCAGAGGTGAAGTGAAGATTACTGCTCTTGACATCAAGGTTATATTTGATCAAGTGTAGCATCAAGGAGCCTTAGAAAAACTGGAGTCAATGTGAACGTGAGGGAAAGCTTCCACTCATTGGAGTCATACGTGACAAAACGGAAGATAGTTGTTGTTATTGGGGGTCAATCACCTCAGCTCCAGGTCATCTCTGCAGGAACAAAAACAGAAATTTCTGGAAAAGCTCAGTAGGTCTCGCTGCATCTGTGAAGAGAAATCAGAGTTAATGTTTTGGGTCCGTTGGCCCTTCCTCAGAACATCTCTTCAGGAATTCCTCACAGTTATGTAAGGCCCAACCGTCTTCAGCTGCTTCATCAATGATCTCCTGTCCATCATAATGGCAGAAGTGAGCATGTTCACTCATGACTACATGTAACTGGATACAGAAGCC
Source organism: Hemiscyllium ocellatum (assembly GCF_020745735.1). Lineage (NCBI taxonomy): Eukaryota > Metazoa > Chordata > Chondrichthyes > Orectolobiformes > Hemiscylliidae > Hemiscyllium > Hemiscyllium ocellatum. The sequence continues at coordinate 113,471,080 of NC_083404.1, read as the reverse complement.
AGTCCATATCCAAATGCAACAAGACCTGGTCAATATTGAACTGATTAGTGGAAAGTAATTCCACAAGACCATAAGATATAATGGAAGAATTAAGCCATTCAACCCACCAAGCCTGCTCCACCTGGTATGTCTGGTATGTTTATCAAATCCATTCTCCTGATTTCTTCCAGTAATCCTTGGTTCCCTTAATATTAAAGAACATACCTACTTCTGATAGATGTTCAGGCCAGGCAATGACTATATCCAACAACAGAGAGTTGAACCATTGCACCTTGACATTTAATGGCATCACTGAATTCCTCACTATCAACATCCTGGGTTTTACTCAGTCATTTAATATTATAGCTCCAAGAGCAGGTCAGAAGTTGGGAATTGTGTGGTGAGTAACTCAGCTTCTAACTCCCAAATTCTAGAAAGGCACAAGACAGGAATGAACATTCCCACTTCCCTGGATAATTGTTGCTCCAACAACACTCAAGAATATCGATGCCAACTGGGACAAAGCATACTGTTTGGTTAGCTCTCTATCTACCACCATAAACATTCTCTTCTTCCACCACTGAAACAATGTGTACCATACACAAGATGCATTGCAGCAACTTACCAAAGCTTCTTTGGCAGCATCTTCAACAATTGTACAATCTAGAAGGATAAATAAATGCATCAGAGTACCACCACTTGTAAGTTTCCATTCAAACAACACACCATCCCATGTTTAGGGATATTGGATAGGTTAGAGGGGCCAAGTGGCCTAGTCTAGTCGATCATTTGTATGTTTGTATATCTCCCAGTGTTGGAAAATATCCAAGAAACACATAATCCCTGTAACTTTTCAATCGAAGGGCAATGTTCACACATCTCCCCAAATATTGACAATATCCATACATCTCCCCATTAACGTTCAGGTATCAGATAATATCTCAATATTTCTCCACATCAGGCAAACCTACATTTCCCCATGACAGATTGTGTTCACATACAACTAGGCAATTCTCAAGCGTCCCAAACTGATTGGCAGTAACCTCCTATTTCTCATCATCCGCAATGTCCATGTTTCCCCCGTCTCATTATTTCACTGTCACTGAAAAGTAAGTTATGAAGAGAATATAAGAAGGCGACAAAGGTAGGTCCAGAGCAGGCGTGGGCAAAGTGGGTAGAGGAGGGGTGGTAGCTCAGGTATCATTGGTGAGCTGGCTGAGGGCTCTTTTTGAGTTATACCTTTTTTCCTTTTATTCTTAAACTATACAAAGTTGTGCCAGATTGTGGCAACCAGTGAAAGCTTTTCGTTTCTTTTACCATATTGTTCACTGTAAAATGCAAGTGATAATAAATAAATGAATAATTCATGGTTATGCTTCAATGCACAGAATGTTAATGAGACCACATTTGGATACTGTGTGATGGATCTCCTAATGTAAGGATGGGTGTAAAGCAGTAGGTCATAGAGAAGGTTTATTTGACTAATACCATGAAATACCACGTTGTCTTATGAGGAAAGTTTGAACAGGCTAAGCTAGTAACTGCTGGAGTTTAGACCAGAAGGAGGTGATTTGATTTGAAACATAAGATCATGAGGATTCTAACAGGGTCAATGTGGAAAGGATGCTTCCTCTTGTGGTAGAATCTAGAATTAGGTGTCACTGGATACCCTGGTTAAGATAGAGATGAGGATATATTTTCCTTTCAGAAGATTTCAAATTTTTCTCCACTGGGTGGCTGAAGCAGAGTCTCTGAATATTTTTTAAGGTGGAGGCAGATAGGATCTTGATAAGCAAGGTGGTGAAATGTTATTGTGGTTGAGCATGAATCAGACCAGCCCATAATTTTATTGAATGGTGGATAGGTTAGAGGGGTCAAGTGGCCTAGTCTAGGTGATCATTTATATGTTTGTATGTCTCCCATGTGTTGGAAAATATCCAAGAAACACATAATCCCTGTAACTTTTCAATCCAAGAGCAATGTTCACACATCTCCCCAAATATAGACAATATCCATACATCTCCCCATTAATGTTCAGGTATCAGATAATATCTCAATATTTCTCCACATCAGGCAAACCTACGTTTCCCCATGACAGATTGTGTTCATATACCTTACATTTAGGCAATTCTTAAGCGTCCCACACTGTTTGGCAGTAACCTCCTATTTCTCATCATCAGCAATGTCCATGTTTCCCCCTTGCAATTCTACGTGTTGCCACGCGACAGGCAACACTCAGATGTCACTCAGTGATTGAACCATCGATTTCTTGCTAATTAAGGGAGATTCACATTTCTTCCATCACTGTCCTGGTACACTACAGTCTTTAACAAGATTTCCCTGCAGCACTCCTGCTGTTATGACTCACTGCAGTGTTTAAACCAAACAAAACTACACCAGAGTTAATCCAAACTCATATTAACTGCTTGTGATTGCTTTTTAAGAGATCTACTAATCACAACATTCACTCTCTAATTCCATCAAAACATTCTATAGATCACATTGCTGAGCTGTCTGAATATGTTGGCCCAGTAAGTGTCCATCAAACAAAAACACTAAAACTGATACAGATCAACTACACGTTCACTTTATATGAGACTAATGTGGTCCAGATTGTTACTGCATTTAGCAAGTAACAATGTATGTTCATCCAGTGTGCTTAATAGAAAAGATCCAAACAACTTTGGAAGCCTATAAGGAGATTAATAAAATCATCTTTACAATGAATTTCAAGGAATGAAGCAAATCACCAAAGTTAAAAAGCTTAGGGAGGAGGTTTCACAGAGAGGGGTCACTGAGGCTGGATGTTCTGACATGAATTGGGGATCGGAGAGGGGTGTGTGGGTAATGACCATCAAAAGTATTTGGACAGAATGGCCTCAACTTGCAGATTTATACAAAGACCTTCGGATTGCAAGTGTGTTACATTGTAGCTTAGGGTTGTGTCCAACCATTGCCAGAAGATTGTGTCCGACTGTAGGTCAGAGGTATCAGATCTCCGAATGTGAGTGTGTCAGTGATTAGGGGAAATGTTGTATCAAGAGTTATTTGCAGTATCATTTGCAGGTTGGTGTGGTGTCAGATCATGGGTTCAGAGTGGTTTTGTGTCACAATGGCCTTGGATTGTGGCTATTGGATTATCTACCTGGGTGTTTCAAATTTGGACAGCATGGTGGCTCAGTGGTTAGGGACCCAGGCTCAATTCCAGCCTTGGGCAATTGTCTGTGTTGAGTTAGCATATTCTCCCTGTGCTTGCATGGGATCCTGCTGGGTGCTCTAGTTTCCTCCCATAGTGCAAAGGTGTGCAAGTAGATGGATTGGTCATGCTAAATTGCATCATAGGGTCCAGGAATATGCAGGCTAGGTGGATTAAACACAGCAATTTCGGGGTAGGGTGGGGAGATGTGTTTATATGGGATACTCTTCGGAAGATTGGTGCAGACTCAAAGGGTTGGATGGCCTCTTTCTGCATTGTAGGAATTCTATGATCCTAAATCTTAGGGAAATGTGGCTTCAGGTTGTTGACTGAAAGCTTGAGATCAAGGGGCAGGATGCTCATGATGGGATTAGAAGCTATTTAGCTTGAGTGAAAAAAGGTCTTAAACACATGGCATCTTGGCAATGTGCACAGATCCAGCCACAAGCAAGCAATCATAGCAAGTGTCGGGAAGGCACTTAACAGCATAATCCAGTCATTCTGGTCACCCTTTCAGATAAAGGGTAACATCTGACAAAGGAATGTATGCAATGTAGCAGTTATTGGTTCCTTTCCATCAGTGGATCACAAGAGGAAAAGTAGCCAATTCATTGTTGACAAAAGAAGGCAGTATTAGATTCAAAGAGGAGTCATCTAAAGAAACAGAAAATGTAGACGATTTGAGGATTGGGAACACTTTAGAATCCTTCAAAGAAGGACTAAGAGGTTGATTAAAAATGGAAGTATGGAGAATGAGAATAAACTTGCAAGGCATATGAAAGTGGACTGTGAGAGCTTACATAGAAACATAGAACAACACAGTGCAGAACATGCCCTTCAGCCCTCAATGTTGCTCCAAACTGAAATAATCTAAGCCCATTCCCCTACACTATCCCATCATCATCCATATGCTTATCCAAGGATTGTTTAAATCTCCATAATGTGGCTGAGTTAACTACATTAGCAGATAGGTCATTCCATGCCCTTACCACTGTCTGAGTAAAGAACCTGCCTCTGACATCTGTGTTAAATCTATCACCCCTCAACTTGTAACGATGCCTCTCATACAAGCTGATGTCATCATCCTAGGAAATAGATTTTCTCTGCCTATCCTATCTAATCCCCTGATCACCTTATATGTCTCTATTAAATCCCCTCTTTGTCTTCTTCTTTCCAATGAGAATAGACCCAAGTCTCTCAGCCTCTCCTCATAAGATCTTCCCTCCAGACCAGGCAACACCCTGGTAAATCTCTTCTGCACCTTTTCCAATGCTTCCACATCATTCCCGTAATAGGGGAACCAGAACTGTACACAATATTCCAAGTGTGGCCGCATTTGCATTTTGTGCAGTTGCAGCATAACATTCCGGCTTCGGAACTCAATCCCTCTACCAATAAAACCTAACACACCTAGTGCCTTCTTAACAGCACTATCAACTTGGGTTGAAAATGTGTTGCTGGAAAAGTGCAGCAGGTCAGGCAGCATCCAAGGAGCAAGAGAATCAACATTTTGGGCATGAGCCCTTCTTCACGAATGTTCTGATCTCCAGCATCTGCAGTCCTCACTTTCTCCTATCAACTTGGGTGGCAACTTTCAGGGATCTATGTACATTGACACCAAGGTCCTTCTGCACATCCATACCATCAATAATCTTTCCATTGACCCAATATTCTGCCTTCCTGTTATTCTTCCCAAAGTGAATCACCTCGCATTTATCTGCATTGAACTCCACTTGCCACCTTTCAGCCAATTTTGCTGTTTATCCAAGTGCCCCTGCTATCTGCGAATTTACTAACTCATTTACCTATGTCTGCGTCTAAGTCATTTATAAAAATGACAAACAACAGTGGTCCCAAAACAGATCCTTGTGGCACACCACTAGTAACCAGACTCCAGGCTGAATATTTTCCACCACTTGCTGCTTTCTTACAGATAGCCAGTTTCTAATCCGAATTGCTAAATCACCCTCAAATCTCATATCTACTTTGTGGAACCTTATCAAAATCAATTTGAAGTCCATGTGCACCATGTCAACTACCCTACCCTCATCCACATGCTTGGTCACCTTCTTAAAAAACTCAATGGGGTTTATGAGACATGACCTGCCCTTGACAAAACCAAGTTGCTGATATGCAATCAAATTGTTGCTTGCTAGATGATTGTAAATCATACCTCTTAGAATCCTTTCCAAAACTTTTCCTATAACAGACATAAGGCTCACTGGTCTATAATTACCTGGGTCATCTGTACTGCCCTTCTTGAACAAGGGCACAACATTTGCAATCCTCCAGTCCTCTGTTACTAAACCTGTAGACAATGCTGACCCAAAGATCAGAGCCAAAGGCTCCAACACCTCCTCCCTAGCTTCCCAGAGAATCCTCGGATAAAGCCCATTTGGCCCAGGGGACTTGTCTACTTTCAGTCTTTCTAGAATTGGTAACACCTCTTCCTTACGAACCTCGATCCTTTCTAGTCTAATATCTCATATCTCATTCTTCTGCTCTACAATATTCTCCTTTTCCTGAGTGAAAACCAATGGGAACCCCACCCCTCCAACCATAACAAGGACAGAACTCCCCGGTGCTCACCTTCCACCCTACCAACCTTCGCATAATCCAAATCATCCACCGACATTTCCGCCACCTCCAAACGGACCCCATCACCAGGGATATATTTCCCTCCCCACCCCTTTCCACCTTCTGCAAAGACCGTTCCCTCCGTGACTACCTGGTCAGGTCCAAGGCCCCCAACAACTCACCCTCCTGTCGTGGCACCTTCCCCTGCCACCGCAGGAATTGCAAAACCTGTGCCCACACCTCCTCCATCACCTCCATCCAAGGCCCTAAAGGAGCCTTCCACATCCATCAAAGTTTTACCTACACATCCACCAATATAATTTATTGTATCCTTTGGTCCCGATGCGGTCTCCTCTACATTGGGGAGACTGGACGCCTCCTAGCAGAGTGCTTTAGGGAACATTTCTGGGACACCCGCACCAATCAACCACACCACCCTGTGGCCCAACATTTCAACACCCCTCTCCCACTCTGCCGAGGACTTGGAGTCCTAGGCCTCCTTCACCGCTGCTCCCTCACCACCCGACGCCTGGAGGAAGAGCGCCTCACCTTCCGCCCCAGAACACTTCAACCCCAGGGCATCAATGTGGAATTCACCAGTTTCTTCATTTCCCCTTCCCCCACCTCACCCCAGCTCCAAACTTCCACCTCAGCACTATCCCAATGACCTGTTCTACCGGCCTATCTTCTTTTCCACCTATCCACTCCACCCTCCTCTCTGATCTATCACCTTCATCCCACCCCCATCCACCCATTGTACTCTTTGCTACCTTCCCCCACCCTCCTCCCTGACCTATCACCTTCATCCCCACCCCCACTCATCTATTGTACTCTATGCTACTTTCTCCCCACCCGCACCTTCCTCTCATTTACCTCTCCACCCTTCAGGCACTCTGCCTGTATTCCTGATGAAGGGCTTTTGCCTGAAACGTCGATTTTCCTGCTCCTCAGATGCTGCCTGAACTGCTGTGCTTTTCCAGCACCTCTCTCCTCCATTATTAGTTTAGCACCTGTCCGATCTCCACAGGGTCCACACACAACAAACATAGAAAATAATAGACCATTCTGCCCTTCAAATCTGCTTTCATTCAATACGATCATGGCTGATCACTCAGCTCAGTGCCCTGCTCCCACTTTCACCCTACAACCATTTATCCCTAAGAACTATACCTAATGCCTTCTTTAAAATAATCGATATTTTAGGCTCATCCTCTTCTGTGGCAGAGAATTCCACAAGCTCACATGCACCAGGTAAAGACATTTCTCATCTCTGTCCTAACCTGCCTAAGCCATAGGCAGACATCATGACCCTGATTCTGAACTCGTTGGTTATTGGGAACATCTTTACTGTAGTCCTATTAGAATCTTATAAGTTTCTGTGAGATCCACCAGCTTCCTGTTCCCATTTTTCTGAACTCCAGTGAATATAATCCTAACCAATCCAAGGTCTTTTCATATGTCAGTCCTGTCATTTCAGGAATCAGTCTGAATAACCTTTGATACACTCCCTCCAAAGACAGAACATCTTTCCTCGTTGTTGTGGTTCTGTTTGCCGAGCTGGGAGTTTTTGTTGCAAACGTTTCGTCCCCTTTCCTCAAATAAAGTGACCAAAACTGTGAGCAATACTCCAATCATGTGGTCTCATCAAAGCCATGTACAATTGCAGAGAGACATGGCATTTCAACATACTACTGCATTTCTGTTTCAGGTCTACTTAGCGCTCTAACAATTGCAAAGTAAGCTGGAAGAACAGCCTGAAGAAGGGCTTATGCCCGAAACGTCGATTCTCCCACTCCTTTGATGCTGCCTGACCTGCTGCGCTTTTCCAGCAACACATTTTCAGCTCTGATCTCCAGCATCTGCAGTCCTCACTTTCTCCTGGAAGAACAACATGTCAACTTTCACTAAGGGACCGTGCAGCCTTCAGGACTCAACATCAAGTGCAATAGTTTGAGACCTTGAACATCTCCTTCTATGTCTTTTACCCACCTCCACATCATCCATGTCATGAAATGAATTGCTTTCAGCAAAAGCCAACTCATTTTTACCTACTCATAGTCTCTATTATCACTAGCTTGTCTCCTCACTTGACTTACTATCTACAATCACTTTGCTTGCTTACCTACTTTCTCTCTTTCTTTCACTCTCTGGGCACCATCTCCACCTATCCACTCATTCCTTCTTGCCTACCAACTCCCATCATCAGCATAAATATCACATTTTCCTCCAATATATCAGTTCTGAAGAAGGTTCACTGGCCTCAAAACGTTAACTCTGTTTTCTCTCCACAGACGCTACCAGTCCAGTTGAATTTCTCCAGCAACCTCTGTCCAGTTCCAGATCTCTAGCATTCATTATTCTTTGTTTTACGTATATATCCCTGCTCCTGAACTGTGATTCTAAAAGTATGTGAAAAGAAAGAGATTGCTGAAGACAAATGTAGATTCCTTTCAGTTTGAAATGTGAGAAATTATTCTGGAAAACAAAGAAATGAAAGAGCAAATAAACAACTACTTTAGTTTTGTCCTCAGAGAAGATGGTGCAAATCATTTCTCATAACTATTAGGGAAGCAAGGGTCTGTTGGGGAGGAGGAGAAAGTGAGGACTGCAGGTGCTGGATTTGGGGCATCACACATCAGGGTGAAGTGAAGGAAATTAGTATTTGTAAAATAACAGTGCTGAGAAATTAATGTGACTGAAAGGTTATAAATCTCTAGGGTGTGTAATCTACATCCCAGGGTACTAAAGGTTGTGGAAATAGTTGGTTGTCATATTCCAAAGTTCTGAAGATTCAAGGACAATCCCAGCAGATTGGAAGGTGGCAAATGTAACCTCGCTATTGTAAAAGGAGGAAGGGCGAAAACAAAGAATCGGTTATCCAAACATGTGTAGTGGAGAAAATGTTGGCAGTCTATCATAAACGATGCAATAACATGATGGTGAGAAGATACCAACAGGATTGTACAAAGTCAGTATGGATCTATAAAGGGGAAATCATGCTTCACAAAACCTGCTGGAGATGTTTTGGGAATGTACCTAGTAGAGGGATCAATGGATACGAAGTATTTAGATTTTCAGGAAACTTTTTATAAAAGCCCACATAAAAGGTCAGTTTGCAAAGCCATAGTATATGGGATTGGGGATAATATACTGGCATGGATTGAGAATTGGTTAGTAGACAGGAAGCAGAAATTAGAAAGAAATTTGTTTTTTGTTTGGAGTAAAAACTGGTGACTAGTGGGATACCTCAGGAACCAATGCTTGGGCCAAACTATTCACGAAATATTTCAAAGTTTTGAAATCAAAAGTAATACTACCAAATAAAAAACAAGGTAATATGGATGTTGAAAATCTGAAATAAAAAACAGAAAATGCTGCAGAAACTCAATGGGTCTGGCAGCATTTACAAAGAGAGAATGAGAGTTAATGTTTCAAGTTCAACGTGTGTATGAAAGATGATTCACACTGGACTCCAAAGAATTAAATCTATCTCTCTCCACAGTGGCTGTCAGATGTGTCAAGCTTCACTAGTACCTCCTGATAACGGTTTCAAGTTTACTGGTGACACATTGTTAGGTTGGACGGTTTGAGCTACAAGGAAAGGTTGAATAATCAGGAGTTATTTCTCCTGGAATGTCAGAGGCTGAGTGGTGCCCTTATAGCGGTTTATAAAACTATGATGGACATAGATAGGATGAACAGCTAAGACCCTTTTCCGAGTGAAGGGGAGTCCAAAGCTAGAGGGCATAGGTTTAAGGATTTAAGGGGCAGTTTTTCACTCAGAGGGTAGTGCATGAATGAAATGAACTGCCAGAGGCTGGTACAATTCCAATATTTCAAAGGCATTGGATTAGGTACATTAATTGGAAGAGTTTTGAGGGATATGGGCCAGATACTGGCAAACGGGACTAGATTAATTCAGGATATGTGGTCATCATGGATGAGTTGAACCAAAGGGTCAGTTTCCAAGCGTTACACCTCTATGACTCCATGACACAAAGAAAGACAGGACTGTAAATGGTGAGGAACCTTCAAGGTGATTGAGACAAGTTGGGTGAGTGGACAAATACATGGTAGAGTATAATATGAATAATTGAAAAGTAATCCACTTCAGTAAGAAAACCAGAATAGCTGAGTGTTGTTTAAATGGTGATGGATTAGGAAATGTTGACTTACAAAGGGAACTTGGGTATCCTTGTACACCTAAATGCACACCAGCCTCTGGAATGGTGTTTTGACTCCACAATATGACAGTATGACTGAAATAAGGTTGATACCATTGAGACCATGTCCAAAATATTGCACTAGATTTTCTTCGTTGTGTAGTGTCTGCAGCACTGCTTTCCTGAGTGCTGCCCAGCTTAGAGAGAACATAAACTGTTATTGTGACTATGCTTCAAAACGTGCACTACTCTCTTCAGAGAAAAATAATTCTCTCATCTCTGTCCTGAAAGCAATAAGGGGGGTTAAAGGAGATTTCTTCTAGTTATGGACTGAGCTGCACAAGGGAACATCATTTCCACATCCACCTTGTCAAGGCCATTCAGAATTTTGTATACTTTCAGTCATATTACATATCATTCCCCGGATTTCCAGTGGAAATAAGCCAAACACAAAGAATTATAGAATCACTACACTGTGGAAGCAGGCTATTCAGCCCAGTGAGTCCATACCAACCCTCTGTAAAGCATCCTACCCAGACCCACCCCACCCATACATACATTTCCCATGAGTATTCCACCCAGCTTGCACATTCCTGAGCACTAAGGGCAATTTAGCATGGCCAATCCACTTAACCTACACATCTTTGGACTGTGGGAGGAAACCGGAGTACTGCAAACTCCACACAGACAATCCTCCAAAGTGGAACTGAACCCAGGTCCTTGGTACTGTGAGGCAACAGTGCTAACCACTAAGCCACTGTGCTACTCGTTTGAAGAGTGGGCCAAATGGCCTTCTTCTGTGCTGTAACAGCATTCCATTAGTTTCCTCAGTTTCCTCAGTTTTACTAAAAAGATTTTACAATTCTATGGGGAGTTGGAGGGAGTGGTGGTGAAAGGATAGTAGTTAACTTCCAGTACAAATAAACCAGATCTAGAATAATAATTTAGAAAGTGAGGAGTTCAAATGGCAACTGGGAATTTAAATTCAATTTATCAATCAAATTTCAAATAAAGTTACTGTTAGTAATAGGAAACATATATGAAACTTCCTGATTGCTGTGTTTTTAAAAAATCTGCTTCTCAGTATCATATCTCTAAGGCCTATTGGAAATCAGTTGTGGATATCATTCAGCGGTTGAACTGAGTTCAAATGTTAATGCTTGCCAATGCTGGCATCTACAATATTGTGACTTAGGTTGCTGCTCTGTGGCACTAAGCCACATCCTCAGAAGAAAATATTAATAGTTTCTACATTGTTGTATAGTACAATGAAATATGAATCCAGACTTCAGATCAGAACTTTCTCAACACCAAAAAAATTGGTTCTGGCTACTCAAGTTCTCTCACACCAATGGCAAAGTCTCTTATCTATCTAATCCTTTCTAGGTAAATTAAGCAAATCTTTTTATTCAGTTAAATTAGAATGGAACTGCTGCTGGGAGGATGGAGTCGGTGCACAAGCCTTGATTAACATGTCTGAGGGAAGGGCATCCTGTCCAGTGTTTTGTTTTCCTGAAACAATGGGACCAACCTACTGAGTGTAAATACAAAGCAGGTCACCTAGTGATATTCAGACATCCTTACATTGAAGGAATGATGTTGGAAAGACATCTGTGTATTGCTAGGAAATATCATTTTCTGTGATAACATCTTAAAATCTCTTGTGTATTCAACTGTTATAATCGTAAAATGAAGAGGAACACAATTTTATTAAAAGTGTTAGGGAAAGTGATGTTTTATAAACATAAAGCAGTAACTGACCACTATCTGTCTGATTACACTTTTTCTGAGATGTTATAAAAGGGCTTAGGAAAAAGGGAAAAGAGGTTGGACTTTATCCATCAAGCATACTTCTAAGACCATAAGAACATAGGAGCAGAAGTTAGGGCATTCAGCCCATCGAGTCTGCTTCGCCATTCAGTTATGGCTGATAACTTTCTCAACTCCATTCCCCTGCTTTCTCCCCATAACCCTTGATACTCAAGAACCTATCTATCTCAATCTTAAATATACCCAATGACCTGGCATACACAACCTTCTGTGGCAATGAATTCCATAGATTATGGCTGAAGAAGTTTCTCCTTATCTCCATTCTAAAAGGTCTTCTCTTCACTCTAAGGCTATGCCCTTGGGTCCCAATCTCTCCTACCAATGGAAACATCTTCCCAACGTCCACTCTGTCCAGGTCATTAAGTATTCTCTATGTTTCAATTAGATCCCCACTCATCCTTCTAAACTCCAGCAAGCATAGAACCAGAGCCTCAAACGCTCCTCATATGTTAAACGCTCCTCCTCCTGGGGCTATTTTCATGAACTTCTTCTGAACACACTCCAGGGCCAGTACAGGGTCTCACAGTGGCTCAGTGGTTAGCACTGCTACTGGGGACCTGTATTCAATTCCTGCTTCGGGCAACTGTCTGTGTGGAGTTTGCACATTCACCCGTGGTTTCCTCCAGGTGCTCCAGTTTCCTCCCACAATCCAAAGATGTGCAGGTTAAGTGAATTGGCCATGCTAAATTACCCATAGTGTTACTGCATTAGACAATGGTAAAATGCAGGGAAATGAGTCTGGTGGGTTACTCTTCAGATGGTCAGTGTGGACTTGTTGGGCTGAAGGGCCTGTTTCCACACTGTAGGGAGTCTAATCTAATCCTTCCTGTGATATGAGCCCTAAAACTTTGCCCAGTACTCTGAAGGTGACACCAGACTATGACTGACCAATTGCCTCAAAACCACTTTCCCAATTTTTTCCATATTCCTTGAGGTCATTATTCTCCAGAACTCCATTGATTTCTTTCTTGAACATGATCAATAATTGAGCTTCCACAGACTCTGGGTTAGAGCATTCCAAAAATTTGCTATCGTCTGAGTGAAGAAACTCCTCCTCATCTCAGTTTTAGAAGTCCCACTCATTATCCTAAGATTATGCCCCCATGGCTATAGATTCACTATTCACTAGAGTAACTATCTTATATATCCACTTGGTAATAATTTTGTAAATTTCAATGAGGTCAGCTCTCATTTTTTCAAAATTCTGTGGAATACAAATACAGTTTCCTCAACCTGCCCTCATGAAGACAAACTTTTCACCCCAAGGTTTAACTTGGTGAACCTCTATTTCACTCTTCTGAGATAAAAAAAAACCTCCTTAGGTAAGCGGACCAAAATCAAACATAATGCTTTAAATGAGATTTAACAAGGCTCTATACAACTGCAGCAAAACATCTTTACTAACTTAAATTCCCTTGTGATGAAGCCAAACACATCATTTGACTTCCTAATTTCTTGCTGCACCTGCATACTAGACTTAAGTGACTCATTAGCAAGGATAATTTGGGAACTGCACTTCCCAACCTCACACTATTTAAGAAATAAAATCCCTACAGTGCAGATAGAGGCCGTTTAGCCTATCGAGTCTGCATTGACCCACCAAGAGAAGACCCCACCCAGGCACTCTTCGCCCATCTCCCATCCCCATAACTCTGAATTTCCCATGGCTAATCCACCTACCTACATGTCCCTGGAATCAATGGGGCAATCTAGCATGGCCAATCCAGCTAACCTGCATATCATTTGGACTGTGGGAGGAAACCCACACAGACACAGGGAGAACATGCAAAGTCCACACAGATGATTGCCAAGGCTGAAATCGAACCCAGGTCCTGGCAACAGTGTTAACCACTGTGCCACCCAATTCTGCCTTATATTTACCAAAGTAAATAACCTCTGACTTATTCACACTACATTCCGTATTCCAGCAAATGCACTCATCTTGCCCAGGTCTATGAAGATAGAAGGGCCTGTTTCCACACTGGAGCTAATCTAATCATTACCTTCTTCTCACAATTTAAGTTCCCTTCGTAGTATTGTGTCACCAGCAAATTTGGATATATTATAATTGGTCCCTATATCCAAATCATTTATATAGGTTGTGAACACTTGAGGACTGAGCAATGATCCTTACAGTACCTGAGTAATAACAGCCTGCTGTCCTGCAAGGGTACTATTTAATTCTAGTGTTTGCTTTTTGTCTGTTAATCTCTTCTTAATCCATACTACCATATTACTACCAATCCCATGCACTCTAATTATGTTTACTAACCTTCTGTTTGGAACATTATCAAAAGCCTTCTGTAATTCCAAATACACAATATTCACTCATTCTTTTTTATCAGCAGTTGAAGCACAATCCTCAAAAACTCCCCAGCTTTGTCAAACATGGCAACCCCTTCATAAACCAATGTTGGCTCTAGTTCTACCATTGTTTTCAAAATATCCAGTTATCACCTACTTTATAACAAAAAAACTTTTGTTTAATTTAAACTTTTGTTTAAAAGACAGATTACAAACTTTGCAGTCAGTTCCTTGAGTTTAAAAATTGGATATTGAGTTGATCAAAGTCTTTAAAATGTTTAAAGGATTTCATAGGGGAAACATTTTTCCCAGTGGGACATAAACATAAAATGTGAAATTGGGAGTTGAGATAATTGGGAGATTTCAAACTTGAATTTAAGGTTAAGCAAGATATGGGATTTGGTGCTATGATAGGTAAAATGGTATTGTACTACAAGGTGGGACAAACCTCAGGGTCTAAATAGTTTGTTCATGTGCTTAATGTTATAGTAGACATCTGGAGTTTACAAAGTGCTCAGATTAAACAGCCCTTATACTGGAATTCTAAATGTGAAGCATTACTGGATTAAGCTCCCACAAAGTCATTTCCAATTACGAAGTGTCTAACTTCTGAGTCAGGTGACCAATTTTGCATTTTTGTAACCATGTTGCATTCATTTATACACTTCTGGCAGGAATTGCAACACTTAGAACAAAGTGCAGCACCTCATTCAAGAATTGGGATGTTATGTTGAAGTTGTATACGACATTGATGAGGCCACTTTTAGAATACTCGTACGATTCTGGTCTCCTTGCTAAAGAAAAGATGTTGTTAAACTTGAAAGGGTTTAGCAAAGATTTATAAGGATGTTGCTGAGATTGGAGGGTTTGAGCTTTAGGGAGAGGCCGAATAGGCTGGAGCTTTTTTTCCCCTGAAGCATCAGAAGTGAAGGGGTGACTTCACAGAGGTGTATAAAATCTTCAGCGGTATGAATAGGGTGAATAGCCAAAGTTTTTTTTTCTCCAGGGTAGAGGAGTCTAAAAATAAAGGTTATAGGTTTAAAGTGAGAGGCAGAAAGATTTAAAAGTAGGCAGAGAGCAGATATTTCCCTTCGTAGGACAATCTGGAATGAAAGGTCATAATTTTAGATTAAAGCGTAGGAGATTTAAAACAGAGATGAGCAGAAATTACTTTTTTCAAAAGGATTATCAATCTGTGGAACTCACTGCCCAAAGTGTGGTGGATGCTGGGACACTGAATACATTTAAAGTGGGGATAGATTTTTAATTAGTAATGGGAATACAGGAAGAAGTCAGGAGAGTGGAATTGAGACTGAGCTGAGGTTAACCATGATCGTATTAAATGATGGAGAAGGCTTAAGGGGCTGAATTATCTACTTCTGCTCTGTGTACACGGAAATAAGATTCTATCAAATAAATGAGCTTGACAGAAAAACAGTCTAAAAATCAGGGACAGAGAAGACAGGTTGGTCATAGAGTAAGTATACTTCGGCCATGACTTTGTTACCTCAATTTGATTTCAGCTTCACCTGCACCCTTTAATAGATATGCACTCATTTTTATAAAGAAGTGTACTCAATAATAAGAACTATTTGGATTAAATGTCCTAAAAAATAACTACTGAATTTTCAATAGCAAGAACCTATAATGGCATTGCTGGATACCTTTTCATGTTTAAGGACATAGTATAAATAATGTTATCGTTTTGTATACTAAATAAGGACTACCCACATGATTCATTCATTTCCAGGATTGATCTATCAATGGTCCACAGGTAACTCTCTGAAGATGCAAGTGCATTATTAAGTAAACAGCTATATAAGTAGCTAATTCATACAGACCAGAAAGTGTCCAGGGCCAGGTTTTCATCTCCAGCCCTTGTTGAGTTTGCATCTCCTGTGGATTACAAATTATTTGTCAGTGGCCTGCATGTATAAAGGTCAGAGGCAAAAAATTGTGGCACTGGAGAAGAACAACAGGTCAGGCGGCATTGAGGAGCAGGAGAGTCAAAGTTTCAGGCATAAACTCTTCATCAGGAATGTTGGCGGGTGGTACAGAAGGGGCCTGGGAGATAAATAGGTGAGGGTTGGGACTGGGGAGGTGGGGAAGCTAGCTAGGAAGGCAATAGGTGGATCCACATGGGGGCTGATGGTGATAGGTCAAAGCAGATTGGTGGGAAGGAAGATGGAGATATAGGACGGTTCAAGAGGCCGGTGCAGAGTTGGATCTGAGATAAGGGTGGGGGACGGGGGATGAGGAAATTGGTAAAATTGACATTGATGCTGGAGAGTCCCGATGTGGAAGTTATGTGTTCTTCCTCCAGGCGGCGGGTGGCTTAGGATTTGGCAGTGGAAGAGGACCAGGACTTGGTGGAGTGGGAGGAGTTGAAGTGCTCGGACACAGGGTGGTGGGGTTGTTTAGTGCGTGTGTCCCAGAGGTGTTCCCTGAAATGTTCTGCAAGTTGGCATCCTGTCTCCCCAATGTAGAAGAGACCACATTGAGAGCAGCAGACACAGTAGATAAGGTATTTGGATGTGCATGAAAATCTCTTCCAGATGTGAAATGATCCATTAGAGCCTTGATAAGAGGTGAAGGGGGAGGTCTGGGCACAGGTTTACACTTCTTGCAGACTCCTCGCGCTTTCTTTGCCACCGCAGGAGGTGTAAAACCTGTGCTCACACCGCCCCCCTCCCCTCTATCCAAGGCCCCAAAGGATCCTTCCACATTTGGCAGAGACATTCCTGTGCATCCAAATACCTCGTCTACTGTGTCCATTGTTCTCAATGTGGTCTCCTCTACACTGGGGAGACACCACGCCAACTTGTGGAACGTTTCAGGGAACATCTCCGGGACACACACACTGAACAATCCCAATGTCCTGTGGCTGACCACTTCAACACCTCCTCCCATTCTGCCAAGGACTTGCAAGTCCTAGTCCCCCTCCACTGCTAAATCATAGCCACCTGGAGGAGGAAGAATGCCTCATCTTCTGCCTTGGGAGCCTCCAACCACACAGCATCAACATCGATTTCACCAGTCTCCTCCCCTTCCCTCCCCCACCTTATCACAGATCCATCCCTCCAACTCAGCACCACCCTCTTGAACTTCTCTCACTGTTACATTTTCCTTCCCACCTATCAGCTCCAACCTCCTCTCTGACCTACCACCATCTCCACCAGCATTCACCAAACACCGACTAGCTACTTTTCCCCACCCTTTCTTTATTTATCTTTCAGGCCTTTTGTGCCTCCCCCATATTCCTAGTGAAGGGCTTATGCCCAAAACGTTGACTTTCCTGCTCATCGGATGCTGCCTAACCTGCTGTACTTTTCCAGCGCCATACTGTTTGCCACTGATCTCCAGCATCTACAATCCTCACTTTCTCCTCCATGTACAAAGGTGATGAGCACAGCAAACTATTAATTTCTGAAGGCAGATTCTCTCACAGGTATCCCTCCATGAAGCAACTGATTTGAATGTGCTGATGTTGGACTGGGGTGTACAAGTTAAAAATCACACAACACCCGGTTATAGCCCAACAGGTTTATTTGGAAGCATTGACTTTTGGAGCACTACTCCTTCATCAGGTAATTGTGGAGAATAAGATCATAAAACACAGAATTTATAGCAAATGTTTACAGTGTGATGTAACTGAAATTATATATTGAAAAAGACCTGGATTGTTTGTTAAGTCTCTCATCTTTTAGAATGAACACGTTGGTTTCAATTCTTTCATATGTAAATCACAGAACTTTTTTAAAGATAGATTCTCAAATCAACTTTAACAATTGGTGTCATGTCAGCTCAAATTTAATGTGTGAGATGCCCTGTGTGAGGCTATCTGTGCCACAATGTTCAGACTGATTCCAATCTATAAAATGGATTTACAGAATCTTACATGGATTCTTGCAGTTTTTGAGCAAACTAAAATGTAATTCTGAAAGTACAAATTCACCTCACAAACGTATATGTGTGTGTGTGTGTATGTGTGTGTGTGCATGTGGCTGTGTGTGTGGGGTTGGGGGGGCGCGGTGGGTTATGAGTGTCTGTGAGACAGACAGGCACACAGACATTCCTACTGACACATACACACTCCGACAGACCCGTACACTCACGCAGACCCTCTCTCATATGCTCACACATACACTTCCACACACATACTTACACACACCCTCTCACAGACTTCTATCCCTTTACATTCACACTTACGCACATACACACAGTCTCTCACAGACACTCATAACCCCCACACACATACACATCCACACACACACTCAAACACATGTACATTTATGGGGCGAATTTGTACTTGCAGAATTATATTATATTTTGCTCAAAAACTGCATGAATCCATGTAAGATTCTGTTAACTCACTTTTTAGATTAGAATCAGTCTAAACGTTATGGCACAGACAGGAAACACATGGGGCTAACACCTTCAACATCTCAACATCTTATCTGCGCTGACACCAATTGTTACAGTTCACTTGAGAATGTAACTTTTTAAAACGTTCTGTGATTTACATATGAAAGAACTGAAACCAACATGGTAATTCTAAAAGAGAGACTTAACAAACAATCCAGATCTTTTTCAATATATAATTTCAGTTACGTCACACTATAAACTTTTGCAATAAATTCAGTGTTTTACAATCTTATACTTCACAATCTCCTGATAAAGGAGCAGCGCTCCAAAAGACAGTGCTTCCAAACAAACCTGTTGGGCTATGACCTGGTGTTGTGTGATTTTTAACTTTGAAGCTACCAGGTGTCATTATTGATTGTTTTGACACTGGCATGTTACCAAACCACGAAAATCATTGTGGTGGTGCATGCCAATCCCAAGCACAGTCATAGAGGTGTACAGACCTTCAATCCAACTCGTCCATCCTGATCAGAAATCCCACATTAATCTGGTCCCATTTGCCGACATTTGGCCTATATCCCTCTAAACCCTTCCTATTCGTATACCCACCCAGATGGCTTTTAAATATTGTAATTGTACCAGCCTCCCAACAATTCCTCTGGCAGCTCCTTCCATACACACACCACCCTCTGTGGGATAAAGTTGCCCTTTACGTCCCTTTAAATCATTTCCCTCTCACCTTAAACCTATGCCCTCTAATTTTGGACTCCCCTACCCTGGAAAAATCTTGGTTATTCACCCTATCCATGCACCTCATGATCTTATAAACTTCTATAAGGTCACCCCTTCCGGGAAAATAGCCCCAGCCTGTTCAGCTTCTCTATATAGCAACATTCTTGTATATCTTTTCTGAACCTTTCAAGTTTCACAACATCCTTCCTAGAGCAGGGAGACCAGAACTCAACGCAGTATTCCAAAAGCTACCAAACCAAAATCCTGCCCATCTGCAAATTGATCTCCCAACTCCTATCCTCAATGCACTGACCAATAAAGGCAAGCATACCAAATGGCCTCTTCACTACCCTATCTATCTGTTACTCCACTTTCAAGGAACTATGAACTTGCACTCCAAGGTCACTTGGTTTGTCAACACTCCCCAGGACCTTACCATTAAGTGTATTAGGGACAACTGAAATTTGTCTAAGTGTGGGTGAGGCAAGGATGAGAATAGAAATAGTTTATTATGTTTCTTACCATAGTTGAATGTCAGACTAGGCTTTCATAAAATAGTCTGAAAATTGCTGGCCAACTATCAGGCAGAGTCAGAATCATACATTATACAATCGGTAATCCATTTTTTATGCTTCACGTTATGCAATCATGCACGTCAAATCTAAAACTCAAATTCTTCAGGAGGGAGGAAAGATAAGTCCCAGTTACAGCAAAGATAACACTTATGATAAAAGAACCACCAATTGTACAATAGAATGTTCAATGGAATATTTTTGAAACAACATTGGATAACAAAACGTTATTTCAAGACAGTAAAACAAATAAACAAGGGGAATATAGGCTTATCATAATTCTGGAGATTAAATTTAAGTAAGACATTCTCATAATGCTTGAACATTGCTATTACTCCTCATTAGAAAAAAACTTTTAATCTTCAGTTACAGGAGGTAGACATCAATTCTTTAGTGATGGACTGTGCAGATAGACAGCTTGCATTGAGTGACAGTGTCAATGGTAAGACAATAGGTTTAATGAGGTATTCAATACACAGACAATGGGAGATGCATCAGCTTGGATATTAATGTTGAACAAGGTTTGGTACAAACAGAACATTCAATGATATTTTAATATGAAAATAATTGTCAAGTATTTAATCTTTTTGTGGCACAATTATGGCAGCTTCATTATTTGCGTTTCTGGGGCTCCCTGAATAGAATTGAACTGCTAGAAAAGTAACAATTTATCACACTTGCTTTGGTGCAACTTTTTCAGATAAAATTATTTTTCTTGTATGCTTCCCTTCTAACACTCTTCAGTGAGGCTCTGTCACTCTTCGGGGATCTTGAGGTTCTTGTCCAGAGCCCTGAAGGCATCTGGACAGGTTAATAAATGCAGTTCAGAACTCAAATAGGATGCTTGCCTTTATTAGTTGAGATATAGATAACAGGAACAGGGAGTTTATGATGAAACCATAACTGGAGCACTGTGTGCAGTTCTGGTCACTACACTATAGGAAGGATGTGATTGCACTGGAGGGGGTGCAGAGGAAATTCCCTAGGTTATTGCTTGAGAGGAAGCAAATGAAGAGAGGCTGGATAAGTTCAGGTTGTTTTTTTTTGGAGCAGAGAAGCTTGAAGGGACATAATTGAGATGTAGAACATTACAAGGGGTATGGACAGGGTGAATAGAAAACAGCTGTTCCCCTTAGTTGTAGGGTCAGGAACATGGGGCATAATTTATAAGTGAAAGGCAAGGCATTCAGGAGGGATTTGAGGAAAACATTTTTCATCCAGAGAGGTGGTGTAGGTCTGAAATTCACTGTCTGGGAGGTAGTTGAGGTGGGTAACCTCACAAGCATTAAAAAGTACTTGGATTAGCACTTATGTGTATTAACGTCAAAACTATGGTCCTAGTGCAGGAAAGTGGGACTAGTGTCAGTAGTAGTCTATTTCTAGTGGTATAGACTTGATGGCCAAAGGGCCACCTCTGTACTGTATAACTTTTTGATTCACAATGATCAACGGTAGCAAGACTTACAGTAATTAATGTTGTACACAATTTCACCACATTAATGACAGATTGATACACACATATGATGTGCCAATTTCACTCAGTATAAATCAATGAATTCAGACTGTGATATAGATTTAGCATCTACAGTCATATTTACACATTCCTAGTGAGAGGTGAAGTTGGGCTGGGCTAAATGATGAAAGGATACTTCACAGGTTTACATTTGGGTTCTCAAATTGTAGACTCAATGCATTTTTCATTGACTTAATCTTTATTGACTCTCAAATGGAAGCCACTTTTTAAAATCACAAACAATGCCTGTTTTTAAATCACAGAGTTTAAGTTCCATGTGCACGCAAAGGTTATTAACATATACTATTTCAGTTATTGAGACCATGCAATTTCTCATTAGAAATATTACTCTCAACCAGTGCATACACTTCCCAGCAAAAGTGACGAGGCACCCAGAACAGCACAGGATCCATTTCTCTCCCCATTCTTAGTCTAAAGCCAATGAGGCAAACTGTGAGGGGTTATCACCATTATATTGGCACGGCTTTGGATCAGAGGTTTGAGTTCAAATCCATAAACTAGTAGTTATGCAACTTTCTGAGCCAGACATGCTGAAGGATGCTACATTCTCCAATCAAGATTTTGTTCAATGTTTTAAGGCACTGTTTGAAACATTCCCCTCACGTCCTAGATCACAGTCCAGATGCCAAAAGCAGATTAGTCAGTCATTCAGCTCACGGCTGGTGCAGAATACTTTGGCATTTGTCAACAGAAGAATAATTGCAGTTCCGAAGGAATTCACTTTAAAAAGTACTTTTCAGATGTTCCCAAGTAACAGTGACTCTGGTTGTTGTGCTGGTACAACCCACAATAGTATCCCAATGATAAAAACTTTAATTCCTGGAGACGTCAAAAGAATCCAGGAGGTGGCAATCCTAGCATTTCAATATTCTGTTCAGGGCACCATCGAACAGAAACCACTGATATCAGCCCTTAAAGGATTAAATTACATTGATGTAATTTACATAACCTCACATATATTCTTTTCAGTTTAGACCGTTAATGGCAATGGATAGAGAGACTTTTATTTTCTCTGATAGAGGATCCTGGATAATGGGCAACAATACTAATGTTGGAGCAAGGCTACTGTGGAGCGAAATCAGGAGGCATTTTGTTTTTACTCCAGGGTTAACAGAACTCTCGCTTCCAGAGGCATCTGGATTTCAGACCATTTGAAAGTTTCAAACTAACTAATAACTTGCATTTATGTAGCACCTTTTACGAAAACAGGTGATGGCATTGTTCAAGACTGAAATGCCTAAACCTTTGGTTAAATTGTAGAATCAAAAGTCAGACAGTTGGAGTTGATGTGTAATTTGAACATTACTGTGTAACTGAATAGTCCCAGTGTACTCCTGTTTGTAAAGCATGGGTGAGCTATCAGAATCTATTTTTAAAAAAGTTGTATTTAGGCTTATAGCTGTCATACAGTTCAATTATGAACCAGAATTTAATAGATGGTATGGAACAGGAACAGGAACAGGATCTCAAAAACAACTTTTTTCTAACTTTTGATCAAGTTAGTATTTCAAACACAGAGATGAAACTATGGGTACAATAGGAGGCGAAGAGGATGATGTAAAAAATAAGATTTGTCAATACCTAGTTGTACAGTCTGCTATGAAGTGTGTCATTAATGGATGGTTCCCAAATGAAAAACGTCAACTCTTTGATGCAATTCAACTTCAGGAGCATCACATCCAGGCACAATCCCAAAATTGTTCAATATCCGCCACATCACAGCTGCGAATGTGGGAATTGTGGCCAATTTTCTCTTCACTCATTCACAAGCATACTGATGCCAATTATATAATACCTCTGATCCAAGGGAACATCACCTAAGAGATCATCTGAACAGACTGTGCTGACTTCCTTCAATAAACTTTTAGCACCTAAGAGATCATCCCAACAGACTGTACTTACTTCCTTCAATAAACTTGTAGAGTCCGTGCAAACAATACTCCCAAAACACCTGATGGAAAGATGGAGGGAGCTTGGCACATTGGGAAAAGTAGTGTAGAAAGAAGAAAACCATTGTTTATCTAACATTTACAGTCACAAAACATAGGACAGGTGAGACGATTATTTCTACGATGCTCCATGAATGTAAGCAATGCATATAAATCACTTGAAAGTCCAAACTAAAAATGTTAAAGGTTTCCATGTAACTGCACACAGTTTGGGCACTCAGTTATCAAATGGCATGTATCGAGCCCTTACCACATTGCTCACATGGGGTGACATTCCAGTGCCCACACTAGATGGGTAAAACTGATGAAATACAGTATCAAAAACACTCTTGTTTGGTGGGACAACTTGCAGCATTCTGTCCAGATCAAATATAAATGGTTGACGTAAAGGTGGCAAAGAGTGTGGATCAGGTAGAAAGGGCCAGTTGGGTGGGCTTAAGAACTGCGTTGGTCTATACGGACAGAAGAGATTTGAAGGGCTGTTGTACTGAAAAAATGTGGAATAAGGTAGACTCATACTCGGAGGTGCAATTACATTTGGAGGGGGATATTTAGTGTAAGACGTTGGCAACTCCCAAGGCATGTAAGGCCTGAATGGAAGTTCTGAATAACTGGTGCAATGGTTGTTTAGCAGCGAGAGAGGAGTAGATGTGCCATAATCCATTGATAACCTCAGCCGTTTGGATTCATGCTGATGAGGGAATTCTTGTTGTGAAAAGTTGGTGTCATCTTCAATGGAGGAAGAACTTGAAGTTGAAGTGCTTAAGGGTGAAGGAAATTGGTTCTTGCGATGATCACTCTGAGAGAAAGAGAATGAAGAAGAAGCCCGTGGGCTCTCAGGTACTGCCTCATGAGGATGCCAAGTGTCTAAGTCCAACCTTCCCAATTGTGTTGAGTTTTCATTTAATGGCTTACTTTGCAGATCACACTGAGAGGTCTTTGAATAACTTCTCTCCCTTTCAGAATGAGACGCTTCCAGGCTATTCCACAACGTATCAATGGAAAAGGCATCATCCGACCTGCTGCCACCCTGTTGTGGAGCGGTTATTTCAAATCCAGAAGGGGAGTCAGTCACTGGCTGTGCTTTGCTGCTTTCTTCAGAAGCCATGAGGCTGGCAATCCCACCTTGGATATAAGC
This sequence comes from Hemiscyllium ocellatum, assembly GCF_020745735.1. Lineage (NCBI taxonomy): Eukaryota > Metazoa > Chordata > Chondrichthyes > Orectolobiformes > Hemiscylliidae > Hemiscyllium > Hemiscyllium ocellatum. Next base: position 113,446,741 of record NC_083404.1, on the reverse strand, counting down.
AGTTGAACTGGCTGCAAACTTTCTTGCATCTTGTCGTGAGACTGATGTGTTTTGTCGTTTTAAAGCTTCGGGTGGAATGCGAGTAACATCGACTGTCCAGTAATTCCCCTTCCCTTGTGGTCGTTGTGGGTCATTCAATACCTAAATAACAAAAAAGAAGCATCTTTAAATCATCCAAGGCCCATTACTCTACTTTAACCAGATACAATTACTCAATGCTGAGATAGTTTTCTATAGCACTGGCTCTGGGGGTTGGGATTTCTCATTTATAAGTCACAGTCAGCTTCTTTGATAGGTAATTATATACTGGGAGGCATCACAAGTGAATTTTCATAGCCAAGTCTCTACCAAACCCATACATTATTCATGTATTTATGCTTTCCAGGATGTTTCAGTTAAAAATAAGTTGGAAGAAGTGGTTGGCCCTACTGTGTCACAGCACCAGGTTCAATTCCAGCCTTGGGTGACAATCTGTGTGGAGTTTGAAGCTTGCACATTCTCCCCATGTTTGCATGGGGTTCCTCCAAGCGCTCTGGTTTCCTCTCACAGTCCAAAGATGTGCAGGTTATGTGGCTCAGTCATGCTAAATTGCCCTGTAGTGTCTAGGGATATGTAGGTTCGATGGATTAGTGGTGGTGCTGAGTCTGGGTGGTAGGCTTTTTGGAGGTTCAGTGCAGGAATTGATGGGTCAGATGGCCTCTTTCCACACTGTATGGATTTTAAGAAGGAACCTGGCTAATTCCTTAAGTATGTATCTCTTCTGCCACCAGTATTGTGCATCTAATTATAGAGAACTTATTAGATCAAAGAATCCCTACAGTGTGGAAACAGGCCCTTCAGCCCAACAAGTCCACACCAACCCACTGAAGAGTATCCCACCCAAACTCATTCCCCTACATTTATCCCTAACTCATTACTATCCAGTTAACTCAATACAATTTGATGATAAAATCTGGGACATACCCAACTATGTTCCTTATTCAGCCACATATTTAGCAACCAGACTGTGTACTTAATTGTATGATACTGTGATGCTGTAGTTACTGAGTTTAATTAAGTCTTAATTATTATAAAATTTGAATTCTTCCAATGGCTTAGAAATTTATTGAGTGAGGAAACTATATGATGTAGGACAATAAGGAAACAGATCTGACTGATAGTCTTATCAGGAAGTTGTCATTCAGCCATCGCTAATAATTTCTGCTATAGATTTCCTGACAAGAGAGGCTAGTTGCAGCTTTAGGAAAAGGACTGGCACCAAGATTGTAATCGCGGTCTCCTATTCCTGATTCTATTCAGCTACTTCCTCTGAATGGCATTTTTGCTTTGTGACCACATCAAGGTTTACCCTTCCTTTCATGCCCAAAGATTTCCACCCTTCCGTTATAATGGCACCAGTTCACACTGTGGAAGAGTCCAGAATCACAAATTATAGATGAAAGAGATGAAAGAGGTCATTTATTCTATATCATTCAAAATTCTATAGAAACCTGTAGATTGCCAAAGTATAAATTCAGTTATTTGGCTTCCACAACCTTAACAGGTACTGATCACTTGTTCCTGATCCAAATCTGGAATTTGCCTGTTTTTCCTAAAACAGATATTTTGCAATCACAGTTTAACTTAAATGCTTTAGAATTTATTTTTTCTAATCTACTGCCTTAATTGAGGAAACATCAGAAGTAAATACGACTTCCCCCATTCCAACCTCATTTATTTTGTTAAATTGAAATTGAGCCTTTACTGGACCAATATTATCCAGAAAAGGAGCTTCCTGATATTCCAGCACAGTATCGAAGGGACAGAAACAAAATTATCTTCAATTCCACTTCCTCATCACTGCATCCAGGAAGCAAATCCATAAAGTCAGCACCACAGGAGTTACAAATGAACTCTGGTCAATTTCTTTCAACCTCCTCCTCAAATGCTCAAAAATTTAAATGATCTTACACTTACCAGCATCTTACACTTATTAGCATTTACATGTTGAATTCCGTCCACTTAGAGTCACAGAGATGTACAGCAAGGAAACAGACCCTTTGATCCAACTCATCCATGCCAATCAGATATCCTAACCTAAACTAGTCCCATTTACCAGTACTTGGACCATATCCCTCTAAACCCTTCCTATTCATATACCCATCTAGATGCCTCTTAAACTGTGGAATTGTACCAGTCTCCACCACTTCCTCTGGCAGCTCATTCCATACACACACCACCCTCTGTGTGAAAAGATTGCCCCTTAGGTCCCTTTTATATCTTTCCCCTCTCAACCTAAACCAATGCCCTCTAGTTCTGGACTCCCTGACCCTTGGGAAAAGACCTTGTCTATTTATCCTCCCCATGCCTTTCATGATCCAGCCTCTCGCTACAGCTTAAATCCTCCAACCCTAGCAATATCCTTGTAAATCTTTTCTGAACCCTTTTAAGTTTCACAACTTCCTTTCTGTAGGAAGGAGACCAGAATTGCATGCAAAATTCCAAAAGTAGCCTAACCAACAACCTGTACAGCTACAACATGACCTCCCAATTCCTATACTCAATGCTCTGTCCAATAAAGGCAAACATACCAAATGCCTTCTTCACTATCATATCTAACTGCGACTCTATCTTCAAGGAACAACGATCCTGTACTCCAAGGTCTTTTTGTTCAGCAACACTCCCTAGGACCTTACCATAAACTCTATAAGTTCTGCTTTGATTTGCTTTTCCAAAATGCATCACCTTGCATTTATCTAAATTAAACTCCATCTACCACTCCTCAGCCCAAATTTTGGCTTCATTTGTCAGTTGCTCACAGGCTTATCATTGCACTTGATGCTCTCCCAACTCCCGGGTGCCCCCTCAATGTCTTATGGGCGGCACGGTGGCACAGTGGTTAGCACTGCTGCCTCACAGCGCCTGAGACCCAGGTTCAATTCCCGACTCAGGCGACTGACTGTGTGGAGTTTGCACGTTCTCCCCGTGTCAGCGTGGGTTTCCTCCGGGTGCTCCGGTTTCCTCCCACAGTCCAAAGATGTGCGGGTCAGGTGAATTGGCCATGCTAAATTGCCCGTAGTGTTAGGTAAGGGGTAAATGTAGGGGTATGGGTGGGTTTCGCTTCGGCGGGTCGGTGTGGACTTGTTGGGCCGAAGGGCCTGTTTCCACACTGTAAGTCTAACCTAATCTAATCCCCTTCCACTATCCGAGACAATCCCTCACCAATATTCAACTGCAAACTGCCCATTTCCCATAGAAGAGGAAAATGTTTGCAACGAAAGAATCTCCAGGAGCTCCAGCTGTAAGTTATTTGAGTCCCTGTCTGTCAGATATATTGAGGTAGAAACTTGCTGGGGAAAATTATCGATGGAAATGGGTTGGCCAAACTGCTCAATAAGTTCAAAGAGCACTCCAATTTCAGTACAAAATCTCCTTTAATGTGCAGTGTTGTAAAAGCTTATGAATTGGGAGCAGAAACCAGCCATTGGCCTCTCTAACCTGCTAACTATTCAATATTATCATGATAGCAACAGAAACAGAAATTGCTGGAAAAAGTCCGGAGATCTGGCAGCATCTGTAGAGAGAAATCAGAGTTAATATTCAGGTCCAGTGACCCTTCTTCAGAACTGGCAGATTTAACTGTAGTCTCAACACTACAATGCTACCTACACCTGCTAACCTTTGACTCCCTTGTTAGTCAAAGGACTATCTCTGCCTTAAAAGCATTCAGTGAAATCACTTGTACTATTCTCTGGGGAAGGGGTTGCAAAGACTCTCAAACATCAAAACGTTCCTCCTCATCCTTCAGAGAGACCTCCCCTATATTTAAACTTCACTCCCTCATCCTAGATTCACACAAGTGGAATCATCCTTTCAGCATTCCTCCTCCTCCCCCCACCCCCCAGCCCCCACCCCCAAGTTCCCTCAGAATTGTGCATTACAAAAAAAACCATCACCCTTATTCATTGGTTAGAATACTAGTAGGGAACCACCCTAAAACAGGCCCAGATTTTCACACTTTCCTACCCAGATTGGGGCTTTTAAAAACTGATTTTACCAGAGGAAATTCTGTATCAGAGAACTGCTTTAAGTGAGAAAAGCAAGGAAAAGAAAAGATCACAATGAAGACAAGGCTTAAGTGAAAAGCAAATGGAATCTGCCAACACGTGTCCTTAACATTTATCACCAAGTGTAAAACTGACAATAATGGATAGCAACTTATTTTACAGCTCAAGCTGATTTTCTTCTCTATTATTGATGGGGACAAAATTAGGTTAGGGTGTAAAATGGGTCCAATTTGCTAATCATTCAATAAAACTAAATTATTCACAACTATATTGAAGTACCGTTGAAGGAAACATACTCAGTGGCAGTATGTGCTAATGGTCAAAGTTAAAAGATTCCCCTCGTACAATGATATTAATTAACACCTACATGCCAAGTCAGAGCTAAGTATAGGCCTGAGATTCTTGCAGTTAGCAGGTACTTTACACAAGCTCTTAAAACAGAATGAAAGGATAGATGAGACCTTAACTCTCATATGCAATACTTAATTTAAATTTGCTTTGAATTAAAACAATTACAATAATCTGCAAAGTAGGTTCTTTTATGATTCCCTATTACTTGAAGTCTTAAAAAGCTAAAGCAGTAATTTTCTAAGTGGCTAGAGGAATGATCGAATGGTAGAGAAATGATTTAATCTGGTCAGAGAATCCATTAAACTATAACACATAGAACAAAGTCAGAAGTCACACAACACCAGGTTACAGTCGACAGGTTTATTTGAAATCACAAGCTTTGCAAGTGCAGCCCCTTCATCAGGTGAAGGTGGATTATAACCCGGTATCATGTAACCCAACACCAGGACCCCCGTATTATAAAATGTAGAAGCAGAAGTAGGCAATTCAGCCGAGGAGAAAATGAGGACTGCAGATGCTGGAGATCAGTGTGTGCTGGAAAAGCACAGTAGGTCAGGCAGCATCCAAGGAGCAGAAGAATCAACCATCAGGAATGATGAAGGGCTCTTGCCTGAAATGTCAATTCTCCTGCTCATTGGATGTTGTCCGACCTATTGTGCTTTTCCAGCACCATGTTCCTTACATTCACCCCAAGAGATTTGCTCTGCCATGCAATGAGATCTAATCCACAACTCCCCTTTCCCATTCTATTATACAGTTTTAATTCAGACTGATTTGGAGATGCCGGTGTTGGACTGGGGTGTACAAAGTTAAAAATCACACAACACCAGGTTATAGTCCAACAGGTTTAATTTGAAGCACACTAGCTTTTGGAGCAATGAAGGAGTGTCGCTCCGAAGGCTAGTGTGCTTCCAATTAAACCTGTTGGACTATAACCTGGTGTTGTGTGATTTTTAACTTAATTCAGACGGTAATTGACTGTTGTAGAGCTTCGTTTACATGAGAAAACTGCACTCCTTGTTTCCATAACACTTACTGATTAGTCCCTTACTGATTAAAAACCTGTGTACTGCAGTCTTGGATATCCATAATGACTCAAGCCCTTTAACAGTAACAAATTCCACAGATTTGTTTCCTGCAGAGAAAAACAATCTCTCCTCATCTCATGTTTTAATGTGTGACCCCCTTATGTTGAGATTATACTCTCTGGTCCTAGATTCACAAGGGGAAAACAACTTCTCTGCAATTAACCTGTCAAGCTGCTTAAGAATCCTATATTTCAATAAGGTCTTCTCTCATTCTCCTATACACCAATGAGTATAATACAAATTACTCAATTTCCCTTCAGATGAAAATTCCTCCATACCCAGGACCAACCTTGCGAATCTTCCAAATCCAAACCCACAGTCATAGAACTGTACAGCATGAAACAGACGCTTCAATCCAACTCGTCATGTCAATCAGATATCCTGAATTAATCTAGTCCCATTTGCCAACATTTAGCCCATATCCTTCTAAATCTTTCGTATTCATATACCTACCCAGATATCTTTTAATTGTACTAACGTCCACCATTTCTTCTGGCAGCTCATTCCATACTTGTACCACACGCTACATGAAACATTTGCCCCTTAAGTCTCTCTTAAATCTTTCCCCTCTCACCTTAAACTTTGGATTCCGCTAACCTAGGGAAAAGGCCATGTCTAATCACCCTTTGTATGCTCCTGATGATTTTATAAACTTCTGTAAACTTCTGTAAGGTCACCCCTCAGCCTCTTGACACTCCAGGGAAAACAGCCTATCCCTAAAGCTCAAACCTCCAACCCCAGCAATCCTTGCAAGTCTTTCCAGAACCTTTTCAAGTTTCACAACAACCTGCCCATAGTAGGGAGACCAGAATTGGATGTAATATTTCAAAAGAGGCCTAACCATTGTCCTGTGCAGCTCCAACATGACTTGCCAACACCTATACTCAATGCACTGACCAATAAAGGCAAGCATACCAAACGCCTTCCTCACAATCCTATGTGTGCGTGACTCCACTTTCAAGGAACTATGAACCTGCACTCTAAGATCTCTTTGTTCAGCAACACTCACCAGGACCTTACCATTAGTGCATAAGTTGGCTCTGATTTGCCTTTCCAAAATGCAGCAGTTCATGTTTATCTAAATTAAACTCCATCTGCCGCTCCTCAACCCAACAGCCCATCTGATCAAATTGCGCTCTGAGGTAATCTTCTTGGCTGTCCATTACACCATCAATTTTGGTGCCATCGGCAAATTTACTAACCATACCTCCGAGGTTCACATCCAATCACTTCTATAAAATAACAAAACGCAGTCAATGCTTCTTTTCTTAGGTATGTCAATCAAAGGTGTTCATATATTCCAGGTGTGGGCTGACTAGTGTCTTGTGGAGTTATGGTATGGCCTCCCTAGTTTCATACTGCCTTTGCAATTCTCTTTTAATCTAGCAGATCTAAGGGTCATAAGATTAAAATGAAATCCAGTCTTTTTCAAGATGATGTTGGGAATTGTCAAAATAAAGTGCTATTCTAGAAATCTCCCTCCTCAGGGGCTATTGAGGCTGGGTCAATCAAAAACATTAAAACAGTGATAGTGTTCCTAAGTAAGGATGCTAAAGTTTTTGGAACTACAGCAACAGAATTACAATACACATCAGGCATGATCCCACTGAATGGTCAAACACTAACGGGCCTCAAGATCAGTATGTGTTCTTAGGTTTGTTTTAACTCAGGTGGTTGGATGGCTGGTTTTAAAAGTGGAGTGATCCCAATAGGGTGAGTATTCCTGCTGAGGTTACCAATGAAGAGCTCTCCTTAACCTTTCCGCAGGCTGAAGTGTCATCTCTCCATGATGAGGGAAAACCCTCTGGCCTGACATTTCAGATTGGGTCAGTTCTGAGGTGTGGTGTCTGTCTAGTGGTTTGGGGGTGGGTATTGGGGAGGTGGGGCGTGAGTGTTGAGTGTTGGGGGTGGGGTGGGGGGAGGTCCTGGTTGAGAAGCCCCAACTGGCCCCTCAGTTGGGCTGCTGAAAGTTCTGTCAGCACTTTCCCAAAGGGCAGTAAGGGTGGTTTCTCTCCTTATCTCGGCCAATATTGATTCCTCGACTAACACCTTTGAAATCAGGAAAGCGAGATATTGCAAACTGCTGAGAATCTGGAATAAAAACAGAAAAGAGCTGCAACAGTGGCATTTGAGCAGCATCTCGGGAGACAATTGATCATATCAGCACAGACCACCATTGGTGTGGTTGCTTTTCTGCAGACTGTCCCAGAACATTGTGGTTGAATCCAATGCTGACCAATAAAGACAGCGTTTGGTCATTTCACTGCTGCAGGTGAAGCAAGTTTTGCTGTGAAAAGGGTAACTGTCACTGTTTCATATATATGTAAGGGTGGCAGACTCGCTTAGTTAACTAGCCTGGTAAAAACAATGAGTGCAGATGCTGGAAACCAGATTCTGCATTAGTGGTACTGGAAGAGCACAGCAGTTCAGGCAGCATCCAAGGTGCAGGGAAATCGACGTTTCGGTCAAAAGCCCTTCATCAGGAATAAAACTTAGTTAACTTAGTTAACAGAATCGCTCAGTTAACGAGCCTGTTTCAGTCCTCTCCAATTTCAATTCAGACTGCCCAGGAGGAAATTGCACTCCTCTTTCTCATGCCTTAAAAAGCTAAGGAATGAACAATTAGCAAAAAAGAAAACCCTTTTTGTCTTCAATTCATTTTTCGTGCTGGATCGATCGGAAAGGAAATTTAAGTGTGACTTTGCACGCAGGCCACTTAATCAAATTGTAGTTATGACTGAATCAATCCCCAGCATTCTGTTACAGGTAACCTGAGCGGGTCAAAGCAAGGATTAAAATTAACCTCTCCTCTCAATTTTATATGTTGGTTCAAATGGTTGCATGGTAACGGGGGGGGGGCGGGGGGGAGGGTACAAACATTCAAAATCTAGTCTGTTAGGATTGAGACATCAATAACTCCGCTTTCTTTACACAGATGCTGCCAGACGTGCCGAGTTATTCTAGCAATTTCTCTTATTTTTGTTTCTGATTTTGCAATATTCACAGATTCTTTTATTTTTGTCTAGTTTGAATCTAGTCTAGTTTGAAACTGATCTGACACGGATTGTTCGGGCCGAACGGTTTGCTCCTCGCGTTTTAATTTCAACTCAACCGTCCCGGTTTCCTCTGACTAAGGAAGGATTTTTGTTTGCATAGCCAGTGGTTTTCATTAGCCGGGCCTGGTGAAAACAGATCAAATAAACATTCAAACGGAAGTATATTATGGGGAAATCCACACCGACTTCTGTTTTCTCCACGAAGACAGCACATGTTCCACTCTCCTTCCTCCCCCCACCATCTACGGACACACCATTGATGAAGAACTTTCAAAGGTGAGCGAGGGAACAGCACAGAAATTGTTTCCCCACCTCATCCCAATCGTTAAATAAATCACTGAAATACATAACACAGGTGACCAGGAATATCCTATTCACAGGAATTGCACTCCCTGCAATGTTGGAAAGAGTGTGAGGGTTCTTTCCAGTTTGTTCACTGTAAGCTGCGGAAATTCCGGGGAACAAAATCAGGTAGAAATCATTTCAGCGGGGTTTACCAGTCTCTTCCACCAGCAGGAGAGTTGCTGTTAAATGTCAGCCTCTACATTCATTACCTGCATTTAAAATCGCCAATGCTTGCGATCAAGCGATCTATTATAGAGTCATGACAAGCTTCAAAGTCAGAAAAGGTACAAATTTCTAACTGTACCCAGATGATTAGTCTCAATCCCCCGTCATAAACTGGGGATTCCACATCCCCACCATTAGGCCTTGCTTGATGAGAATGCAAAGGTTACAACTGACCACTTCAATCTCTCTCTTCCCCCTTTAAATTACTACACTGGCCTCTGCTTTACAGTATAGTTGCCAAATACAATTAATAGTTAAAAGACTTACTTTTATAAAACAGTCATTCAGAGACAAGTTGTGTCTGACAGAATCTTTCCAGCCTTTGTAATGTCCTTTGAAAAATGGAAACATAACACTAATTTCATGGAGAATCTGTAAACACAAAACACACAGCCATCTTGTTACATTTTGTTACACATCACAACCTCTCTAATTAAGAATAATATTGCCACACACACCAGTCACAAACAGAAAACCTGTACCTGAGAGAGCTTCAGTTTCTTCTCTGGTGAATTAAGGATAGCAATGGTTATTAGAGCAAGGTATGTGTAAGGTGGCTTGGGGTATCTTTGGTAATTTTTTTTCTTCGATGGTTGTTTGTCACTATCTCTTGCATTTTCTTCATCGCAGTCTTCAGCAAGCTTGGGGTCTCTTATATCCTGGACCTGAATTGTAGAGTCATGGGTATGACAAGTTGAATCATCAGAAATATGAACTGACCGCTTCATCCTGGGAGCCTGGGATGAACCCACCAAATGCATACTCTGAGAAGAAGAGTTTCTTCGGTAGAGGGATTGTTTGAAGTCAAGAGGGGTGGTTTTTGCAAGAGGAGCAGAAGAAGCCATTGCATTGTCCCAGTCTTGCATTGCAAGTTGAGCATCACTGCTGCTAGCTACTGGAGACGATGTTGAAATCATCTTGAATCTGTCTACTTCCCAGCTCATTCTCATGCTGATAAATGGAGCCGCACAAATAGACTACAGCCAGAGTTGTTTTCTTAGAAGACAATCAACATTTGCATGATCATCCAAAGTGTAATCAGTCTTGACACAGGGGGATTAGCTGATGAATAAAGGGGTGGGATCGAATGGGAGGGGCATCTGAAAACTTGGGAAGCCAATGGAATTCAGCAGCTCCACAACTTTTTGCCCCTTTCAATGCTTTTGCTCTCAAAAGCTAGAATCCCTCCTTATATTGTGGCTTAAATTTATTGCTCTGGGTCCCTTTATTTTCACCTGAACCTAGTTTCCCTGATGTTAAAGGTCATTGCTATTAACAGAGTGTCAACTCTTTTCTACTTGATTAGAATAACTCTTTGTGAGGTTATCAGTCCTCATTAGCACATGGTGCCTCATGGACAAGAATAAGAGAACATTTCTTTCCCTTATCAAGTACAAAAATGTTTGCCCAGCTGTAACTTCTTCCCTCCCATGAAGAAAACTTTCCTTATGTGCTCTGTCAGGAAGTAGCTTTATTTTGTTGAGCCGTTTCTTTGATTTTGTTGCTAGTTCTTCCTTTTCTTTTTGTTAGAACTCTAATTTTTGTGTGAATGTTTAATGTCCCTTCCTCCCCTTTTTAAGTCATTTTCTCCATTCTCAGCCCTCCTTCCTGGCATTAAGCACCTACATACCTGACATCCTGAATCATTTTTTAAAATCCTGTTTCTTTCCCCCCCCCTCTCTCTCCCTCTTTATTGTTTCTCCATTTACACTTCTACCATTTAATCCTCCTTTTTCAGTTTTTATTTTCTTCATAAATCCCTCCAAGGCCTTGCCTTTTATCCCTTGGTCGGCTTTTTCCAAACTCCCATTCTTCTGACTCTGGCTCTGTCCACCCAAGTCCTTAGCTCCACTCCACCTCCTAACCTGCCCTGCCCAATCTCTGCTCCCCATCCCAGTGCACCTCCCACACCATCCCACATCAACACCCCTCACCCCTCCACACCTTAACATATCGAAATCTTCCTGAAGTAATTCCCAAGTATCATTCACTTCAAGGTCCAGTTATTCAAATGTAGGCCTGAACATTGAATACCTGCAGATTATTTGCAAAACTGAAGGTTCTCAGCATTTATTTAGCACCACAAACATCATAAAATGACTCATGGATCATCATTGGTGAAGCTTGACACTAAATTACATGAAGTAACAGAAGAGGAGATGGCTAAAGTTTAATGTGGGAGCTATTTTTATGGAGTAGCCTAGAGGAGGAAGGTGGAATGTGGATAAATACATGGAGTGAATTCTGAAGTTTCAGGACCAAGATTAGAGTGGTGTAGGTCAGGCAGCATCAGAAGACCAGGAGAACTGACATTTCTGGCAACAGCCCTTTATCAGGAATGCTCCTCTGATGCTGCCTGATCTGCTGTGCTTTTCCAGCTCCACGCTAATCTTGAATCTAATCTCCAGCATCTGCAGTACACTTCTGCCTTCTCCAAAGTTTTAAAGCCTTGGCAGCTGAAAGCATGGATATCAGTGGCAATTAAAATTCAGAAGGCTGATGAGGCAAGAATCAAATGAGTGCAGATATCTCTGAGGGTTGTGAGGCTGGGGGAGATTACAGAGAGAAAGAAGGCCCGTGCTGTGGACGGATTTGAAACAAAGGATGAACATTTTAAAATCAAGGCATCACTAAACTGAAAGTGAACAGAGGGTGAATAGCTGAACAACTGTGTGAACAATTGTTTGGATAACCTCAGCTCTATAGAGGATAGAACACAAGAGTACAATGGATTTATAAAGTCTGATGTAACAAAGGCATGGATGACACTAACAGCAGCAGAAAAGCTGATGTAACACTGGAGTTCGGCAGTGTAACTGAAGTGGAAATAAGTGATCGTGATGATAGTGTCAGGAATATCAAGAAGCTCGTTTTAGGAGCAACCATGACACCAAGATTGCAAATAGTACAGTTCACCTTCAGGGAGAGTTTTGGTGTTGGTAATTAGGGAAGAGAGTTTGTAGTAGGCACTGACAATGATAGCTCTTTTCTGCCTCATATTTGGGGAAGCCTGTGGTCATCCAGTCCTGGATGTTGGATAAGAAGCAGTAATAATGGAGCAGCAGCAGATGAGTAGAAAGAGTGGTGAGGAGGAGCTGGAGGTCAACAACATCCCTTTCAGGTGATGCTGCTGAGGGGAAGCAGGTAGATGAGAAATAAAAGGAGAACAAGGAAGAGGCCATGGAGCACACCACATGCCGATATGAGAGTGGGAAGAGAAGTCATTAGAGATTACAATTTGACAGATAGGAATAAACCAGAAGAGAAGTTCAACACCCATTCCATACCTAACTTGACATTAGGAAAAAGTGAGGTCTGCAGATGCTGGAGATGAGAGCTGAAAATGTGTTGCTAGAAAAGCGCAGCAGGTCAGGCAGCATCCAAGGAACAGGAAATTCGACGTTTTGGGCATAAGCCTGAAGACATTCCTGAAGAAGGGCTTATGCCCGAAACGTCAAATTTCCTGTTCCTTGGATGCTGCCTGACCTGCTGCGCTTTTCCAGCAACACATTTTCAGCTAATTCGACATTAGACAATGATGAGGAGGCATTGAAAGAAAACAGTGCGGTTAATTGTGTCAAAGGTCAATTGTGTCAGATTGGAGACAAATCAAGAAGGATGAGGAGAGATAATCTGCATTTCTCACAAAATGGGTGACTTTGAAAAGAGTCATTTCAGTATTGTGGTCAGGGCGAGCTGCCAGATGAAGTGGTAGAGGTGGGTACAATTATACCATTTGAAAGATATCTGGATAGGTACATGGAAAGGAAAGGTTTAAACAGATGTGGACCAAGCACAGGCAAATGAGACTGGTTCAGTCTGGTGACAAATGTGCCTAGATTAATTTAGGATACGTGGTCGGCCTGGGTCTGTTTCCATACTGTACAATTCTCTGACTCTATGGAACCTGGTTGGCATGGACGAGTTGAGCTGAAGGGCATGTTTCCATGATGTATACCTCCAACAGAACCTAATAGAAAGGATTCCAATCTGCAATTTTGGGTTTTTTAAAAAAATATATTTTTATTGAATAAATAGATTTTTAAAAATATTACAAATACAAAACAATACAATTCAAAACATTACAAAAGAACACAAGAAAAAAAGTAAAAAAAAACAACCCATCCTCATATACAAATGTATAAACATATATAGACAAATACAGAATAAAAAAAATAACTATTAAACTAAATAAATAATAACCAACAAGAAATTAATAAATAGTAATAACTCAACCCAGCCAAACAAGACACTCATATGTTCACAATTCCTCCTACCTGGATATCAAACTTGTAAACACAATCATTGCAGGTATATAAAAGCCCTTGTTAGTATGGCAGATAAATCTGTGTCCAGATATTCCAAAAAGGGCTGCCATGTGTCATAGAAATTCTCAGTTTCGTGGTGTACCATACTTGTAAGAAAATCCAAGGGAATATGCACAATAACAATCTTCCCCAACCCGACAGGCCTAGGGGTGTTTCAGATACCCAACCTAGCAAGATATTCTTTCTTGTGCAAAAGTGAGGATATTGACATGTTTTTCTTATGTGCTTCTGCAGGGAACACACTGAGCAGGCCCAGAAGAAGAGAAATCGGGTCCTTCTCTGCCCTTATACCCACAATCCTCTCCATTGCACCAACCACAGCACTCCAGCACATTTAAAGCCTACCACAAGACCAGAGACAATGAATGAGAGTACCCATACAGACCTTGCACTTGGGACATGTTGAAGATACCCCGGTTTAAATTTTGACAGACGGTCCGCAGCCAAGTGAGCCCTGTGGAGAATCTTCAGCTGTAAAGCATGGGTTCTATTGCGAATTGATATCTTTTTTGCATTTTCCCAAATATCTTCCCATGCCTCTGAGGAGACTTCAACACCTAGCTCTCTCTCCAACACTCTGCAGAGTCAATTGAACTCACCTGCGGGGGCACTCCCCCAATTAATAATATAAAGTGCTGCCAGAAAGTGTACCCTTAGCACTGACCACCCTCTTCTCTATGTTGGATTTGTAGGGATCATTCAAAAGTGTAGTTTTTTTTTGAATAAAACCCCTAACTTGAAAAAAATGAAAGAGGTCCCTGTTAGGTAGCTCGTATTTCCGTGCTAACAGATCGAAGGACATTATTGTGTCTCCCTCAAATAAATCGCCCATGCAACATTTGATTCGTTAATCTATTATCCCCAGTTGGAAACCCAGCATACCCACTAAAGATGTGAAGAAGATGTTTTGCCAATATTGTCTTCCCTCTGCTGAATTGCCCTCCATGCTTTAACAGGATTGATAACTATTGGGTTATGGCAATATTCTCTAACTGTCCTCATTTTGTCCAAAAACAACAAACTAGTAAAGTGGCACCCTGACTGGGAGGCTTCAATATCTAACCATGTTGAAAGAGGGTCCTCACAAGCCCAATCACTCACATAGGATAAAAGCGAGCTTAGTTGGTAGATTTTAATGTTCAGGAGGTCCACTGCCCCCAATCTGTGAAGTAGTTGCAGTTTAGCTAATTTAATGAGGGGCTGCTTACGATGCCAAATAAAGGTTATTTGCTTATTGAAAATCAGGGCGTGCATCCATACAGGGTATAGCAAAAGTGGGAGAATATTCATCTTAATAAGCGCTATCTGACCCAACCATGAGACCGGAAGTGCCTCCCATCTTTGAAGGTCTTGTTTGGTTTTGTCAAATAATTGAACAAAATTGGCTTTGAACAACCGATCCAGAACTGATGTAATGAATGTGCCCAAATACACAAAACCCCCCCGTGACCACTTAAATGGGAATTGATATTCGGCATCAAGACCTTTCGTAAGACCACCCACAGGCATAGTCTCGAAAAGGTGCCAAATGCGCAGATGCATTGTATCAGGCAAGGCATTGAAACTGCAGGATTTGACAAAAAAATTTGAACATCATCCGCATGCAACAAAATCTTTTGTAATTTTGACCCCATTCTTGGAGCTGATATATTAGGATCCCTACGAATGGCCTCCATAGGAGGGTTCAATCACTAACATGAAAAGCAGTGATGAAAGGGGACAGCCCTGCCGGCTGCCCCTAAAAATGTTAAAATTGCTTGATCATACTCCATTGGTGATGACCGTAGTGAGAGGGCCACTGTAGAGAACCTTTACCCATCTTATAAAGATTTCGCCCAAACAAAACTGGTCCAGAGTATAGAAAAGGTACAAGCACTCAACTCGGTCAAATACCTTCGCTGCATCTAGAGAAATCACTAATCCCCATATTAACTGTTAACACGCTTCGTAGAATCTCTACTGTATGCAAACAGGCCATTTGGCCCAACAAGTATCCCATCCAGATCTTCCCCCTATACTATCACTCAACATTTACCCCCAACTAATGCAGCTATCCTACACATCTACTTGAATTATATAAAGCAGCCTCCTAATGTTTTTGGAGGATCTGCAGCCCTTTGTGAAGCCCGTCTGATCCTCTTTAACAACAGGAGGTAACACAGTCTCTAGCCTTAACGTGAGAGTCTCAGAGAGGATTTTATAGTCCATATTTAAGAGTGAAATGGGCCTGTACGAAGCACAGTCCTCCGGGACCTTTCCTTTTTTAAGAATAAGTGAAATTTTGGCCTCTCTCAGAGGTGGCGGGAGACAATCATGGCTGTACGAGTCATTGAACATGTTGAGCATCAGGCCTGACAATATGTTTATAAATTCCTTATCAAATTCACTGGGAAGTCTGTCAGGACTGTGCACCTTTCCACTCTGAAGCTGCTCACAGCTTCCTGCACCTCTTGCTCCAATAAAGGGGCATTGAGAAAGGACTTTTGTTCAGGGTTCATGCCCAGGAGCTCCAAGTCCTTAAAAAAAATTCCAGTTTGGTCCGCTCCTCCTCACAACTCTCAGATTGATATAATTTAGAGTAAAGTCCCTGGAATGCCACATTAATCTTTTTGGAATCACGTTAATTCCCAGACCATTCCCTGATTGGCATAATGGCCCCTTTTCCTGGTGAGATATGCTAAGTATTTGCCTGGTCTGTCACCGTGCTCAAATAACCTTTGCTTTTCAAAGGTAAGCTCCTTCTTTGCCGTCTCCGTGAGCATGGAATTCAATGCAGACCACAGCACCGTAATCCTCTGTCATTTGACCAACGAGAGTCTGTCAAAGTAAACCTTCTCGGCTTCCTTCAACTGTGCTTCAAGGAGATGCTGCTGCTCACTCTTCTGCCACTTCCTACTGATACAGAATAGGAAATACCTTACCCCCGGCATAGGTTTTGGCAGTTTCCCGAAGGACAGATGGACGACGAACCAAGCCTGAGTTAATGTCTAGGAACACCCAAAATTCCTTCAAGAAATACTCCTCAAACTTATTATCCTTGAGGATAAAGGGATCCATTTGCCAGTGCCTCGGACCCACTGTAACGTCCTTAATCTTAACCAACAGGTAGACTGGAGCATGATCAGACATGAGTCCACAGAACTTTACCTGGGCGTCTGGGTTAATAGTCTAACAATAATATCACAAGATCATCACCTGACCTGTACCTAAATGCTGTATCTATACCCTGAACTATATTCCGGGGACGGCAGAGACGTGTTTAACAAGATAGTTTTCAGCCAAGAAAAGAATTTCTGAAAAGAATGTAAAGACATTATAAACCATTAGAGCCCATTAAATACACTTAGATACATCAAAATTCACAAAATAGCATGCAACAAAAACTTGAATTCATATAGCACCTTTAACATGTTAATGCTCAATAATTGCCAGCAAGACAAAGAGGAGGACATTTGGTCATATATCCTATCACTTGGTCAGAGATAGCTTCACGGAGAATCTTTATAGAGGAGAGCTGGATACATTGGCAGAGAGAACTACAGAGCTTAGGCAGCTAAAGGCATGGTCATCCATGGTGGGAAGCAGACAGTGGGGAATCCACAGAAGGCCACAGCTGAAGCAATGTAGAATTTGGGAAAATTTGGAGGGCAGAAGAAGATAAAGAGACAAGAAAATCTGAGGCTATGGAAGGGTTGAAAGACAAGGGTTAGAACTTTGAAGACAGTGTACTTAGATGTTGATAAATTAGGATGTTGCGTGATTTACTTTCCACATTACTGGACTCGAACAAATGAAACTTTGAGTTTGTGTTCACATGTTTAAATTCATCCCACAATCTTGTTCCAAGCTATTTTTGAACTCCTCCAGCTTCAAACCCAGCTGAAACCATGTCATTTCATTTTCTGGTAGTTGCCTCTCATTTTGCCTCCCATTTAGCCTTTTTATCAATGAAAGTACCATGGCACAATGGTCAGCATTATTGCCTGACAGCGCCAGGTACTCACGTTTGATTCCAGCCTTGAGTGACTATCTGTGTTTATGTGTTCTTCCTGTGTCTGTGAGGGTTTCCACGAGTGCTCCAGTTTCTTCCACAGTCCAATTATGTGCAGGTTAGGTGGTCAGTATGGAGGGAGGGAGGGTCTGGCAGGGTTGCTGTTCAGAGGGGCAGTGCTAACTGAATGGGTCAAATGGCATCCTTCTGCACTGTAAGGATTATATCATCATTTGCTCTCTTTCAGTAGACTGCAATCTATATAGCTTGGCCTTTAGGTGGTGGTATTCCCACACTAAATCAAAGACAAGACTACTTTGAAAATGAACCCATAGAAGTGATCAGTTCCCTGGCATCTCTTCTCCAACACATCTGTCACCAATTATAATTAAATTGGCTGTAATATGAAAATCGGATTTGCTTTTTATACAGATACAATTTCCAGACTACAGCTACAAAGACAAAACAGAATTATTGTATTGGAAGGACTGTTTCTGAACTTCTCATTTCTTTATTTTTCTGATTTATTCCTAAGATCTATAATCCTGGACTTTTTGTTTCTTTATTTTTATTCTTTTCCCCCTAAGAATTTGTACTTAGGAATCTGTGCCTAGATACCTTGTACCTAAGATGGCACTGTAAGTGGTGACTTGTAAACTTTTCATTGTATTCATTTGAGTACATGTGACAATAAAGCTAATTCTATTTAATTATATTTCTATTCTGTTTTCTGACTGTTTGTTAATTTATCACAATTATATTAAGTGGCCAGAAGAGGCTGTGAGATCTCTTTCACCTGGGCTCAAACTTTGTTGTCACAGGACATCTAACAGTTTGTGGTTAGTTATTTTTGCCTTTGCAAATGCTAATGATATAAAAATGTTTGATGACTAAATTGCTGAAAATGTGAGCTGATACCAATAGGTTGAGGGCAACAAGAGTATCTGAGAATGAGTCAACAGGTACTCAACAGGGTAGCTGATGAGTTTAGGATTAATGTTCAATCAGATACAGTAACAGGAAGGAAGAAAGGATTTGATTCCGAAACAACAAAAAAGACAGAAATGTAAAAGCAATTCCTGAAAGAAAAGTAACATTTTTAAAGTTTTCTCTTAATAGGGAGCACAAATCCATAACAGCTAAGCACTTAAGACTGTTGAAACTTTACCTTTATTTCTTTATTTTTCTACTTAATACTAAGAATGACTGTAATGTTTAACTTTTAACTATTTCTTGATTTTTCTACTTCGTACCTAAGATTTTATATCTAGGTACCTTTGTGCCTAAGGTTTTGTCTTATTGTAGTTGCTGGAACTCTTACAAATCATGGTCCCCTCATGCATTGCCTGGAATAGTGAAACAGACTTGTAATACATCATTAACCACCTTAACTAGCTTTTAACCACCTGTTGTTTCTTTTTTCAAAACTGTGGCCATCACGCTGATTATGTGCCGTTCCTACACTCTGCTTGTGGTATGTAAGGGAATGATTCCCACTCCATCCAGCGCCCATGCAAGCACCTAGTGTCTCAAGCTCATTCTTCTATTGGGCCTCTTCTCCTTAAGTCATTGAAGTCAATAGTGATAGGCTAACAAGGAGAAAGTGAGGACTGCAGATGCTGGAGATCACAGTCCATGTAGGATCAGTCAGTTCTGTAGGCAGGCATGCTTACCTTCATCGGTCACAGCATTGAGTACAGGAGTTGGGACATGGTGTTATGGCTGTACAAGACATTAGTAAGGCTATTTTTAGAGTACTGCATACAATTGTAGTTGCCCTGCTATAGGAAGGATGTTTTTAAACTGGAAAGGGTGCAATAAAGATTTACAAGGATGTTACCAAAACTAGAGGGTTTGAATGATAAAGAGAGGCTGGATAGACTGGCAACTAAACCCAGGCTCACAGCTAAACGCAGCTGAAGTGAGCAAATGCAACAGTGACCAGATACTAAACTGAAACTTTCATCAAATTTTGAGAAGATTTGTAGTTCAGATTGAGGTTCTGGATGTAGGTTTGCTCGCTGAGCTGGAAGGTTCATTCTCAGACGTTTTGTCACCACACCAAGTAACATCTTCAGTGAGCCTCCGGACGAAGCACTGCCGATGATTCCTGCTTTCTATTTATATGTTTGGGTTTCTTTGGGTTGACAATGTCTTTTCCGTTCTTTTTCTCAGGGGGTGGTCAATGGGGTCCAAGTCAATGTGTTTGTTGATAGAGTTCCAGTTGGAATGCCTTGCTTCTAGGAATTCCCGTGTTTGTCGCTGTTTGGCTTATCCTAGGAGGGATGTGTTGTCCCAATCGAACTGGTGTCCTTTAGAATTGGCATGAGGAGGAATTTCTTCAGCCAGAGGATGGATATTCTGTTGAACCCATTGCTACAGAGGACTGTGGAAGCCAAGTCATTAAGTGTATTTAAGACAGAGATAGGTAGGCTCTTGATTAGTAAGGAGATCAAAGGTTACAGGGAGAAGGCAGGAGAATGAGAAATGTAAAACATACCAGTCATGATCGACACTACCTGTTCCTCCACCTATCTTTATGTCATCTGCATACTTAGCAACAATGACCTCAGTTCCTTCGCCCAGATTGTTAGTGTCTAACGTGAATAGGGCCCAACACCGACCCCTGTGGAACACCACTAGTCATTGATCAACATCCAAAAAAGTCCCCTTTGTCAAGCAATGTAAAGCTAACTGGCCTATAATTTCTGATTTTGTGCCTCCCTCCCTTCTGAAATAGGAGTGTTACATTAGCCACTCTCCAGTCCTCTGGGATCCTCCCTGACCACAGTGATTCCTAATCTGAAAGATCATCACAAACACCTCTAAAATCATCTCAGCCTTCTCCTTTAGAACCCTGGGGTGAAATACTTTCCATCTGGATGATTTATCCAACTTCAGACTTTTCAGCTTCCTCGGCAACTTCTCTTGCAGTTCAAAAAGGAAACAAAACGTCTTTTGCTATGAAGATCAACACAGTACCATGAAATATCTTACACAGAATTGAAAAGAATGATCAATTCTGCAGGGCCAGAAGTGGAAGGGAGGGAAACTATTGCTTAGTTTTTTTGAGAGGAACAGGGGTTGAATGACTTCCTGCTGCACTGTACTAATCCAAAGTATCAGCTTCTTCATCTCTGTGTTAGAAAGAGGCATGTTGACCACACACTTTAAGGTTGTGAGCTCAGCTGAGAGTGGAACAAGATGTTAAAAGTGGGTTCAAATTGCACATAGAGGATGTATGGAGATATATTTTCTGTCAAGAAGTTAGCTTTATTTTTTGTCAATGTTTGAACGGATAAACGTTTGGCTTTTACATGAAAAGCAATGAACTGGATTCAGGGAGATGTAGGGACTGATTAAACTCAGCACGTTTTTAGGACGTTGATTGCTCAATCATAGCAGGTATTGTTGGCAGGCACAGGAGGAAGCTAACCATGGAAACTGAGGGCTTTCCAAGGATAGCCAAAGGTAAATGAGAATAGAAATTATTTGAAAGATTTGCTACTTCATTTGAGAGAAGGATGCAGCGGAACTGTGAAAGGAAGTGAGCCATTGAGAGATACAATAGAGGAGGAAAGTGGAGACCAACCATATGTCAAGGCCATAGTTACAGTTGATGAGTTTAATCCCACTGTGGAGTTTTCCTGTGGCTTAAATGAAAACTGGATTGCAGAGTTTCCATGTGAGATGATTGGAATTTAAGCAGCAGTTAGATCATGCAGAGGTGGGTTTTTAGACTTGGACACGCTACAAAGTTTTGAATTTAATGATCTTTATGGTGACTCTTTTCAATGAATTGAACAATTGTATCATTGCAGTGAGCAATGGGAGACTCATTAACTAGTAATCTAAAACATAAACCATCTGCTGTAACTACACCTTATTAAATTCCACATCAATACAAATATTTGACACACACACAGAGCTCACATTACACTTATGACGCTGACAGCTAATTATGTTTAGCAAGTATTCAGGATCTGGTCTCTGTTTACTACTTGTATATAAATGGTGCCTCATTATTTCTCTCAGACACGTAAGCAGATACGCCAGATGTATTATTATGTACAGGAGTGCTGTTATGTCTTAGCGAAACGATAAGTCTGTTTATGCATTTGTGATAACTCTGAAATCCCACGTTTGGACTGTCTTGCTTCCTTTTTGAAATCCTTTTCTTTAATATGTTGGTTGAGCTGAAAATGTTGGCTGGGACACAAGAGGGCACTCAACTACTGAGTGAACCTCTGCTCACTTTCTCTGTAATATCGTTTTGAATTGAACTTGGTTTGACGCAGGACATTCAAAAACTGTACTTCAGTATTTCACATGAATATGAGCTATGAACTCAAACTCTGGTCAAAGTTACAATCTTCAGACTAATAATGTGAACAACTAAGCCCACTTGGAATATCATGTGAAAATAGGGTTAATGTGAGTTATGTATGGAGAGAGGTTTTACTGCTCCTCTTTGCTGAGTGAGCAGGTACTGAATGGGACAGTCATGGGATGTTATTTTCTCTCTGTTGTTAACAATGATTATCAGCCTATCTGTTGAAACATAACCAAACACCATTAGTGCTGTGACAAAATAAAACAAATTTGGTTGAGTGCCAAAGATACTTGTAGAATATTGGATGACAAAAACAAGTAATATAATGTTCTACAGTTCAATAGGTTTAAAGTTTGTTTTGCTTGACCTAATTTCACCCTTTACTTTTGTCATGTTGGGACATGATTTAAGGAGAGCTGATTGTCCTGAAATCCAAGCCTCCATTCCAGGTAATTGTTTAGGCATTGAGGGGTAGTGTGTGATTCATCCATGGTAGGCATTGTTGTATATAGAACTAAACTGAGTCTGCACCTCACCATGTTGTAGGTTTGCTCTCATTATCTTCTTTAAATGTAGGGATCCAGACCTAGTGAGGTGGAGGAAAACCACTTACTGGTCTAACTCGATGAGGGTCTTCTTTTGAAAAAGACATTGTTTATTGCACATTAGAACTAGTTAGAGGTTACATTAATAAGATAGACATCTTTAAGTAACTATGAGAATGACCTGGATGTTGGATAACATTATCATAATGGATGGTGTAAATTGCATCCTTCACTATTAGCCGTGAGATTTCTAAATTCTTGGAAGTGAAATAGAAGGATATGGTTCTTGTAAGTGAAGACAGTTTTAGCATGGAAGGGCAAAATGTGTTGGCATGGGTTTGGAGGCGAACTCTTTGTTACAAAAGTCAGTCTGTAAATACTCTATTTTTATGAGTTCAACAAGACAACCTATTCAAGTCTAGCACTTCACTCTGTCTCTCACATTTATTTGTGGGCGGCACAGTGGGTGGCACGGCGGCACAGTGGGTTTCCTCCAGGTGCTCCAGTTTTCTTCTACAGTCCAAAAATGTGCAGATTAGGTGAATTGACCATGCTAAATTGCCCATAGTGTTTGGAGCAGGAGTGAATATAGGGGAAATGGGTCTGGGTGGGTTGCGCTTCGGCAGGTCGGTGTGGACTTGTTGGGCCGAAGGGCCTGTTTCCACACTGTAAGTAATCTAGTCTAATCTACAGGGTTGGATTAGAACAAGTCAGCATGGATTTAGTAAGGGGAGGTCATGCCTGACACACCTGTTCTAGGTCTTTGAAGAGGTATCAAGTAGGTTAGACCAGGGAGACCCAGTGGATGTTATATATCTAAACTTCCAAAAGGCCTTTGATAAGAAGCCTCATGGGAGGCTGCTGAGTAAGGTGAGGGCCCATGGCGTTCAAGGTGAGCTACTGGCATGGATTGAGGATTGGCTGTCTGACTGAAGGCAGAGAGTTTGGATAAAAGGTTTTTTTCTCAGAATGGCAGCTGGTGACAAGTGGTGTCCCACGGGGTTCAGTGTTGGGGCCATAGCTGTTCACGTTATATATATTAATGATCTGGATGAAGGGACTGGGAGCATTCTGGCGAAGTTTGCTGATGATATAATGTTAGACAGACAGGCAGGTAGCACTGCAGAAGTGGGGAGGCTGCAGAAAGATTGAGAGTTTAGGGGAGTGGTCCAGGAAATGGCTGATGAAATTCAATGTGAGCAAATGAGAGGTCTTGCACTTTGGAAAAAAATAATATAGGCATGGACTATTTTCTAAATGGTGAGAAAATTCATAAAGCCAAAATACAAAGGGATCTGGGAGTGCTAGTCCAGGATTCTCTAAAGGTTGACATGCCGGTTGAGTCTGTGGTTAAGAAAGCAAATGTAATGTTGTCATTTATCTCAAGAAGTTTGGAATACAAAAACAGCGATGCACCTATGAGACTTTATAAAGCTCTAGTTAGACCCCATTTAGAATACTGTGTCCAGTTTTGGGCCCCACACCTCAGGAAGGAAATACTGGCACTGAGTGTGTCCAGCAGAGATTCAATCGGATGATCCCAGGAATGGTAGGCCTAACAAATGATGAACGGATGAGGATCCTGGGAATGTATTCACTAGCGTTTAGAAGGTTGAGGGGAGATCTAGTCGAAACTTAGAAGATAATGCTTGGCTTAGGAAGGGTGGACGCTGGAAATTTGTTTCCATTAAGCGGGGATTCTAGAACCCCTGCGCACAGCCTTAGAATTAGAGGGGGTCAATTTAAAACTGAAATGAGGAGTCATTTCTTCACCAGAGAGTGGTGAGTCTGTGGAATTCATTGCCACGGAGCGCAGTGGAGACCGTGATGTTGGGTATCTTCAAGGCAGAGATTGATAAATTCTTGATCTCGCAAGGAATGAAGGGCTACGGGGTGAGTGCGGGTAAGTGGAGTTGAAATGCCCATCAGCCATGATTAAATAGTGGAGTGGACTCAATGGGCCGAATGGCCTTATTTCCACTCCTATGTCTCATGGTCTTATGATCTTATTTTAGACTCTTTCAGAGCCCTCTCCAATGTCTCTTTCTATACATGTTTCTCTATTATTACAATACATTTATGTATATAATCACATTTGCTGCAACCCCTCTTTTCCCATTTCCCAGGATGCATTCTCTTCAAACTTGAAAGACTGGTATCTTTATGGTGGAAGACCCATTAGATTGTCATTTGACTTTGATCTCTTCTTGACAATCTGATCCCTTTAAATTTGGAGTTAAAAATCACACAACACCAGGTTATAGTCCAACAGATTTATTTGGAAGCATTTCATCAGGTGGTTAAATTTAGAGAACCTTTCTTCTCTTGTGTATCCTTCTTAGTAGTGACTTGTTGAAACAGGCAATTTCTTCTTTGCAGTATCTTGCATTGTTGCACATTGTTTGGATTTTCTGTGGTGGTTTTCATGCAGTTGTGTATACCATGCCTTGGATCTGTATCTTCAATTTTTATCCTAAGTCTGCCTGTAAATCTGTGTTGAATAATGTGGATTTGCCTAATCCTTTCACAGGGGTGGAGGGGGAGACGGGATAACATTTTAAATGGTCTCTCTCTTTCTCTCAAGGGACCAATGTGTAAAATGCAGAAAGATGAGATTAACCACTGAGTGAACATATTTTTCAGATTAACAAAAACAATTACAAAACAATATATTGATCATTTAAAAATAACCACTCCAAAGTACAAAGATAAAAATCACACAACACCAGGTTATAGTCCAACAGGTTTATTTAGAGGCACTAGCTTTTGAAGTGGCACTTCCTCATCAGCTGGACAACCACCTGATAAAGGAGCAGCACTTCGAAAACTGGTGCTTCCAAATAAACCTGTTGGACTATAACCTGGTATTGTGTGATTTTTAGCTTTGTCCACCCCAGTCCAACACTGGCTCCTCTACATCAAAGTATAAAGAAGCAGAGCTAACCAATGAAACTCTTAGTTCCCATTTTTTATTAAGAGGCAGACTAGAGAGAGAAAATTACCAAGCTCCTAGCCCTGAGCACTAGTGATGTGGGTGGAGATGGGAGTCGAACTAAGGAGTTGAGTTTCACTAACACTGTGCTTTGTTCGTTCCAAGAATCAACGCTCGGGTTCAACTTGTTACAATTTATAGAAATGGCTCTATTAAAAGTACTGAAGATATGGTAGCTAAGTTTGCTGATGACACAAGCATAAGTATGAAAGTATGTTATGAAGAGAGTGTGAGGAGGCTGCACAGGAAATGTAGACAGGTTAATGGAGTAGACAATGATCTGACAAATCACAGTAAAATCTGATAAAATGTGAAATTGTCCATTTTGGCAGATGAATTTTTTAAAAAAGCATATTATCTAAATGGTGAGAGATTGCAGAGCTCTGAGCTGCAATAGGATCTATGTGTTCTAGTGCATGAATGGCTAAAGCTTGTATGATAGTACAGGAAATAATTAGGAAAGCTAAAGGAAAGTTACCATTTTTTTTAAGGGGAATACAAAGCTGAGACATCACGCTTCAACTATAAAGGACATTGATGAGACCACATCAGGAGTACTCTATACAGTACTCTTCTCCTTGTGTAAATGCACTGGAAGCAGTTCAGAGAAGGCTTACTGGACTAATACTTGAAATGAGTCGAGAGCGTGGTGCTGGAAAAGCACACAGGTCAGGCAGCGTCCAAGGAGCAGGAGAATCGACTTTCTGGGGAAAAGCCCTCTCAAGAATTCTTAATGAAGGGCTTTTGCCTGAAATGTCGACTCTCCTGCTCCTTGGATGCTGCCTGATGTGCTGTGCTTTTCCAGCACCACACTCTCGACTCTAAACTCCAGCATCTGCAGTCTTCACTTTCACCTTAAACCTGAAATGGACAGCTTGTCTTATGATGAAAGGTTGGACAGGCTTGTATCTGCCTGAGTTTAGGTAAGTGAAGGGTGATTTGATTGAACATATAAGGTCCTGAGAAGAAAATGAGGACTGCAGATGCTGGAGATCAGAGTCAAAAAGTGTGGCATTGGAAAAGCACAGCAGGTCAAGCAGCATCCTGATGAAGGGCTTATGCCTGAAACATCGATTCTCTTGCTCCTTGGATGCCCCCCAATTTGCATATAAGGTCCTGAGAGGATTTGGCAGTGAGAATTTGACAAGAGAATTTAAATAAAGGGGTCACATGAAAAATAATGAGTTGCTCATTTAAGACAGAGTTTGATTTCTCACTGAGGCTCGTCAGTCTTTGGGACTTTCTATAAGACAGTGGAAGTCTTTAATGATTTTTAAGGCAAAGAGAGATAGATTCTTGATAATTAAGAGGGTGAAGTGTTCTTGGAATTAAGCAGGAATGTGCAGCAATTAGACCTTGTTGAATTGTGGAGCAGGCTTGAGGGGTAGAATGGCCTACTCCTGCTCCTACTCTGTAGATTTGTGTGTACTCAACATTCTTCAGCCAGAGCAAGGGCAAACACCAACTGGACATACAGTCATAAAGTCATAGAGAT
Organism: Hemiscyllium ocellatum; assembly: GCF_020745735.1. Classification (NCBI taxonomy): domain Eukaryota; kingdom Metazoa; phylum Chordata; class Chondrichthyes; order Orectolobiformes; family Hemiscylliidae; genus Hemiscyllium; species Hemiscyllium ocellatum. The sequence goes on along the minus strand of NC_083404.1, from coordinate 113,419,946 downwards.
GTACAGAATGGAAACAGACCCTTCGGTCCAACCTGTCCATGCCGACCAGATATCCTAACCCAATCTAGTCCCGCCTGCCAGCACCCGGCCCATATCCCTCCAAACCCTTCCTCTTCATATACCCATCCAAATGCCTCTTAAACATTGGATTGTACCAGCCTCCACCACATCCTCTGGCAGCTCATTCCATACACATACCACCCTCTGCATGAAAAAGTTGCCCCTTAGGTCTCTTTTATATCTTTCCCCTCTCACCCTAAACCTATGCCAGACAAAGTCAGTTTTCAAATCTAGGAGTAAGGCAGCTCCCCTCTTCCAGGAATAACTTTTTCACCCTTCCACATCTTCTCCAGATCTAGGCATAAACATCTTAATAATGGCCAATTCATGACTGTCACCTAGTGTCACCAGCTCCCGCTCATACATTTTGAATGACAACAGCAACTTTCAGATCTGCTAAAGCAGCAGCAGATTTTGGCCAAAAGAAAATTGCACCTATCCAGCTGCCAGTCCTTCTCTCCCCATTCAGTAAATCCTCCTCCAGGTCCTGATCCTTAGCTCCTGATCTGGGCTCCCCCTCTGCTGGAGGCCAGGCGGGGTACAAGTCATTCTGGTATAATGCGTATTTTGTAAACGCAAATTGGCTATAACTCAATTGACAAATTGAGGACCCTGTTTGGATAACGCAAACTTTCTACTGAACAGGTATAGTAACTTTCTATTAGTGATCTTCTACAGCATGATTTTCTATAGCGCGAGATTGCAGGGGAACACAACTGTCTCATTGCAGTAGAACGACCTATACTGCTATCATTAGCTCTAAATTAATTATCTTCACTTGTGGACAAACTGTCTACTGTTGCCTCTTCCTTTGCAACTTTCCCGTCAAAGACTGGTCCGTAGACTAACTCTGCTCTAATTATTCTTAACATGCCCTTTCTAATTTCTCTCATAGGTTCATGGGATGTTATATTACTCTATGTATCCACTTACCTTTCACAGCTGTGCGGGTCCTGTGATACTGTTCCCATCTCTAATTATTCCTTTCAAGGAGTTCTTGAGAAACTTTCCTCTCTCTTCCTCCTCTACTTCAAATTAGGCCATGTCCCATTCACCATGATTTTATTCCTTATCTTTTCCAATTGGTTTTATTCTCCAGCCAAATTTCTATGATGCCTCCCTTTTGAGTTTTGTTTAATTTTAATATCTTTATTAAAAAAATTACACAAACGTTTTACAGAAGATAGCCCTTTATCCTGACTGAGCTATGTGACATTTTAACAAACGTAAATCTCCACCCATCTCATCCTTTCATCACATCATTCCATTCCTTTCCTCCTCATTCACTTATCTTCTACTCACCTCAACATTATATGTTTTCCATATTCCTACTGCTCTTTGGGGAAAGAAATTTTTCCTGAATTCCTTTTAGATTTATTGGTGACTATCTTAGATGTATGACCCCTGCCTTTATTTTCATCAGTATTGGAAAAGTCTTCTCTACATCAATCTTGTAAAATCCTTTCATAATTTTAGAGACCTCAATAGGTCTGCCCAACATTTCACTTTTCTAGAGATAACAGCCCTGCCCTACTCAGCCTGTCTTGAAAAGTGTATCCTCTAAATTTTGTATATATTACATAGTGAAGTTGAATCAAATCTCTTATCGGACTTTGCCTTTGACAGTCCACCACCCTTATCTTTGTACATTATCCTTTGTGGCTTTCACAGTAAAACCAACTGTGTAGTGATCATTTTTTTCTCTCAGATGTCATCCTATTTTATATGTCTGTTATTTGTCTCACCTAATTTCCCAGAAAATTAAACAACAAATTAAACAGTGAGTTTGGCTGAATGGTCCTGATTTCCAAATTGCTCGATTCCATACAGCTCCTGCCAAGGCAGTCCTTGCAACAACTATTCGTCTCACCGTCAATAGAAGATTGGAGGGGTACAAACTGAGTCAGGAGATGTTGCAATTTCTTGTGCATTACTCTGCGTGTGTTGACTGACGGAGTTGGTTAGTGACCTGGTGCCATTGTATGTTGGACTTGTGTCCCAGTAAGTCATTGCAGTAGACAAAGTCCAGCCTTATCTTCAATAGTCAACAGTAAACTGAAAATGTCAAACTTGAATGCTTCAATGATTAGAACACACTGAACCTAAGTGAACAGACCCTGTTAGTTCTGGTAAGCAAGCAGAAGCTACTTTATATTGGTTTAGTGATGTCAGTGCCGACTGACACCTAGGTCTCTCACATGGCACTGACAGCAGAATAAATGTGCTTGGTTTGATAAGGCTGCCTCCTTCCTTTCTGCTGTCTTTCCTTGACTGACATAAAGAGAAGAAGGGCTCATGCCCAAAACGTCGACTTTCCTGCTCCTTGGATGGTGCCTGACCTGCTGTGCTTTTCCAGCAACACATTTTCAGTTCTGATCTCCAGCATTACAGTCGTCACTTTCTCCTGACACAAAGAGAAGCCAGATCATCTCTAGATATACCACCCACTGCTCCCTATCCATTGACACGACTGGATCTGGAAGGCAAGATGTAAGCTTACTTTAAGGGCCAAGAGGCTATAGGATTTCCTTTAAAATTCCTTTGATGTGAGGGAGTCATAACAGGTCTTGTCTTTTCGCAGAATCACAGGATTGTCCCAGGACAGAAGGAGGCTATTCACTCTTTAGTGTTTATGCCAGCTCTACAAATAAACATTGTACTAAGTGCCATCATCTCCGTAGCCCCGACATTTCTCCTTTCCAGGTAATAGTATAATTTTGGCTTGAGTGCTGATTGAATTTTCCTGGACCATAATTGCTGGTCGTGTATTCAAAATGTTTCCGCTCACTGAGTGAAAAGAAATTTCCTTGATGTCTAGATGTGGTGCTGGAAAAGCACAGCAGGTCAGGCAGCATCTGAGGAGCAGGATAATTGACATTTTGAGTGTAAGCCCTTCATCAGGAGGGTTGATGAAAGGGCTTCCTGATGAAGGGCTTATTCCTGAAACGTTGACTGTAATGTCCAGCATGTGCAGTCTTTACTTTCTCCTAGTTCTCCTCAATATCTCCCTTGTTTTGTTATCCCATTCCCTTAAATCACTTCCTTCTCTTTCTGGGTCTTTCCACCAGTGGGAACAGTTTATTCATGACTTTGAACACCTGCAGCAAAATTCAGCATCTCCAATTTATTCGCATAACTGAAGAGCCTTATTGCTGGAAGCATCCTTGTGAATGAGTTGAATGTTCTCTGTAAGATTTTGTACCTTTCCTAACATATTACACTCCCTTCTTATGTATTCTATGCCCCTATTAATAAAGACTAGAATAGTTAGTGTAGAACCTTACAGGGGTCTGAGTGAGGTGGGCTATAGCGACACATATGGCAAAATTGAACCACATCGTGAGAAACCTATCTCACCATCAGGAGCAAGTGGTGCCATCTGTTATGATCTAGACAAGCTGCAAGATGAAATTGTCACAAGGCAATCCCAAGTTGCTAATTGACAGCTATTGTGGTTGCTAAATACCTTGTTGAAAACCCAAGTTTATTCCTATTCAGGCTTCCATCCTGCCAAAGCAAGCTCAATGCCAGGAAAACGTGCCAAGGCAACTGGCAGTTTCAGCTCACTACTTATTTCAAAGGACCTTCATGTTGGAAACCAGGCAACAGCATCTCAGGCATGCCCATGTGCAACAGTCACATGCACCCCTTCTCCACAGATCTTGGCATGTTTCAGTCTCAGAGAGACCTGATGGCACATCTCCAATCTGCTTACAATACCCTTTTGCACTTCAACACAACACCCTGGGCTGCACCAGCAGCTGTCATTGCAATGCTGCAGTAAGGATGTTATTCACTCATGGCCAATACTTAGTAGCCGAAGGATGGACAACCCACTAGCCGTCTTGACCCTTTCTGCTCTATTAGGGGCTGTTTCTCTCATGGAATGAGAGAGAAGCAGATGTTAAGGGACATGAAAGTTGGTAGCACAGCTATCACTGTTGGTGTAGTGAGGAAGTATCCTGAGCAAGTGAGTAGGTAGCAGAGAGGGTAAGCAAGGTTAGTGCTGTCAGAGTTGGGGTGAATGAGGGTAAATGAGGGATAGTGACAGTGAGAGAGTCTGAGCCTTGGCAGGAGGTGGGTACATTCACAAAGATAGGTTGAGTGCGAGGTATCAGAGAGAAAATGGTGGTTCTTTCATTGGTGGAAGGGAGAAGGATATTAACATTCTTTCCACAGTGTAGGGTATTTCTCTAGACACCCTGAAAGTACACTAATCTGGGTGACAATCTCAAACCCAGGCTGGTAAGTTGTGGCATTGTGGTCTCCATTGTTGGTCCTGGGGAAGAATGAAGTCATGTGTCAGCAATGCCTCCTTCCAGCAGGACCTCTAGGACCCTACCTGCACAATAGGGAGCTGCTGTCCCTCTGTCTGTCATGTCCAGGATAAATGTCAGGAGCCATGCAGGGCAGCATCAGACTGATGGTGCATGTCCAAGTGCATAATAGGCTTTTAAAGGTGGTGTGGGTGCAAGGGATGCCGGCGGATTCCACGATATCCGCTGAATGGTGAGTTGTTCCGAGAATGGCACATGGCATCGGAACTCAGTCATGAGGGGCACCATAGAGTTGCGGTAGGCCATTAACAAGGCAGGTTTAAGACATGGCAAAGAGACACACTTGTGCTCACCAGAGTTCCCTTAATTTACAGCTTCTCAGGCTCCCAAGGTCCGTGTATGGTAGAGTTTTCCTGAACCAGAAACCAATGCTAAAGGGAATGTCCATTAAGTGGGAGTGCTGATGCTGATCATGGTACATGGAGCCTTGAAGAGGCAGTTTGTGTGCATGTCTGCACAGACTGGAGGGAAGATTGGTCCTCACAACAACAATCCCTCTAAAATAATCAACACAACATGCACCAGGCAAAAAAACCCTAAGATTCAACCATTTATGTTTCATTGACTGCTTTCCCAAACTGTCCTTCTACCTTCAATGATTTATCCTCATATATACCAAGGTCCATCTGTCCTACACTTTTCTTTTACAATTCTAGTCTTTATTTCATCTTGCTGTTCAATGTTTTTAGATTAGATTAGATTACTTACAGTGTGGAAACAGGCCCTTTGGTCAACAAGTCCACACCGACCCACTGAAGCACACCCACCCAGACCCATTCCCCTACCTTTACCCCTGCAGCTAACACTATGGGCAATTTAGCATGGCCAATTCACCTAACCTGCACATCTTTGGACTGTGGGAGGAAACCGGAGCACCCAGAGGAAACCCACGCAGACACGGGGAGAATGTGCAAACTCCACACAGTCAATCACCTGAGGCGGGAATTGAAACCGGGTCTTTGTCGCTGTGAGGCAGCAGTGCTAACTACTCTGCCACCATGCCGCCCACATGTTCTTCTGTATTAAATTTCAACTGCCTCCAGTCAACGCATTTCACCAACTTGTCTATTTCCTATTGAAGCTGAAAATGTGTTGCTGGTTAAAGCACAGCAGGTTAGGCAGCATCCAAGGAACAGGAAATTCGACGTTTCGGGCCAGAGCCCTTCATCAGGAGTGAGGAGAGGGTGCCAGACAGGCTAAGATAAAAGGTTGGGAGGGGGGACTTGGGGGAGGGGTGATGGAGATGTGATAGGTGGAAGGAGGTCAAGGTGAGGGTGATAAGCTGGATTGGGGTGGGGGCGGAGAGGTCAGGAAGAGGATTGCAGGTTAGGAAGGCGGTGCTGAGTTCAAGGGAATCGACTGAGACAAGGTGGGGGGAGGGGAAATGAGGAAACTGGAGAAATCCAAGTCCATCCCTTGTGGTTGGAGGGTTCCCAGGCGGAAGATGAGGCGCTCTTCCTCCAACCGTCGTGTTGTTATGTTCTGGCGATGGAGGAGTCCAAGGACCTACATGTCTTCAGTGGAGTGGGAGGGAGAGTTAACATGTTGAGCCACGAGGTGGTTGGGTTGATTGGTTCGGGCATCCCAGAGGTGTTCCCTGAAGCGTTCTGCAAGTAGGCGGCCTGTCTGTCCAATATAGAGGAGGCCACATCGGGTGCAGTGGATGCAATAGATGATGTATGTGGAGGTACAGGTGAATTTGTGGCGGATATGGAAGGATCCCTTTGGGCCTTGGAGAGAGGTAAGGGAGGAGGTGTGGGCGCAAGTTTTGCATTTCCTGCGGTTGCAGGGGAAGGTGCCGGGAGTGGAGGTTGGGTTGATGGGGGGGGTGTGGACCTGACAAGGGAGTCATGAAGGGAGTGGTCTTTGCGGAACGCTGATAGGGGAGGGGAGGGAAATATATCCCTGGTGGTGGGGTCCGTTTGGAGTTGACGGAAATGACGGCGGATGATACGCTGTATACGGAGGTTGGTGGGGTGGTAGGTGAGAACCAGTGGTGTTCTGTCTTGGTGGCGGTTGGAGGGGCGGGGCTCCAGGGCGGAGGAGCGGGAAGTGGAGGAGATGCGGTGGAGGGCATCGTCGATCACGTCTGGGGGGTGTCTGCGGTCCTTGAAGAAGGAGGCCATCTGGGCTGTACGGTATTGGAACTGGTCCTCCTGGGAGCAGATGCGGCGGAGACGAAGGAATTGGGAATATGGGATGGAGTTTTTACAGGGGGCAGGGTGGGAGGAGGTGTAGTCCAGATAGCTGTGGGAGTCAGTCGGTTTATAGTAGATGTCTGTGTTGATTCGGTCGCCCGAGATAGAAATGGAAAGGTCTAGGAAGGGGAGGGAGGAGTCTGAGACAGTCCAGGTGAATTTGAGGTCGGGATGGAAGGTGTTGGTAAAGTTGATGAACTGTTCAACCTCCTCGTGGGAGCACGAGGCAGCACCGATACAGTCATCGATGTAGCGGAGGAAAAGGTGGGGGGTGGTGCCAGTGTAGTTACGGAAGATGGACTGTTCCACATATCCTACAAAGAGACAGGCATAGCTGGGGCCCATGCGGGTGCCCATGGCAACTCCTTTAGTTTGGAGGAAGTGGGAGGATTGGAAAGAGAAGTTATTCAGGGTGAGGACCAGTTCAGTCAGTTGAAGGAGGGTGTCAGTGGAAGGGTACTGATTGGTGCGGCGGGAAAGGAAGAAGCGGAGGGCTTTGAGTCCTTCATGATGGGGGATGGAGGTGTACAGGGAGTGGATGTCCATGGTGAAGATAAGGCATTGGGGGCCGGGGAAGCGAAAATCATGGAGGAGATGGAGGGCGTGGGTGATGTCCCGAGCGTAGGTGGGGAGTTCTTGGACTAAAGGGGACAGAACCGTGTCGAGGTACGCGGAGATGAGTTCGGTGGGGCAGGAGCAGGCTGAGTCAATGGGTCGGCCGGGGCAGTCAGGTTTGTGGATTTTGGGCAGGAGGTAGAAACGGGCGGTGCGGGGTTGTGGGAGTATGAGGTTGGAGGCGGTGGATAGGAGATTCCCTGAGGTGATGAGGTTATGGATGGTCTGGGAGATGATGGTTTGGTGGTGGGAGGTGGGGTCATGGTCAAGGGGGCAATAGGAGGAGGCGTCCGCGAGCTGGCGTTTGGCCTCAGCGGTATAAAGGTCGGTGCGCCAAACTACTACCGCGCCTCCCTTGTCTGCCGGTTTGATGGTGAGGTTGGGGTTGGAGCGGAGGGAGTGGAGGGCTGCACGTTCTGAGGGTGAGAGGTTGGAGTGGGTGAGAGAGGTGGACAGGTCGAGTCGGTTAATGTCGTGGCGGCAGTTGGCTATAAATAGATCGAGGGCGGGTAAGAGGCCAGCACGGGGTGTTCAGGTGGATGGGGTGTGTTGGAGGCGGGAGAAGGGGTCGTCAGAGGGCGGGCGGGAGTCTTGGTTGTAAAAGTAGGCACGGAGGCGAAGGCGGCGGAAGAATTGTTCCTATTGAAGTTCTACTCTATCCTCCTTGTATTTTCATATAATTTGTGTAGCAAGGTCTGAATGATTAATAAATGTCAATAAAAAATGAAGGTCCCAACACCTAATCTGGGGAACTCCACTACAAACCTTCCTCCAGTGCAAAGAATATCTAGTGACCATTACTCTCTCTTTCCTGCCTCTGAATTAATTTATGATTAATTTCCATTTTATTCTGTGAACTATAGCTTTGTCCATAAGTCTGTTGTATGGCGCCAAATTTCTCGCCGATGCTGTCATTGGACAATCTCAGTGCTCCAAACATGAAACTCGATACCCACAATGTGTAACATTCATTAAATGGAAAGAGATCTGCAATGGCCAATTACATGTCGATCTTCCATACAACCATTTTCTGCTTTCCCTACTAAGTTAAGACAACTAATAGAAAAATAAGGAATCTGCACCATTCTATCAGCACTTTTTATTCATCCAAAGTACATAGGCATCAGTGATAAGGTATTTATGTTTGATTTAAGTACTTAATTCCAATCTCTAGTTGCCATTGAGAAGATGATAGTGGGCCTTCTTCTTCTTACTGAGTGCTCTGATGGTGCAGTTAGGCCATACAATCATAATCTGAACAATCCCATCCACCCTCTTCTGTCTTTCTAGCTGTGCAAATTTATTTTCCTCAAGTATTTTTCATAATCTCTGATTTCAAAATCCTTGTAAGAATTTTGGTGTAATAAACAAGCAGTAATATCTTTCCAAGTCAGGATAGTGTGTGACTGAGATGAGCATGTGTATCTAGCAGTGATCTTTTGTGTCTTTTTAGTGTTAGGTGTTGCAAATTTGGGAAATGCTGTGAAACAGGTCTTGTTTTTCTGACCTTTCTCGGGTGACCAAGGGAAAACATCTTCCCAAGAAGCTCATTAAAATGTTGACGTCTGTCCTGTCTGAACATAATGTATTATTTAGTAAAAACCAAAGAAGAGACAAGGTCACCAGATACTTGATTTTGCTGGACCAGTCCCAATTTTTATTAAAAACTATTGCTAACTAGGCCCACATTCATTGCCCATCCTTAATTGCCCTTATTATGGTAAGTTGCCTTCCTTTAAAATATAGTATTAGATCACTCACAGTATTGCTAGGGAGGAAGATCAGAATTGTGACCCAGTGATGGAATGGTGATATGGTTCCTGGTCAGACTTGGAGGCCTATCTGCTAGTAATAGTATTCCCATGCATCTGTTGCTGTTGCTATTCAATGTCATGGCAGTCGTTTTGGAAGGTTCTGTTGAAAGAACCTTGGTGAGTTGTTGCAGTGCATCTTGGAGACAGTACACTCTACTGTCACTTTGCTTCAGTTGTGGAGGGAGAGAATATTAACTTGTTAAAGGGGATGTGATGAAGTGGGTTCCTTTGACAGAAAGATGTCGAGAGTGTGGTGCTGGAAAAGCACAGCAGGTCAGGTAGCATCCAAGGAGCAGAAGAATCTATGTTTCGAGCATGGGCCCTTCATCAGGGAGCCGGAAAGATGCTGAGTATTGTTGGACCTACATTTATGCAGGCAGGTGGAGTTTATCCCATCTCAATCCTAATCCATAACGAAAGAGGTGAGTTATTCATCACAGAACTCCCAACCTCTGATCTCCTTTTGTAGTCACAGTTTTTATGTGGCTAGTCCTACTCCATTTATGGTCAATGGTAATGCTAATAATGGGGGATTCAGCAACGCTATTAAATATCAAGGGACAATGATTAGGTCATGAAATGATTGACATCCAGCAGCCACAGCATCTTCCTTTGAGCCAGGTAGAGCTCCAACAGATTTTCCCTCTAATACTCATTGACTCGATGTTTTGCTAGGTTTCCCTGATGCTACGCTCAGTCAGGTATTGCCTTAACATCAAGAGAAATCGCTCTCACATCAAATATCATGAAATTAGAGTTTATGGTGTAGGGGGTAACAAATTGGCATGGATAAAGGATTGATTAGTTCACAGGAAAAGAGAATAGGGATAAATGGTCATTTTCTGGTTGGCAAGATGGCCAATGGGATGCCACAGATATCTGTGTTATGGCCTCAACTGTGTTTTTATAATCTCACTTGGTGACTTCAATGAATTGTGCAATCAGTTGCTTTCTTAAGAGAAAAGTGATCATTGAAGACTGGGCTTTTAGAAGCCTAGGTCCTAAACTTTGGAATTCTCTTCCTAAAAGTCTCTTCCTTTAAGATCCTGCTTAAAGCCCTTCCTCTTCTATAAAGTTGTTAAATACCTGTCCCGACATCTATTCACTTAGATTAATATCAAATTTTATTAGATAATGCTGTTATAAGGTATGTTGGAATATTTTGCTATATTGAAGTTATTCTAAACACAAAGGATAACATTGTTAAAAGTGGTAGTAATATTTTCTTCCATTCAGGCACCTCAGTCAGCTGACCTTTGCATGATAAAGCAGTCATCTTTCTAGCTGTGTTCTTTTCTAACAACATTAAAAGTAAATGATTAACAGACAGGACAGGTTGAGAGAGCAGTTAACTAAGTTTGCAGTGTGACTTTATTAATAAGGGCATAGAGTTCAACAGCAAGAAAATTGACCTTTTACAAGACGCTACTTTGCGCTCAGTTGGAGTATGCCCAGACCTGGTTATAAATGTGTAATCTTTGGAAAGAATGCAAAAAGGATTCACAACAATGGTTCCCAGGATGAGGACGTGCAGACAATGAAGCTAGACTGGAGAAGTTAGTATAACTCTTTCTTGGACCAAAGAAGATTGATAGATGCATTCAACACTGTGATAGTTTTGAATAGGGAGAATCTGTTCCCACTTGTGAAAGGATTGAGAATGAGAGGAAACAGATATAAGGTGATTTGCAAAAGAAGTAAAAGCAATTTTCACACAGTAAGTGATTAAGGTCTGGAATGCAGTGGGAGAACCAACCAGATCCAACCTTCCAACTCAGCACTGGTCTCTTAATTTGTCCTACCTGTCCAACTTCCCACCTATCTGCTCCAGTCTCATCTCCAACCTATCATCTTCACCCCCTACTTCGTCTACCTATCACATTCCCAGCTACCTTGCCCCAGCCCCACACACTCCCCCCCCCCCCCCCCCCCCCCCCCCCATTTATTTCTCAGCACTCTTGGGCTACCCCTTCATTCCTGATGAAGAGTTTATGCTAGAAACATCAATTCTCCTGCTCCTCGGATACTGCCTCACCGGCTGTGCTTTTCCAGCACCACACTCTTCAACTCTGGAATGCAGTGGCAAGTTTGACAGAGACAGATTAAATTGAAGTATCAAAAAGGGCATCGGATTGTTTTTGAAAAGGAAGCATCTGTATATTTTCGGGGAGAAACCAGAAGAATGTGTGAAGAAAATTACTAATTTGAAGAGCCAGTGGCTGAGTGAGCTCTTTCTGTGTTGCAATTATTCAGTGATTCTACCATCAAACAGTGAGAGAGCTTCAATCAGATAAAATAATCTGATTTGCGAAACTAAATTCAAGGTCTTAGCTGGTTAAACTTTAAACCACCTGATTGTTTCTATTGCTGTTTCTTAATTATAGTGCTATTGGATACCAAAGATTTCCTGTGATAGTGATAAAGTGGTTCAATTGCTGAAGTACCAGCCAAAAGCTGTTCTTGTTTTGTTTGCTTTGATGATTTTCTCTAGCCACAGGCAATACGCAGGCATCAGACAACCATTGGCTTCCAAGTAAACATTCTTAACTTATATTGCTACGTGATTTAACTGAGGGAAAAGATGTCGTAGTCATTCTGCCTTTTCATCTGCCTGAAATCCAGGTGCATCTGGGATAGTGATGGTAGGGGTGTGGGTCACTGAAAAGTGATATTCTTATTGGGTTTGCTGAAGTTGAGTGGAAGGAGGCTCATGTGTAAAATAGACCAGTGGAATGAATGGCCTATTTTTGGGTGTAGCTTCACTGATAAGGACAAGCAACCTTACACTACCCATTAAGGGAATATTAAGGCCTGAATTCACAGCACAGTTGGATTAGAATCAAAGCTACAATGTTTTCTGATCGACACGGCTCAGTAACTTCCTGGATAAACATCCTTCGTCGTCAAAGAATGTCAAGGTTATTTTTAAACTGTTGTAGGAGCTACAATAAACTTTGAAGTGACACCGTTCAGTAGCAATTGATCTTGGGCAGTGCAGCTTTGTGCAACCTGACATCAGATTGAAGGCGGACTAGAGGGGCATTCTTTCTGTTGGTGCTACGTGAGTTTGCCTACAATCCAGGTTCTGCTATTTTAAGATGAATACATTAAACAAAATTAATATAAATATCCCGTAAGGCCACTGAAATGAAAATCAAAATACCAGTGGAAATTTGTTTTCAAATCTGTACTACCATCTATTGAAGAAGGCTTGAAGTTAATCCAAACCCAGTTTGCACAAAATTCTGTTTGTCATTGAACTGACAATCTTATTCAGAAAGGCCAGAGGGCAATTCACATTGTGAAATGGAGCTGTCTCATTGCCAATGCAATGGCCACTTTTGCTTTAAAAATGAACTCATTCTTAGGCGGAATTGGAAAGAAAGAGACCACTCTATCAGACACACAGAAAGGAACATTGACTTTCAAGTCAGTCATGATAACCATGCCATACAAAATCAAAGACGGCCTAATGAGGTTACACAGAAATGATTTACACTGCGAGTAACCTATTGCAACAATAAGAACCTGGCAAGGTTCTGTAGAAGGTGTTTCACACTGTAAGGTTAAAAAAAATACAATGAAGAGTGTGGAAGGTGCAAAACATGTTCTGTATGCCTCAGATTTATGGTAATGATATGTACAATGTCAGGACACACAGTTCCATTTGTAAGAACACATGAAGAAATAATTAGAAGTTAATTATCCTGAAAACCAACTCGTTTAATCATGCAGAGAGTATGATCAGGGAGCAGCTTGGTCATTAGATATTTGCCAGGTCTGATTTCCAGTTTGAGAGTGTGGTGCTGTAAAAGTACAGCAGATCAGGCAGCATCTGAGGAGCAGGAGAATCAACTTTTCAGGCATAAGCCCTTCATCAGGAAATTGCAGTTTGAAGCAATTTAACAAATTGAAGCCAAAAGAATATAAACCTTGGTCTCTGTTCTCCATAACAGTCTTCCACATGGTCTCTTCAGACATGTCTAATGATTAAGAAATCTAGCTTCTAATCTCTTTTTTATTCCATCAATTGTCTTCTCTCCCCTCTCCTGAAGTGGTTTCCTTGTTACTTAGCCACAGCTCCATGACTGAGGTTGTCATACATTACTTCCTCTATTCTTCCACAGTGAGCTGAGGCATACTGTGTTGGCGGGCAATATAACGATACCATTCAGGTACCAAGACCTACCTAGTCACACGGAAGGGATTCAAGTCCGACTCAATGGCTTGAGCACAAATGTCTATACTGACATTTCAGTGCAGTTCTAAAGATTAGATGTCTTTAAGAGAAGACAATAAACTGATAACCCAGTTTATCTTTCATGGGATGTGGGTGTCACATGGGGTCAGCATTTATTGCCCTTCCCCAGTTGCCCTTAAGAAGGAGGTGGTGAACTGCCTTTTTAAATTTCTGAAATCCAGTTTGGTAGGTACACCCACAATGACGTAAAGGTGTGAGTTCCAAGATTTTGATACGGCATCACCAAGGTAACATGGCTCAATATCATGGCACTATTTCAAAATGGAGCAAGGGGACTATCTGCTGTGCCCTGACCAATTCATCTGCCAGTAAATATCATGAAATAACAAACTGTTTGATCGTAATGTATTGCTGCTTGTGGGTGTCCGCTGAAGACAAATTGGTCACTCACAATCCTACATTACAGCAGTTTTTCTATTTCAACAGTTCTTCATTGGCTGTGAAGTGGTTTGACATGTCCAGTGGCCATGAAAAGCACCATATAAAATGTAAATCTATCTTTTTTCAACAGCTTGAATATAATGCAACACCTTTACTATATAATTATAAAGTCATAAACTTCACAAAGGCCCACCCCTAGCCCACTACCTTCTCTTTCAATCTCTTCATTAGCTGTAAGTTGTTAGACTGTTGACCTGTATTATATGAGCAGAAATTTCCTCAGTCCAAATACTGGCTTAATTAAAGTTATTGGCTTAATTTCCTGCCACAAACTGTGTTTCCTGGTGACCAGCCATCCCTCTTCTCAGTGTGTAATTGAGTTTTAACCAGACTAAACCAGACTCTTCATCATCCTCGTATTAAAGGGAGATGGTGCCATAGACATAATGTGACTTGAAACGTTAGCCAGTGGGTTCAAAATAATCCTCCAGGAACAAGGGTCAAATCCTACCACCGCAGCTGGAATTTAATCAGTAAAATCTGGAATTGAAACCTCACTCAATAATGGTGACTGTGAACCTACAATTGATTGTTCTAAAACCCACTTAGTTCACTAAGATCCTTCAAGGAAAAAAAAATCCCGTGTACTAACCTGGAAGGGCTAAGCAGACCACTCACACCACTGCAAAGTTTAAAGACAGGAGTGAAAGCAGTTGGACAACCAAGCATTGATCCAGGCAATGGAATTGACAATGGGAAATCCAGCTTTGTCCTCATGTACCAAAATTGGAAAAGGTGTCACACAGCCCAGTAAAGCAACAGCCTGACATAATCAAACGCATATAATCATACCTTACTCATTCATTCTTGATACCTCCATCTCAGGCTGACCCACCAATAGTGGTATGCAATTAGGAAGTGGCTGGCCTCAGAGATCTCAACATTGACTCTAGATCCCAGGAAATTTCATGGTGTCAGTTCAAACTGGGGCAAGGAAACCTTCTGTTAAGTACCAGCAACCTACCATCTTTCCAGCAACCTATATCTACCCTACCAGCTCAGCTGATACATCCTCAATATTGAACATCTACCAGAAAATCCACTCCATAAAAACACTACAAGACAATAAGAAATAGGAACAGGAATAGGCCATTCAGCCCATCGATCCTATGCTGCTATTCAATAGGGTCATGATTGATCCAACATTCCTGGTGTCCACTTTCTTGTCCATTCCCTGTAACCCTTGTTTCCCCTGCTGATCAACAATCAACCATCTTAACCTTAAATATACCCAATGACTCTGCCCCCACAGCTCTCTGTGGCAAGGATTTCCAAAGACTCACAACTCTTTGAGAGAAGAAATTCCTCCTCATTGCCATCTTAAATTGGTGCCTCATTATTTATAGACTCTTTAGTCTGTGCATTCTGATCTTAGGATTTCCGATGAGAGGAAACATCAGCATTTGCACTGTAAAGTCTCTTAAGATTCTTTTATGTTTCAGTAAGATAACCTCTCAATTGTCTAAACTCTAATGAGTAGAGTCCCAACCTGTTTAGCCTTTGCTTATAAGACAATCCCTCCATCCCAGGGATCATCCACATGAACATTTTTTGAATTTCCTCCAGTGGAATGATACCTTTCCTTAAATAAAGTCACTCAGTGTTTCAGTTGTGGTCTCACCAGCACCTTGTACAGTTCCAGTAAGACTTCTCTAAGCCTATACTCTAACCCCCTTAAAATAAAGGCCAACATTCTATGTGCCTTCCTGATTACCTGTTAGCTTTCTGTGTTCCATGCACAACTACTCCCAAATCCCCTTGTGTCACTGCTTTTTGAAGCTTTTCTCCTTTTAAATACTACTATTTTTGTTCTCTATTTTAAAATGAATAGTTTCACATTTTCCCATATTACACTCCATTTGCCAGCCTTTTTGCCCACTTAATTAACCTATCAGTATCTCTCCATAAACGTTTGAATTCCTCACGCAATTCTGGATGGCATTCTGGATGTTGGTGAGGCAACCAACAAGAGGCAAAAAGAAGAAAATTATCCTCATCAAGGTACCTGCCTGAGATGCATCTCTCCTTGACCGTTGCACCATCATTGTGAAGATAAAAGTCCCATATTCATATTGAGGATATCTTCTATCACGTGGCACAAACACCATGTGAATTGCGATAGATTTTTGAAGTGTCCATACTGGGAATCCATTAGGTACTGTCGGTTATCAATAGTAGCAGAATTGTACTCAGTCACAATCATGGCCTGATATATCCTGTTCAAATGAAGAATGTAACAGGTAAGGGAAGGGGCAGCACCTAAAAAAGAAAAGAGTTGTCAACCTGGTGAAGCCACAATGAGACTACCTACCTGCCAAAATATAGAAGCAGCTTATGATACAATGAACCAGCAATCCCACAGACCAGAACCACCATCTTCTGTCTGGACATAAGCCCCAAATGCTGGTGGGCAATTACACAATTAACGGAGGGACAAGGCTGCGTGCAATCTCCGTTCTCAATGATGGGAGGGATGACCAGCCCATGAGTGCAAAAGGTAACAACATTTAGCTGGAAGCATCAAATGGATGATCCACCTTGGGTACTTTTGTAAAGCTCCCAGCATCACAAATGCCAGTATTCAGCCAATTTGCTTAATTCCACGTGATATCAAGAAACAGCTGATGACACTGGATACTGTAAACACTGTGGGTCCTTAATAGTGTTCGGACAAAACCACTGAAAACTTCTGCTCTAGAATTAGTTGCATCACTCGGCAAGCTGTCCCACTTCAAAGATTACACAACACCAAGTTATAATCCAACAGGTTTATTTGGAGACACTAACTTTCGAAGGCACTAGCCTTCCAACAGAAGAAGGGCTTATGCCCGAAACGTCAAATCTCCTGCTCCTTGGATGCTGCCTGACCTGCTGTGCTTTTCCAGCAACACATTTTCAGCAGCAGAAACCACAGAAAGACAATCAGGGGAAATGCAGGATTCCATGCTAAAACCTTCTCTTTGATAGATAAGCAGGAGGCTGGGAGAACACAGAAGGCCAGGCAGCATCAGGAGGTGGAGAAGTCAACATTTCGGGTGTAACCCTTCTTCAGAACTGGGGGTGGTGTGGGGGAAGCTGCAGATAAAAGGGGTGGCGGGGGCAGGGTAGTGAAGTGGGGATAGGTGAAGACAGGTAGAGGGTACAACCTGGTTGGTCAATGGGAGGGAGGAGAGGAATGGAAGGGAGAGGGAGGGGCTAGGAAGGGAGTCAAGGGATGGGCAAGGAGGTGGTAACTGAGAGGTCAGGTCGGCGCCTGCGGGCCTGGCTGAGATGCTCGGCAAAATGTTCCCTTAGTTTAAGTTTGACCTCCCCAATGGAGAGAAAACCACACCAGGAGCACTTGAGTGTAGTAAACTAGGTTGGAAGAGAGGCAGGTGAACTTCGGAAGGACTGTTTAGGGCCCTGGATGGAGGTGAAGGGGGTGGTGTACCTGCTGGTTTTACATCTTTTCCATTTGCAGGGAAGGTACCTGGGGGTTCGGAGGGTTGGTGGGGACAGTGGCACAAACCAAGGATTGATGAAGGGAACGTTCCTTGCGGAAGGCAGAGAGGGATTGGGAGGGGAAGGCGTTCTTGGTGGTGGGGTCTAATTGGACTTGGCGAAAGTTTTTAAGGATGATACATTGGATGCACGGTGGTAGGCAAGGACAAACGAGCCAAACTAGTTACACAGTCTTTAGAGAAGAACAATCTTCAGGTGCAGTCTCAATTTGAAATTTGGCTGTAAAGGGATCATTTCAGAACTTTCTGAATAAATTGCTTTAAATTGATGACTTAAGGAAAGGATAGACCAAAGAAAGCAATACTTACCAGTTTCAGTGAGCATCACCCAGTAGAGAGTGCACAAGGAGGCATGTCTACATTGCAAAGTGAAGGGCCATTAAATTAATGATCACTGAGGCATAGAACTGAGAAGGTCGTCAAGCAGATTTCAGACAACAAAAGAGGAATTTCAAAGTTTTGGAAAACAGTCTGATAAAAGAAGATAGAACACTTACAAGACTGTGACAATATTGGGAGACATGTAATTTAAACTGCAGGTTTGGCATGAATATTTAAAAAAACATAACCATTGAGTTTTATTTAGATTATTGCAGGCAGGGGTATGCACTGTGTGTTAGGCCATGATAGGCAGGAAAATATCTTTTTTTTCCCATTTAGGAAGCAGGAAACTGTATAGAACCTCCTACCTGTAGGAGGTGGAAAACTAATTTTTAGATCAGGAAATTGCAGAAAAACTCTAGCAAGCAGTACAGAGATAGAGGCTGCCATGTAACAGAACTGAAATCTAAAATACAGAATTAAAAGCTTTATTAGAGACAAAAAAACAACATTGCAATAATTCAACAGTTAAAAGCTTGGGTAGATTATAATACGAGGGAACTTAACAACATTGAAATACGACAAGATTAAAAGCTTAAAGGGCAGCGGATTACCACTTGCTTTGAGATGCTACAAATTTAAAACAGCTTTATAGTATTAAGCACAAGGAACCACCTTAAGAAGGAAATGGCATGAAAAGTAATGTGACTACAAAGATTTAATGTCAGATTTGGGCTTGAGATCTCAATGGCGTCTAACATGTCATTCTTTTTTCCAGATAGTCTTCATAATTAAGTCTAAATAATCATCATACTTATTGGCATGATGAGCTGAAAATGTGTTGCTGGAAAAGCGCAGTAGGTCAGGCAGCATCCAAGGAACAGGAGATTCGGGCATAAGCCCTTCTTCAGGAATGAGGAAAGAGCATGGTATGATGACTCCATTTTGTTGATATAAATGCCGCTTCTTGTTAAGCCAAAGTAGTGGTTCACCTTCTACCGCTGCTAACCAACAGGGCTTTAGACTCACTATAGAAAGGAAGATCAGTAATAATACTTTAACCCAACCATAAGCAGCTGCAATTGGTTCAGCAGATGTGTGACAGCAGCCATACAAACTAACACTGATGGCATTAAACCAATCATCTGGAAAATTATCTGTGGCTGCAAAAGCAGGTCAGAGGCTAGGAATACAGGTAATATACCTCCTGCCTCCTCTAAGCCTGTCCACCATCTACAAGGCATAAGTCAGAATGTGATGGAATAATTCTCTCAACTGTCTGAATGAGTACAGCAGTGACAACACTTAAGAAGCTTGATACCATCCGGAACAAAGCAGCTTGCTCAATTGAAAATGTGTTGCTGGTTAAAGCACAGCAGGTTAGGCAGCATCCAAGGAACAGGAAATTCGATGTTTCGGGCCAGAGCCCTTCATCAGGGCTCTCTCAATTGGCACTCAAACTACCTTCAACATTCACTTTCTCTCCCACCGCTGCATTGCGGCAGTAATGATGTACTGCAAAAACTCTCCACAACTCCTTGACCTCTACCATCTTGAGTCATAGAATCCCTACAGTGTGGAAACAAACCATTTGACCCAACAAGTCCACACCAACCATCTGAAGAGTATCCCACCCAGACCCAATCCCCTATCCTATTACTTTACATTTCCCCTGACTAATGCACCTAATCTACACAGCCTTGAACACTATGGGCAATTTAGCACGGCCAATTCACCTAACAATTTTTGAACTGTTGAAGGAAACTAGAACACCTGGAGGAAACCCACAGACACAGGGAGAATGAGCAAACTCCGCACAGTCATCTGAGGCTGGGATTAACTTGGGTCCCTGGCACTGTGAGGCAGCAGTGCTAACAACTGAGCCACCAGTACAAGTACAGCAAATACAAAGCGACAATAGTACTTGGGGTATCTCTGCACCACAAAGACTGCTGCTGTTCAAAAAGGCAGCTTCTCCAGGGCATTAACAATGAGGAATACACTTTTGTTTACTCGGCAGTCCTCAGTGCTGAGCAGGACCTCCTTTCACTTTGGTTGTATGGTACCTAAACTACCTGATTTTGGATCTGCAATGGCCTGCTACAAATGAGGCATGTGGTGTTTGATGTGGTGGCTGGGATTCTCAGGTTTCAGGAGCACTTGGTCTCCACCTAGCCTCTCCGAGATGCTTCGGCTGGGGGTATTTTCAGGATGTTGCAGTGATATTTTTATTGGGATTTGAAGTGTCTATTGTACATTGTTCAAGTTTCTGACACCTTTAGAATGACAGGTAACACTGCTGCCCTGTAGCCCATGAGCTTGGGCTGAGTTTGAGGTCTTCATCATGAAATATCCTGTTATCAATCCTGTATGCCAGATCACAGCTTCAGCATCATTGTGCAGCAGGTGGAAGGTGGTGATGAATTTCTGTGGCAGCCAGCTTTAGGAAAGGTGCTCCCTAATCCCTCCCCATTGACAGTGTCAAAGATCTTTCTGAGGATGAAAAATGTCAAGCACTAAGATTGCTACTGATGTCTACATATTTCTCAGCTTTGTCTACCTGTGTAGATCATGCCCACTATCTTTCTTCATGCATTGTGACTGTGCCAGGAGCTCTTCAGCCACTAGGAGAAGGTGGATCAAGGATAGATTTTGTAATTACCTTCCTCGTGATAGGTAACAGGGAGATACCTCTGTAGTACTGCAATCTCATCTACTTTCTTAAATATGGTCACAATTATGGCATCTCAGAGAACTGCTTTCATGTTACTCTCCTCCCGGATTTGTTTTTATTTGCTCATGTGATAAAAGAATTGCTGATTATGTCAGTCTTTATTGCCCATTGCTAATTGTCCTGGAGAATTCAATAGTGAGTTGCCTTCTTGAATCATTGCAGTCTTTGTAGTAGGTAAATCCATAGGACAGATGTTCTAGGATATTGACTAGAGAGCAACTGTGAAGGCATAATGATTTAGTTCAAAGTCAGGATGGTATGTGACGTGGATGGGAGCTTGCATACAGTGGCGTTTCCATGCATCTGCTGTCTTTCTCCTTCTAGGTGACAGGGGTCACAGATTTAGAAGCTGCATGACAAATGCTGCAGTGCATCTTGTAGGCAGTACATACTGCTGATACTGTGCATTGGTGGCGCAGGGAGTGAATTCTGAAAGTGTTGGATAAAGTACCCATCAACCAAGCTGCTTTATTCTGGATGGTGTCAAGCCTCTGAGTATGTTGGAACTACACTCATCCAGGAAAGTGAAGAGTATTCCAACACTTCTGACTTGTGCCTTGTGGATACTGGACTGTCCAGTGGAGTGGGCAGAGCCCAGTAATATTATTACGACACCACTACCACCACTTCCCACTGATCATTAACTTTTCTTACACCTGATATACTTTTCAAAATACTTAACACTGGACCAAATGGAGACATGAGGTGAGTTACTTGCCCCAGAATTCATAGCCTCTGACCTGCTCTTGTCATCACAATATTTAAAAGGCTTTTCCACTTCAGTTTCTGGTCAACGATAGCCCCAGGATGTTAAGGACAATGAGGGAGATGAGATCATGCACTCATGCCAAGAATACTGCTCTGCCATAATTCAATATTCACTCTTTTGCTCTGGTGATCTTTTCAGTTCTCAGCTGTCAGATGTCCTTTCCAAACTCATGTCAAGCTAGGGCTATGTTCATTAGTGGCAGTAAGCATGGTCAAGGGCTCTCAGTTTGAAAACTGAGTCTCAGTTGAGGACATCCATGAAGTGTTCCTTCCAATGAATGCTGATTGTCTCTCTGTCCTTGATTAATATAATTACAATCTTAGCTCTCAATTGGGTATATTGATTGCTGAAGAAGGGCTTATGCCCGAAACGTTGATTCTCCTGTTCCTTGGATGCTGCCTGACCTGCTGCGCTTTTCCAGCAACACATTTTCAGCTATATTCTTGGGTACTTGGGCCATTGGATGTGTTGACTGTGTTGAAAAATCCATACATGGCTGTTGGCAAATTGTTGATTTCCTGTACTCTGTTCTTTTAATGCTAATCAACAATGGCTTGACAGTCATCTTGAGACCAACTTTTAATTCCAACTTATCAATTAAATTCAAATTTTACCATCAGCTAAGGTGAGATTGAACCTAAATTCCAAAGACCATTAACTTGAGTCCAGTAATATTATTACTACACCACTACCACCACTTCCTATTGATCATTAGCTTTTCTTTTTCCTGATGTATTTTTCAAAATACTTAACACTGTATCAAAGATAGACATGTCCTTTAGGCACTGCTTGAGTATTCATTGGCCATCAGCCATGAGGCAAGAGAGGAGTATTACCTTCTTGAAGGTTTCTGCTACTTGTGGACTTCTTGTACCTGGTAGGTCTTAAACCCCAAAATCCATCAGTTCCTTGGCCTTGGTGGATCTCCGGGAAGTATGCTGGAGCTGGTAGGTTGGACATATATTCCAACTTTATCACTGATATTGAGCTTTAATGCTTAGATATTTGGTACAAACACATAAAACAGAAGTAGAACTAGGCCATTCAGTGCCTTAAATCCACTCTATCATTTAGTAATATCATGGCTGATTGGTTTATGTTTCAAATTCCATCCTCAACAACCTTTATTTCTCCTGCCAAATGAAAATCTATCTACTTTTGTTGGAAAAATATTCAATGAGTCATCTCTTTCGAAGACAGAGTTTCAAAGTTGTACAACCTCACCCCTTGAGAGAAAACATATCTCCTCATCTTTGACCTGAAAGTGCAATTTCTAATTTTAAAACAGTGGCGCCCCATTTTAGACTGACCCACAAGAGGAAACATCTTTCAACATCAACTCATCAAGACCATTCAGGATTTTATAAGTCTTTCAATCAAGTCACTCCTCACTCTGTTGGAACAAGTCAAGTCTGTTCAAATTCTTCTCTAAAGATAATGCACTTGTTCCAGGTATTGATCAAGTAAACCTTCTTTGGACTGTCTCCAATGCCATTACAACATTCCTTAAATAAAGAGATCTAACCTGCATCCAGTATTCAAGATGTGGTCTCACCAATGGTCTGTAGGAGTGAAATATAACTTCCTTAATTTTGTGTTCAATTCCTGTTGTGGTAAAGGACAACATCCCAGTCGTCTTTATGACTGCACTTTATCTGCATACTAACTCTTTGTGACTCATTCACTACAACACCTAATCCTCTGATAAGATGTGCTTATTGAGGTTTATAAATAATGAGGGGTATCGATAAGGTGACAGGCAGGTGTCTTTTCCCTAGGCTGGGGATTTCAAGACTACAGGGCATATGTTTAAGGTGAGAGGAGAATGATTTTAAAAAAAGACATGAGTGGCAATTCTTTTACACGGAGAATGGTTCACCCGTGGAATGAACTTTCAAAGGAAGTAGTAGATGCAGGTACAGTTAAAATGTTTAAAAGATAAGTGCATGAATAAGAAATATTTGGGAGCATATGGGCCAAGTGCAGGCAGATGGGACTAGTTTAGTTTGGGATTATGGTCAGCATGGACTGGTTGGACCCAAGGGTCTGTTTCAATGCTGTATGATTCTAGAGTTCTGTAACTCTGCATTTCATTTCATGTGACCGTACAATAAAAATAAAGCCTTATTTTTCAGCAGCCTGGATGCCCCCTCCTTCATTAACCATTCCCTTAGCCTGTGCTCAGTCGCACCTTTTAGTGTCACAATAGGGAAGTACTATACACAGCAGTTGGGCACTGAGAGGCACCTTGAGACATAGAAGGACTTCAGGATCCTTGAGCAAATTTTGCAGCCATGTCACAGAGCCCATACACATCACTGTGTGTAAATAGCACGTTGTTGGTAGTACTAGAATACACAGATGTGAAATTCTGAGCACAGGGTGTGGTTCCGAAATGCCACATCATCAAAGACAAAGATGTACAGCCTTCTGACAATGTTTTGAAGTGTTACTATACCTGGTTGTAGACTTTCCTGGCCCACCTATCAAAACAGATGAATCAAGTCAAAGATTTGAGGAGAGGGTAGGAGGGATAAGCTGCAGGTGCTGGAAAGAGAAGTAACTTAGAACATGCATTTGAGAATTTATATAACTCCTAATCAGTGTTTATGATGGGGGGGAATAAAGGTTGAGGAGGGGCATTGTACAAGGCTTCAGCATCCTGGAGCAAATTTGCTGTGGTGCTTTAGAGCTGCACATCACTGAGTATAAACAGCAAAATGTTGGAGCAGTTAAAGTTCTCAACACCAGACCATAGAAAACTGGAAAATTGAGAAAACACAAGGTATGAGCATATGGTGAAGGCAGATTTGACCTTACCTGATATGAGTAGAAGTCAGAAAGAATGTCAAGTATATGATTACCAAAAAAGTAGTATTTAGTATTAAAGTATAACATAGACTTAGAAGTCTTAAGCCTGAAAACAGTCTTTCACTTTGCCTTCTCCTCAACCAGTCTGTCTTGAACCCAAACACATACTGGCATTAAGCACACAATAAAAGAGATGACTGTTGCCTCTCCTCCTTTGCAAGGCACCCTTTATCTTTCTGCTCATCTGAAGGGCCCAAGAACCTGAGGAAGACTCCAAGCACCTTCTTCATCTTGCAACATCTGATAAGATGGCACTGGAGTAGGGCTTCTGAACACAGACTTTATACAGTCCGTCTGCTTCTGTTTATGTTTATTTTCATTTTTCTCTCTTTTCATGTTTTTTTTTCTCTTTTATTTTACTTAACCATTGTTGAATACCTCAGTGGCAGCAACAGCATTGACGTGGCAAGTGAGCCCAGTGCAGACTCGAGTGAACCAGCATGGACTCTTGAGAAGGAAGAATTGAAGGAAATTAGGAAAAAAAAGTGCTGGAGGAATTATAGGGAATGAAAGTTAATATATCCCCAGGACTTGATAATCTACATACCAGCGTACTAAAGGAAGTGGCCATGGAAATAATGGATGCAATGCTTGTCATCTTCCACAGTTCTGTAGATTCTGGAGAAGTCCCAATGAGCAATAAATGGTAGCCGACCAGTGATGCCCATATACCAAAAGTGAAAAAAAAGATTGCAAGTTGACAAATGTAATCACACTGTTCAAAAATGGAAGAGGAGAAAATGGGAATTATAGATTGGTTAGCCTGACATTATTGTTAGAGAAAACATCAGGATCTATTATAGAGGATGAAGACATTTACAAAATACCAGTGGTAATACACAAAGTCATAATGCATGGAAAGGAAATCATCTTCTTGTGTCACAGTTGCAGATTGACCCTAATTCAAACATGAATGGACACCCATTGGCATAAAAGTGAAGGGAGGTTACATGATAGTGAGATTTCTGAGACCCTTTGACATGTCAGAGTCATAGAGCCATAGAGATGTACAGTATGGAATCAGACCATTCTGTCCAAACATTCCATGCTGACTAGATATCCCAACCCAATCGAGTCCCACCTGCCAGCACCTGGCCTATATCCCTCCAAAACCTTCCTATTCATATACCCATCCAAATGCCTCTTAAACGTTGGATTGTACCAGCCTCCACCGCATCCGCTGGCAGCGCATTCCATACACGTACCATCCTCTACGTGAAAAAGTTGCCCCTTAGGTCTCTTTTATATCTTTCCCCTCTCACCCTAAACCTATACCCTCTAGTTCTGGACTCCCTGACCCCAGGGAAAAGACTTTGTCTATTTATCCTATCCATGCCCCTCATAATTTTGTACACCTCTATAAGGTCACCCCTCAGCCTCCGACGCTCCAAGGAAAACAGCCCCAGCTTGTTCAGCCTCTCCCTGTGGCTCAGATCCTCCAACCCTGGCAACATCCTTGTAAATCTTTTCCGAACCCTTTCAAGTTTCACAACATCTTTCCAATAGGAAGGAGACCAGAATTGCACACAATATTCCAACAGTGGCATAACCAATGTCCTGTACAGCTGCAACATGACCTCCCAACTCCTGTACTCAATACTCTGACCAATAAAGGAAAGCATACCAAATGCCTTCTTCACTATCCTGTCTAGGAGCTATGAACCTGCACTCCAAGGTCTCTTTGTTCAGCAACACTCCCTAGGAGCTTACCATTAAGTGTATAAGTCCTGCTAAGATTTGCTTTCCCAAAATCCAGCACCTCATAATTATCTGAATTAAACTCCATCTGCCACTTCTCAGCCCATTGGCCCATTTTCTCCAGATCCTGTTGTAATCTGAGGTAACCCTCTTCGCTGTCCACGACACCTCCAATTTTGGTGTCATCTGCAAATTTACTAACTGTACCTCTTATGCTCGCATCCAAATCCTTTATGTAAATGACAAAAAGTACAGGGACCAGCATTGATCCTTGTGGCACTCCACTGGTCACAGGCCTCCAGTCTAAAAAACAACCCTCCACTACCACCACCCTCTGTCTTCTACCTTTGAGCCAGCTCTGTATCCAATTGGCTAATTCTCCCTGTATTCCATGAGATCTAACCTTATTAATCTTGTTGAATGCCTTTCTGAAGTCCACATCTACTGCTCTGCCCTCATCAATCCTCTTTGTTACTTCTTCAAAAAACTCAGTCGAGTTTGTGAGACATGATTTCCCATGCACAAAGCCATGTTGACTATCCCGAATCAGTCCTTGCCTTTCCAAATACATGTGCAGCCTGTCCCTCAGGATTCCCTCCAACAACTTACCCACCACTGAGGTCAGGCTCACCGTTCTATAGTTCCCTGGCTTGTCTTTACCGCCCACGTTTGCCAACCTCCAGTTTTCCAGCACCTCATCTGTGACTATCGATGATACAAATATCTGAGCAAGAGGTCCAGCAATCACTTCTCTAGCTTCCCACAGTCTTCTCAGGTACACCTGATCAGGTCCTGGGGATTTATCCACCTTTAACCATTTCAAGACATCCAGCACTTCCTCCTCTGTAATCTGGACATTTTGCAAGATGTTACCATTTATTTCCCTACAGTCTATATCTTCTATATCCTTTTCCACAGTAAATACTAATGCAAAATATTCATTTAGTATCTCCCCCATTTTCAGCGGCTCCACACAAAGGCTGTCTTGCTGATCTTTGAGGGGCCCTATTCTCTCCCTAGTTACCCTTTTGTCCTTAATATATTTTGAAAAACTCTTCGGATTCTCCTTAATTCTATTTGCCAATGCTTTCTCATGTCCCCGTTTTGCCCTCCTGATTTCTCTCTTAAGTATACTCCAACTTTCTTGATACTCTTCTAAGGATTCACTCGATCTATCCTGTCTATACCTGACATATGCTTCCTTCTTTTTCTTAACCAAACCCTCAATTTCTTTAGTCATCCAGCATTCCCTATACCTACCAGCCTTCCCTTTCACCCTGACAGGAATATACTTTCTCTGGATTCTTGTTATCTCATTTCTGAAGGCTTCCCATTTTCCAACCATCCCTTTACCTGCGAGCATCTGCCTCCAATCAGGTTTTGAAAGTTCTTGCCTAATACCATCAAAATGAGCCTTCCTCCAATTTAGAACTTCAACTTTTAGATCTGATCTATCCACTTACATCACTATTTTAAAACGAATAGAATTATGGTCGCTGGCCCCAAAGTGCTCCCCCACTGACACCTCAGTCACCTGCCCTGCCTTATTTCCCAAGAGTAGGTCAGGTTTTGCACCTTCTCTAGTAGGTACATCCACATACTAAATCAGAAAATTGTCTTGTACACAATTTAAAAATTCCTCTCCATCTAAACCTTTAACACTATGGCAGTCCCAGTTGATGTTTGGAAAGTTAAAATCCCCTAACATAACTACCCTAATATTCTTACAGATAGCTGAGATCTCCTGACAAGTTTGTTTCTCAATTTCCCTCTGACTATTGGGGGGTCTCTAATACAATTCCAATAAGGTGATCACCCCTTTCTTATTTCTCCGTTCTACCCAAATAACTTCCCTGAATGTATTTCCGGGAATATCCTCCCTCAGTACAGCTGTAATGCTATCCTTTATCAAAAATGCCACTCCCCCTCCTCCCTTGCCTCCCTTTCTATCCTTCCTGTAGCATTTGTATCCTGGAACATTAAGCTGCCAGTCCTGCCCATCCCTGAGCCATGTCAGCTGACCCATCCCTCCAACCCTCTGCTTTTTGGCCTGCCATGTATGTAATTAAAAGGTTATATACTTCACACTGTGTTATTCCAACTGGCCGTACTATGAAGTTGCATGTGTTTAATGGTGGACATATGGGGACTAAGCTGGGGTATGACTCTGTATTTGGCTATACACTCATATAGACCTGCAATCCTGACTCACCATCAATGATAGAATGACTGCCACACTGACCTGTAGGTTCCAAGGTCTTGTTCTTTCTGGAGGCCATGGTGGCAGGCAATTCACCCATTCATCGGTGATATTGCATGTCTTATGCAATCAGAAAGCTGAATAAGGACAAGCACAACACCTATACCCATGGACCATGAACTCCATGATCAAACACATGAATCTCTTCTATATGTGGCCATTCTCAAGAGCCCTTATTGGCGGATTAACAATCAGAGATGATTGCCATCAGAGATGATCTACAGTCATTCCTCTGGCAAGATGCGTTGGTGCCTGACCACTACACCATTCTCCAAAAGGTGCACCTCTTGGGGCTACCATATGCAAACCTGAAAGGACGAGGAGGAATAGAAAACATACCTTGGCTGAATGTTTTGGGTCTTCCCAGCCTGGAAGGGGACCCTGAGGGAGGCAATGCTAAACCATGGAACAACCAGCCAGGGTCTTCCTGCTGCTGTACTCACTGCCACCTTGCTCGTTTCTTAATATTTCCCATTATTCAACAGTATGGTCTCAGTGTGACCAGACACCAACTCTGCTAGGTAAATATGACATTTCACTTCCTTAGTGGTTGACTGATGTACTTCCCAAATGTTAATTCATTGACTGTGGATGATCGAGTATGGTTGGTCAGTCCCTGCCTGATCAACAGTAACTAGAGCTGGAGCCGAGCTACAAAATTCAACCCCATTACCTACCTTAGCTGCTAAACTTAGTGGCTCACCAATTGGTTATTAATGGAGCTTGTTGTCAGGATAATTAATTGTTAATTAATGTTTTTGGTCTGGAGAAAGAACTCCGTGTCCTGCTTTTAAATTTATCTTCAGATTCTGTTTGTTTGCCATTTGTATAAAGTTAAACTCAGTGCCAACTGCTTTGCATTAAGTTCATAAAATACTTGAAAACAAAGTACGATCTTGGCCTCTGAAGGGCTGAATGTGCTTTATAACCAACTAAATGCTTTTAAAGTCATTGTTGAAATGTAGGAAATGCAGCAGTTATTTAATGTGCAGTGAAGTCCCACAAGCAGAACTGCGATAATAATCATTTTGTCTGTTTTAGGCATCATTTAAGGGTTTGGTTTTTTTCTAGGACATGAGGAGGCCTCTACAAACTATTATTGAACTGTTAGATTAAATGTGCTTTGCTTTCCACAGAGTACTGCCGGACCAGTTGAGCATTTTCCATGTCCTTTGTTTGAATTATCCCCCAAATCTCTGTCTTTTTCAGCTCTCTCTTTTGCCTGATGCTTTTGTCTTGTTTGGATACAGACTTGTGACCATATTGGCATTCTTAAAGTGAGATGGCAGGAGATAGTGTGAAGAATTGTGGCAGAGTTGTGTGAAAATTCGGCTGAGTTCTCTCTTGACATCAACAGCAGCTCGCTATATCTTTAAGCATCTGACAAGGCGAATTTCTTGCTAGGCAGCAGTGACTTATCAAAAGATTATAACTTGTTAAATGCCTTGTTAATGTCATAACTTGTCTCATTAATCTTCAGCTTCCTGCTTCCTATCTTACTATGCTGAACAAGCCAGATGTTGAAACTTCTTGATATGGAAGTCAGAGACTGTAGCTTGCTGATTGCTTCAAAAAATCTCAATGCATAGCTGTTACACACACCTACTGTTTACACTTGGCATCTACCATGTCCAGCCTCTGTTGAGCATGTCTATTGTACATATCTAATCCACTTACAGACCTCTTCCAGTGTTAACTTACTCGGAGCCTATTGGATGCTCACAGTATCCATGCTTTGCTTTTTTGCATATTGTTAGCCTCTCAACCAGAGATACCAGTCTCATGGCACTGCTACATTGCTGTGCTGCTTAGTGTAGACACAAAGCCAGGAAGCTTCTCATGGTTATCAGCAATTCTCAGCCTAGACCAGGACAATCCCTGACATCAGTCCAAGGACTTGGAAACAGTCAGTCAGAGTCAGGGTGTTGGGCAGCACACCACCCATCTTGATTCTTGTCGTATTGTCAACTGTTTTCTTCCTGGAGTGAGACCGGGGAAGGTATTAGGAAAGATGAAAAATGTGTGGCAGTGCTGCTATTTTTGGTGAAAGTTGGAAGACATCCGAAGGAAGTGAATAGGCAACATGGTGGGCATACAGGTGTCAAGGGTTGGAGTAGATAAGAGCCAGTGAGGGAAGAATGTTGCAGGCAGTGTTGAGTCTGGTAGACCATGCGTCATTGGTGGGAGGTGGGTACAGTAGCAGAGATAGAGTGAGTGTGAGGTACTGGAAAGAAGATGGTGACACTTTGGTGCAATGGAAAAGATCGTTCATTTTCTTCCTTGATTTCTGTCTATTCCGCCAAATGGCTGAGACTGCAGTGACCTGGCTGGACACTAGGCTGTCATGGTCTGCTGGTCATGGCTTCACATGCTGATCCTGAGAGAAGACGGCATCCTATTTGTGCCCCACTCTATCTAACAGGAACTCTTGGTTGCTATTCACAAAGTGGGTGGAATTTCCCCTTTTCTTCCACGTGTATTATTTTTAGTGCAAAGTAAGAGCTGTCCCAAGCAAGTGAGTTGGCAGCCATGTGGAAAATATCAGGAATCATGCAAGGCAGCTCCTGACTGATAATGAATAACAGATTTTTAAAAATGCCTCTGGGAACACC
The DNA here is from genome assembly GCF_020745735.1 of Hemiscyllium ocellatum. Lineage (NCBI taxonomy): Eukaryota > Metazoa > Chordata > Chondrichthyes > Orectolobiformes > Hemiscylliidae > Hemiscyllium > Hemiscyllium ocellatum. The sequence goes on along the minus strand of NC_083404.1, from coordinate 113,389,455 downwards.
AGAGATTCCAGTCAATCTTGGCATGTCCTGGCAATGGCGAGTTATTCAAGTGGTAGAATGAGCTAGAATTGGGGAGCTTGCATCATAGAGGTGAGGTAAGTTAATGAGGCAGGTTTGGTAAGTTGTAGTGAGAGTTCTCACAAAACCTCATGGAGACAAATCCTCCGCGAAACTGGACACAACTGGCACAGAGCCAAAAAGTGTAAGACTCAGCAAGTTAACTCTGTTCCTCTCTCTGCAGATGCTGTCAGACTGGTTAAGTTTCTCCAGCACTTTATGTTGATTTCAGATTTCCAGCCTCTGCAGTACTGCATTTTGGTTTTATTTTTATTACAGATTTAACTGAACACTAATTCCCTAGCTGCCATAGAGAGATTTGAACTGGATTAGGTGGGATTTAGTGCAGCCTTCTGGATTTTTAATCAGGTAATAGAGCCACTCTGCAACTGCACTGTGTTAATATTTACAGATTCTTTGACACATGGCCTCCTATTGTGTATTTTGAGCTCTTTTCAGTGTAAGTGTGAGCTCTTTTCAGTGTAAGTGTGTAAGATCATCGTCTTATAAACTATTGTGGCACCATGTGAGAATTTTTAAATTGACCCACTTCTGTGACGATAGTTTAGATTCGAAATCTTCTGCCTATAGATGCCCGCATCCCTTTCCTCCCCTCATTGCCTTCTCTTTGCTCTGTTTCATATTTTGATTAGATTAGACTTAGATTAGATTAGACTTACAGTGTGGAAACAGGCCCTTCGGCCCAACAAGTCCACACCGACCCGCCGAAGCGCAACCCACCCATACCCCTACATATTACCCCTTACCTAACACTACGGGCAATTTAGCTTGGCCAATTCACCTGACCCGCACATCTTTGGACTGTGGGAGGAAACCGGAGCACCCGGAGGAAACCCACGCAGACACGGGGAGAACGTGCAAACTCCACACAGTCAGTCGCCTGAGTCGGGAATTGAACCCGGGTCTACAGGCGCTGTGAGGCAGCAGTGCTAACCACTGTGCCACCGTGCCGCCCACATCCCTTATGTCTCTTATTCCCTGCCTCCCTGCCTGTCAATCTACTGTGTATATATCAATCCATATTACACAAACTGGAAAATTTAATCATCCATCTGAACATGCAAATTTGGAACAAGGGTAGGCCTTTCTGTTCTACTAATCTGGTTATTCCATATTCCTGCCTACTCCAAATACAGAGTTTTGAGAAGATTTGTACAACAAATCCATCCTAGGACAAACCAAACAGAGACATGCACGAAAATTCCTAGAAGCATGGTAATCTAACAGAACTCTATCAATAAACACATTGACTTGGATCCCATTTACCACCCCTGGAGAAAATGACATCACCACAAAATTGATGTCACCACAGGAAATGATATCACCAACCCTAGGAAACTCAAACATATAAATAGAAAGTGGGTTATACCACCAGTGTTTCATCCAGTGTCTCACAGAAGATGTTACCTTGTATGGTGATGAAACGTCTGAAAACGAATCTTCCAGCTCAGTTAGCAAACTACATTCAGTACTCCGAATAATCTTTCAGCCTCATGTTTCTAAAGATATAGTCAGTCCCAGACCTGTTTGATTGATTAAAGGTCTATGAACTAAATTTCAGAGTCATGTGCAGGGTGCGCTGGTTTTCAGATCCTTAGAACTTTCAAGTCTGCAGAAAGTGGATAGGGTAAATGGACAAGTTTTTTTTCCTGGGATGGAGGAGTCCAGAACTAGAGGGCATAGGTTTAGGGGGACTGGGGAAAAATTGAAAAGAGACCTAAGGGGTAACTTTTTCACACAGAGGGTGGTGCATGTATGGAATAAGCTGCTGGAGGAAGTGACGGAGGCTGATACAATTGCGATATTTTAGAAGGCATCTGGATGGGTAAATGAATAGGAAGGGTTAGAGGGATATGGGCCAAGTGCTGACAAATGGGTTGGGATATCTGGTCAGCATGGACGAGTTGGACTGTTGAGTCTGTTTCTGTGCTGTACATTTCTATGACTGTATGACTCTAGTGACCTTCCCCACCTTACCTTGATACAAAACTAAGCTCCAACTGTCTATTCAAGTGGATCTCAAAACATTCCAGGCACTGATGCACAGAATAGGCAAATTCTCCTCATGACTGGGCCAACTTCAATCTCTCAGGAAAGCTACACATACAGATGAAATGGCTATCTATCTATTTTGCTGTTTATGAGATTTTGCTATGCTCAAATTGACCTGCAAATGTGCTCACATAATCGCAGTGACTATAATTCAAAGAAACTCGATTGGTTACAAAGTGATTTAGTGCATCCTAAGAATGTGAAAGGTACTAAATAAATGCAAGCCTCAATGTACTTCCACTCATGAATAGAGAGTTTCCCCTCATCCCTTTATATCTTCCTTAAGATTTTGGGGGCGAAATGTAATTTTTTTGGAGGCAGATGATGAAAGGCTGTAAATTGGTTGCTTGCTATATATCTCACAAATTTTTTATTCCATTGAACTTTGACTTTGTTGAAGTTGTTCTTTTTATTGTGCTGAAATTGAGGACTGCAGATGCCGGGGTGCTAGAGTCAAGAGTGTGGTGCTGGAAAAGCACAGCAGGTCAGGCAGCATCCGAGGAGCAGGAGAATCGACATTTTGGGCAAAAGCCCTTCATCAGGAATGAGGCTGGGAGCATCTTGGGGTGGGGAGATAAATGGGAGGGGGCTGGGGCTGGAGGGAAGATCACTGAGAGTGCAATAGGTGGATGGAGGCGGGGGTAATGGTGATAGGTTGGAGAGGAGGGTGGAGCGGAAAGGTGGGAAGGAAGATGGACAGATGGGAAAGGTCATGAGAATGGTGCTGAGCTGGAAGGATGGAACTGGGGCAAGTGAGGGGAGGGCAAATGGGGAAACTGGTGAAATCCACATTGATGCCCTGGGGTTGGACGGTTCTTCCTCCAGGTGTCAGGTGGTAAAGGAATGGCGGTGGAGGAGGCCCTGGACCTACATGTCCTTAGCAGAGTGGGAGGGGGAGTTAAAGTGTTCAGCCACGGGGGCGGTGGGGTTGATTGGTGCCGGTGTTTTGGAGATGTTCTCTGAAGTGCTCTGCGAGTAGGCGTCCTGTCTCCCCAGTGTAGAGAAGATCGCATTGGGAGCAACGGATTTCTTTATGCTGTCCTTTGTTTCTTCAGGGATCGCCTACTGAATGCAATCCTGATTTGCTTTTTATTAGTAAAGTTGTGATAAAGTTTCTGAGGTCTGATGATATGTCACTGACCTGAAATGTGAACTCAGTTTCAGTCTGCAGATGCTTCACTACCAGCTGAGCTTTTCAAGGTTTTTTTTACCTTGATTTTGTTCCTACCAACTCATGCAGATCTCAGAAGACACCACTATATGCCCCAACCCCCACTACAATAACTTTTTAAATTGCAGAATCTGTTTGTCAATTGCTACAATTGGAATTTATATTTCACATGGACCTTTCAGTGAGCTGTAATAAACAAGTTTATGATGAGTGGTGTAAATTGCTATTATTCTGTATACCCTGGGTAAAAGTCTTTACCTTATCAGTCATAACTAAAAAGGTAAACAAATTTGATCCAAGGTATAAACTATGGGAACAAAGTACACTGCCCTTCTCCTAATGTACTCAAATTCACACCCTACTTGGGAGTAAGGAAGAGTTTCTGTCTGTTCATTAGCTGTGCAAGTCCTACATAATTTGAACTCAAGACAGCCTCCTTCCTATCATCGTTACTTTATGGTGCAGAATGGGAAATGATTAACTGGCTATAGATTAATTGGTCTTTTAGCCATCTATTGGTGGGATCTTGTTGTGTACAGATTGTCTGTCCACGATTGCCTACAGAGTAACTCTCGCTGTATTTTGAAGTAACCTATTGCCTTTGGTACACTTTGAGATGTTTCCAAAAGCGATCTTAAGACATTGTGTTAAAGCTAATTCTTTCTCATTCCACAGTGACAATGTCTTGTTAAGGCATACTCTTGTCCTCTTGTCATAATGGTAAGTGCAGATGAGATCCAATTCAACTTCTCATTGTAACCTGGAGTCTATTTGCCCAACTGCTCCCTCGCTCCCATAACATGGAATTGTATCCTGCTTGATTCCACAGCATTGTTTTCATTCTGCTACCTCAATGTTATTAACTAACTAAATGGATCCAGTTACTAGGGGAAGAAATAGCAGAGAAAAACAAACATATACCAGAATTAATATCAACTAAAATGGATAAATTAACAGCTGTAAATTATTTACTATATGCCACATTCTTGCTCAATCACCTAAACTGATCTCTATGTCTTTGCAACCTCTTTCCATACTCCCCACACCTTACTTTCTCACCGAGTTTGAGAAGGGCTTGATGCAATGTAGGATTCAGGAAACAGAGTTTGGATGAACTGAAGTTGACACAGGGAGGCCAACCAGGAGAGATTTGGCATAGTCAAATCTGGAGATGAAAAAGATAAAGAAATAAAATTCAGCAAACAAGAAGGCCAATTAAATTCAGAGGTGAGCAATATTATGGAGATTAAAAATATATGGAAAGGATATGGAGCCCAGGAAATGATGGGTTTGGTCTTTCATTAAATTCATCCAGAATTTCAGGTTTGTCAAACAGTCTGAGTGACGCAGAGATTCTCTGGAGGTTTCAAGGAAAATAGTGGGGAAACAGAGCTTGATTTCATCGTGTAAATGTGGAAAGTGTTGACCTGTCTTCCAAGAGCCACCGTGTTATTGAGGAAGTTCAGGGGATTTGATGTGATTTATGTATTGTCACATGTATTTAAAAATAAATACAGGGAAAAGTGTTGTACAGTGCAGTCAATTTCCAGCGCCATCTTAAAACACAGAAAATAAAACAAACCACAGAATATAAAGCTAGAGAAATAAAACATTAAAGTTCCTTTTATAGTCTTATCTCAATAAAGTTAGCTGGTCCGTGGAAGAGCTCCCGCTTCTAGCTCAGTCATGGGCCTGGATCCAAGCTCCTCCATCCCAGTGCTGCGAATCCCCCCTGCTAAACCAATGACACTGCTGTAACAGCACTTCGCAGCGCTGACACAGACAGAAAAAAAGTATTGTCTCCCTCTGGTGCCATCTCGCCTCCACCACGCTGAGCCAACCATGTCGATACAGCAGTCAGTACCACAGGGTCCTGCGTTGCGACCAAACCCATTGCTGTTACCGCCTCTGCTGTCAGCCAGCCGGGCCTAGACACAGACCTGGAGCCTGGGCTTTGTCTGTGAACCTGGACTGGGGGATTAGGCCTGAGACCTGCTCCTAGCTCGCCAGAAGATCTCAGGTGGAGCCGCGTCAGCCTTAACTTGGCATTGCTGCTGCCACTGACAGATGGCCCCTCCATCAACAATTACTTGGGATTGCTGCACACTGACCTTTGACATAATTTTCGTTCACCGTTCCACGCAGGACCTGCACTTGTCAATGCCGTCACCAATGCCACTCCAACGGAGGTGAAAAGATGTGGAAAAATGCTTTAAAGACAAAAATAGCAAAAGTAAGATCAGAAAAGGAGAAGTAAAGTAGATGCAAGTGGACAAGCCTGGGGAGCAGAAGCCTGAGCGCTGCTCCTTCACCACCACCATCTTGGAGTAAAGGATCAAGGATAGCAGTAGAATATTGTCAGTAACAAGCTGTGCCGAGAAGTGATGAGTTATGAAATCACCTGTCATCCAGGTAGAGTCGGTCATAGAGATATACAGGAGGAAACAAACCCTTCGGCCCAAAAATCCTAAATTAATCTAGTCTTATTTCCCAGCACTTGGCCTACATCCCTTTAAAGTTGTTTAAATCTCACCGTGGAATTTGGAATCTGGAACTGAAAGCTGGTGTCAGTGATAATTAACATAAATGGGGAAGAGGGAAGAAAATATGTTCAATCTGCATTAATTTCTTTGTGTGATCTTTGGTGTGGTTGGTGATGCAATTTGGTAGCTGGGGGGCTGACATTTGGTTAATTATATATAGTAACATTTATTATAATAATAAGGCACAGAATGTACTAAGTGCAATGATCTCTGATGTATCTGGTACAAAGTGGGGTAAGGGGATAGTTCGATTAGGACAAATCTCTCCATTTCTCTGCTGTATCTCAGCAATTTTCTCTGTGATCACTTGTATGAGTATTTTGGCTGCCATTTCAGACCAGGGCCTTTGATTGGAATTCTTTCCTTTATTGAACCCTCTAAGGCCCTTCTCCCCATGTCGGGCAGAATCCAAAGAGCAGGAGAGTTAGGAAGGGTTTATGCCCGAAACATCGACTCTCCTGCTCCTCAGATGCTGCCTGACCTGCTGTGCTTTTCCAGCGCCCACTTTTCAACTTTGATTGGCAGTCTTCAATTTCTCCCAGATTCCTTTAAACCCTTCCTAATCATATACCCATCCAGATCTTAGGAATCAGGAGCAGTAGGTTTGCAGGAGCCTCTAAGCATGTGGCAGAACTAGCTGTGCATCAGATGAGCTTGAGGATAGGCAATTTTAGCTTCTGCTCATAAGGAGTACATGATGGGTGCTCTTCTTTGAACTGTCAACAAACAGCTGTCCTTGGATTATTCAAGAGTTAGAGACTGATCCAGAAAATAAAGAGGAAATTAAAAAGGACATGATGGGGAGATGGGAAGGAAGAAGGGGAGAAGGGCCTTAGAGGGTTCAATAAAGGAAAAAATTCCAATCAAAGGCCCTGGTCTGAAATAGCAGCCAAAATACCCATACAAATGGTCACAGAAGGGATTGCTGAGAGACAGGAGAGACATGGAGTGATTTGTTCTAATAAAACCATCCCCTTCCCCCAACTCTCTGCTTTTTTCAGGTGCTTTGCACCAGATACATCAGAATTGTTTCACTTAGTACATTCTGTACCTTAATCTTATAATAAATGTTAATATATATAACTAAACAAATGTCAGTTTCCCAGCTACCAAACTGCATCACTAACCACACAAAGCTCAAAGCATCACACAAAGCAATGTATGTTTTCTTCCCTCTTCTCTATTTACGGTAATTATCACTGACACCAGCTTTCAGTTCCTGATTCCAAATTCCACGGTGGGATTTAAACATGCCACAATCCATTAGCTTGAGCCTTTGGATCACTAATCCAGTGGTATTACCAATACACTACCTTCTAATCTTTTAATTCATTCAGGGATGTGGGTGTCATTGGCTAGGCCAGCAGTTATTGCCCTTAACGAAGTGCCCATGAGAAAGGAATAGTGAGCTGCCTTCTTGAACCACTGCAATCTATTTGGTCTAATTACTTCTGCCATTCCACAGGGGAGGAAGTTCCAGGATTTTGACTCAGTGACAATGGAGGAATGATATCCTTCCAAGTCAGGATGGTGAGCAACCTCTCCCTTACCATTTATATCTCTGAGCTCTCATCAAACATCTCCTTCTATTGAATAGAATAGAATTACCTTTATTGTCACATATACTGTAATGAGTGCAATGAAATGTTTACAAGTCACCGCTTACAACGCCATCGTAAGTACAAGGCACCTAGGTAAGATTCCTCAGTGCAAGCTCATAGGAAATAAATTAAACAATTAAGAAATAAAAAGTCCATCATTACAGATCATAGGAGTAAATTAGAAAAATAGAGCAATAAAAAATTCAGAATAATAGTCCTTCCAACCCAGTCCACATCGGCCCCTTACCTCCAGTATGCACTAGGCATTGAATCACCTCCAGATCAGAAGTCCATGCTGAGGCCATGCTCGGCTCAAAGACCGCCATTGACCACTGAGAGACCCCTACGCTGGGCTGGAAGTTCACCAGGCTGTGCCAAGAGACTTCCATACCAGGCCAAGAGGACGCCACTCTGGGCCGGAAATAGACCACCATGGGCTGCCGAAAGACCACCATGCTGGGCCGAGAGACCATCATAGGCCACGAGGTGATGGCTGCACCGGGCTAGGAGACCATCACACCAGACTGCCGAGCAACTACCACATCGAGCTGTCAAGTGACTGCCACGCGGGCTGGGAGATCACCATGCCAGGCAGAGAGGAAGTCACGTCAGGCTGAGAGGACACCTCACCAAGGTCGTGTTGAAGTTGAGTGTTCAGGACATCACCAAGGGGAAAGAAGAGAAAGAAACACAAATGAGAAAAACAAGGGAACTTAAAGAAAAAGAAATGGACAGAGCGGATGAACTCCAGCTGAAGCATCCTACTCTTCCACCATCTTGGAATTCTGTCTCCAATCATCATGTGTCTCCTTCCCCCTGTGTTTAATTATTATGCAACAAGTAATGAATTGTTTGTGAAAGGGCTAAAGATACGCCAAGGAACTCAAAGGTGCTTCTATAAATGTAAGTTATTTTTTCTCTTGACCTTCCCAACCTTTCTGTGAAGTTGACACAATTGATTATCCCCTTCTACTCCATTTCCTCCTGTCAGTCATCCAGTTTTGGGGTCCCACTCTTGTCTATGTCACAAGAATTAGGAGCAGGACTGGGCCACTCAGCCCCTTGTTTCACTCTTCAAAAAATCATGGCTGATCTGTTAGTGGCCCCTACTCACTTTCCTGTTTGACCCCTATAATCATTGACTCTCTTGTCGATCAAAAATCTATGTCCTAGCCTCCAGTGCTCTCTCAGGAGGGAGAATTCCACAGAATGATAAACCTCTGAGAGAAAAAAAACCTCTCTCGCTTCCTAATCCTAAATCAGAAACCCCAATTTTCATATTTATAAACTTTCCTACAGAAAGAATTGTGCTCTCTGCATCCACACTATCAAATTGGCTCAGAATCTTGCCTGTCTCAATAAGGTCACCTCTTACTCTTTCAAACTCTAATACCTATAGGCCTAGCTTATTCAATTTTCATCATAAAATAACCCCTTCATTCCAGCAGTAAATCCAGTGAACCTTCTCTGAACTGTTTCTAATGCCAATATAACCTTTCTTCAGTAAGGAGAGCAAAATTGTACACTGACTTCCTGATGTGGTCTCACCAATACCCTGTGCAACTCTAGCAAGACTTCCTTATTTATATGCTCGATTCTCTCTCCAATAAATTGCAATATTCTGTTTGTACACCTAATAATTTGCATAGTGATAGCTACATTTTTTTGCACAACTGAGATACTTGGAGGGGTGATGGCACAGAGATGCATTTATTTTGAGCAAATGTGGGTCAGTCAGAGGAATATTTACCATATTATTTACTTCTGATCTCTTCCAATGGTGATGGTAGGACCTTCCTGGTCAATCCTACACTGCATATTTCATTTAACAATAGAGCCTTTGAGAGAGCTCTAATTGTATTTTTTTATAAATGCTGGATTTATTAGAAGAAGCAAATTCCAAATTGTATCCAGAAACGTCACAGCAGTTCTAGAAATTTAGAGATGAGGCATATGTTTCTGCCTCTGCTTGTGTTTACACTGGATTGCTAAATGAATGACTAAATAGGTCACAGTTTAAAGTTTGACAAACTGACAGCTTCTTTTAGTCTTAGGTTGAGGGAATTCCAGAACCAAATACAACCATTCTTTGTAAACTGATGTGTCTATCAGAATTTAACTGACAACCTCTTTCCCTTCTCTCTCTCTTTTCAAGATTAAAGCTCAGTTTCTCTTGAACAATTATCGAAGCTGGTCCAAAACATTGCCAGTCCAGTGGGAAGGAGGAAATGTGATACCAGGGAAATGTTTCTGGCTTATGCCAATACAGTATAAAGCCGTTGAAACACTGCCTTGGGTTCACGCCAGAGGAAAGTAGGGTGGAAAAAAAAATGACATGAATACATTATCATTCATAACCAAAATATGGCCCAAAATAGATCACAGTAAATTAAAGCTGAAGTATAGCCACTGTTGAAATGTAAGGAATGCACTAGTAATTTACCCACAGCATGCCTCAAACAGCAATGTGATAATGACCAGATAATTTGTTTGTATTAGTGTTGAGGAATACGATCAGGACATCAGAAGCTTTCAAAAATGAAATTAGGCAACATTTTTTTCTCATAAAAATCAGTTCAGATCTCATTTCAGCAAATAACAACTGAGTTGTCAATTTATAACCAAAATTGATGGATTTTTGTTAGCCAAAAGAGATATGGGGCAAAAGCAGGTATGATGTTTGGGTCATACTTCAGCTTATATCTCAGTATATGTCAGAACTGCAGACTTGAGGGGCTAAATGGACCATTTGGATTTTCACCTCCTTTGCATTATTTCCCAGAAGCATGTGATGGGGCTTTTAGCTCTGGAAGAACAACATTGCACTGAAAGTGTCAACTGCTTTTCTTTATTCATGGATTTGGGGCTTCACTGGCTAGGCCAATATTTCATGGGCATTTCTAATGGAGTCTTATGCTAAGACTCAAACCAGCGGACAGTTTTCCCCCAGATTCACATTGACTCCAGTTTTGCCAGAGATTCTTGATGTCATAACTTGGTTGAAAGCTGCTTTGGTATCAAAGGCAGTTATTGTCACCTCACTTATGGAATTCAGCTATTTTGATTCCGAAGTGGGAAAATTTTCACTAAACCAAGGCTTGAATTATCAAACGCACTGAAGGGTGGCTAAAAAGAGGTGAGAAATGCGTCAGCCTGTCAAGAGAAAGAGGATTGGTTTATTGAAAAGATTATCATGACACAGGTGCTAAAGTGTAATGGTGATACAAAAAAAATGATTCACATGTACTTATAGATAACCAATAAATTTAAATAGATTTTTTAAAATTAGATTCCCTACAGTGTGGAAACAGGCCCTTTGGGCCAACCATTCCACACCGACCCTCCAAAGAGTAACCCACCCAGACCCATTTCTCACCTGACACTATGGACAATTTTAGCACTATGGAAAATTCACCTAACCTGCACATCTTTGGACTGTGGGAGGAACCGGAGCACCCGGAGGAAACCCACGCAGACACGGGGAGAACGTGCAAACTCCACACAGACAGTCGCCAGAGGCTGGAATCGAACCTGGGACCCTGGTGCTGTGAGGCAGCAGTGCTAACCACTAACCAATACAATAAAAATAAAATTTAAAAAACAAAAGAATTACAGAATTATGAACATTTCAATATACAAGTAGTTAGTTGTGGGTCTGCTCGCCGAGCTGGAAGTTTTTGCTGCAAACGTTTCGTTCCCTGGCTAGGGAACATCATCAGTGCTGTTGGAGCCACGTGTGAAGCGCTGCTTTGATGTTTCTTCCGGTATTTATATTGTACAAGTAGTTAGCAAAGTAATCATAGTTCCAGAAGGCTGTTCCCTCATTAAAGAGAGATGACTGGCGGCAAGTTTTACCTGAGAGTCACCACATCTCAGGAAGTGGTGAGGTTCACCTTCTTTGGCAAATTTGTTAAGGGTACAACAACAGTGCTGAAGCTTAGCATAAACTGGTGATGAAATCTACTCATGTCATCATTACTTCCTCTCATATACGCAGACCAAAACCCACATTGTGACTTTAGCTTGTATAGGAATTGAACCCACACTACTGCTGTCATTCTGGATTACAAACTAACCATCCAGCAAACTGAGCCAACCAATGCTATTAGCCAGGCCTACTTGTAGACTATTGTATACATTTCTAGTCACCACGCTATAGGAAGAATGCTGTTGAACTAGAATAGGTACAAAAAAATCCACAAGGATATTGCTTGCTGTATGCCTTCTTAACCACCTTATCCAACGAAATGCCACTTCCCAGAATCTGTGGATCTATATGCCCAGATCCCTCTGTATGTCAATGCTCCTAAGAGGTCTGACATTTTTTGGATAATTTGCACCTGAATTTGATCTTCCAAAGTGCATCACCTTACACTTATCTGGATTAAATTCCATCTGCCATTTTTCTGCCCAAATCTGCAATCTATCCATACCCTGCTGTATCCTATGACAATTCTCCTCATTATCTGCACTCCACCAATTTTGGTATCATCCGTAAACTTACTATTCAGACCATCTACATTTTCCTCCAGATCATTTATATATATTGCAAACAACAAAGGTCCCAGCACTGATACTTGTGGAACACCACTAGTTACTGATCTCCTTTCTGAAAACCATCCTTTCACCACCACTCCTATGAACAAGCTAGTTTTGTATCCACATCGCCATAAGACTCTACTTTCTGCACCAGCCTGCCATGCATCTTACTAAAGCCTATTTAGATGACATTCACAGCTCTTCCCTCATCAATCTTGCTTGTCACCTCCTCAAAAAAACTCAATCAAGTTAATGAGACATGACCTTCCCTGCATAAACCTATGCTGCCTATCACTGGTAGGTCCATTTGCTTCCAAATTGAAAAAATCCTGTCTCTCAGTATCTCCTCCAACAGCTTCCCTACCACTTTCCCATCATCAGTCTGTAATTACCTAGATTATCTTTGCTTCCCTTGTTAAACAAAAGAATAACAATAGCCTTTCTCCAGTCATAGAGTCATAGAGATGTACAACATGGAAACAGACCCTTTGGTCCAACCTGTCCATGCCGACCAGATTTCCAACCCAATCTAGTCCCATCTGCCAGCACACGGCCCATATCGCTCCAAGCCCTTCCTATTCATATACCCATCCAAATGCCTTTTAAATATTGCAATTGTACCAGCCTCCACCACTTCCTCTGGCAGCTCATTCCATACACGCACCATCCTCTGCATGAAAAAGTTGCCCCTTAGGTGTCTTTTATATTTTTTCCCTCTCACCCTAAACCTATGCCCTCTAGTTCTGGACTCCCCGACCCCAGGGAAAAGACTTTGCCTATTTATCCTATCCATGCCCCTCATAATTTTGTAAAGCTCTATAAGGTCACCCCTCAGCCTCTGGCCAAAGACGATGCAAAGATATTTGTTAAGGTCTCAGCTATTTCCTCTCTCACCTCCCAGACTATCTTGGGTTCGCTTCTGTCCGGTCCTGGGGACTTGCCTACCTTACATATTTTAAGACACCCAACACTTCATCCTTCATTATGTTAACCTGCCTGAAAGTATTCACACATCTTTCCCAAACCTCAACATCCCTCACTTCTCTCTCTTTGGTGAATATTGATATAAAGTACTCATTAAGGATCTTACCTATTTCCTCTGGCTCCAAACATAACCGTTATCTTTGAGTGGGTCTATTTTTTTCCCTAGTTACCCTCTACCTCCTAATATATGGATAAAATGCATATTCTCCTTAACCCTTATGGAGTGGTCTTTCACAGTAACATAAACACAGAATATTGTGGATTTAATTTTAACAATAAAGCAGAAGTTTATTAAGCAACAGAAAAGAAGATAAAATAGAATAAACCTAGTTATCTATATATAGCATAATTCAAAAGACTTTGAAACATAGATAAAAAACAACTCCTCTATCCCAAATCCATCACTCAGATCCCGGAGAGAGTTCACTTTTTTGTCACAACTCTAGGTTTTAACTTAACTGTTTATTTTGGTAACTTCTTTCTTATTCAGGCACACAACAGTGTTTTGACTTTTTCAGCTTCCTGTAATTCCCCTGGGTACTAACCAAACACTTTTGGGCTGGAATTTTCACACTGAAACAATTAAGCTGCAGTAACCTATTTCCTAATAGTTCTGAAGTATCTTTTCAATCAGAAGAAACTGTTTTACACATTCAATTTCCAACAGAAACTCTGTGAACTGAATACCCTAAGCAACAAAACAACTTGATCATTCTAAAGTGAAAGCAATCTAATGCTCTCCAATGTTTACTCTGTCTGCTCATAAAATTCTTCCAGTGTAAACAAATTCTCAATATCATCCCAGAGGCTCACTCTCCACACTAGTTTGAAAAGAAATTATGACTGCAGAAATATTAGCAAATTAAGCATGAAACCCCTTCATACCCACAGATTGAAACTGTTGTCTCACTAGTTCAAAATCCAAATGGTTAACTAATTGATTTTACAATATAATAAATCACACAACTTACATCTTCCTCCCAAAGAAGGCGGAAAAAGTGCATTTAAAATGCATTTCCATTACCCTTCAAAAAGTACATGACAGCAGTACATATTTACAGTATAAATTAACAGCAGTACATATTGATATTAAACATACAATGTGTTACACAACAATCATATTTTACATAAGTCTCTGGGTGCCACAGAAATCAATGCCCTCTATATGTGCTCTGAATAAAGCATCCACTTTCATAATTTCTTTTTAGGTCTCAACGATTTTCAATTTATAAGAGTGGAGAATTAAGCTCCATTGAAATAATTCATAAGTTCTTGGCCCCCCAAAGTTTTCCAAGGAAGTCAAAGTTTTGTTTGTGGTAAAGGTAGTTTTTTCATGCAGTTGTTAATGTGCATTTCAAAATGATATACAGCTAACACAAGACCCAAAGTCTCCTTCTCAACCAATTAATATTTTTGCTGACATGTAATCAGTTTCTTTGGAAAATAACTGACAGGCCTTTTCTTGTCATCTTGCAGCCCTCACCAACGTCACTGGCACTAACACCCAGTTTGAGTGGTTTCCCATAAACTTGGTGCAACTAAAATTGCTATGGTTGTCAGCACAGCTTTCAAATTTTCAAAGACACAGTGACACTCTAATATCCATTCAAATTTCTGCCTTGCTTCATCAAATTTGTTGAAGGAACAGCAACAGTTTTGAAGCCTGGAACAGACTTGTGATAAAATCCACTCATGCCAACATTAACCTCCTGTCATAAACACAGACAAAAACCCATATGTAACTAGTTCATAAGCCAAACTCTAAAATAAATGATATTAAAATTATATATAAAGTAGACCTTAGATAACAAAAGGTCAGTTTGAAATGGGCTACGATGCTTGAAAAAACATAGTTTTCTATTTAGACTTTATGTATTTCATGCTCTTGGTAAATGCATTGGAGGTCACAATGAATCTAGATTCCAAATGCGTGCAGTTTCAATGTTGTGTAAATTGCTGATGGGGTGTCAGGGGAGTTGCACATGAAACACAATTCTGTTTTGAGGGTTCCAACTCATGTGTTTGTTTGACAGAGTGAATGCCACTTGCATGTGAGATGCGCAACCTTCATTATGACATTCTAAGAGTGTCAGATCCCCATATTTCTAGTGATTAGGCATGATGGTCTCAATACAGGCATTGTTCATAATTACTGAATATAAAACATGGTCTAATTTGATTGCTTATGAGACCCTTGCATGTAATTCAAATGGAAAGACTTGAGTGGTATTGAACAAATTGTCATTGATAGTTGAAGAAGTCCAAGATCCAGCATATACTTGACAAGCTCATTTCTAATTGACAGAGTCTGTGGATTGCAATGTTAGGATTGATGTGGTCAAATGCATTGCTAAAACCAGCTAGCACTACAGTTGGCGATGTTTACTGTTTGTCATCAGGCGGATTGAAGAGATTCCCGAGGCATTGTACTGTCGATAATCCTTTTCTGCTGCTATCAAACTGCTGATGGTCTAAATGTTTTATCATATTACCTCATTATCCACTTCACAATGGAGCTTCCAGCTAATTTGGCAAAATGACCAATGAGAGTGATGAGGTATAAATTCTGATTAGTAACTGGGTTGACTTTGGCATAGGGTGTTTCCAGTGGTGTATTTAGATGTTTCTTTATTTGTTCCATTATTATTTGTGGTAAATGAACAGTGGATAACTTTATTTAAATTGAAATAGAAAGGAGCTAAGGCCATAATCCAGAAGAGCACCAAGGGTGAAAACTGTAAAGGAATATGCACCAGAGAAATAGTAAATAATTTGGTAAGACCACTCTTAGGTTTTAGAATTCCGAAGATTGTAAGAGGAAAGGAAGAAGAAATAACTTTCAATTATGTAGTGTCATTTATAACCTCAGTTCTATTAATATTAGATATAATGTTTCAATGGTCTGGATTAAGGCATACAAATTGACCAAAAGATTGGCAACACTTTTTGGTTCTTTGAATGGTTTAGTTTAAGATACAGGTTAATAAAATGCTCAGCTATAAAACGCTCAGTATCATGAACAGTCTTGCCAGCGCTATTCAAATTCTGGAAACAAATTTCAACTCCAGCCAGAGAAATATGAGCATATCTTTAAATGCTCAGCAGTTTAAAAATATTCAAAATCTATCTACATTTTTGCAAAGAGCTGGAAGTTAGAAACCTGCAGGAGCCATAAAATGCTAAGCTTTCCTGAAAAATGTCAGATGAGTTGGAAGTAGTGAAAACTATTGAAAATGTGATGAAGAACAAACAGAGTCTAAACAAGATAAAATATCCAAATCATTATCCTAGGATACCATTATCAATATTGAGCACCCACTGCAAACTGTGTCTCTAAGGGAAAGAGAAAAAAAATTGTATTCAAAAGGAAAATTCTATGCATAGAAGTTTGAAGAATGCTTAAAATGCTGCCTTAAGCAAACAAACATTTGCATAATTGCTACAAATCAGGGAAAGCTCCAACACAATCTATGAAAGGAAGGACACTCAACTGACTAATGAACATGAAAAGATTTAAGGCGGAACTGTTTGTTAAATACGTGCTTAGAAGGAAAAAATATTTTTTATTGCTTAACTGAAATGATTGCTTCAAAATCTCATATGAGCACAGTGTCACTTAAATAGTGCAACAGGTCCAGAGAAGAAACAGAAAGGACATGACTCTGCCATCGTGCCAAATATGGCATAATAATCAGGGAGAAAGAAAAAAATAGTGCAAAAAGACAAGGTTTCAGCCAAGTCACTGGCCAGAAAAGGAAGCACCTCCCTACAATTTGGACTTGTCTTTGCAGAAACCCATGGCTGCATTTCATGTTTAATTAGATATGGAAGGAGTTAAATGCTTCTTTCTGGGGGTTAACAGTGGAATTTGAGGCAATGGGTGTGGCCTATAGTTTCAAGCACCTGGAGAATTCTAACTTTGATGAGGACTTACTTGCTAAACTTGTTTTGAATATAATTCCTGGAAAAAATGCATTAATAGTTTTTGTTGTACAAACAGTCATAATAATGCATCAAAATCTGATATAATTACTTGAAATTTTAATTGCAGAGGTTTTTTAACAAAGGGCATACAATGAAGAGATAACTGCAAATGTAAATTTAGTGGAAGGTAATAGATGTGACACTGGAGAACACATCAGGCCAGGCAGCATCCGAGAACCAGGAAAGTCAAAGTTTCAGAGCTGAAACCTTTTATTAGGAGTGGGCAGAGGGAAGGAAGCCCAGAAGTATACAGAGGGGGGTGGGTGGGATTGTCTGAAGAGAGACTTTGGAATGTCACACCTTACAAGGGAGCTTCAAAAGAATGGAGGTAAAAATGAGAAATACTCCCTAAACTGAGCTGTATTTCTTGACAGTTACCTCAAGACTGTGGACGTGATGGAAGAAATGTCAGCAGTCAGGGTAAGAGACACATTTTATGTTTTCCCCTTTCAGGAATATAAAAGAACGAGGGTGAGAAAAGCCATTTCAGCCCTCATCTGTGTGTGAGTAGAACAGGTGAACTGGGCTGCCATTTATGCCAGTGGGCTAAGATACTTGTGTTTACTAGCTAAGATCAGAGTGCTAGAGGAAGATGGCTCAGTCAATGCAAAGGCACAGGTTCGAGGAACGGGCCAGACCTGCATCTCATACATCAACACCAACAATACCTCATGCCTGATGATTGACTGGAAAACTCGTTAATTCAATTGTGTCACCCATTGTCTCTCACAATGAACTGGTGGCCAAGATAACTAATACAATAACAGACTAATTTCTTGAGAAAATTTGCAGATCGTTTTGTAGAATAGTGAAAAACTCTTCCAGAGCTTTCTCATTGTTGTACAGACTTGTTGTATATTTTGCACTTGAGTTTCCTTTGTGGGTGCAGTCAGTGATCATGATGCATACAAAATTATTCTTGTTTTGAGAGGTTTTCATTGAAACCATTCCCATGTTGGCAAGAGGAACATTTGTCAACAACCAATGCAATCTGATAGGGTTTTAGCACATGATTAAAAATAAACTCCTGGAACTTTAAAACATTGCCTTTACATGCTTATGATTTGGAGATGCCAGTGTTGGACTGGGGTGTACAAAGTTAAAGATCACACAACAGCAGGTTATAGTCCAACAGGTTTAATTGGAGGCACTAGCTTGCAGAGCAGTGCTCCCCTGATGAAGAACCGACGTTCCGAAAGCTAGTACTTCGAATTAAACCTGTTGGACTATAACCTGGTGTTGTGCGATTTTTAACTTTACATACTTAAGAATGGTAATTTTGAGCAGTGCATTCATACAGGTGGAAATGGTTCATCAGAAAATAAAAGCATTTTGCACCAATACCAATCCAAAGTCTATGAGTAACTTGTTTTTAAATAATTGAAAATGACTTTTAAAGTCTCTACAATCCTTTGTTATTATATCGGTGCATATAAAACATGCCCATCAGAACTTGTGGGAACTAGTTAAACTTCACTGAGTTCCCTCAAAGGCCTACCAACAAATGTAATTAGTGCAAACTGACAATAGCAATTAATTTGATCCATTTGGGACATGATCAGTTTTCTGGGTGTGTCAGCATCTAGCAGGCTATGTTTTGAAAATAGTGCAAAGAATTGCTGAGGTTTAATTTACACTGAATATATTTTTAAAAATTCTTTTGTGGGATGTGTGTGTGAATGTTGCTGACAAAGCCAGCTTTTGATGCCAATTTCTCATTGAGTAGTTTCCTATTTCAGAAGGCAGTTAAGAATGAACCATATTATTGTGGGCCTGGAGTCACGTATAAGCCAGACCAGGTAAGAATAACAGATGTCTTTCCCTAAAGAGCATTGATAAAGCAGATGAATTTAAATTACAATTGACAATTTAATGGTCACTATTACTGGTACTAGTTTTCAATTCTAAACTTGCTGCTGTGATAGAATTTGAATCCATGACCCTAGAGCATTGGCCTCTCCAATACTAGCCCAGTTACCATCATTTTGTACTTTCTCTCTTTGAAGTTGCACTTTCAGGCATATTGTATTGAAAGATAAACTCAACAATATGAAGAGTCAAATCACTTTAGATAAATCTGGGGCGATATTCAAATAAAATCTTTTGGGTCCACTATGATTTGGATCAAGACTGTCATATTAAAATATTGTTCCAGGTGAGGCCATTACATATATTGCAATCTGGTTTTGGACCAGGATTTTTTCTTTGTTTAAAGCTGCCAAATTTGAAATCCTAGGTACCTACACAAAGAATAAAGCCATAATGTTACCTTTTTAAACAAAAGGAAGAAGTCTCTATGTTGGACTACATTGCAGAGAGACATGGGCTTCTCAGCCAAGCTGCAACCAACAACTGATAATCTCTCAGTTATTCAATCTCTTTTCCTAAGAATGTATCCCACTGAGCTTCACAAGGCTGCACTCTGATCACGGGCGCAATTTTAGCTCCCTAGGTGCTCTGAGCAGAATGCCATCATTCACCAACCATCTCATGGCCCAACTGAATGGAATCAAAAAGGACAGCTCTTTGAAAACATGAAGTCACTTTTCTGACTCTGTCTTTCTCACAGACAACCTGGCTGTTGAACTACTGTTCAGTGATCCTTGAACTACTCTGAGTGACTTCTGGAGACACTCTGATGGGGTTTTGCCTCTGTTCTTAGGTAAAATAAGGTGTTGCAACCATTGGAAGATTTTAAGCCCCAAATGTTACAATATTCACAACTGCCAGATTTCACAGTAGGCAGGAATACAGAAAAATCAACTTTATCACAATTCCCTACTGGCTGGTTATCTATGGGAGATTCAGAATCTCTTGTAAAAACATGAAAGAACTGTGGATGCTGTAAATCAGAACCAAAAACAAAAATTGCTGGAGAAGCTCAGCAGGTCTGGCAGCATCTGTGCAGAGAAATCAGAGTTAACATTTCAGGCTCAGTGACCATTCCTCAGAACTCAGATTTGATTTGATTTATTTATTGTCACGTGTACCTAAGTACAGTGAAAAGCTTTGTTTACGAACAGTAGAGGTAGATCATAGTAAGCAAGGAAACACAGATCATAAGGTGAAAATAAAAACTTAGACAAGTTACATCACACATGACATATGCTAGGCAAGATCAACATTAGCAAGATCAGCATTAAATCCACAGATGATAGGATAAAAATTATGGCTTTTAAAATTCACTCAAATATTGGCTGAGCCAATATTTATTGTTCATCCTTGATATGGTGACGGTGGTGCTGAGCTGCCTTCTTGAATCATTGTAATCCATTTGGTGTAGGGTATTTCCATAATGTCACTCAGGAGTTCCAGGATTTTGACCCAGCAGCACAATTCTGGATGCCACACTGTAGGAAGGTTGTGAATACATTGGAGGCAATGCAGGAGAGATTTCCAAAGTTGTTTCAGGGATGAGAAAGTTCAGTAATGAGGATACTTTGCAGAGTTGGAACTGTTCTCCTTGGAGAGAAAGAGGTTAAGAGGAGATCTGATCAAAGTTAAATAAAATATTGAAAGCACTAAGGGAGAAGCTGTTCCCACTTGTAAAAGGATCAAACGTTTCTAAGAAGAAAAGTTGCTGGAAAAACTCAGCAGGTCTGGCAGCATCTGTGAAGAAAAATCACAGTTAACATTTTGGTTCCAGTGACCCTTACTCAGAACTGAGGGCTACCAGACCTGAAACATTAACTCTAAGTTTTCTTCACAGATGCTGTCAGACCTGCTGAGCTTCTCCAGCAACTTAGATTAGATTACTTACAGTGTGGAAACAGGCCCTTCGGCCCAACAAGTCCACACCGACCTGCCAAAGCGCAACCCATCCATACCCCTACATTTACCCCTTTACCTAACACTACGGGCAATTTAGCATGGCCAATTCACCTGACCCGCACATCTTTGGACTATGGGAGGAAACCGGAGCACCCGGAGGAAACCTACGCAGACACGGGGAGAACGTGCAAACTCCACACAGTCAGTCGCCTGAGTCGGGAATTGAACCCGGGTCTCAGGCGCTGTGATACAGCAGTGCTAACCACTTCTGTTTTTGCTCCTGATTTACAGCGTACTTTCGATTTTTATCAACAACTTTAAAGATCCTTCAAGAATCACTGGAATTAGGGAGGATCCCAGAGGACTGGTAAATTTCTAATGTAATACACTGTTTAAAAAAGGAAGGAGTCAGAAGACAGCAAACTAGAGTTTAGTTAGCCCTGACCTTAATCTTTATTAAGATTTTGGAGTCCATTATTAAGGTTGGGATTGCAGAGTACTTGGAAGTGCAGGGTGACATAGGGTTGAGTCAGCATAGCTTCATGATGGGGAGGCGATGTCTGACAGATCTGTTAGAATTCTTTGAGGAGGTACAGGGCAACCTCTATTGTCCGAATGACATAGGAGGAGAGTATTTTGTTCTAATAATCACATGTTTGGATGACTGATTTGAAGGCCTGGGGAGCGAGCATGAGACCAGGTTGCAGCTCCCCTGGTGGCCGGTGGTGTCACGTGTTCCCCTTGCTACAGGCACGCCATGGCCCTGGATCTGGTTTCTCTCACTCGGCAACTTCTCTTATTTAAGTTCTTATGTAATATGTAGCTATTATGTTATAACAAGGGATCTATCATACTTCAAGTGATACCGTGTAAGATGGAGCAGGAGATGTTTTTGTCCTCAGGTCTCAAGCTTTATCGTTCTCACAGTTTACCCAAGCATTGAAATCTTGAGATCTTGTTCAGATAATCTGAACTGCGGATGATCAAGGACCAGAAAACCAGCGTTGCTCTGTAATAAACAAGTTAGACAAAGGTGAGCCAGTGGATGAGATCTACTTGGATTTCCAGAAAGCCTTTGACAGAAGGCTGCTTATTAAGATAAGGGCACATGTTGTTAGTTACAAGATACTGTCATGAATAGAAGATTGTCTGATTGGCAGAAGGCAGAGAGCAGGGATAAAAGTGTCTTCTTCAGGATGGCAGCTGTGACTAAAGGAGATCCACAGGGGTCAGTGTTTCGACCACAACTTTTCATGTTGTATATTAACAATCTGGATAAAGGAACTAAGGGCATTGCTGCTAAATTTGCAGGCAACACAAAGCTAGGCTGGGGAACAGGTATTATTGAGGAAGCAGGGAGCTGCAGAAGTACATGGACAATCTAGGAGAGTTGGCAAAGAGTGGCAAATGGAGTACAAGGTGGGAAAGTGTGAGGTACTTTAATAGAAAGAATAGAGGTGTTGGCTGTTTTCTAAATGGAGAAATACTTGGGACATCCAAAGCACAAAATGACTTGGAGTCCTACTTCAGGATTCTCTTAAGGTTAACATATAGGTTCAGTTAGCAGTTAGAAAGCTAAATGCATTGTTCACATTCAATTTGAGAGGACTAGGATACAAGAGCAAGGATGTACTGCTGAGGCTTTATAAGATTGTGTTCCAAATCTATTTGAATTATTGCGAGCAGTTTTGGGCCCTTTACCTGAGGAAAGTTGTGCTGGGCTTGGAGGGTTCCAAAGGAGGTTCACAAGAATGATCCTAGGGATGAAGGACTTGTCATATGAGGACCAGTTTAGGACTCTGGGACTGTACTCAATGAAGTTTAGGGGGAATGAAAGGCGATCTGATTGAAACTTACAGAATACTGAGAGGCCTAGATCAGATATACAGAGATGCTTCCGTTAGTAATGGAGACTAGGACCCCAGTACACAGCCTCAAAAAGAAGGGACAATCCTTTAGAACTGAAATAAGAAGGAATTCCTTCAGCCAGAAGGTGATGAATTTGTCACAGATGGCTATGAGGCCCAAGTCACTGAGGCAGAGATAAACATGTTCTTGATGAATAAAGAGATTAAGGTGATGGGGAGAAGGCAGCAGAATAGGGTTGCAAAACGTATCAGCCATGATTGAATGGCAGAACAGACTCAATGGGCCAAATGGCCTAATTCTGCTCCTACATCTTATGGTCTTATTGTCTTAATAATAGGCAAGCATAGATTTAAGCAATTTGCAAGCGGAAGGTGAGATTTTTACATAATGAGTGACTTTGTCTGAAATGCACTCCCTGAAAGAATGTGGACATGTTCAATTGAAGCATTCAGGATGGCATTGGATGGTTATTTAAATAAAAATAATGTTTGAGGGTATGGGAAGAAGGCAGGAGATTACCTCTACATGATCACGCTCAGTGGATAGCTGATGCAGACAAATAGGCTGAATGATCTCCTTCTTCATCATAACACTTCCATAACTCTGAGGTCAGAGAGGGTCATCCACAGTAGAGAAGAAACCCCTTTTTTTACTCTGGCTCTCAAACACTTTGAGATAGATGCCTATAATGAGATAACACAGTCCATCAATGTTTGCAGAGATGTTTAAGATCCAGAATATCAGATCTTTCTGTTGAGTTTGTTCCTGCAAATATGTCAATTAAATATCACCCAGATTGCTTGGAAATTGAATGTAATTGCAGATACTTTATTCACAAGTTAAAAAGATCCAGTTAGAACTGTAAAGATAAGATTGGCTAAGATTAAGGTTCCTTATTCCTGAAGAAGGGCTCATGCCCGAAACGTCGATTCTCCTGCTCTTTGGATGCTGCCTGACCTGCTGCGCTTTTCCAGCAACACATTTTCAGCTAAGGTTAAGAATAACTATGTTTGTGTAAATGTGTTTGCTGTTTCTATCTTTAACTCTTTTTCACTCCATGTCATATAAGGTAGTAACATGAAGACAGATCGGAACATCAAAGTACTATAGATTTTTAAAAACATTTAATTCCAAAATGTAGCAAAATATTGACTACAACTCTGCTGTAGAGTAAGGGGGGATATTAGGTCAGAGGGGATGTAGTTTGTCAGATGCTACCAAGGTAACAGGGAGGGTTGTGTCAGACTGGGAATGACGTCAGGGTGAAGTTGACAGGAATTGGCAGTGGGATGTAGTCGGGGCAGTCAGTTGTGAGCTGAAAATGTGTTGCTGGTTAAAGCACAGCAAGTTAGGCAGCAGCCAAGGAACAGGAAATTCGACGTTTCGGGCCAGAGCCCTTCATCAGGAATTCCTGATGAAGGGCTCTGGCCCGAAACGTCGAATTTCCTGTTCCTTGGATGCTGCCTAACCTGCTGTGCTTTAACCAGCAACACATTTTCAACTCTGATCTCCAGCATCTGCAGACCTCACTTTTTACTCGCAGTCAGTTGTGAGCCTTGAGTTCAGTTTAATCGTTACCTAGGAGTTTCAGTAGATTTTTAATTATCTAATATTCCTAGGTAACTTTAAAGCTGAAGTGAGTTGAAACCATCCTAAGTTTCTGACTTCACAGACACAGTCACAGGAGAATTGCCAATCGGAAAATTCAATTTCCATGGAGTCAGATATCGGGGAGACTGCATCACCTCAGTATGCAATTATAGTCTGCATTGCTTTACTGCCCAGGAATACCTCGACCTGTTGGCGGAATCTTCCCAGTCCCTGAATGAAATAGGCCACAGTGGGAAAAATAGGAAAATTGTGTGAGATGGCCAGTCAGAAACCTCACAGCGTTGAGAATAAAAGGTCTCATTTTCCAACAGCAAGTTGATTTTTTTTCTTAAAGATTCTTGAGAAGCCCATTGACATGTATTGACATCTCATTGTTGGGAATCTTGCTCATTAATATGCAGCTTCCGATTCTTCCAGATGGTGAAAGTCCCCGACTTAAAAGTCAGACCATTCACCTGCCAATGCAATTATCCCTCCTCCAGACCTCCACCTTGGTCTCCTGGCACCAAGATCTTGTGACAGTGTCCATGGACGGTGACTGCATCCACTCCACATTGACTGACATTTGCATCATATCTGTGTCACTGCAAAATCATTATGGCCCATCTCTGAATCATTTACAGTTCAGTTTCTGTTAGAACACAGCAACATCTCTCATTTGAAAGCTCATGCTAGGTCACTTTGCACTTCAGGACAGCTCTTGTATTTGATTAGATTGCATCATAGCGCTGCTCACTTGCTTTCTCAGTACTCACTGGATGTTCGCAGTAGTCCTGTCTTGCTTTTTGCATTGAATCCCCTCAGCTAGAGTTTTCAGGTTCACACTACTATTGTCTTGCTGTTCAGTGCAGACAGAAAAACAGGCAGCTTATCATGTTAGGCAGCAGTCATCAGTAAAGGAGATGAATATGTTGCTGTATGGCATCAATCTCACATCTACACCACGTGTCACCAGCCAAGCCCAGCAAACATACTACATGTGCTGCAAGCAAGCAGCCATGTCTCAAAGACTCGGTCAAGTTAAGGGAGTCACCTTGCAACCATAGGGTCTCGGTACAGCTTCCATTATCTATCTAGGGCACAGTCAGTCATCCACTTGGGTGATCTCACTACAAACCTTCACAGTCCAGAGATTGCAACCAGTCCAGGAAGTCATCTGGAGAACTATATCCAAATCAGTCAGGGGTCTGCTCATTCATCATTCAGGATTGTCCATCTCAGTTGCTCAAAGTAGTGGGTCATGCTCAGTATTGTGTGTGAAAGCCCCAAGAATTCTGGGAGGTCTCAGCAATGCCAAATAAGTCTGTTGACGATGTGTGGGAGAATAGGATGAAAGGGACACCATAGGTGAGTGGTGTGTGCTTAATGAGCTGAGTGCTTAGTAGTATGAGAAAACTCACTCGGCCTTGCAGAGAGAAACCCTCTGTGAAACTTGCCAGAAATAGCTGATCACTGGTAAGCTTCAACTGGGCTCTTTCTTTTTATTTAGAATCATAGATGAGGCCCTTCAGCCCATTGCGTCTGAGCCAACAAAAAAACTACTCTAAATCTGCAATAGTTCCACTTTGGCCTACAGTTTTGATTATGTTTCAGTCAAGTGCCTTGAGTTGCTTTATTGTGTTCAAGGTGATACATCAATGCAAGTTGTTTGATGTATGTAAATAAACGTCTTTTAGATACCTTCCATGAAGGGAGAAGTCAGATTAAAACAGATAATGGCAACATTTGTGGAGATAAGAAAGTTATTGTTTCAGAAAAATGATGCTTCAGGATAAGAAAGAATAGTCAGAGATGTGACAGATTTTAATCAAGTTAAAAAAAACAGCCAAATGATAAGGTTAGAAGGAGAAGAAAGGGACAGAAGGAATTGAGGCCTGAGATACCTTTTTTTGCATTTGCTGTAATTTCTTTTTGTCAAAAGATCTGGCTGGATTTTCCAAGGAGTGGCAATCTCCCTCAGAGACTCCCACTCAGTCCTTTTGCTTTCACAAGAGAGAGTACTGCATTTCAGAGTGGAAAGTTCAATCAGGTCTCCCTCAGAAATGCAGGGCTGTACTTCCCACATCGGTGCAGAGTTGTCAGAGGTAGGCAAACCATGGTCCCCTCTTTCAAAGTAGTCAGCTGCCATATTGCGAAATGTGAAGGTCTAGAATAACACAGCCACTGTCAAACAATAAATATATCTGTGAGGTAGGGTGCAGGAAGAGTAGGACGTAGGATGCCAGGCTGCATAGGGTGCCAGTTTGCAACGTTGCAAGGCAGCTAAGTGATCATTGCAGTGTTTCGAACAGGCCAAGGTGATTGTGTGTATCGTGGATGGTGGTTTGGAGGGGTATTGCTGAGGCAGACCAGAGTTGGAGCAGGTAAAGGAGGAGAGTCAGAGAAGAAAGAAGCAGAACTTGAATGGTGGCGGGGTATCAGCACCTTGGTGGGATTTGGGGAGGAGCAGGTGAAGGGAAGTTGATTCTAGAGAGAGTGAAGGAAGGCACTGGACACTGGTGGGGTGAAGGGGTGCTGGGTCTGGAGTGATGCAGGCTGTTTAGATCCCAGGGTTTGAATGCGGAGTTTTAAGGAGGTAGGTTAGGACTTGTGGTGGGTGAAGGAAGGGGTTATGGATGTTTAAGGGGTAGGGTCAGGTCCAGAATAGAGGTGGGATCAGGGTTTGGTTCAAGGGGGTGAAGGAGAGTTGGTTGAAGGGATGTTGGGTCAGGAGTGGGAGAAAGGGATTTAGTTCCAGAGCAGGGGCAGGATAGTCGGATCCTGAGGATGACTATGAGTGATTGGGAAATACTTAGTTGGAGGAGGGGTATGTGAAGTAAGTATAGGCCTGTTGAACAATTACTCAGAGGTTAGACTGAGTATTTAATAGTTTAATATTTACTGCGTAATGATTTACTGAGTGTCATTAAAATCCTCCAATTGAAATGGCGACTCTGGGGAGATAGGGGAATTGCCTGTGGAATTGCCAAGTGTATGAGAATTGCCATTGGAAAATGCAATTGAGCATTTCAGTCAGAGTCTGTTACGATGGGGATTCCACAGGGTTCCCACGCTCACCTTCTATTTATACTGAAATAACGATAGTCTGGTCTTTGGAAAATTGGCCCATGTTAGCATCATTATGTAATCTAATTCCAGGCCATTGATTCTATTGGAAGGTTCATCTCAGATAGTACTGGTGCAGTTAACCTCCAACGTGATCTGAAATCAAACCCCAGGTCTTTCCAACACTGCAAATAGGAGCTCAGCCAATTCTAAGTCTAAGAATACCCTTACAAGATGGTGGTGGCAGAGTAGGCAGCATCTAGTATCCCATGCCCAGGCTTGTCCTCTTCATCCACTTTTTCTTTTCTTTTCCTTTATTCCTCCTTTTTCTTTTTTCAGATTTTTTTTCCATTTCTCACTTAAACTTATCTTCCGAAGAGACCTCTTCAGTAGAAAGGTGCCTTCAAATGGGATCTGGAGGGCTGTATCTTTAGAGACAGCTTGGCTACAGAGTCAGCTGACCTGTGAAGTCTAAAGCAACACCCTGTGGCAGAGAAGGTAAAGTCGGACTTACTTTATGTTTGTTATTTTATTTTAAGTTAATGAGAATGGTGCCAATTCTTGGTGAGTACTTTGCATTGAATACACATGACAATAAATTCAATTCAATTTAATTCAAATAACCTTTCGTATTTGCAGCTGAGATTGGTAACCCAGGTATTGCAACCTCCTACACTTAAAGCGAGTGAAATTTTAACTGGTTAGTTGATTGTTCAGCAACTTATTAACTGTAAAATTGTTGAGCTAGTTAAAAGTTTTGACACTAGCTTAAATGATAAAAGAACTTAAAGGTTCAAGCAGTCAGTACTGTGATTTGCATTGCAATTGGTCATTTATCTGAAGAATATGTTTGTTACATGTAACTGGAACCAATAAAGGAAAGCATGCATATTTATTATTCAGAATCAGTAACCATGGGACACAATTGTGCATCACTGTTCTAAATTTTAAAATAAATATGCTCCATCATTCAGAATCAATCTGCTCCACATTTTGCATTAGATCTGTTCCATTTTGCAGACAAAAAAACTAGCTCCATATTTTGTGACTGACAGCAAGCTCAGTTTAATCACAAGGGGGAAGCAGAGCAAGAAGTCATAGGCACCAGATGTTGTGAGCTGGAGTCAACAATTCAGTGTCAAACTCAGGATGTTGTCAGCCAACAAATCTGTCCTTTGAAGAACTGAAAAGGTTTGCTAGTGAGGTTACAATTCCAAATATAGTTTGAGCTGCAACGAATGACTGAATAACAACTCTTTTTGCTTCTCTAAATGGTAGTGCCTGATATCAAGGAGGAGTAAAACCACAATGAGTAAGAAATCATGACAAGAAAACTTATCCATAACTCTTTGCTCTCTTAAATCAAGACAAAGTTCACTTATATTTCAGTACCAAATGAATGCGGGGTTTCTTTTGCCTCTTTTAAACATATTGCCTTTTACTGAGATGCATTTGAAGTGATAGTGGAGATGATTGCAGATCCTTCTCCCCCTTTGTGGCCAATACAAAAGTTCATTTCTCTAGGCAAGACCTGACTTCCTCTGAACCACACCATGACCTTATGTAGTGAATATTCTGGCAGACCATACGGTGAACAATGAATCCTTTTTACTTTTCAGATAAGCACCGGAAATGGTGCTGGATTCCAGCACAAACTCCAGGGCCTAGGTCTCCTGCTCTCTCGTAATGCTGACGGAAGTGACTTTGAATGGCCTTCTGTACTTTGAAATTATGCACCCAGCATCTTGGCCAATTTTCTAGGCTTTCGAACATTTAACTTGCTTCAGGGGGCCACTGTCTGTGCCAGCCAGCCATCCTAGTAATGGCCAGAATGGTCACAGCAGGCTGTGGAGGTTTGTAACAAAATAGAGTAACCAGCTGCCTTTAGGCAAGCAGAAGAGGAGCAAGTTTATTTCCTTAGTTTTCAAATTGCAGAATGATGTAATTCCATAATCACTTCTGCTCTCACAATTATCATAATGATTAAGCCAAGTTCAGAGCAAAATTTGTATATAGTATTACTGACAGGATGGTAACATAATCACGTACAGAAAGACTTGCATTGATAGACAGGCTTTCATGTCCTCAAACCATTTCAAAACACTTTACAATCTATTGGGTTACCTTTGAACTGTTATCACTGTTGCTATGTGTAGCGGCCAATTTATACACATGAAGATCCCACAAACAGTAATGCAATAAAGAGGCTGGGTATTGGTAGTTAGGGGTAGTGAGGGTAATGTGGGTGAGTAATCAAGAGGCCCAGACTAATGCACTGGAGACATGGCTTCAAATCCCATTATGCCAGTTGGTGGATTTGGCGTTCGTTCAACAAATATAGAATATAATGTTAGTCTCAGTAATGGTGCCATGAAATAATTGTAGATTGTTGGAAAAAAACCTATTTGCTTCACCTTTTATGAAGAAACATGCATTTTCCTGGCTAAGGAAATCGGTCAGCCTCACCTGAACCACTCCAGAGTGAAAAAAAAACCGTAACACTTTGAAATTAATGTTCTGATCCTCTGTTTGAAGTATACAAGACCAGTCAGAGCAGTTTACCTCCTTTACCAGTTTTACTGTTTGTTTTCCTTCTGGGAAAGCAATGTCACTAACTCTTCACTGCTTTCTGAAATGGCCTGGCAAGCCATTCAGTTTAGCAGACAAAAGCGGTATTGCCAGCAACACTCACAACCAAAGAAAGAATAAAGAATAGATTAAATGTGTTTTTGTTATACAGGTTGAAGAAGAATAGACACCAGTTAGGACACCAGGGAGAACTGTTTCTTTCTTCATAATAGAACAAAGGGATTATTTATACCCAATTGAGAGGATAAACTGGGCCTCAGTTTAAAATCTCAGCCAATACACAACACTAGTGTTAGAGTAGTCCCTCTTTGCTGACCAGACTTTGTACCCAAGTATAGAGAGCAAAGGTCTGAAATTTGATGACTCAGTGATAGTCTTACCACTGGGCAATGTGAAACCTCTAGTAATTGCAGAGCAGCAGCTTTCTGGGATATTTTACTGTGTTAAAGGTGTAATATAAAAGCACAATGTTGTTGTTATGGCTGAAATAGTAATCATGGGGGGTATAGATAGGATTAATGGTGGTTGTCTTTTCCCTAAGATGGGGGATTTCAAAACTTGGAGGCACATTACATTTTTAAGGTGGGTGGCGAGAGATTTAAAAAAGACATGGGGGCAAAGTTTTAAACAGAGGGTGGTTCACATGTGGAATGGACTTCCTGGTGGATATGGGTACAATTACAACATTTAGAGAACATTTGGACAAGTACATAAATAGGAAAGTTTTGGAGCAGGCAAGTGGGACAAGTTTTGTTTGGGATAATGTTCAACATAGACTTGTTGGACTGAAGGGTTTGTTTCTGTGTGTATGACTCTATGACTAATAATCCAGAGGACGTTAGCTCAAGGCACAACAAGAAATCGACTCCAGTGTTTATAAAACATCTACCAGCAGCAAAACTGACTGTAAATCTCTCAGGTTATCATTAGGATCCCAACACATTCATTAATATCCCTTATGGGAGGAAACCTGCATTCTTATCTTGTCTGGTTTATGCGAGACTATAGTCTCACAACAACGTGGTTGACTCTTAATACACTGAAATGTAACTGATTAATGCATATTGGGCTCACCTCCAGCCAATTGGGTCATTTGGATTTAAAAAGAACGTTGCTTGTGGCGTGCAGTCAGGAGAGGTTCCAGAAGTAATCTAACCTTAATCCAAAACCTGCAATCTAAAGCATGATATCTAGCTATATTCTGGATCCTGTCCTGATAGCACTTTATAAAATCTGGCTCAATGGATCAATTACAGAAGCCAGGCATTTCAAATCACTTACAGTCATTTATATAACACTGAAAACTGTTGCTTACAATGATGCACTAGCAGTATCTTTTTTTTTTAGATTACTTCCAGTGTGGAAACAGGCCCTTCGGCCCAACAAGTCCACACCGACCCGCCGAAGCGCAACCCACCCATACCCCTACATATACCCCTTACCTAACACTAGGGGCAATTTAGCATGGCCAATTCACCTGACCTGCACATCTTTGGACTGTGGGAGGAAACCGGAGCACCCGGAGGAAACCCACGCAGACACGGGGAGAACGTGCAAACTCCACACAGTCAGTCGCCTGAGGCGGGAATTGAACCCAGGTCCCTGGCGCTGTGAGGCAGCAGTGCTAACCACTGTGCCACCGTGCCGCCCAAATATCAAGGTAGCATCTCAGAAACCAAAAAGTATTTACTGTACAGAAATAACCTAATTTTGCAAATCCCGCTTGAAAAATGTTCTTAAGCAGGAGGTTGAAAGAACAGAAAAAACTGGGATGTATAATCCTGAAGAAGAGTCATACCTGAAACGTTGACTTCTCCACCTCCTGATGCTGCCTGCTTTGCTGTGTTCTTCCAGCCCCCTGCCTGTCTAATTTGGATTCCAGCATCTGCAGTTTTTTTGTCTCTGAAAAATGTTCACATCAAAGAAGGATAAGTGATTGATAGCCCTGTGATTAATATTGACTATGTCTCTTTACCTGGTTGGACTCTTGTCTCCATAAACCTGTTAATTGGTACATAGGACTTAAAGTGCTGGTACAGCACATATATACCAAAAAAAGAACGAACGGCACTTTAATAGCATTAATAAGAAAAACAAAAAGTGCTGGAGAAACTCAGCATCTGTGGCGATAGAAACAGAGTTAGTTTGTCCATTTCACTATGACTCCTTCTTTACTTTGATGTCATATTTTTAATAACATCAGAATGCACTTGCTTGTCTCTGATTCCCCACAAACCCACTGATGGTCAAATAAATGTATGACCAAGGGACAAAGGTAGGCAATTCAGCCCTTTCAACCTGAATGGTCTGATTTTAACCTCAAATCTGCTTCCACCACCTCCTCTGGCAGTGTGTTCCAGCACTCACCACCCTTTTTGTGACAAACGTGTCTTGCACCTTTCTTTTAAAATTCCTCCCTCACACCTTGAACCTGTGTCCTGGGTAATTGACCCTCTCCATTCGGAGAAAAAAAACCTCTTACTTTCCACTCTATCCATGCCATTCACCATTTTATAAACTTCTATGAGGTCACCTCTCAATCTCCTGCGTTCCAGTGAAAACAAACCCAGCCTATCCAACCTTTCTTCATAGCTAAAATCCCTGATACCTGGCAACATCCTGGTAAGCCTATTCTGTACCATCTCCAGAGCATCCACAATGTTCTGGTAGTGTGTGGCCAGAACTGTATGCAATATTCTAAGTGTGACCTAACTAAAGTTCTATAAAGCTGTAACATAATTTGTACTCAATGCTCCTCCTAATAAAGGCAAACATGCCATAGGCCCTTTTTACTAGCTTATCTACCTGCTCTGCCTCCTTCAGTGATCTGTGGACCTGCACACCCAGATCCCTCTGCATATCAATATTCCTAAGGGTTCTGCCATTCATTGTATAATTTCCACATGTACTTGACCTTCCAAAATACATCATCTTATATTTGTCCAGATTAAACTCCACCTGCTATTTTTCTGCATATGTCTCCAACTGATCTAAAACTGCTGTATCCTCTGAAAATCCTCCTCACTATTCACAACTCCACCAACCTTTGTATTGTCTGCAAACATACTAATTAGACCAGCTATGTTTTCCTCCAAATCAGTTATGTAGACTCTGAATAGCAGAAGCCCCAGCACTGAACCCTGTGAAACACTGCTAGTCACAACCCTACACTCTGAAAAGCATCCTTCCACCACAACATTCCATCTCCTATGACTAAGTCAGTTCTATATCTATCTTGATAGCTTACCTCGATATCATGTGACTTTATCTTATGTACAGTCTGCCATGAGAAGCCTTATCATAAGCTTTACTAAAGTCCATGTAGGATAAAGTGAGGACTGCAGATGCTGGAGGTCAGAGTCAAGCGTGTGGTGCAAGAAAGATGATGAAGGGCTTATGCCCAAAATGTTGATTCATCTGCTCATCGAATGCTGCCTGACCTGCTGTGCTTTTCCAGCACCACACTCTCGACTAAAGTCCATGTAGACAACATCAACCACTTTTCCCTCATCAATCATCTTTGTCACCTCCTCAAGAAACTTGATCAAATTAGTGAGATAGGACCTCTCCCACATAAAACAATGCTATTTATTGCTAATAACACCATTTGCTTCTAAATGTGTAGAGATATTGTTCCTGAGAATCTTTTCCAATAATTTCCCTTCCACTGACGTGAGGCTCACAGACCTGTAATTTCCTGGATTATTCCTGTTACCCTTCTTAAAAAATGGCACAATATTGGCTTCTCTCCAATCCTCTGGGACCTCATCTGTAGCCAAAGAGGATACAAAGATGTCTATCAATGCTTCAGCAATTTGTTGTCTTGTATCCTCAGTATTCTGGGGTCGATGCCATCAGGACCTAGGGACTTATCTACCTTAATAGATTTTAAGACTCACAACACCTCTTCCTTTTTTAGAGCAACTTGGCTTTGAGATTCAACACTCCCTTCCCTGATATCATCCTCCACTAATTCCTTCACTTAGGTGAATACTGACACAAAGTATTCATTTAGGACCTCACCTATCTCTTAAGGCTCCACACATTGCATCCTTCCTTTGTCCTTGAGTGGGCCAACCTTTTGCTTTTTATGTATGTATAAAAAGCCTTGGGATTCTCCTTAATCCTGTTCTTTCACATTAAAAATCACACACCAGGTTATGGACAAACAGGTTTATAACAGGTTCTTAAACCTGTTAGACTATAACCTGCTATTGTGTGATTTTTAACTCTGTTCACCCCAGTACAACACCGGCACATCATGGCCTGTTTTTTTAAAAACTTTTCATGACCCCTTTTAGCTCTTCTAATTTCTTGTTAAAGTTCTATCCTACTTTCCTTATATACTTGAAGGACTCATCAGTTCCCATCCTCCTAGACCTAACATGTGCTTCTTTTTTCTTTCTGACCAAGGCCATAACATCCCTGGTCATCCAAGGTTCACGTAACTTGCCATACCTGCCCTTCATTTTCACAGGAACGTGCCAGTCCTGATCTTTTATCAACTGCTGTTTGAAATGCTCCCACCTGTCCAATGTGGATTTACCCTCAAAAAGCCACTTTCAATCAACATTCTCTAGTTCTTGACTAATATTGTTGGAGTTTGCCTCCCTTCAATTTAACACCTTCACAGGAGGACTGCTGTTATGCCTATCCGTCAGTATCTTAAAACTCATGGTATTATGGTCACTACTTCCGAAATGCTGCCCCAGTGAAACTCTACTCACTTAGCCAGGCTTATTTCTCAAATCCAAGTCCAGTATAACCCATCCCCTGGTTGGACTGTCCATGTACTGTGTCAAGAAAGCCTCTTGAATGGTCCTTACAAATACTGCCCCATTCAAGCCCCTTGTATCAAGTGAGTCCCAGTCAATATAGGGGAAGTCTCTGATGTATCCTCCCTCCTATGCCAGTTATGAAACTCCCTGTCCCTTTTACATCACTTTCTATCGCACCTGAAACATCTAAATCCTGGGACATTCAACTGCTAGTCCTGTCCCGCGTTTAGCAAGTCACTGTAATCACAGTAATGTCATAGTTCCAAGTGCTAACAAAAGCTCTAAGTTCATCTACCTTGCCTATTCCAGCCTCACATTGAAACACATACATTTCAGATTGCCTCCCCTCCTGTTTTCAGCAGGGTTTCCCTGTATGTTCTTGTTCTTAGTCAGGTTTGCCTTGGTTTCTATCTCTCCATCAATTTCTGCATCTACTATGCTACTCCTCTTGTTCCCCTGCACCACTAGTTTAAACCCTCCTCAACCACTCTACCACATATTACCTCAAGGACGCCAGTCCCGGTCCTGCCCAGGTGTAACCCATCCAGTTTGTACAGGTCCCACCTTCCTCAGAACCAGTCCCAATGCTCCATGAATCTGAAACCCTCCCCCTCTATCCCATCTTTTCCAGCATCTGTTCAAGCAATACACCCTGATGTTTCTCCTCTGACTAGCTTGTGGCACTGGTAATAATCCTGAGATAACTTTTTTCCTAGTTTTCTATATTCTGCTTTTAGGACTCCCTCCCTTTTTTTTATAACCTGTGTCATTAGTACTATCGTGCATCACAACCACTGGCTGTTGTTAGAAGAAGATACCTGCAGTATGGAAACAGGCCCTTCAGCCCAACAAGACTACACTGACCCTCCAAAAAGTATCCCACCCAAACCCATATCCTGTTATTCTATTTTTACCCTTAACTTACACATCGCTGAACACTATAGGCAATTTAGCATGGCCAATTCACCTAACCTGCACATCTTTTTGATTGTGGGAGGAAACCAGAGCACCTAGAGGAAACCCACACAGACACAGGGAGAACGTGCAAACTCCACGCTGACAGTCACCCAAGACTGGAATCGAACCTGGGTCCCTGGCACTGTGAGGCAGCAATGCCAACCACTGAGCCACCACGTTTGCCCCTCCCTCCCCCACCAGAATGTCCCACAACCACTCCAAGACATCCAGGACCTAGCACCAGGAAGGCAATACATTATCCTGAACTCTAATTTGCAGCCACAAAAACGCCTATCTATTGGCCTTACGATTGAATCTCCTGTAACTAAAGCAGTTAAATGTCTGTTCCTCCCACCCCTCTGCAGCAGAGCCAACGATGGTGCCATGAATTTGAGTACTGCTGTTATCCCCTGAGAGGCCAATCCTCTCAACAGTATCTGTTGAGGAAAATAGCCACAGGAGATTCCTGCACTCCCTGCTTAGCTCTCCTTCTCTGCCTAGTGGTCACCCATTCCCTTTCTGCCTGTGAGTTTGAGTCTGCAGTGTGACCAACTCTCTTTACGTGCTGTCCACGATACTCTCTGCCTTGTGAATGCTCCATAGTGTTATCAGACGCTGCTCCAACTCCAAAACTCGGGCTTTCAGGAGCTGCGGAGACTCACTTGTTCCTATTTGCTGCTTTCTGTTAGCAAGTCAATCTTCTATTCATGCCAATATGTGACTCTTTACATCATTAGTTTTCATTTTCCACAATAACTTTTGACCCTTATAAGAAATACAGCGAAAACATTTTTAAAATTTCAAACTGAAATTCTATCACTTGCTAAGATTTGCATTGTTTCTATGTGTAGTTATCAGTGTACTGTGAATGACAGCAGAAACAAACCCAACTGTGCTCCTTAAAATAGAAGTTGCTGGAGAAACTCAGCTGGTCTGGTAGCATCAGTGGAAAGAAAACAGTGTTCACATTTCAAGTCCAGTGACCTAGTGAGGCAGCATGGTGTGTAGCTCTGATGCCTCACAGTGCCAGGGACTCGGGTTTGATTCCAGCCTTAGGCGATTGTCTGTGTGGAGTTCACATGCTCTCTGTGTAGGATGTTCTTTGCAGGGTCAGTGCAGACTCAATTGGCTGAATGGCTTCTTTTTACAAGTTAGAGATTCTCTGACCCTTGTTCATTTCTGTCTTTTTCAGATTTCCATCAACTATAGTTCTGTTTTATTTTATCCTACTATTGTCCTGTTCTCATGAAACAAGTGCACGTACTTTGTTAGTAAAATCCCGTCATGTAACTTGAATATAAAATGAACCATGAGTAGATGAATTACAACAAATGTAAAATGAACTCACTTAAAATGGAATTAACCAAATTGGGTAATGTATGGGATGGCATCAAGACATAGGGGTATCCTATGACATGCATGCCCAGCAAGGTTACTTTTGGAAGCAGGTAAGCTGGCTGCAGAGATGATACCAATCCCCCAACAGCATGGGCCAAAGCAGTATCCAGGGAGAGCTGGTGTAGTTACATTACTGGACTAGACATCCAGAGATTTCGGGTGAGAATGTTAAAGATGGAGCAGGCTCGCATGGCCTAACCCTGCTCCTATTTTCTATATTTGTATCCCCTGATGAGACAGGTTCAAATTCCAGGATGGCAGCTGGCAAAAGTTTTACTTTCAATAAATTCAGTTAATTAAGAACAAAACCCACAAACAAAAAACTAGTTTCAGTAATGGTACCATGAAACCATCATTGGCTGATGTAAAAATCTATCTAGTTCACAATAAGTACTTTAGAGAAGGTAATTATCTGTCCAAGCTTCTGGTCTCATGTGACATGTCACTCAGAACATGCAGCAATGTTAACTGCAAAGTCTTAACTGCCTCGGAAATGGTGAACAAGCCACTCAATTCAAGGACAGTTAGGAATGGGCAGCAGAGCTGACCTCATCACAATGCCTACACCCCATGAGATATTAATTGAAAAGCAATAATTTATCAGTTATAACAATCATCAACAAATGTTCATTTTTTGCTTGTATCTTGTTTCTAAAACCTTAAGACTAAGGAGTAAGTTATTTAATCTTGCTCCACTAGTAATTACAATCATGGCAGATATGACGAGGTCTCAGCTTTACTTCTCTATCTGCCCATTGCTCCCTTTCTATCAAAAATCTGTCTAATGTAGCCTTGAATAAATTCAATGACCCAACTCCTGCTGCTTTCTGTGGAAGAGAATTCCATACATCAATACATTTCTGAGTGAAAAATATTCTCCTTGACCCTGCCTTGAAAGAGAGATTGCTCCTCTTAGGCACTGTCTGTTAGTTGTAACTCACCCACAAAAGAAAATAATCTCCTTGTTTCTACTCTATCCAGTCCCCTCAGGATCTATTACATTTCCATAAGGTTAGCCCTCATTCTTCTAAATCCAAGTACAAGTCCAGTCTGTTCAACCTTTCTTTATGAGGTCAGACCTTCACCTAGGAATGAACAGAGAGCTGCTTCCAAAGCAATTATATATGTTTTCAAATAAAATGAGCAAAACTGGAAGGAGTCATCCAGATGTTGTCTCAACATGACCTTGTACAGCTGCAATAAAACTTTTCTGCTTTTATATTCCATTTCCCTTCCAATAAACTCCAGTATTCTAATTGCCTTCTTGGGAGTGCTTGTTATGTAGGTTTTATTGTTATCAAAAAGTACCTCACCAAATATAGGCATTTGCTTCATTACTATAATATTAGCTGAGAAAATCAATTTAACTGAGCTATTTTACATACTAAACCTAAAACACCATAAGCTTCACTAGATGGTCTCTTGTTCTTTTATTGCCCAGCCATCAGTATCCATAATTATTGTGTTTCTTCCTTAAATGATCTGGAGCAGATGCCATTAGCCTAAGAAACCAAATATAAACAAAAGAAGAGCTAACATTTTGAGTCCAGTAACCCCTCTTCAGAACTGAACATGCAACATTAACTCTATTTTCTCTCCACAGATGCTGCCAGACCAACTCCAGCAATCTGTTTTTGTTCCATATTTCCAACATCTGCAGTTTTCCGTTTTATTTTAGCTGTAAATCAGTATCAGTGTAAAGAACAGACAAGCTGACATGTCAGCTGCAGACATGTTATCAGAAAGTAGAGATTAATTCAAAAAGCACAGGATGTGGCAAGTGGCACACACTCACGAGAGACGGCGATGCTGATGGAGGAGTGTGGGAGATTAGTTATGAAAGAGTAAACTGAAAACATAAGACACAGTTCCTTGAGTTTGGGTTGCATTTCATTGATGTTGTATAGGAGGTCAAAAATGACCATGCCAGGAGGTCAGTGGAATTGAGAATCGAAGGAACAGAACTGAGGTGTTTCAGGCAGTGATCACCTAATTTACACTTAGACCCCAACTGGAGTCAGGCCATAACCAGTGGGTGCAGTGTATTAAATTGGAAAAGGTATGTGGAATTGGCTCTCTCACACTGAAGATGTTCTTGATGCTTTGGTTAGTGGTGTGGAGGGGCTGGTAGTTTTATTCACTCGTTGGATGTGGGGCATCGCTGGCTGACTGGGCCAGTAGTTATTGCTCACCCATGGTTGCCTTTGCAAAGTTGGTGCTGAGCTGCCTTGTAGAACCCTTGCCTCCCATGTGCTGATGGTAGACACACAATGGCCTGAGAGAATCCCAGGATTTTCACCCAAAGCTAGTGAAGGAGTCATGATTTATTTCCAAGTCAGAGTGGTGAGTGGCTTGAAGGGGAACTCGCAGTTGGTGGTATTCCTGTGTACCTCCTGCCCTTGTACTTCTAGTTCAGAATGATAGGGATTAGGGTTAGAGATCTTTGGTGAATTTCTGCATGCATCTTGTAACTAGTAGTTCTACTGCTACTGAGCATTGGTGGTGGAGGGAGTAGATACTTTTGAATGTGATGCCAATCAAGTGGACTATTTTGTCCTGGATGGTTCCAAGCTTCTTGAGTGTTGTTGTCGCTTCACCCATTCAGCAAGTGGGGTTTACTCCATCATACTCTTGACCTGTGCCTTGTAGATGCTGGACGTGCTTTGGGGAGTCAGGACGTGAGTTACTTGCTGCAGTATTCCTAGCCTCTGACCTGCTCTTATAACCTGCCAATGGTAACCCCCAGGATGGTAGCCCCCAGAATGTTGAAAGTGGTGCATTCAGTGATGGAAACACTATTGAATTCTAAGGGGCAGTGGTTAGATTGACTCCTAATGGAGATAGTTGTTGCCTGGCATTTGTGTGGCATGAATATTACCGATCACGTGTCAGCCCAAGCCTAGATATTGCCCAAGTCTTGCTGAATTTGAACATAGGCTGCTTCATTATCTGAGGAGTCATGAATGGCGCTAAACTTTGGCAAACAGCACCACTTCTGACCTTAAAATAGAGAGAAGGTTATTGATGAAGCAGCTGAAGTTGGTTGGGCCTGGGATACTACCCTGAGGAAAGCCTGTAGAAATGTCCTGGAGCTGAGATGACTGACCTCCAACATCCACAACCATCTTCTCATTTGCCAAGCATGACTCCAATCAGTGGATAATTTGCCCTCTGATTACCACTGATTCCAGTTTTGTTCAGGCTCCTTGATGCCACACTCAGTCGAACGCAGCCTTGATATAAAGGACTGTCACTCGCACCTCACCTCTAGAATTCAGCTGATGCTTGAATCAAGACTGTAATGAAGTCAGGAGATGAGGGGCCCTGGCAGAACCCTAACTGGGCATCACTGAGCAGGTTATTGCTATACAGGTGGAAGTGGTGTATGGCAGCCAACAGGAGGTATCCTCATTTCTCATCGGTTACTGACACATATTTGCAATAATCATGTTGTGTCTCAAGGTATACACTGAAGCAAAGCTTTGGGTCTCCCTCTGGTTGCCTGGCTCCAGATATCTCACTAGTCAGCAAGTGTTTGGGTGTGCAATTGTCTTCAATCCTGTGGATACACCTGAGCTAACAAAATCAGCTCTGTTTGATAAGTACTAACAAACCCAGAAGCACTACCATTGAAAGGTTTGCCAGCTTTGATCAGGCCAGAGCACACCAATACATGCTTCATACAGCAAAGATGGAAATTGTTGAGCCTCTTTTCATGAGAACTTGAAGCTGACAATTCTTCATGGCCATACAACAAGGTTCTGTGATTGCAGTCTTATAAATCAGCAGCTCAGTCTTAATATCAGCCTGATATTATTCCATACATGCTTCAGGAGTCAGCTAAATGCACGGTGGCACAGTGGTTAGCACTCCTGCCTCACAGCACCAGAGACCCAGGTTCAGTTCCTGCCTCAGGTGACTCTCTGTGTGGAGTTTGCACATTCTCCCTGTGTCTGTGTGGGTTTCCTCCCACAATCCAAAAATGTGCAGGTTAGGTAAATTGGCCATGCTAAATTGCCCCTAGTGTTAGGGGAATGGGTCTGGGTGGGTTGCGCTTCAGTGGGTCAGTACGGACTTGTTGGGCTGAAGAGCCCGTCCCCACACTGTGGGGAATCTACTCTAAAGTTGGTAGCAGCTTTCCTTGTGTGTGTGTACCATGTTCTGCATCAGTGATTTTTCTATCACTGCAGACCCAAGTTAGCAGAATTTGCTGGCCACTACCCAACAGGATGTTATTTATTGAGGTCAGAGGCAAAGAAGCTATACTTTTCTCAAGCCCCTGGACCATTATTCAAGGCTTTTATTCAGATGGTGATTGGAATGTTGAAGTCACTGCCACATGAACTGGTTGGTGCAAATAGCTTAGATACTTTCAAACAGACAGTAGCTGAATGCATGGTGGAAAGAAATAGTAATTTTTGATGGAAGGCTCAGACAAGATTGATTAGGAGAACATTTAGAGCTTGGGTTGGGTGAACGGCCTATTTTTAAGGCCATAAGACATAGGAGTGGAAGTAAGGCCATTCGGCCCATCAAGTCCACTCCGCCATTCAATCATGGCTGATGGGCATTTCAACTCCACTTACCAGCATTCTCCCTGTAGCCCTTAATTCCTTGTGACATCAAGAATTTATCAATCTCTGCCTTGAAGACATTTAGCGTCCCGGCCTCCACTGCACTCTGCGGCAATGAATTCCACAGGCCCACCATTCTCTGGCTGAAGAAATGTCTCCGCATTTCTGTTCTGAATTGACCCCCTCTATTTCTAAGGCTGTGTCCACGGGCCCTCGTCTCCTCGCCTAACGGAAACAATTTCCTAGCATCCACCCTTTCCAAGCCATGTATTATCTTGTAAGTTTCTATTAGATCTCCCCTTAATCTTCCAAACTCCAATGAATACAATCCCAGAATCCTCAGCCGTTCCTCGTATGTTAGACCCACCATTCCAGGGATCATCCATGTGAATCTCCGCTGGACACGCTCCAGTGCCAGTATGTCCTTCCTGAGGTGTGGGGACCAAAACTGGACACAGTACTCCAAATGGGGCCTAACCAGAGCTTTATAAAGTCTCAGTAGCACAACGGTGTTTTCATATTCCAACCCTCTTGAAATAAATGACAACATTGCATTCGCTTTCTTAATCACGGACTCAATCTGCATGTTTACCTTGAGAGAATCCTCAACTAGCACTCCCAGATCCCTTTGTACTTTGGCTTTATGAATTTTCTCACCGTTTAGAAAGTAGTCCATGCTTGTATTCTTTTTTCCAAAGTGTAAGATCTCGCATTTGCTCACATTGAATTCCATCAGCCATTTCCTGGACCACTCTCCCAAACTGTCTAGATCCTTCTGCAGCCTCCCCACTTCCTCAGTACTACCTGCCTGTCCACCTAACTTCGTATCATCGGCAAACTTCGCTAGAGTGCCCCCAGTCCCTTCATCCAGATCATTAATATATAATGTGAACAGCTGTGGCCCCAACACTGAACCCTGCGGGACACCGCTCATCACCGCTGCCATTCCGAAAAATAACCTTTTATCCTAACTCTCTGCCTTCTGTCAGACAGCCAATCCTCAATCCATACCAGTAGCTTAACTCGAACACCATGGGCCCTCACCTTGCTCAGCAGCATCCCGTATGGCACCTTATCAAAGGCCTTTTGGAAGTCTAGATAGACCACATCCACTGGGTTTCCCTGGTCTAATCTACTTGTCACATCTTCAAAGAATTCCAACAGATTTGTCAGGCACGACCTCCCCTTACTAAATCCATGTTGCCTTGTTCTAATCTGACCCTGCTCTTCCAAGAACTTAGAAACCTCATCCTTAATGATGGATTCTAGAATTTTACCAACAACTGAGGTTAGGCTAATTAGCCAATAATTTTCCATCTTTTGTCTTGATCCTTTCTTGAACAAGGGGGTTACAACAGTGATCTTCCAATTATCTGGGACTTTCCCTGACTCCAGTGACTTTTGAAAGATCTCAACCAATGCCTCCATTATTTCCTCAGCCACCTCCCTCAGAACTCTAGGATGTAGCCCATCAGAGCCAGGAGATTTATCAATTTTAAGACCTTTTAGCTTTTCTAGCACTTTCTCTTTTGTAATGGCAACCATACTCAACTCAGCCCCCTGACTCCCTTTAATTATTGGGATATTACTCATGTCTTCCACTGTGAAGACAGACACAAAGTCCTTATTAAGTTCTCCTGCTATTTCCTTATCTCCCATCACTAGGCTTCCAGCATCAGTCTGAAGTGGCCCAGTGTCTACTTTTGCCTGTCGTTTGTTTCTTATGTATTGAAAGAAACTTTTACTATCATTTATAATATTGCTGGCTAGCCTACCTTCATTCTTGATCCTCTCCTTCCTTATTTTTTTCTTTGTTATCCTCTATTTGTTTTTATAGCCTTCCCAATCTTCTGATTTCCCATTGCTCTTGGCCACTTTATAGGATCTCTCTTTTTCTTTAATACATTTCCTGACTTCCTTTGTCAGCCATGGCTGTCTAATCCCTCCCCGGATAATCTTTCTTTTCTTGGGGATGAACCTCTGTACAGTGTCCTCAATTATACCCACAAACTCCTGCCATTTTTGCTCTACTGTCTTCCCCGCTAGGCTCTGCTTACAGCCTATTTTCGTCAGTTCCTCTCTCATGCCCACATAATTACCTTTATTTAACTGTAACACTATTACATCTGATTTTGCCTTCTCTCATTCAAACTGCAGACTGAAATCTACCATATTATGATCGCTGCTTCCTAAGTGTTCCCTTACTTTAAGATTTTTTATAAAGTCTAGCTCATTACATAGCACTAGGTCCAGAATAGCCTGCTCCCTTGTGGGCTCCATGACAAGCTGTTCCAAAAAGCCATCCTGTAAGCATTCCATGAATTCCCTTTCTTTGGATCCACTGGCAACATTATTTACCCAGTCCACCTGCATATTGAAGTCTCTGTTTTTGTGTAGTTTGTTCTCTGTAATCTGCTATGTTGCAGAAACATAACAAGCCAGTTTCAGGATTATCTCCCAAACAGATCAGCCAACTCATCAAAACGATCATCGCCTCCAATTTCACTTTCAAATCGCATACCCATCCTGTCATGAACATACACTGCTGTATTTATAATGTGGCGAGGTCAAATTCTCAAAATTCCTCACTTAATATCACTATGGGAGCACCATCAGTACAAAACCTACTGTGACTCAAGGCCTACTATTACTTTCCCACATAAATAATTTTTAAACATTGGTGCAACATACATATTGTTATAATTTAATTTTTAATTAAATCTGAAGTCAAATATTCCAGGAAGAATTAATGAATGAATGACACACACACTCTTTGATACACCTCAGGCACTGACATTTCATCATTTTATCCCTTATTTGTGCCAAGGGCCACTATTGTTGTTTTAGTGAGTGAAGAGATTTTCAACTGACATGCCAAGAAAACATAAATTTCTACTTGTATGACTGAATATATTGGCTTATGACACAATACATCTATTTTTCATAATTATTTATCTTTGAGGACCAGACAATGCTGGAATTGTTAGAAGTGAAGCATTGGGCACTGTCTGATTTTTCTGTGGCATAATGCTCCAAGCAGTTTAAATGTACCTGCACTCTCTGCTAAAAGTTGATCTTGAGACAAAAGGTATCGTGTTCCATCTTCACTTGTTGATTCTGTACCTGTTGTGTAAAATTAAAGTCTCAGCCTGCTGCAGTTATAGAGCTAAATGTCTTCAATCACAATATCATTGAAGAGACTCTATTCTGTTTTTGATAAACAATAAAAATACTTGTAGATAGCCAAAAGCAAAAAGGAAGAACAAACAGTCAGCAGTGCACAGTTGTAACAGGAAGCCAGACTGTGATCTGGGCTTATTCCCATCTCAGGATGTGGTCAGATCCT
Organism: Hemiscyllium ocellatum; assembly: GCF_020745735.1. Taxonomy (NCBI): domain Eukaryota; kingdom Metazoa; phylum Chordata; class Chondrichthyes; order Orectolobiformes; family Hemiscylliidae; genus Hemiscyllium; species Hemiscyllium ocellatum. The sequence goes on along the minus strand of NC_083404.1, from coordinate 113,344,565 downwards.
ATTATCCTCCACAAGGCTCCGGGATAGCATTGGAAAGGACAATGTGAAATAAAAACTTTATTAAAAGAGCAGAGTAGATTAGCAACCAACAAAAAGGCTGCACGCAGCACATGGCAGAGGAAGCTCTCAACTCTGTACAGAAATAAAACGTGCATTTTATAGTTGCTTTTGCATCTGTTAGTTATGAATTTTCATTAGGCATTTCCAGACATTACTCTTTATGTGTCCTTGGAGTTTAGAATGGCTTCAAGCCAGATCTTAAAGACCTGCACTTCCAGGAAATGGCACCATCAACACAATCCTCATTCAAAGTTAAAGCAGCTGTGCGAAGGCATCAAGCAGTGTCCATGGACCTAACCCAATGGGGAGAAAGCGGAAAATGTAAAATGGATAGAAAGGTCATCTCTGTCGTTCTTTGGAGTTACTCTTGTTTGCCAGCATGCATGGAAATAACAATGTTGATCCTGGCAAAATGTTTTGTGTTAATAAGGTTTTTAAATGCAGAAGGTCATAGGTAAAACATCAGGAAATCAGAGTTAGAGCAGAAAAAAGTTAAAATTTTTCCATTCTAAGAATGATTGATTTATATTGACGAGGGGGATCACTCAAATTACAGACGTAAGCAGCTTCAATGGACTTTGACATGAACCACTGATAGTGGAGATGAGAATAAGTTCCATGATTCTGTATTCCAATAAGATGTGGAGTAAAGAATTAAGACCACAAGTTTGCAGTCCTTCGCTGGTCTGTGTTGCCATGGCTTTCTCAGCATGTCATTTGGACTGGAACATCTAATTGTCTAGATGAGAGTGGTGCTGGAAAAGCACAGCAGGTCAGGTAGCATCAAGGAGCAGGAAAATCGACATTTCTGGCAAAATCCCTTCATCAGGAATGGAGGCAGGGAGCCTCCAAAGTGGATAGATAAATGCGGGAGGGGGGAGCTGGAGACAAGGTAGCAAAGAGTACGATAAGTGAATAGGGGTGGGGATGGCAGTGATAGGTCAGAGAGGATGGTAGGGGAAGGTAGCAAAGAGTACAATGGGCAGATGGAGGTGGGGATGAAGGTGATAGGTCAGAAGGGAGGGTGAAATGGATAGGTGAGAAGGGAGTTTGGCAGGTAGGACAGGTCATGGGGATGGTGCTGAGCTGGAAGTTAGAAACTCAGGTAAGGTGGGGAGAAGGGAAATGAGGAAACCGGTGAAGTCTACATTGATGCCCTTGAGTTGAAGTGTTCTGAGGCGAAAGATGAAGCGTTCTTCCTCCAGGCGTCAGGTGGTGAGGGAGCAGTGGTGGAGGAGGCCCAGGACCTGCATGTCCTCAGCAGAGTGGGAGAGGGAGTTGAAATGGTGGGCCACGGGGCGGTGGGGTTGATTTGTGCGGGTGTTCTGGAGATGTTTCCTAAAGCGCTCTGCGAGGAGGCGTCCAGTCTCCCCAGTGTAGAGGAGACTGCATCGGGAGCAATGCATACAATAAATGACATTGGTGGATGTGCAGGTGAAACTTTGATGGATGTCAAAGGCTCCTTTGGGGCCTTGGATGGAGGTGAGGGAGGAGATGTGGGCGCAGGTTTTGCAATTCCTGCGGTGGCAGGATGGGAGGGTGGTTTGTTGAGGGGCTTGGATCTGACCAGGTAGTCACGGAGGGAATGGTCCTTGCGGAAAGTGTAAAAGGGTGGGGAGGGAAATATATCTCTGATGGTGGGGTCTGTTTGGAGGTGGCGGAAATATTGGCGGATGATGTGGTTTATGCGAAGGTTGACAAGGGGGAAGGTGAGGACCAGGGTGGTTCTGTCATTGTTACGGTTGGAGGTGACAGTTTGAGGGACCACTCCCCACCTCCTCCTCCGCCCCTGCCTCTACGTTGGCTACATAGAACAGTTCATCTTCCGTAGTTACACCGACACCACTCTCCACCTCCTCCTCCGCTACATTGATGACTGCATCGGCGCCATCTCGTGCTCCCACGAGGAGGTTGAGCAATTCATCAACTTCACCAACACTTTCCATCCTGACCTTAAATTCACCTGGACCATCTCTGACACCTCCCTCCCCTTCCTAGACCTCTCCATCTCCATTAATGATGACCAACTTGACACTGACATTTTTTACAAACTCACCGACCCCCACAGCTACCTGGATTACACCTCTTCCCACCCTACCTCCTGCAAAAATACCATCCCGTATTCCCAATTCCTCCACCTCCGCTGTATCTGCTCCCAGGTGGACCAGTTCCACCATAGAACACAACAGATGGCCTCCTTATTTAGAGACCGCAATTTCCCTTCCCACGTGGTTGAAGATGCCCTCCAAAGCATCTCATCCACATTCCGCACCTCTGCCCTCAGATCCCACCCCTCCAACCATAACAAGGACAGAACGCCCCTGGTCTTCACCTTCCACCCTACCAACCTTCGCATAAACCATGTCATCCGCCAATATTTCCACCACCTATCCGCTCCACCCTCCCCTCTGACCTATCACCTCCATCCCCACCCCCCAATCACCTATTGTACTCTTTGCTACCTTCCCCCACCCTCCCCTCTGACCTATCACCTCCATTCCTACCCCCATTCACCTATTGTACTCTTTGCTACCTTCTCCTCAGCAACCCACACTCACCCCTCCTCCCCATTTATCTCTCCAACATGGAGGCTCCCTGCCTGCAATCCTGATGAAGGGCTTTTGCCCGAAATGTCAATTTTCCTGCTCCTTGGATGCTGCCTGACCTGCTGTGCTTTTCCAGCACCACTCTCATCTAGAGTCTGTTTTCCAGCATCTGCAGTCCTCACTTTTGCCTGGAACACCTAATTGGCTACACTGACATTTTCAGCACATTGCCCATATTTGATCAAACCAATGCAAAATCTTCAGGAGATTTTAGAACAAATTATACTCAGTGCAAATGACCCCATTTAAAAAATAAAGAAGAAGGGCTTATGCCCGAAACATCGATTCTCCTGCTCCTTGGATGCTGTCTGACCTGCTGCGCTTTTCCAGCAACACATTTTTCAGCCCATTTAAAAAATAGTCTGGATAGAGGCCCTATCCACAAAGCAATGTTCGTGCACCCAAATCAAATTAATCTAGTTTATTACTCATGCTTGAAACTCTTTGAGACAACTTAAAATTGAGCTTTTTTCTAAACACAAGCATTTTTAAAGCTTTAAATGTTAATATATGTCAATGCATGGAGTAAGATGCAATAGTTAAACTTTTAATAATTTGCATAATTGTAGAGTTGTTTTCTCTAATGTTTTAGAGTTATTCTGAGTGACTTAAAATCAAGTTACTATAAGTGGTTGACATTCTGTTCAAACTATGCATTTTGATCAACCCACATTTAGCTCCATTTATAAAACTATACCACGAATTACGGCCATGTATATGAAAGGTTTTTTTTAATATAAGAAGTATTCGTTTCTGCAAAGCTGCCCAATGTTCAAGGCTGATTTTATGTTTGTAATTTTATAAATGAATTTGAGTGGACAGTTAAATCACAATATTAATCCAGAAAACCAGCAGAACATTAAGTGAAACTTTTGCCTGGACTGTTGATATTGGCCAAAATGGGAATCTTTCTAAGCTGTTAAGTTCCTATTTTTCTTTTGATAAATTACAACTAATCAACTTAGTTAACTAGTGAACCATCTCTGTGAGGGGAACAGTGACGTTAAAAATTGAAACTGCAAAGTCAACTTAGCAAATGAAAATAATATTTCGCAGGCCAATAATGCACTCCAGCCAGAGTTCTTGACGTTTTGGGACCAGGAGTGAATTAAAACTCCATTCAAAATGGAATGAGTTCAGGTGGGTGTCTACCACTCACTTGAGTCACCTCAATACTATAAGTGAACTCGGAGCTATGCATCACTTTTTTAAGACTCTGGATGACATTGGCTGTGATCTGAACATCCACCAATGCGTGATGCATATGTTCTTGTGGCATCATCCAGCCATTCTTCTGTCTGCATTAATAGAGCTGCAGAATCCCAAACAGTGGTCTGCTGGTGCCAATCGGTATTTCTGTTGATCAAGAGATCCAGCACGAGTCAACTAAGACCCAGATTATGACCAGGTTATGTTAAAAAACAGGAAGCTCCCACAATGCTGGGTAGATTAGATTCCCTACAGTGTGGAAACAGGCCCTTCAGCCCAACCAGTCCACACCGACCCTCCAAAGCCATTTCCCTCTGACTAATGCACCTAACACTATGGACAATTTAGCATGGCCAATTCATGACCTGCACATCTCTGGACTGTGAGAGGAAACCGGAGCACCCAGAGGAAACCCAGTTAGACAAAGTGCAAACTCCACACAGTCACCAGAGGCTGGAATCAAACCTGGGGCTTTGGTGCTGTGAGGCAGCAGTGCTAACCACTGAGCCATCATGCCACTCAAAAAAGAGGGCATGGAGGTCCCCTCAGGTCTTTAACCAGAAGCAGCAGATCATATGTGCAGCTGTGCATGTGGTGTACAATCGGGGAGGGTCCTCATCATTAAAGGTATGCTGCTGGGTCTGAACATGGAAAGTCAGCACCTGGAAATAAATGTCAGCTCCTGACAGCCCTTTCTAAGTGGGAAACTTTGAATCAGAGCATTGATCCACTGCAGCCGTCTGCAACATCAGTCAGGCTTCTTCTGTATCTTAGTGACAAACCTCAGGGGAGGGTTCAAAGTGACAAACCATTATTACTGGTACTGCACTAATCGGAGAGTTTATGACCAGCACACAACTCTTATAGGAGAGTGTTGAAAGCAGTCCTATCCAGTGCCTGAGGAGAGTAACAATGTTGGTGTTCAGATCTTGCCAGTTTGTCGACTTGGATCACTCAGCTGTCCTGGCAGGGAACCTGTCTGCCAGTGGCCAAACAGGAGTGCATAAGATCTTCCCCAGTTGACCTTGGGTAGTGGATGTTATGGAGTAGTACAGTTGGCACTTGCTGCGTGCCAGCCAGATTATAAAGATCTTGGAAATGATCAACAGCTATTGTCAGAAGGACCAAAAGCCACTAGACGGTACCTCCTTTTGTTCTTGTCAAGCCAGCTGCAATTGGAAAAAATATGAAGTAAAATTGTCTTCCAAAACCAAAGGGAAATTCCTGTCAGGGACTATAATAATGTGTTTCATATGTTTACAGTGTAATGACAGCTGTGGGGAAAAAAACAGGTGCTGAAGGCGGAGTTGTCAGCATATTTTGCTAATTTCCACATAAAAATATTTTTTCATTTGATGATAAGCAGCAATATAACAGGAAATGTGGATATTTTGAGAACTGCCAGGGGAATTCAACAAGCAACATAGTCTTCATGGAAAAAAAGTTTGCAAAGTATCTTTTTCTGTTTGTTTTCACACATGCAATACTAGAAAGAAATCTCATCAAAACATTGTCTTTTGTTACATTTGCATGAAGTTGTTATAGGCAAAAATAAACAAAGTTTCCCTTTTATACAACTTGTTTTCTTTCCTCTTAATTTACCCTAAAATGATTGTGTCACTGTAACCTTCTGAGTAATCAGCAATTCTGTGTCAAGAAGGATTCTCCATTGTGGGTGGCTGGATTTAAGTGAGATGTAAATGCTGGTGGAGGATTCACAGATGTCCTTGTCTTAGCCTAGCAGTCTCTCCCATAATGAGGGCTTCAGTTGATGGCTCCTACTAGTCATGGATTGAGCTGCTACCCTCTCTCTTTGTTCCCGTTGCCATTCCCTGTCAGTAGCTGATATTGTTCATTAGGAGGTGACACTGTTTTTGATAATGGTCACAGTTGGACATCCACTTCCCATATGTTGCCATTAATCGACAAGAATTTCATCAAGTTGTTGAGATTGCTTTTGGAAACTTTTCTTTGGCTTCCTGTGTGAATATTCTCCCTGTACCTCTGTGTAGAGGTCAGTTTTAAGTCAGGAATTGAAACAACATGTTCAGTTCATCCCACTTGTTATCAGACTAACATGGTCTCTACATAGTATACTTATGGCTTTCACTTTATTTATTCTGTATCCCACACTTTATTTCCAAGATCCTTCTAAGGAAGCCTTCTGGTACCTAGCACAAGTCACTTTATCCTCAAGTATCAGCAAGTTATTTGACGAAGAGGTTTTCAATTTTATTTTTCAATTTTTTTTTCAAATTTTCAATCGCCATAAGAGCAGGGATAACATATGAGTGTTCCATGCCTGACGGTACACTGAAATTTCAATGTGAGCCCGGGGATGGAATATGTTAAGAACACGCTTGCCTTCAGGTTTTCACCTGCTCAGTTCCTTGAAGAACTTGTTAATTGATGAGGAAGTGGAGATGACAATCTTCAATTTGTAAATAACCAAACTAAATCTGATGCGCTGAAGATTCAGATTCAGGTAGAAATTAAGGAATTATTTTATGATACTAAATTTGGGAACTAGGAGAGTAATTTTCACATCAGTCACAGCACTGTTGGCAGATTAGGTTTCATTTTTATGTGCGGTGAGGCTGCTGCTCCCTTTAGCTGCTTCTTTAATCAATGCAATGGCCGCTGATTGCTTTTGACTCAACAGTAACAAGTGGTGAAAAGGGAAACAGGGCTGGGTTCAAGGCTCTGTCTTCACCATTCTTCTTTATGTCAGTCTTCATAATGGAAGACATGAGTAAAATCCCAACAATTAAGGAGAGTCGGGGGCAGAGGTTGAGTATAGTCGTCATTACAAAAGAGACAATGCTAGAAAAGCTAAAAAGGTCTAAAAATTGATAAATCTCCTGGCCCCGATGGGCTACATCCTAGAGTTCTGAGGGATGTGGCTGAGGAAATAGCAGAGACGTTGGCTGTGATCTTTCAAAAATCACTGGAGTCAGGGAAAGTCCCAGATAATTGGAAAATCACTTTTGTAACCCCCATGTTCAAGAAAGGATCAAGACAAAAGATGGAAAATTATAGGTTGACTAGCCTAACTTCGGTTGTTGGTATAATTCTAGAATCCATAGTTAAGGATGAGATTGCTAAATTCTTGGAAGTGCAGGGTCAGATTAGAACAAGTCAACATGGATTTAGTAAGGGGAGGTCGTGCCTGACAAACCTGTTAGAATTCTTTGAAGAAGTGACAAGTAGGTTAGACCAGGGAAACACAGTGAATTTATATCTATCTGGACTTCCAAAAGGCCTTTGATAAGGTGCCTCATGGGAGGCTGCTGAATAAGGTGAGGGCCCATGGTGTTCAAGGTGAGCTACTGGTATGGATTGAGGATTGGCTGTCTGACAGAAGGCAGAGAGTTGGGATAAAGGGTTCTTTTCTGGAATGGCAGCCGGTGACAAGTGATGTTCTGCAGGGTTCAGTGTTGGGGCAGCAGCTGTTTACTTTAAATGTTAATGATCTGGATGAAGGGAATGAGGAGCATTCTGGCAAAATTCGCCAATGATGCAAAGTTAAGCAGACAGGCAGGTCGTATTAAGGATGTAGGGAGGCTGCAGAAAGATTTAGACAGTTTAGGAAAATGGTCCAGGAACTGGCTGATGAAATCCAACCTGAGTAAATGCGAGGTCTTGCACTTTGGGAAAAAGAACACAGGCATGGACTATTTTCTAAACAGTGAGAAAATTCACAAAACCAAAGTAGAAAGGGATCTGGGAGTGCTGGTTCAGGATTCTCTAAAGGTTCACTTGCAGGTTGAGTCCGTGATTAAGAAAGCAAATGTAATGTTGTCATTTATCTCAAGAGGGTTGGAATATAAAAGCAGCAATGTGCTTTTGAGACTTTATAAAGGTCTAGGTAGGCTCTTTTTAGAATATTGTGCCCAATTTTGGGCCCCACACTTCAGGAAAGACATACTGGCACTGGAGCGTGTCCAGCGCAGATTCACAAGGATGATCCCTGGAATGGTAGGCTTAACAATATGATGAATGGCAGAGGATCCTGGGATTGTATTCATTAGAGTTTAGAAGGTTGAGGAGAGATCTAATAGATACTTACAAAAGTCTGCATGGGTTTCCTCCCGGTGCTCGGTTTCCTCCCACGTTCCAAAAAGATGTGCAGGTTAGGTGATTTGGCCATGCTAAATTGCCCATAGTGTTAGCTGAAGAGGTAAATGTATGGGAATGGGTCTGGGTGGGTTGCGCTTCGTTGGGTTGGTGTGGACTTGTTGAGCCGAAGGGCCTGTTTCCATGCTGTAAGTAATCTAATAATGCATGGCTTAGGAAAGGTGGACGGTGTGAATTTGTTTCCGTTAGGTGGGGAGACTAGGACCTGTGGACACAGCCTTAGAATTAGAGGGGTCAATTTAGAATGGAAATGGAGGAGACATTTCTTCAGCCAGAGAGTGGTGGGCCTGTGGAATTCATTGCCACAGAGCAGAGTGGAGGCCGGGACATTAATTGTCTTCAAGGCAGAGATTGATAAATTCTTGATCTCGCAAGGAATGAAGGGCTATTGGGAGAATGTTGGTCAGTGGAGTTGAAATGCCCATCAACCATGATTGAATGGCGGAGTGGATTCAATGGGCTGAGTGGCCTTACTTCCACTCCTATGTCTTGAGGTTTTATGGTCTTCAGAGCCAACAACTGATTTGCACATGAAGGCAAGGGGCAAGACTGAGGTTTTTTAATGAATACATTATACTAGAATGTCAAGGCAATCTAGGCCATGACAAAGCGAGAGAAAACTCTGTCATAAAAAGGGTTCAAAATTGACAAGGAGGAAGTGTTGGATATGCTATTGATGCATAAAGTTGACAAGGTACCAGAACCAGCGGAGATGCATCCAAGGATATCCATAGGAGTGAGACTGAAAATTGCAGATGCACTAGGAACAATCTTTCAGTGTTCCCTCGACACAGGGGAGATTCCATTAAACTAGAAAATTGTAGCTTATGGTCTTGCTCAACAAAGACTATAATGATAAGCTTAGCAATTATAGATCAGTCAGTTCAATTTTAGTAGTAGTGAAGTTTGCAGAAACAACTTTTCAAGATAGAACTGGTGGTCACTTGGAGAAAAGTGAATTGATTAGGAAAAGCCAGCATAGATTTCTAAAGGGAAATTGTGTTTGTCTATTTGTTAGAGTTGTTTGAAGTGGTGTCAGACAGGGTCAGAGAGCATAATATTATTGTGTACGTGGACTTTAAATAGGCATTTAATACAGTGCCAACAACAGACCTTTCAGGAAATTTATCGCCCATGGAATGAAAGGGTAATTTTAGCAAAATGGATACAAAATTGGCTGAGTGGTAGGAAACAGAAAGTATTAGTCCAAAGATATTTTTCAGGCTGGAGAAAGATAGAAAGGAATGTGAAAGGGATGGGGCATTTTCATTACTGATTAAGGATAATGGTCACAGCTACATAAAAAGAGGACATCTTGGGGGATACATCCAGCAAGGCTATATGAGTAGAACTCAGAAATAAGAAAGGTGCGATCACTATGATGGGGTTATCCACCAGGCCTCCAAATAGTTGGCAGGTGATAGGGGAACAGATATGTAGGCAGATCATGGAAAAATGTGAAAAGTTGTGGTAATGGGTGCTTTTAATTGCCCCAGTATTGACGGATAGTTTTGGGACTTAGATGAGGCAGAAATTGTTAGGTGTATCGAGGATGATTTCTTGAAACAATATGTAGACGATCCAACAGGTAAGGGGCCATTCACGATGTGGTATTGGGGAATGAGCCTGGCCAGCTGATCGAGGAAGATGAATTTTGGGAACATTGATCATAATTGAGTACATTTGAAGATAGGTGAAAGTGAGGATTGCAGATGCTGGAGATCAGAGTCAAGATTAGAGTGGTGCTGGAACAGCTTGGATGCTGCCTGACCTGCTGTGCTTTTCCAGCACCACTCTAATCTTGACTACATTTGAAGATAGTTATAGATAAGACTGGTCCTTGGGTGAAAGTGCTAAGCTGGGGGAAAGCTAATTACAACAGTATTAGACAGGAACTGGAAAAATAAAATGGGGGTGGCTGTTTCAGGGTAAATCCATACCTGATGTGTTGGAATGTTTTGAAGGCCAGCTGATCAAGTTGACATCCAGTTTATGAGAATGAAAGATGGCAAGATTTGAGAATCCTGGATGACAAGAGATATTGAAAGCTTAGTCAAAAAGAAAAAGGAAACGTACAGTTTAGGAATCTAAAAATTGACAAAACCCTTAAGGAATATAAAGGAAGCAAAAAGAACTTAAACAAGGAATTAGGAGGGCCATAAGGGGCCATCAAAAGTTCTTGGCAAGTAGGATTAAGGACAACGCCAAAGCATTTTAAACATATGTTAAAAGTAAAAGTAAAAGTATAGTGGGTGGCATGGTAGCACAGTGGTTAGCACTGCTGCCTCACAGCACCAGAGACCCAGGTTCAATTCCCGCCTCAGGCGACTGACTGTGTAGAGTTTCCACATTCTCCCCGTGTCTGCATGGGTTTCCTCCCACAGTCATAAAGATATGTAGGTCAGGTGAATTGGCCATGCTAAATTGCCCGTAGTGTTAGGTGGGGGGGGGTTGCATGTCAGTGTGGACTTGTTGGGCCGAAGGGCCTATTTCTACACTGTAAGCAATCTAATCTAACAGGGGAATATATTACAGGGAACAAAGAAATGGCAGAAGAATTAAATGGGTACTTCAGATCTGTGTTCACTGGGGAAGACACAAGCAATCTCCCTGAGGTAACAGTGGCTGAAGGACCTGAACTTAAGGGAATCTATATTTGCCAGGATTTGGTGTTGGAGAGACTGTTAGGTCTGAAGGTTCATAAGTCTCCAGGGCCTGATGGTCTACATCCCAGGGTACTGAAGGAGGTGGCTTGGGAAATCGTGGATGCGTTGATGATTATTTTCCAGAGTTCGATAGATTCGGGGTTGGTTCCAGAGGATTGGAGGGTGGCTAGTGTTGTACCACTTTTTAAGAAAGGTGGGAGAGAGAAAGCAGGAAATTACAGACCAGTTAGTCTGACCTCAGTGGTGGGAAAGATGCTGGAGTCTATTATGAAGGATGAAATTACGGCACATCTGGATAGTAGTAACAGGATAGGTCAGAGTCAGCATGGATTTATGAAGGGGATATCATGCTTGACTAATCTTCTTGAATTTTTTGAGGATGTAACTCTGAAGATGGACGAGGGAGATCCAGTAGATGTAGTGTACCTGGACTTTCAGAAAGCTTTTGATAAAGTCCCACACAGGAGGTTAGTGAGTAAAATTAGGGCGCATGATATTGGGAGCAAAGTACTACATTGGATTGAAAATTGGTTGGCTGATAGGAAACAAAGGGTAGTGATAAATGGCTCCACTACGGAATGGCAGGCAGTGACCAGTGGGGTACCGCAGGGATCCGTGCTGGGACCACAGCTTTTTACAATATATACTAATGATATAGAAGATGGTATCAGCAATAACATTAGCAAATTTGCTGATGATACAAAGCTGGGTGGCAGGGTGAAATGTGATGAGGATGTTAGGAGATTACGGGGTGACCTGGACAAGTTAGGTGAGTGGGAAGATGCATGGCAGATGCAGTTTAATGTGAATAAATGCATGGTTATCCATTTTGGTGGCAAGAACAGGAAGGCAGATTATTACCTCAATGGAATCAATTTAGGTAAAGGGGCAGTACAGAGAGATCTGGGTGTTCTTGTACACCAGTCAATGAAGGCAAGCATGCAGGTACAGCAGGCAGTGAAGAAGGCAAATAGCATGCTGGCCTTCATAATAAGAGGAATTGAATATAGAAGCAAAGAGGTGCTTCTGCGGCTGTACAGGCCCTGGTGAGACCACGCCTGGAGTACTGTGTGCAGTTCTGGTCTCCAAATTTGAGGAAAGACATTCTGGCTATTGAGGGAGTGCAGCGTAGGTTCACGAGGTCAATTCCTGGAATGGCGGGATTACTTTACACTGAAAGACTGAAGCGACTGGGCTTGTATACCCTTGAGTTTAGAAGACTGAGAGGGGATCTGATTGAGACATGTAAGATTATGAAAGGATTGGACACTCTGGCAGCAGGAAACATGTTTCCGCTGATGGGTGAGTGCCGAACCAGAGGACACGGCTTAAAAATACGGGGTAGACCATTTAGGACAGAGATGAGGAGAAACTTCTTCACCCAGAGAGTGGTGGCTGTGTGGAATGCTCTGCCCCATAGGGCAGTGGAGGCCCAGTCTCTGGATTCATTTAAGAAAGAGTTGGATAGAGTTCTCAAAGATAGTGGAATCAAGGGTTATGGAGATAAGGCAGGAAGCGGATACTAATTAGGAATGATCAGCCATGATCATATTGAATGGCGGTGCAGGCTCGAAGGGCTAAATGGTCTACTCCTGCACCTATTGTCTATTGTCTATTGGTAGCTTTTAGAAAAGGTAAATCCACTCACGGACAAAGGAGAGTGAAATATCTCCACAGTGGCCTGTATCGTGACATCAAGTCACCTTTTATTTAAAAGTGACACTGATCCAGATTCCTCCGAATTAGCTTTCAGAGTAATCAGGACCTCTGATACTCTGTTTATATCTATCAGCCAGGGCTCCCTGAATGAATCACATTAACAACTCCATTCAGGTAACTCATATTGTATGAGGTCTATTTGGCTGACCCCAATACAATCACTGCAGAGGGAATTTATGAACGGCGCCAGAGGAAGAAAAACCATTCTTAGTCCAGGTTCTTTAGTCAATGGCAGATAGTCCACCCAGTTTCAGATCACTTTCCCTTTCAGTGTTATTCAGCCATATCAGGGGCAATTAAGAATAAACCACGTTGCTGTGTGTCTGGGTCACATGTAGGCCAGACCAGCTAAGGACAATAGTTTCCTTCCCAAAAAGACATCAGTGAACCAATTTAGTTTTTACAGTAATCAAGATTAATTTCAGGGTCCACATTAGAATTTTAATTGTCGATTTTGATTGAATTCAAATTATAACATCAAACCCAAATCACAAAAATGTTAGCTGAGTCTCTAGGTTACTAGAGTTTAGCTTACAGTGGTGCTGGAAAAGCACAGCAGGTCAGACAGCATCCGAGATGCAGGAAAATCGATGTTTCGGGCAAAAGCCCTTCAACAAGAATAGATTACTAGTCTAGTGACAAGTCCAGGCCATCATCTCCCCATAGTAGGACCTATAATGCTTAAAATTATGAAGTTAAAAATCACAGGTTATAGTCCAACAGGTTTAATTGGAAGCACACTAGCTTTCGGAGCATCACTCCTTCATCAGGTGAAAGTGGAGGGCTCCAAATCATTAAAATTGTATAGAATTTGTGAGGCATAAGTCTATAGACCAGTTGATAGACCTATCTAGCACATAGTTGTTTTGGTATTTTAAGAAAGTGAGGATCTATGGCAAGGTCCATCCACAGTTACCCTGAGATGGTGGATTTGCTTAATGCACCACAGATTCTTCTAGCCATGCAGCAACTCTTCGAATTTCACTGCATGGCCATTCAAGAACAGGAATATAATTTAGTTTTTCCTTTCCTTTCTCAGATAAAGACGCTAGTTGGAGCTACCCCCTCAACATCACCCTGGCTGACATCAACTGACTTAACAACAAAAACAAAAATTGTTAGAAAATCTCAGCAGGTCTGGCAGCATCTGTGGAGAGAAATAAGAGTTAACATTTTGGGTCCAGTCACCCTTCCTCAGAGCTTTTCCAGCAGTTGCTATTTTTGTTTCTAATTTCCAGCATGTGCACTTCTTTTAGTGTTTTTATCAACTAACTTAGCACAGACTGGATTTGAGTTTGTGACCTCTCAATCACCCCACAGAGCAGTATAAGAACAAAGCTAAGAAGCATACTTGACTGTGTAAGAATTAGACTGTTTGGATTGAAATGTAATCAGGTACAAATATCTTTCTTGGTCTCCTGCAGACATTAAATTTCTACCATGAGGCAAATATACGGAGGCAGACATCTTATGTTCACTTAAATAAAGACCTTATTTTGAACATACTGCTGCATTGCATATTCGAAGACATAGACTGCAGTGGTTAGACTGTATTGCCAAACTGAGTTTTACCTAGCTGTTATAAAGTGTACAAAGCAAAACAAAAACACAACAGGATACATTTGGCCAGTGAACTGAAGAAGGCTTGAATCGTAACAAAGTATCTTATTGTACTCTCAAACTTGCAATGGATTCCATATTCGGAACAGATTACAGAGACCTTATCCACCTTAATTACTTTGTCACTAAACCATCAGACACTCAATACAAATCAAGGATTAGTGCCTTTAGCAACTAAATCCACAGCGTGAGACTTACTATAATTAGAACAGGCACTTTGATTTGTGGAGTGGTTTTATGTTTGTTGAAGCTTTTGATCAATGAAGTTTTGCAACTGTGGGTTAACAATTAGTTCATTACATGCTGTATTACTGTATTTTACACCTAACTGTACTGATGTAACAATTTTTCAATCCATACAGTTCAAAGTATTGAGAATAACAAGGACATTCCCTGCTTATGACCTGTCACTGCTGATCTATGTGATGCCTGTGTGTCCTGTGCCCATGCACATGGGAACTTTGTGCTCTTGAGCTAAGCCTAAATCCAGTGCATCGTTCTCATTCTCTTAGTCACTGGGAACACCACCTACTTCCAAATTCGCCATGTTACCCACACCATACCCACCACAATTCAAACCACTCATCATCCTGACTTAAATTTTTATGGCTGTTCCTTTGCTGTTGCTGAGTCAATATCCTGCAACTCTCTCCCATAGACTATGCACTTCAAGTAGGCAGTTCACCTTCTCAAGTGCTGTTGAGAATGGTCCATAAAAGCTGACCCAGCCAAAGGCACCCACTTCCTGTGAATGCATAAAAGGAAACTCCAAAATCACTAGCCTCCTTCTCTTCTCAACATCCATTTAATTTGTGCATCCTTCCATCCTCAAAAGATGATGGACAAGCAGCAAACAAAGCTAATGGAGATGAATTGTGTAGAAAATTTGGCCAATCCTTGTGAGGCAGGAACTGCCACATGCTCGTCATGAGGCTATCAAGTGTTGTTGCAAGTTGTTCTTAGTGTTGGCAACTGTTGCTAAGACATTATAGCCACTGGTCACTATGGCACCAGCTCACAGGAAGCGTTGCTGTTTCCTTCTATCATCAGTTCATGACAACCATGATAAATGTCTAAGGCCTTCATGTCACACTTGCAAACATCCTTGAAGCAGTTGTTTGTTTTTTTTTACTGCAAATAATCATGAACATTCCACAGTACTTCCTTAATTAATCCCATGGCCTTTTATGTGGTTTCTTGTGTCGAATATCACTGCCACTAAGATATAATCTGAGTGCTGCCCTCCATGATAGCTCATGTAATACATACCTCAAAGTCTCGGTTCTTGCTGAGACAGATGTGTTAAAGTTTATTAACAACATTAACTAATAAGCACTGTTTAAAATATCTCAGATTTATATATGGTCTGTTTCTATGTTTACTGATGCTTTGGCTTTATCATGTGACTGCAACATGACACATAGCTGACTGCACTTACTCCATTGCACTGAGAGACATAGGTGCTGAAAGTGAGCCAAGAACCCGCATATTGGAAGTCACATGTTATAGAGTCATAGAGTCATAGAGATGTACAGCATGGAAATAGACCCTTCGGTCCAACCCGTCCATGCCGACCAGATATCCCAACCCAATCTAGTCCCACCTGCCAGCACCAGCCCATATCCCTCCAAACCCTTCCTATTCATATACCCATCCAAATGTCTCTTAAATGTTGCAATTGTACCAGTCTCCACCACATCTTCATGCAGCTCATTCCATACACATACCACCCTCTGTGTGAAAAAGTTGCCCCTTAGGTCTTTTTTATATCTTTCCCCTCTCACCCTAGACCTATGCCCTATAGTTCTGGACTCCCTGACCCCAGGGAAAAGACATTGTCTATTTATCCTATCCATGCCCCTCATAATTTTGTAAACCTCTATAAGGTCACCCCTCAGCCTCCGATACTCCAGGGAAAACAGCCCCAGCCTGTTCAGCCTCTCCCTGTAACTCAGATCCTCCAACCCTGGCAACATCCTTGTAAATCTTTTCTGAACCCTTTCAAGTTTCACAACATCTTTCTAATAGGAAGGAAACCAGAATTGCATGCCATATTCCAACAGTGGCCTAACCAATGTCCCGTACAGCCGCAACATGACCTCTGAACTCCTGTACTCAATACTCTGACCAATAAAGGAAAGCATACCAAATGCCTTCTTCACTATCCTATCTACCTGCAATTCCACTTTCAAGGAGCTATGAACCTGCACTCCAAGGTCTCTTCATTCAGCAACACACCCTGGGACCTTACCATTAAGTGTATACGTCCTGCTAAGATTTGCTTATCCAAACTGTAGCACCTCTCATTTATCTGAATTAAACTCCATCTGCCACTTCTCAGCCCATTGGCCCATCTGGTCCAGATCCTGTTGTAATCTGAGGTAACCCTCTTCACTGTCTACTACACCTCCAATTTTGGTGTCATCTGCAAATTTACTAACTGTACCTCTTATACTCGCATCAAAATCATTTATGTAAATGACAAAAAGTAAAGGACCCAGCGCTGATCCTTGTGCAACTCCGCTGGTCACAGGCCTCCAGTCTGAAAAACAACCCTCCACCACCACCCTCTGTCTTCTACCTTTGAGCCAGTTCTGTATCCAAATGGCTAGTTCTCCCTGTATTCCATGAGATCTAACCTTGCTAATGAGTCTCCCATGGGGAACCTTGTTAAATGCCTGACTGAAGTCCATATAGATCACATTTACTGCTCAAATGTTTTAAAATGGCACTACCTTGCTGGGGTTTATTCTATAATAGAACAGATTCAAGAAACAGCTTCATCTCTGTCCACATCCTTTTATCCCTCACAGGTCCCAGTCTCCACCAGCAATAGTCCCTTCTGTGCTTGTGAAGTAGTATATTTTCGAATTTCAGCTGCTTGCCTTCAGCCTTCATTCCCAACAATATTTCTGCAGTTGTCAGTTTGCTCATTCCCTCCCTCATCCTTCATGCCCTTGTCTCATGAAAACCTGAAACTTCCCAGCTGTTTTCCTGTTATAACTTCATCTTCATTTCCACAATCCAAAGAGCACAAGCAAATCAGATACATCCACTCTACCAACGGTCATGAATTAAGTCTTACACCACTGAACTGCTATGGTGCAGAAGGAGGCTATTTGGCTCATCAGGCTTGCACTGGCTCTTCAGATAAGCATCATTACCTGGTCGAAAGTGAGGACTGTAGATGCTGGAGATCAGAGTCAAGAAGTGTGGCATTGGAAAAGCACAGCTGTTCAGACAGGATCCGAAGAGTAGGAGGGTCAATGTTTCGAGCATAAGCTAAGAGCTTAAGCTCGAAACATCAATTCTCCTGCTCCTCGGATGTTGCCTGACAGGCTGTGCTTTTCCAGCACCATCTTTTTGACACTCATCATTACCTGGTGCCAATCTCTTGCTTTACCCCTTTGTCCTTGTGCACTGTTTCTATCCAAGTAATCTTCCAGTGCCTTCTCCAATGCTTCAATTGAATCTGCCTCCAGCTTTTATTTAGTGTAGTACTTTGGAAACAAGAGCAAACAACTTACAATATTTGGAAAAATTAAATAATTTTGTTACTATCTTATAATATTTTATCACTTCTACATTTCAGATTTTTTTTTCTCCTGTGTTTTCTGGTTTACACACTTGTGAATGTTATTAAACTACCAAACCAGAAACCAGAAAATTCCAAAATTCTGAAGTGATGCATCTTTCTGGACTGGAATGATTAGAGCATATTATGACATAATATTGAAATATACACTGACAAACCCAGTTCTCCTTCATCCCCTCCCATCGACTCTGTGTTAGACATTTTGTCTTGAATAAGATACAATTTCCTCCAGCTAAATACTGCCAAACCTTCAGTTCTTGACACAATCATATTGAGCTTGCCAACCCACTGAACAGCCACTGTCTCAGGCTGAACCTTACAGTTCATAACCTTGGAAGCCTGGTCATACGTAAGCTGAGCTGCTGGCCTCATACGCCGACCAGCACAATCACCACTTACTTTAGGTTATCTGAAATCTTATGCATCATTGTATCCTATCCAAACTCCAGCTCATTGCACTCTTCCTGAACTGCAGTGGTTTCTTCAATAGCGCAAATCTAAATTAGATTGTAAATGTGTCCATGCCCTTCTCCTTCCCCATTATCAGTAACCTCTTACTAATGCATCAAATGCTGTTCTTTCTGGGGATTTTGACTTGTTTTGCACACCCCCATTCTCACTACCAGGAAATGTTCTCAGAAATTCCTTTCTAAAACCTTCCACTGCTCCAGTTCCCTACAACGCATCAATCAAGCTTATTGGCACAAACCAAATACTCCTTCCTTTTAAAAGCAATTTATTTTCCATAAATAAAAGCAAAATACTGTAAAGCTGAATATCTGAAATAAAACAAAGTGCTGGAGAAATTCTGTGGAGACAGTAACAGAGTTAGCAGAGTTCAATATGGCTCTCCTTCTAAACAGGAGTGGAACTATCAGTCGCATTGGGGAAAATTCTCAGGGGAGGCAAAAAAATGGGGTAATATATCTGAAATTCTGGCATGGAAAGTTGCAGCAGCTGAACATATGACAAGATAGAGACACTGGGAAAATTAAATAAGATCCGTAAAGGAAGGGATGCCAACATGTTTGGTCAAAGAAACTATGGGAGTCTGTTGGCTAGGAGTAAATATTAATATTCATAGAAACAGAAGTTGAGAAGCCAAGGAAAAGATAACAAACAAACAGATATGGGTCAGCTGAAGGTGAGAGAAGGGTGGAAATTTGAAGCAAAGACATTGAAAGCTTTGAAATCATGACAAAAGCAGGAAGTGGCACCAACAATCATCAATGTACTATGTGAGGATAGTAAGAAATAGTTTTTCTGAATCACTTTCATCAACTCATTTTGATACCTCAAATACTTCAATCAGATCACTCCTCAATCTCCTATATTGAAGCCCTATTTACGCTACACCCCAACCCTTCTTTGGGTAGTTTTGTGGAAATTTGCCATCAAACTATGAGAGCATAAGGTAGGTAACCTCAGATCGATATCCCATTCCACAGGCCCTCCACTCCCCCGACATCATTGAGCAGCAACCACTTAACATTGTGTTGAAATATTAGCCTTGATTATGCGCACAGTGTGAAATTTGAACCTATGACCTCTGCCTCAGTTGCAAAAGTACTGCAACTGTGCCAAGGCTGAATGTACTTAACATGCCTTTATTTTGCAAAGTTTATTGAGGCACAAGTACATCATTTCGCATTAAGATGAAATTTTCAACTGATTTTTTAGATCTTTTCTCACTCTCACCGTGGGCGGCACGGTGGCACAGTGGGCGGCACGGTGGCACTTGTGGGCGGCACGGTGGCACAGTGGTTAGCACTGCTGCCTCACAGCACCTGAGACCCGGGTTCAATTCCCGACTCAGGTGACTGACTGTGTGGAGTTTGCACGTTCTCCCCGTGTCTGCGTGGGTTTCCTCCGGGTGCTCCAGTTTCCTCCCACAGTCCAAAGATGTGCGGGTCAGGTGAATTGGCCATGCTAAATTGCCCGTAGTGTTAGGTAAGGGGTAAATGTAGGGGTATGGGTGGGTTTCGCTTCGGCGGGTCGGTGTGGACTTGTTGGGCCGAAGGGCCTGTTTCCACACTGTAAGTCTAATCTAATTTTCACAATAAAAATCATTTAAAAGGCTTGTCCAGATACTTTTTCAAGATGATAGTGTTCATATTCATTTAGTGTAGATTTCTGACTTGTTCCTACTTGTTAAATTACATGGGAGCAGAAGTGTAGGTCTGAATTATTGTGGAACTCATTCAAAAACCACTTCACAAGCAATGTTATTTAAATAAGGATAAAAAAAAACAGATAATGGGTCTGGATCAAAGTTCCATCAGCTTTTCATCTCTTAGGTAATTCACCTCAACCTGAAAGGATAAAATCTTCTCTCACTGAAGAAATATTTGCTTTATATAGCAGCTTTCACTAAATTTCAAAGCAGTTAGCAGTCAATTAAATCATTATTATGTGTTACTTTTGGATGGATTATGAAATATGGGAGGCAATTTGCAGCCAAGATCCCTCAACTAACAATGAGATAATGGCCAAACAATAATGTTTGTTGAAGGATGAATATTGACCAGGATATTGAGAAGAGCTTCCCTGCTCTTCCTCAAAATAGTGATTTTGGATCTTTTTTATTCACTCATGTCATCTGGGCATCACTATATAGGCCAGCATTTATTGACCATCCTTAATTGCCCTTGAGAAAGTGGTGCTGAGCTGCCATCTTGTATTGCTCTGCTGCAGTCATGGGGATGTAGAGACATCGAACGTGCTGTTAGGAAAGGAGATCTAGAATTTTGACTCAGCAGCAGTGAATGAGTGCTGATATACTTCCAGGTCAGGATGTGTGTGTGGTTTGGGGGGAGTTTTCTGATTGTGGTGTTCCTTGTCCTTCCAGATGCTGCTGACATGGAAGGTGTAGTCTTAAGGGTTTTGATGAATTACTGGATCTTGTAAATGGTACACACATTGCTGCTATTGCCATCTGAAAGTTTCTGACAGCTTAATGCCTGAAGCTTTCCCATTAGAAAACTGACTTTTTGCCTTCTGGCAAATTCAGTTCCTCCACCAAACGTTCTGAAAGCTCTGCAAGGCCTGCAAAACTTTGCTTCAGAGTGGGGCTTGACCACATTTGACTCAGTGGTGTGTGCACTACTGTTGAGCCAGAACGAATTCCCTTTGCCCTTTCTATGGTCAAGGAGGTGAACTGGCATAAACATTCATTAGGTTATCAGTTTCCTAAAGTTATCTTGGTGTTTTAAGGTTCAGGAGGTATTTTCTAATGGAATATCTCCTGCTGAAGCACTGACAGATGTGCATCTACATCCAGAAACTTTGCCCATATCGACATTCCACTAACTCCCAGGAACTCTTTCCACCTTTATTCTATTCCCATCTCCACCTGGCATCAAAGGCACTTGCTTTCCCGCTCAACCTGCGCCCCACTTCCCCCGCCATCCCTACACTGTCCCCACGTGCCCCTTTGCTTGGCCTTACCCCTCTCCTCTTCAGTATGAAGCCTGCCGTCCTACGGCAACAGGGAAAGTGAACAGTAAGGTAACATGGCAGTGAGGAGATGTAGACAATGGAAGATCAAGATTGGATCAGACAAATATTTGAAGTGGGAAAGTGAGCAAATCGTGATCCCAGGATTTGAATTCATTCAAAGCATTTGCAAAAAAACAAATTTATTTTTCTTATTCTTTGATGCATGCCCCTCACTATAGTGTCACTAGCAGTGATTGAGCCTCCTGTGATTATGGGTAGAGACAAAAACTGCAGATGCTGGAATCCAAGGTGGATGAGCAGGAGGCTGGAAGAACACAGCAAGCCAGGCAGCATCAGGAAGTAGAGATGTCAACCTTTTGGGTGTAGCCCTTCTTCAGGACTGGGGGTGGGTGTAAGGGGAGGTGCAGATAAAAGGAGGTGAGGGGTGGGGGAGGGTTTTGAGTGGGGAGAGGGATGGGTGGTTAGGTAGGGATAGGTGAACACAGGTGGAGGGTACGACCTGGTTGGTCAATGTCAGGAATGAATCCGGTTGGTAGCTGGAAGAAAGGGTTGGTCAGAGAAATAGAAGGGATGGGCAGGGGCTGGGAAGAGAGTTATTTGAAATTGGAGAACTCAATGTTGAGTCCTGTGGGCTGTAGGCTGGAAAATGAGATGTTGTTCCTCCATTTTGTGGTCTGATTCACTGTGGCAATGGAGGAGGCTAAGGATAATCTTTCAGGAAATAGAGTGGGAAGGGGAATTAAAATGGCTGGTGACTGAAAAGTGCTGTTCCTTCAATTTGCCATCTGATTTGCTGTTGCAATGAAGGAGGCCAAGGATGGTCATGCCGAAAAGGGACTGAGAAGGAGATTTAAAATAGGTGGTGACTGGGAGGTCATGTCGGCCTCTGCGGGCTCAGCTGAAATGCTTAGTGAAACATTCTGTTCCCTTCAGCAATCATTGGTTTGTGCCACTCTCCCCACCAACCCCCACCAAACCCTGTGGTACCTTCCCCTGCAACCGGAAAAGAATCAAAACTTGTCAGCACACCAACCCCTCACCTCCTTCCAGGGACCCAAACAGTCCTTCCAGATGAGAGAGAGGTTCACCTGCCTCTCCTCCAACTGGGTTTACTGCATCAGGTGCTCCCAATGTGCTCTCGTCTACATTGAGGAGACCCAGCATAAACTCAGAGCGCATTTTGCTAAGCATCTGTACTGGGCCCACAGGGGCTGAGCTGACCTCCCAGTCTCTGCTCATTTTAAATTCCTTCCCACTCCCTTTCCAACATGATATCCTTGGCGTCCTCCATTGCCATAGTAAATCAACCCGCAAATTGGAGGAACAGCACCCCATCTTCCACTGGGCAGCCTACAGCCAAAGGATTCAACATTGAGTTCTCCAGTTTCGTATAATCTCCCTTCCCATCCCCTGACTCCCTATCCAACCCCTCCCCCTCCTTTCCATTCCTCTGACCGACCCTTCCTTCCAGCTACCAGCTGGATTCAACCAGGCTATACCCTCCAGCTGGGCTTACCTACCCCCACCTCACCACCACGCCCCTCTCTCCACCCAAAACTCTCTCCCAACCTCCCCCCCTCCTCTTTATCTGCAGTTCCCCTTGCACCCACCCCCAATCCTGAAGATGGGCTACACCCGAAACATTGGTGTCTCTACCTCCTGATGCTTGCTGTGTTCTTCCAGCCTCCTGCTTGTCCACCTCCTGTGATTGTGGTGGCAATAAAGACAGACTTTTTCTGAATGAGGTTATTCCTAAATGGGTCTATCCAGGGCAGTGGTGAGACGGCATCTTGAATATTGTGAGCACTTTTTAGTATCCTTACTTAAGGAAGGATGTTAACACACTGGGGCAGTTCAGACAAGGTTCACTAGATTTATACATGGAATAGTTTAACCATTGGGAAGACAATGGCCTAATGGTGTTATCCCTAGCTATGAATCCAGAAATTCAGCAAATGTTCTGGTAGATGGTGGAATTTGAATTCAATAATGAATCTGGATTTAAGAACCTAATGATGTCCATGAAAACGATGTCAATCATCAGGAAAAATCCATCTGATTCATTTATGTTCTTTAAGGAATGAAAACAATCTGTCATTCTTACCTGGTCTGGCCTACATGTGACTCCAGACTCACAATGATGAGGTTGACTCTTCACAGCCCTTTGGGCAATTAGAGATAGGCAATAAATGCTGGTCTAGCCAGTGACACACACATCCTGTGTGTGAATAAAGGGAAAATGAATGGGTTGCTTTATACGAACAGGTTTGACAGGCAAGGCTTGTTTCTACTGGAGTTGAGAACAGGGCTGCGTGACTTGATTGAAGTGCATATGTTCCTGAATGGACTTGACAAGGTGGACATGAAAAATGTCTACTTTCTTGTAGGTGTGTCCAGAACGAGGGGATATGGTTTTGAAATTAGAGGTAGTCCTTTCAGGACAAAGATGAGGTGTTTGTTTTCTGTGACTTTGGTAATTCTCTGCAACAAGTAGTGGACGCCTGTCTGTTCAACATTTTGAAGTCAGAGGGTGGATAGATTCTTGTTGAGCAGGGGAATCAAGTGTTATTGGGGGCAAATGAGAATGTAGAATTCGAAAAACAAACAGATCAGCCAAGATGCTACTGAATGGTAGAGCAGGCTTGAGGAGCTGAATGGACTACTTCTACTCATTTTCCATACATTTGTATTTCTAGCAAATTATGTGACTTCGGGGAATGAATTGAAGGTTGATAATGAGCATAAGCTACTCCATGCTTAGATGGAAAAGGCTGAATGGATCAATTTGTTTATTCAATTGTTCTTTGTCATTTGTTTATAATCTGTATGTACTATGATCACTCTGGTGAACAAGACATGTAGCCAAACATACAGTGGCTGATGAAATGTGACTCACAGACTCCAATTCAACTAATTTTCTTAAGTCAATAAATAAATCGAAACAATGATGTCAATTCTTGGTAGTTAATCTAGGTTTGTTTTGTTCTGCTGCTCTGTGGCTTGGCTTCAAGCTACTTTGAATTTAAGATCTTGGCAACTGAGCAAGTCACAGGATATATTGAATCATGAAACAAAATCCGCATGCTGCGATGCCTGAAAAAAAATTTCTAATAAACGCAGAAGTATTAGCTTTCAGACTTGGAGGATCTGATTCTGTTGTTCATTCCTCTTACAGTTAAAGGCAATGGGTCAAATTTCATAATGGGCATCATAACGCAGTCTTAGAAGCTTGGATCAAAATTCCTCAATCATACTTGGCCTCTGTAAGTGTGACAGTGTGACAATTCATATCCCTGTGCTCCTAACCAAACTACTGGGATTCTGATCATCTGTATAACACATAGAAGTCAGCTACAACCAGGGTTGTAAATCTGGATAGGAAAGCATTCTGATTATGTGATATCTGATCGTATGTTTTCTAGGAATGCTGTTACATTTAAATTTTAAGGATTGTGTGTCCCATGAGTTGAGTAGTTTTGCAAACCAGCAGCTGGTTGTGACAAGTTCTAAGAAACAGAACCTCTCTGAATATCCAGCGTGTAAAATAAGGGAGGAGTAAATTCCGAAAGTGGGGAATGATTTGCGGAGTGAAAACAAGAGTGGGAAAGCCTTTTGATTCACTGAGAATGAGTCATAAGTCACAAGAATTACACAATGAACTAATGACAAAGTGTGGAGGTGCCAGTGTCAGACTAGGGTGGACAAGGTCAGAAGTCACATGCTACCAGGTTATATTCCAATAGGTTTATTGAAAATCACAAGCTTTTGGAGTGTCGCCCCTTTGTCACTTGATGAGGGGGCTATGCTCCAAAAGCCTGTGATTTCAAATGAATTTGTCGGACTATAACGTGGTGTTGTGTGACTTCCGCCTTAATAACTAAGTGGAAACAGTTATTATGCTCCAACTGACAGAAGTAGAAGAATTTGCCATACATAAACATTGGTGACAATGCGGTACCCCAACATCTAGTTGTAAAGAGGATTAATGCCACAGCCCATGGATATTCACCCTGAAACCAGAGTCAGCAACTCCTGATAATGTTGGTTGCATTTAAACTCCCATCAGATGTTACTTATAATTCACTAGATGTTGCTTCCAAAATTGGTAAGTGACAACATCAGATGTCTTGGGTGCTAAATATTGGTGGGAACTCTGCTGCTTTTCTTTCAAAAGTGACATGGAATCTTTTATATCCACCTGAGAGGGCAGATAGAGTTTATGTTTAGCAATGTGAGCACTTCCATCACTCCATTAGTAAGCAGTAGAAATATTGATCTAGATTATGTGTTCAAATTCTTGGAGTGAGGCTTGAACCCATGTCATTCTGACACAGAGGAGAGAATTCCAACACTTAGCTGCAAACTATGTTCCAAACATTCTCAGAATATCTAGGAATCGTCCAGGATAGATATGAATCTCTAAGCCTCTGCTCTAGCAGCCTAGAAGATGGATTTTTATATAGATTATTTACATGTCAGTGATTACTTTAAATTTTCCACCAGTTCCTCCATCCTCCACTTCATGACACCGCCCAACAACTGATTCAGATTTAGAATGCCCTCTTCTTCATAAAACTCATTCTCAATTTCTTTACCCTCTTCAAAAACTGTTTAATATATTCTTTAACTTTTATAGTTAATTACGATGGCGGGTCATCGCCTTGAAATTTCTCTTTCTTTGTTGGAAGGTATCTACCCTGTGAGGCAGCAGTGTTAACCACTGAGCCAACATGCTGCCCACTGTCCTGTTCACAAATCTAGAATATGAGAAAGTGAATTGACTAATTAAATGTTTTGTTTGTGTGACAGCGGCACAAAAAAATGATGGAATGAAGGAGAGTCCAATAATACTATCAAAAACCTAGGATCAGCATGATTGCATACACCACTATCAAGCATGAAGCTCATTGTGAACTGATAGGATCTAAATTCATTTGATTTATTTAATGGTCATCATTGTTTTTATGGTTGTCATTCTTTTGATTATTCAGGCAAGAAAGCATAGTCACTTAAAATGAACTGGTAAATTAGGATAGGAGATAGGCCAATGAGATGCAATGACAGACTTTAAAGGGAACTTTTTGGAATTCACAGATAGATACCTTCCAACAAGAAAGAGAAATTTCAAGATGATGACCTGCCAGCGTAATTAACTACGAAAGTTAAAGAATGTATTAAAATTTAAGGCAAAAAACACATAAGGATGCAAAAATGAGCAGAAGCAGAAGATTGGACAGAACACACTGGTTGCGTGGAGGTTGTTAGCCATTTCTACCGGCAGAATAGGAAGTCAAATAGGACGATGCCTATTTGAAAGTCTAAATTTCAAATTGATAACGTAAGATCAGTTAATCTCATGCAAACTTGTCATAGAGTCATAGAGGTCTACAGCACAGAAAAAGGCCATTCAGCACATTATGTCAACACCAGCCAGAGAGAAGCCCCTAACTCTTCTCATTCCACTTTCCAGCTCTTGGCCCTTAGCCTTGTATGCCTTGGCATCTAAAAGATTCTTAAATATATGAGACATTCTGCCTCTACCACCTTTATATTTGACCACGTCAACCGTTGGAACAGGGTTGACACATTTGTCATTACAAAATCACGGGCAAGCCATTATTCAACATTGAGATCTGTCTGTGAAACACTGCAATTATGGTCATACTTGTTTAATGTGCTGTCAGTTAGAGACAAAGTGATGTTGTTACAGCAAGTGGGAAACTGGGCTGTGAAGGAAAATGTGGACATTGTTTAGGAGGGGAGATTCCACTTCTCCAAATTGTCAACCATTCTGAAGCACAAAGCAAAACTTTGGAGCAGTTTAGCAAGTAGACTATCTCTCCAGCAAGGAAGAGATGAGAACAGCTGCCCTTACTGATGTTAAAGATATTCTCTATTGTAGATTAAGGCAACTCAAGCGCAGAACATTCCCAATCCTGCAGAAAAGAGGTTTCACCCTGGTAAGAAACTGGGCCTCAGGGAGTATGCCTGCAGCCATGGATATCAGGACTGTTTAGAATGAGGCATGACACTGTCTTCTATTTGGTGAATGGTAATAATATGGCAGTTGTAACAGCATTGACAAGTGATTGGCTGCAAAATGGTTTCACCCACATATATACCAAGGAGCATTTCTAGTGTAGGTGAGGCCAGACTGTTTTATTGTCTTGAAGTGATTTGGATGTGAGCATAAGAGGTATAGTTAGTAAGCTTACAGATGACTCCAAAATTGAGGTGTTGTGAACAGCGAAGAAGATGACCTCATTACAATGGGATCTTGATCAGATGAGCGAATGGGCTGAGCAGTGGCAGATGGATTTTAATTTAGGTAAATGTGAGGTGCTGCATTTTGGGAAAGCAAATCTTAGCAGGACTTATGACACTTCATGGTAAGGTCCTTGGGAGTGTTGCTGAACAAAGAGAGCTTGAGTACACGAGTTGGGAGATCATATTGCGGCTGTACAGGACATTGGTTAGACCACTGTTGGAATATTTGTGCAATTCTGGTCTCCTTCCTATCAGAAGGATATTGAGAACCTTGAAAGGGTTCAGAAAAGATTTACAAGGATGTTGCCAGTGTTGGAGAATTTGAGTTGTAGGGAGAGGTTGAATAGGCTAGGGTTATTTTCCCTGGATCATCAGAGGCTGAGGGATGACCTTTTAGAGATTTATTAAATCATGAGGGGCATGGATAAGGGGCATGAACATGAGGTGAACAGAGAGATCAATACTGCATATGGCCAATAAGTAGCGGGTCTAAATAAGGATTAGGAATCAGCGTAGGCTTGGTAGGCCAAAGGTCTGTTCCTGTGCTGTGTTGCATTGTATTATAATAGACACAGTTTGTTCTTTATCCAGGAAGCTGAGGAGGTAAATGACCCTGAGGAATCTGACGAATGCCTGCCTGCTCATCAGAATTAAAATGAATTTGTCCCTTTCATAAAATCATGTCTGATCATGCTGCAATTTTTCAAATGCATTGCGAAGACTTCCATTATAAAGGTTACCAGCATCTTCCTATTGATGTCAGGAGAAGTGGAGGCTCATGCTCTGTATTTTGTCTCTCCTTCTTTTCTTATATAATGATATTAGATTGCTAACTGCCAATCTATAGGAATGCTTCCCAAATCTAGGGAGTGTAGCAACAGGGCATTTACTATTACTGCAGTTGCCTCTTTTAGAATCTTAGGATAGAGATGATCAGGTTCTGGAGAATGCAGCCTTTCATCCTTTCCATTTCTCGAATATTGTTCTTTGCTGGTATTAACTATTTTAGGTTCCTTATTTTTGTTAACCCTTTGGTTAGTGTCTTATTTTATTCCTCATGGGACTGAAGCATGCATGCCAAAGCCAGGACTCGTTCTTTATTCAGATTGCTATTAGAAGGTGATGGTAAACTGATATCATAATCTCTTGCACTGCACACTTAGAGCTGTTAGGAAGAGAGATCCAAATCTTTGATACATTGACAATGAAAGAACAATGATAAAGTCGAAGTGAGGATTGAATGTGGCTTTCAGGGTAACTTAGAGGTGGTGACGCTCCCATGTGTTTGCTGTCCTTGTTGTGCTAGGGATCAGAGGTTTGGAAAATCGTTTTAAAGGAGGTTTAGTGAGTATCTTGTAGTTGGCGCTTACTAATGGATGGAGCAACTGGTTACGGCATTGGAAGTGGACCCGATCAAGCAAGCAGCATTGTCCTGAATACTATTGATTTCCTTGCATGTTCCTTTGTTTGTCAACTATGATTGGTTGGAGAGACAGTTAGAAGCAATGAGGAATTTGCAACAGCAATAGTATGTGATGGACGGCATTTATAGAAAGGGGGGAAAGCCTCAGATACAGTCACATAGATGGGTTAACTCCAGGAAAGGTAAGAAGGTAGGCAGCATGTGCAGGAGTCTTTTGTGGATATACCCATTTCAAACAGGTATGCTGTTTTAGAAGATGTAGGGGGTGATGGATTCTCAGGGGAACGTAGCACGAACATCCAATGTTTCTGGTATTGAGACTGGCTCTAATGCAATGAGGGGCACGTCGGGTTCCAAGAGATCAATTCTGTTAGGGGATTCTCTAGTCCAAGGTACAGACAGACATTTCTGTGGCCAGCAGAGAGAAAGCAAAATGGTGTGTTGCTTCCCTGGTGCCAGGATCAAGGATGTCTCAGAGAGGGTGCAAAATGTTCTCAAGGGAGAGAGGGGCTAGTAAGAGGTCATTGTCCACATTGGAACCAACGACATAGGAAGGGAAAAGATTGAGATTCTGAAGGGAGATTACAGAGAGTTAGGCAGAAATTTAAAAAGGAGGTCCTCGAGAGTAGTAATATCTGGGTTACTCCTGTTGCTACGAGCTAGTGAGGGCAGGAACAGGAGGATAGAACAGATGAATGCATGGCTGAGGAGCTGGCGTATGGGAGAAGGATTCACGTTTTTGGATCATTGGAATCTCTTTTGGGGTAGAAGTGACCTGTACAAGGACGACGGATTGCACCTAAATTGGAAGAGGACTAATAAACTGGCAGGGAGATTTTCTAGAGCTGCTCGGGAGGATTTAAACTATTAAGATGGGAGGGATGGGGGGATAGCGGTATGGGGGATGGGGGAGTGGGGGCAGTGGGACCAAGAAAGATAGTGAGGAAAGAAATCAATCTGAGACTGGTACAGTTGAGAACAGAAGCCAGTCAAACAGTCAGGGCAGGCAGGGACAAGGTAGGACTAATAAATGAAACTGCATTTATTTCAATGCAAGGGGCCTAACAGGGAAGACAGATGAACTCAGGGCATGGTTAGGAACATGGGGCTGGGATATCATAGCAATTACAGAAACATGGCTCAGGGATGGACAGGGCTGGCAGCTTAATGTTCCAGGATACAAATGCTACAGGAAGGGTAGAAAGGGAGGCAAGAGAGGAGGGGGAGTGGCTCATTTGATAAGGGATAGCATTACAGCTGTGCTGAGGGAGGATATTCCCGGAAATACATCCAGGAAAGTTATTTGGGTGGAACCGAGAAATAAGAAAGGGATGATAACCTTATTGGATTGTATTGTAGACCCCCTAATAATCAGAGGGAAATTGAGAAACAAACTTGTCAGGAGATCTCAGCTATCTGTAAGAATAATAGGGTGGTTATGGTAGGGGATTTTAACTTTCCAAACATAGACTGGGACTGCCATAGTTTTAAGGGTTTAGATGGAGAGGAATTTGTTAAGTGTGTACAAGACAATTTTCTGATTCAGTATGTGGATGTACCTACCTGAGAAGGGGCAAAACTTGACCTACTCTTGGGAAATAAGGCAGGGCAGGTGACTGAGGTGTCAGTGGGGGAGCACCATAATTCTATTAGATTTAAAATTGTGATGGAAAAGGATCTAAAAGTTGAAGTTCTAAATTGAAGAAAGGCCAGTTATGATAGTATTAGGCAAGAACCTTCAAAAGCTGATCAGGGGCAAATGTTCGCAGTTAAAGGGACAACTGGAAAATGGGAAACCTTCAGAAATGAAATAACGAGAATCCGGAGAAAGTATGTTAGGGTGAAAGAAAAGGCTGGTAGATATAGGGAATGCTGGATGGCGAAAGAAATTGAGGGTTTGGTTAAGAAAATGAAGGAAGCGTATGTAAGGTATAGACAGGATAGATCAAGTGAATCATTAGAAGAGTATAAAGGCGGTAGGAATATACTCAAGAAGGAAATCAGGAGGGTGAAAAGGGGACATGAGATAGCTTTGGCAAATAGAATTAAGGAGAATCCAAAGAGATTTTACAAATATATTGAGGACAAAATGGGTAACTAGGGAGAGAATAGGGCCCCTCAAAGATCAGCAAGGCAGCCTTTGTGTGGAGCCGCAGAAAATGGGGGAGATACTCAATGAGTGTTTTGCATCAGTATTTACTGTGGAAAAGGATATGGAAGATATAGACTGTAGGGAAATAGGTGATGACATCTTGCAAAACGTCCATATTACAGAGGAAGAAGTGCTGGATGTCTTGAAATGCATAAAGGTGAATAAATCCCCAGGACTTGATCAGGTGTACCTGAGAACTCTGTGGGAAGCTAAAGAATTGATTGCTGGGCCTCTTGCTGAGATATTTGTATCATCAATAGTCACAGGTGAGGTGCCGGAAGACTGGAGGTTGGCTAACATGGTGCCACTGTTTAAGAAGGGTGGTAAGGACAAGCCAGAGAACTATAGACCAGTGAGCCTGACGTCGGTGGTGGGTAAGTTGTTGGATGGAATCCTGAGGGACAGGATGTACATGTATTTGGAAAGGCAAGGACTGCTTAGGGATAGTCAGCATGGCTTTGTGTGTGGGAAATCATGTCCTACAAGCTTGATTGACTTTTTTGAGGAAGTATCAAAGAGGATTGATGAGGGCAGAGTGGTAGATGTGATCTATATGGACTTCAGTAAGGCGTTCGACAAGGTTCCCCATGGGAGACTGATTAGCAAGGTTAGATCTCACGGAATACAGGGAGAATTAGCCATTTGGAGACAGAACTGGCTCAAAGGTAGAAGACAGAGGGTGGTGGTGGAGGGCTGTTTTTCAGACTGGAGGCCTGTGACCAGTGGTGACAGGATCGGTGCTGGGTCCTTTACTTTTTGTCATTTACATAAATGATTTGAATGCAAGCATTAGAGGTACAGTTCGTAAGTTTGCAAATGACACCAAAATTGGAGGTGTAGTGGACAGCGAAGAGGGTTACCTGAGAGTACAACAGGATCTTGACCAGATGGGCCAATGGGCTGAGAAGTGGCAGATGGAGTTTAATTCAGATAAATGCAAAATGCTACATTTTGGGAAAGCAAATCTTAGCAGGACTTATACACTTATTGGTAAGGTCCTAGGGAGTATTGCTGAACAAAGAGACCTTGGACTGCAGGTTTATAACTCCTTGAAAGTGGCGTCACAGGTGGATAGAATAGGGAAGAAAACATTTGGTATGCTTTCCTTTATGGGTCAGAGTATTGAGTACCGGAGTTGGGAGGTCATATTGCGGCTGTACAGGATGTTGATTGGGCCGCTGTTGGAATATTGTGTGCAGTTCTGGTCTTCTTCTTATTGGAAAGATGTTGTGAAGCTTGAAAGGGTTCAGAAAAGATTTATAAGGATGTTGCCAGAGTTGGAGGATTTGAGCTTTGGGAAAGGCTGAACAGGTTGGGGCTGTTTTCCCTGGAGCGTCGGAGGCTGAGGGGTGACCTTATAGAGGTTTACAAAATTATGAGGGGCGTGGATAGGGTAAATAGGCAAAGTCATTTCCTTGGGGTCGGGGAGTCCAGAACTAGAGGGCATAGGTTTAGGGTGAGAGGAGAAAGATATAAAAGAGACCTAAGAGGCAACTTTTCATGAAGAAGGTGGCACGTGAATGTAATGAGCTGCCAGAGGATGTGGTGGAGGCTGGTACAATTGCAACATTTAAGAGGCATTTGGATGGGTATATGAATAGGAAGGGTTTGGAGGGATATGGGCCGGGTGCTGGCAGGTGGGACTAGATTGGGTTGGGATATCTGGTCGGCATGGACGGGTTGGACCGAAAGGTCTGTTTCCATGGTGTATGTCTCTGTGACTCTATGACTATAACTATTTGGAGATAATTCTCTTGCATTCCTGACTTGTGCCTTATAGAAGGTGGACTGGCCTTTGGAAGTCAGGACGTGAGAATTTCAACTATCTGAATTTATCTTATGCTCACAATATTTACAAGCCTGTGCCAGTCAATATATGTTGAAAAACGTGATGCTGGAAAAACACAGCAGGCCAGGCAGCATCCGAGGAGCAGGAGAATCGACGTTTCGGGCATATACCCTTCTTCAGGAATGAGGCTGGTGTGCCAGGCTGGCTGAGATAAAAGGTAGGGGGGAGGGAACTTGGGGGAGGAGCGCTGGGAATACGATAGGTGGAAGGAGGTGAGGGTGAGGGTGATAGGCCGGAGAGGGGGTGAGGGCGGAGAGGTCGGGAAGAAGATTGCAGGTCAAGAAGGCAGTGCTGAATCCGGGGGTTTGGACTGAGATAAGGTGGGGGGAGGTGAAATGAGGAAGCTGGAGAAATCTACATTCATCCCATGTGATTGGAGGGTTCCTAGGCAAAAGGTGTGGCGCTCTTCCTCCAGGCGTCGTGTGGTCAGGGTCTGGCGATGTAGGAGGCCAAGGACCTGCATGTCCTTGGCAGAGTGGGAGGGGGAGTTAAAGTGTTGAGCCATAGGGCGGTTGGGTTGGTTGGTGCGGGTGTCCCAGAGGTGTTCCCTGAAACGTTCCGCAAGTAGGCGGCCTGTCTCCCCAATGTAGAGGAGACCACATTGGCTGCAGCGGATACAGTAAATAATGTGTGTGAAGGTGCAGGTGAATTTGCGATGGATATGGAAGGATCCATTGGGGCCTTGGAGGGAGGTGAGGGGGGAGGTGTGGGCGCAAGTTTTGTACTTCTTGCGGATGCAGGGGAAGGTGCTGGGAGTGGAGGTTGGGTTGATGGGGGTTGTGGACCTGATGAGGGAGTCCCGGAGGGAGTGGTCTCTCCGGAACTCTGATAGGGGTGGGGAGGGAAATATATTCCTGGTGGTGGGGTCTGTTTGGAGGTGGCGGAAATGACGGACAATGATACGATGTATCCAGAGGTTGATGGGGTGGAAGGTGAGGACCAGTGGGGTTCTGTCCTGGTGGCGATTGGAGGGGCGGGGTTCAAGGGCGGCAGTGCGGGAAGTGGAGGAGATGCGGTGGAGAGCATCGTCAACCACGTCTGAGGGGAAATTGCGGTCTTTGAAGAAGGAGGCCATCTGGGTTGTTCGGTATTGGAATTGGTCCTTCTGGGAGCAGATGCGGCAGAGGCGAAGGAATTGGGAATATGGGATGGCATTTTTACAGGGGGCAAGGTGGGAGGAGGTATAATCTAGGTAGCTGTGGGCATTGGTCAGTTTGTAGTAAATGTCCGTGTTGAGCCGGTCACCCGAGATAGAAATGGAGAGATCTAGGAAGGGGAGGGAGGAGTCTGAGACAGTTCAGGTAAATTTGAGATCGGGGTGGAAGGTGTTAGTAAAGTGGATGAACTGTTCAACCTCCTCGTGGGAGCATGAGGTAGCACCAATATAATCATCGATGTAGAGAAGGAAAAGGTGGGAGGTGGTGCCAGTGTAGCTGCGGAAGATGGATTGTTCCACATATCCGCCGAAGAAGCAGGCACAGCTGGGGCCCATGCGGGTGCCCATGGCTACTCCTTTGGTTTGGAGGAAGTGGGAGATTGGAAGGAGAAGTTGTTAAGAGTGAGGACCAGTTCAGTCAGTTGAAGGAGGGTGTCAGTGGAAGGGTGCTGGTTGGGTCAGCGGGAGAGGAAGAAGCGGAGGGCTTGGAGGCCTTGGTGATGGGGGATGGAAGTGTATAGGGACTGGATGTCTATCGTGAAGTTAAGGCTTTGGAGGCCGGGGAAGAGAAAATCATGGAGGAGGTGGAGGGCGTGGGTGGTGTCCCGAACGTAAATGGGAGTTCTTGGACTAAGGGGGAACAGGACAGTGTCGAGGTATGCAGAGATGAGTTCGGTGGGGCAGGAGTAGGCTGAGACAATGGGTCGGCCGGGGCAGTCAGGTTTGTGGATTTTGGGCAGGAGGTAGAAACGGGTGGTGCGGGGTTGTGGGACTATGAGGTTGGAGGCGGTGGATGGGAGATCCCCTGAGGTGATGAGGTTATGGATGGTCTGGGAGATGATGGTTTGGTGGTGGGAGGTGGGGTCTTGGTCAAGGGGGCAGTAGGAGGAGGTGTCCATGAGTTGGTGTCTAGCTTCAGCGGTGTAAAGATCGGTGCGCCAAACTACCACTACGCCTCCCTTGTCTGTAGGTTTGATAGTGAGGTTGGGTTTGGAGGGGAGGGAGTGGAGGGCTGCACGTTGCGAGGGTGAGAGGTTGGAGTGGGTGAGAGGGTTGGACAGGTTGAGGCGATCAATGTCATGACGGCAGTTGGATTTGAAGAGATCGAGGCCAGCATGGGGTGTCCAGGTGGATGGGGTGTGTTGGAGGCGGGAGAAGGGGTCGTCAGAGGATGGGCGAGAGTTGTGGTTGAAGAAGTAGGCGCGGAGGCGAAGGCAGCGGAAAGAAATGCTCGATGTCTAGCCGCGTGTCGAACACATTGATCCGGGATCTGGTCAATGATAATCAGTGGATAATGATGATTGGGGATTCAGCAATCAGAATGACTTTAGAGAGAAACACTACCATGCTGAAGACTGTCATTTCTTGTTTAGGTGGGTTTGGATAATGATTTCTAGCAATGCTTGACAGTTTTAAAATTAGTTTTATTTTATATTTGCTGAATTATGCTAATGAGGTAAAGGAGACATTTTAACTCTAACACGTCTCCTCCTGGAGCCATTTCACATTTTGTACTTACTTGTTTTGATTTGCATTTAGATACTAGTCAGAAATGGGCAATCAAACAAGTAGTGAGCTTCAATTTACCATAAATGGAGATGTAATAATTAATGTGTCATTATTAAAAGATTGGATTTTTTCTTTAAATTAATCCTAAATACACACAAACATTGCTAGATGATGCAGTTAGCAGAAAATGTTCAGACAAAGTAATTGTTCCAACTGTTGATAAGCCACAGGACATCATGGTCTGCCAAGATCCAACTCAAGAATAAAGCTTATTGTCTGTAATTTGTTCAAGATTAGTTATTAAGGAGTTAATGTCTTCCATAAACCATGGATGTGAACTGAGATGCTATTATTCAAAGATGCAATTTTACATCAATCAATAAGCTGACAGTAGCCTGACCAACAATAGCATGATGTAGAAGTGGATACTGCAGATGTTGAAGATTAGAATCAAGGTTAGAGTGGCGCTGGGAAAGCACAGCAGGTCAGCAGCAACCGAACAGCAGGAAAAATCAACATTTCGGGCAAAAACCCTTCTTCAGGAATGAATCCCAGCCTCATTCCTGATTAAGTGCTTTTGCCCGGAACGTCAATTTTTCCTATTCCTTGGAAGCTGCCTGACCTGCTGTGCTTTTCCAACACCACTCTAATCTTGTCAACAATAGCATGATATCCACCAAAAGAGCTTAAATACAGAATCACAGGAAAGGCACATTGCTTCTGTGGTAAGGTTTTGAACCAGCATCCTTGTCAAAGAAGGGTACCAAGAATCAGTTTTATTTAAACTGATGAACTGTCAGAAATGGTAAAGTCTGTCTTAAACTGATACAACCTTTTACTCTTGTACTGATTATAGCTTTTTCTGGTTCCAAAGGTAATGAGTTATTTGTAATATCTGTGCATTCGATGTATTTGATAATGAGGCCTTATGCAAACTACGCCCGCTGTTCCCCCCTCCCCCATACCAACCACTGCACCGCCCTCCACTTGCCTTATATAATTGGTACTTTGTGCTCAATATTACAAGGAGCCAGGCTGCTCATGCCCCAAAATAAAAAGTCAGTCAGTCAACCCAGAGAAGAAAAGCAAAGAGGTGAGTGTTATTGTCAAGGTGATTACGTAGTGATAGTGTCAGTGCATTGGTAATCCAAAGCCCCAGGCACGTGCTCTGGAGACTTGGATTCAAGGCTCACAATGGCAGACAGTAAAATTGAAATTCAATAAAATGTGGAATTAACAGTGATCAAGAAAACATTGTTGTAAAATTCTGTCTGACTCCCCATTTCCCTTTCAGGAAGAGAATCTACTGTTTTATTTGGTCTACACATGACTTGGACAAACAGCAATGCAGTTGATTTTCAAGATCCTCCTGAAATGATCTAGTAAGCAGCACAGTTGTATCAAACCACTGGAAAGTCTCAAAAAAAAGGAATGATACCGACAAATTATCACTGGAAATGAAAAATATAGAGTTGTCAACGCCACAAAATCCTCATTACCAAAATGAGGGCTTGTGCCAAAACTGACTACAGATTAGTCAAGCAATAGCCTAACAGTCATACTCACAGAAGCATACCTTCCAGACAGCATCACAGACACTACTAACATCATCCCTGGGTATGTCCTATTCCATTGTCGGGACTGATCCAACACGGATGGTAGCACACAAGTATACAGTCAGGAAGTTGTCTTGGGCATCCTTAACATTGACTCTGAACCTAATTAAATCTCGTGGCATTAGGTCATGCTTGGTCAATTCAACCTCCTTCTGATTACAAAACCAAAAGATCTGCAGATGCTGGAAATCAGAAAACATGAACAGAAATTGCTGGAAAAGTTCAGCAGGTCAGGCAGCATCTGTGGAGAGAAAGCAGTTAATGTTTCAGGTCCAGTGACCCTTCTTCAGAACTGACTAATAGCTGGGAGAAAGTTGTTTTTTTGGGCAAATGATAGGATGGGGGGGGGGTGGGGTTAAGGAGTAAACGATAGGTAGAGGTAGAACCCAAACAGAGAGAAGAACAAAGAGACCTTAAAGTGCAGGTTCATAGCTCCTCGAAAGTGGAGTCTTAGGTAGATAGGATAGTGAAGAAGGCATTTGGTATACTAGCCTTTATTGGTCAGTACGTTGAGTTGGGAGGTCATGTTGTGGCTGTACAGGACATTGGTTAGGCCACTTTTGGAGTATTGTGTGCCATTCTGGTCTCCCTCCAATCGGAAGGATGTTGTGAAACTTGAAAGAATTCAGAAAAGATTTACAAGGTTGTTGCCAGGGTTGGAAGATTTGAGCTATAGGGGAGAGGTTGAATAGGCTGGGGCTGTTTTCCCTGGAACATCGGAAGCTGAGGCGTGACCTTGTAGAAGTTTATAAGATCATGACGGACATGGATAGGATAAATAGACAAGGTCCAGAACTAGAGGGCATAGCTTTAAGGCAAGGGGGGAAGATTTAAAAGGGACAAAAGGGGCAACTTTTTCATGTAGAGGTTGATGCATGTATAGAAAGAGCTGCCAAAGGAAGTGAGGGAGGCTGGTACAATTACAACATTTAAAATGCATCTGGATAGGTATATGAATAGGAAGGTTTTAGGAGGATATGGGCAAAGTGCTAGGAAATGAGACTAGATTACATCTCTATGGCTCTGTGACTCTAAGAACTGTTTAACAGAAAACAGTCAGCCACAGTGAATGAATGGCTGCTAATAGATGTTATTAGTGGCTAACAATGGGAAATGTGTCATAGTAGGCCAGGTGGTAAAAAGGCTTGGTGTGTGAGATTTGGGGAAAAGTCATGGGAGAAGGTGTCTCAAGTTCTAAAATTCTTGAGCTCAGTATTGAGTCCAGAATGCTATAAGATTACATAGATCATAGAACATAGATCAGTACAGCACAGGAACGGGCCCCACAATGTGGTGCCGAACATGACACCAAATGAAACTAATTCCTTCTGCCTGCCCTTGGTCTATATCCGTCCATTTCTTGCATATTTATGTGCACATCTAAAACTCCCTTAAGTGCCCTTATTCTATTTGCCTCCGCCTCCACCTCCACCCCTGGCAGTGTGTTCCAGAGTCCTACCACTCTCTGTGTAAAATACTTGTCCCTCATATCTGCTTTGAAATCTCCTCCCCTCAATTTAAATGCATACTCCCTAATATTGGACATTTCAACTCTGGGAAAAAGATTCTGACCATCAACTCTATCTATGCATCTCATACTTTTATTGACTTCTATTAAGTCTTCCCTCAGCATCCACCACTCCAGAGAAAACAACCTGAGGTTTCCTAGCCTCTCTTTATAGCTTATACCCTCTAATCCAGGAAGAATCCTGGCAAACCTCTTCTGCACTCACTTCAAAGCCTCCGGTAATGTGGCAACCAGAATTGAATGCAGTGCACTACATGTGGTCTAACCAAAGTCTTATAAAGCTGCAACATGACATCCTAACTCTTGGACTCAATTCCCTGTCCAATAAAGGCAAGCATGCCACATGCCTTTTTTATCACCTTATCTACTTGCACTTTCAGGTCACTTCCCAAAAGAAAATGAGGTGCTGTTCTTCCTGCTTCCAGCTTCACTGGAGCACTGCAGCAAATCTGTGACAGAGATGTTGGCCAGGGGACAAGATGGTATGTTGAAGTGGCAGGCAACTGGAAGCTCAGGGCCTTTTTCACAGACAGAACATAGGTAATCTGCGAAGCGGTCATCTAATCTATCCTTCGTTTTCCAATGTAAAGGAGACCACATTGTGGGCAACAAATACAATTGTGTGAAGTACAGGTAAAACACGACTTCACCTGGAAATTGTGGGGGAGGCGTTGGATACTAAGGAGGAAGGAAGTAAATGGACAGATGCTAGACCTTTCGTGGAGCTGTTGGGGTGGGGGGAGGGGCTTTTGGGAATGAACAAAGAGTGGACCAGGGTGTCCTTGTGGAAGCCTGCCAAGAGCAGAGAGGGGACTTTGTGTCTAATGGTGACATCTTGCTAGAGGTGGCAGAAATGGCCGCTGATTATCCTCTGGATGTGGAAGCTGGTAGGATGGTAGGTGAAGACAAGGGGGACCTTATTGCTGTAGTGGGAGGGAAAAGGGAGGTGATGGCGGAAGTGTGGGAGATGGACTGGACCTGGCTGAGGTGCCTGTTAACCACATTACTGGGGAATCCTTAATTGAGGAAGAAAGTGGACATGTCAGAGGCTACCTTGCCAAAGTTGGCATCGTCAGACTAAATGCAACTGAGGAACTCGGAGAATGAAATACAGGAAGTCGAGCATGTGTGGATGTATAGTGCAGGTAACTATGGGAGTCGGTGGTTTGTAATGGATATTTGTGACCAGCTTATCCCCAGAAATAGAAACAGAGATGTCAAGGAAGGGAAGGGAAGAGTCATAGAAGGATCAAGTGAAGGTGAGAGCAGGGTGGAAATTGATCCACTCCAACTCAGATCCAACCCTGACTTCATAATTAAGCCTGCTGATCAGAGTAGAGCTGGTGTTATCTGGTGGACTGACCTCTACATTGCAGAAACTAAGCATCAGCTCTAAGATACCTCCTCCTATCTCCCCCGGATCATGACATCACCACAGAACATCAGACCATTGTGTTCACTCTGGTCACTAGCTTCATTTTATTTGGTGATCTCACCCTGCTTGCCTCTGAGCTGACAGCCTCCCAACCTGCAAAAAGAGGACTGTCCAGTCAGATCTATTGTTTCTGCCTGTTCCTGCCCCACACAATGCAGCCCTTCCTACATCAACTCAGTTTTCTCTCCCCTTGTCCAGTCCCTTCCTGCTTATATCCATGATTCCTCTGACACTTTACATCAGTCTCAGAATTTTCAGTTTGCGGGGTCCAGCTGTCTTCTCTTTACCATGGATGTGCAATCCGTTTACACGTCCATCTACCATCAGATTGGTCTCAGGCTTCGTCTTGGAAAAAAAGCCTGAACCATCCCCATCCACCCTCACTTTCCATTGCCCGGTTGAACTCGTCCTCATTCTGAACAACTTCTCTTTTAACTCTCATTTTTTTCGAGTTCAGAGGGGTAGCCATGGGTATATACAAGGGTGCCAATTATGCCTGTATGTTTATGGAGTAAGGGGAAGATTCTTTGATCCAGTTCTACTCCAGTCTTCATCCACAACTCTTTCTCTGGTATATCGATAATATAATTGGTGCTCCTTCCCTCTCTTGTTGGAATTGGGAAAGTTTATCAAGTTTCCTGCCAATTTCCAACCTGCGCCCACCTTCACCTGGTCCATCTCTGACTCTAGAGAATAGGTTCAGTGTTCCCATTCTTCAACTTTGACATCAAATGCATAATATAGGCTAGTTTTTGACAGTTGCATGATGGCTCAGTGGTTAGCACTGCTGCCTTATAGCGCCAGGGACCCAGTTTCAATTCTACCCTC
Source organism: Hemiscyllium ocellatum (assembly GCF_020745735.1). NCBI lineage: Eukaryota > Metazoa > Chordata > Chondrichthyes > Orectolobiformes > Hemiscylliidae > Hemiscyllium > Hemiscyllium ocellatum. The sequence goes on along the minus strand of NC_083404.1, from coordinate 113,303,731 downwards.
TGATGACTGTCTGTGTGAAGTTTGCACATTCTTGCTGTGTCAGTGTGGGGATTTCTGCTGGGTGTTCTGGTTTCGTCCCACAGCCTAAAGATGTGCAGGCTAGGTTGATTAGTTGTGGGAAATGCTGGTTTACAGGGATTGAATGGAATGCTGTTTGGAGTAATTGCATGAGCCTGGATGGCCTATTTCCACACTGTAGGAGTTCTTGCTGACACCCGTTCTCTAGCCTATTTCATTCAGTCAGCAGTCCTGAAAGTAAACAGCAGTAAAAAGTCCAAAGCTTCGCCTGCAACCACTACTTGCATTTATATAAAACTTTTAACATAATGAAATAACCCAAAGCCACAAAGAAGGATTATCAGACAATATAATTGCCAAAGGAGGATGCGTTAGGGCAGGTGATGAAAAGCATGGAGGAGAAAGAAAGAAAGTGGAATTTGGGAACTCCAGACCTTCGGAATTAGTGCCTAAACAGTTGAAAGCACAGCTATTACTGGTGAGGCAAAGCTTCATGGCTGGAGACAGACACTGATATAGGGAGATAGAAGACCATGGAGAGATTTGTTCACTAATAATAGAGATTTAAATTTCAAAATGTAAAGACTTCAGGACAAAATATTAAGTGAGAAAATTAGAAGTGTAAAGCATAACAGAAAAAAATGGTGAACTATGCCTTGATAAAGTGAATTTAGGCACGTATTTGTCTGCACTGATAGTGTAGTTTATTGATGTGTGTGTTTTGCTCATTGACCTGACCTTGAATTAAATACAACACCACTAAAGTAAACTGCTTGAATCTGGTCCTGAAAACTCTGTTTGTGGATCCAAGCTGTTTTAGGCGTGTGCAGTTAATAGTGTGAAGTATCCTTTGATGATCAGTTCTCACCTTCCCTTCCACCCCATGTGAAGGCATTTTAATGCTAATGAACCACACCATCATCTAAACCATGTGATCTCCTACTTATTACTCAAGTGCTCATTCTTGATGTGAAATCCTGGATGGTGAGTACTGCAGACCATTCAATTGTGAGAAGATCATTCCAATGCTCATCTTCAAAGTCCACATAGGAACTCATCTATTTCAAGAGCAGCAGCCTCTAGCACTTACTGATGCCTCTACTCTGCTAAGCTCAGTTCCAAATAGATTCTCAGGGAGGTAAGGTCTGTATTTGGCCTCAAAATATTTTGCTTATTGTTAGGTCTTTCTGGTTTTGCTTTGGTTTTCCCAGATCCCAAATTAATGAGTTTTATAGGTACCTCGGGTTAATCAACAAGCAATTGGAAAAATAATGGGAAATGAATATGTGTTGGCACAAATCTGCTGAATGTTTCTCCTTTATGTTGACAGACATATGCCATACAGTGAAGGATGAGAAGCAGGAGGCTGGAAGAACACAGCAAGCAGGTAGCATCAGGAGGTGGAAAAGTCAGTGTTTTAGCTGTAACCTTTCTTCAGACCCCTGAAGAAGGGTTACACCGAAAATGTTGACTTCTCAACCATTTGATGCTGCCTGAGAGGCTTGCTGTGTTCTTCTAGCCTCCTGAATGTCTACCTTGGAGTCTAGCATCTGCAGGTTTATTTTATCTCGAGACAGTGAAGGATAGCACACAAATTCAAAATCTTATAATTGTTCAACATCACCCAACCTGATGCAGGGCCATAAAAACAGACAAAAAAAAAGTTTTTACTAATTAATTCCTTTTAATGATTGTCTTAAAAGGGACAGTAATGTTTATTACGGGAACATATAGTTTAAGGCCTAGGCATCAGAAAACATGGGAGACAATGAGTGGGATGAAATAAATCAGAGTTGAGAGTGTAGTGCTGGAAAAGCACAGCAGGTCAGGCAGCATCTGAGAAACAGGAGAATCGATGTTTCAGGCATAAGCCCTTCATCATGAGAATTGACGTTTTGGGTATGATGAAGGGCTTATGCCTGAAACATCGATTCTCCTGTTTCTCAGATGCTGCCTGACCTGCTGTGCTTTTCCAGCACTACACTCTTGACTCTGAGCAGTCCTCATTTTTTCCCTCCATGAAGTAAATCAGGGTTCATTAAAATTAAATGTTAAGAGTTAAGATGGCTTGTTGAATATTTATTTAGTTTGCCCCTTTTTAAAAATTCTTCAATGGGATGTGGGCATCACTGGCAAGGCCAGAACATGTTGCTGATCCTGAATTGACCTTGATCTGAGTGGCTTGCTCGGCTATTTTGGTGGACAGTCAGTGTTAACCATGTTGCTATGGACCTAGTGCCATTTATAGGCCAAACGAGATAAGGATGACAGATTTCCTTCCCTAAAGAATATAACTGAACCAATGGGTTCTTCTTACAAAAGCCAACACTTTCCTGAAATAGGGATGTTCCCATAGGCCTGTAGCTGCTGGTCAATCAGAGGCCGGCAGTCACTAAGAATGGCAGCACACTTTGAAGATTAGGGCTATAATGGAGCCGCAATATGGACGACCTGAGCATAGGGTAAAGTAAATGACTTTCTGGTGGGGTGAAATCATAGGGAGGGAGTCATGGGGAGAGTTAGGGCAAGGATCAGAGGTAATGGATTTGGCTTTCAAAATGCCATGCCCCAACTCCCATCTATATCTGTTTTTGTAACTCATGAGGGTTGACACTTTCTCATCTACTGACAGTAGTGATCATAGAAGTAATAATTGACCTCTTAACATGCTTGAATTCAAGCGAGTTAGAAAGATCAACTTTACCTCTATGGGTCTTCTCATCCAAATCTTAATTTCTGAGGTTTACGCTATCTTGCCACTAATAAACTGCCCTATTAAACATTTTTCCCATTCTACTGTATAATACTGTCTTACTGAGATTTGAACCCATATCCTCAGAGAATAAATTTGGATGAGGTGTTCAGTGATATTACCACTATGCCACCAACTCCCTAACCTATAAGTGCTGAAGTTTCCCATGGATGTCAGTATCCTGATGTTGGTACCAAATGGAAGGACTGAGCCAGCACTTACTGGCTACATTCCTGGTGGCATAATGCTCCTGCAAGCCATCACTTCATTGATTGTCTCTGCACTTGTCCTTTTAGAGACAGGCTCTCAATAATGCTGGTCCAAATAGCAAGCAATTCTGGAGGCTTGACAAACACCACCATCGGGAATCATGAGGGGATCATTCTTCAATATGGAGTCAACACAATATTTAAAATTAAACACAATTACAATTAAATTCTATAACTTAAACTTATTGAAGATAACGGTCTTTGGGCCCTTGAAGGTTTTTTTCTTACATTGTCTGGGCCGCAGATGAAGCCTTTAGTGTCAATGGCTCCCCTCTGGGCAGATCCACGTTCTGTCACAGGGATACTGTTTACATGGTTACAGCCAGGCCTCCTCAAATGGGTGAGGTTCCTCAAATTATTATAGTTCTGGATGGATACTCCAAGTCATTAGGCTCCTGGGTAAGGAAGGAAGGAAGGAAGAACTGGCTCCCCTTCTTCACTCACTGTCCCCCAACGGTTGGGCACAGCACGTTTAATTTGGAAAGGATTCCTCCCTTGCAAATGTCTTTTCCCAAACTAATGAATTTATATTTCAAAAGGAGCTAATTTAACCAGGCTTTCCTCAGATAACAAAAGAGTGAGTTTAGTTGTTACCAAATGTGGAAAGAATTAATTAAACAACAGGCATGAATAAATTAGGAATGAAAATAGTTCAAAAAGATTAAAATACAACCAAACTGATAAACAGTTGATTTTGAGATTGTTGGCTTGGCAGGTTTTGGTGAAATCATTTGGTTCTGTTTCCTTTGGTGGTGGTTGACTGGTAGCCCTCCCTCAGAATGAGTGAATCCTTCTATTGCACCATTTCCTTTTGTCTGACTTGTTGGCTACTAGCACTCAGAGTTAAAGAATCCTTTTAGTGACAATGCAGGAGTGATTAGTGGGTGATTATTAGCCTGCGACCATCATAGCATTCGAACCCAGGAGTGCACACACATGCCTCAGTTCATCAGCACACCTTCCTTTCACTAGTACACCTTCACCCACTAGCGCACACAGACCAGGGTTGCAACCTGTTTTAATCCCTTTTCCTGAAAGGGAAAAACACAAACATTGCCTACAAGAGGTGGCCACCTTTTGATATTTAGCCTCTTTATTATTTCTTCCTGTAGTGTCTGTCTCTGAGGTTTCTCTGACCCTCTACAAGTGCGACAGATCAGTCCCATTGTGAACTTTGATGGACAATACTGAAATCACATTCACAATCTGTTTTCATCTGTAGCAGTCCTCTTTGAAAGAACACATTTTAGAATCAAAGGTTAACAATATTCCTAAGACTTCAGAGTTCCAATCCAATGGCATAACAACAAAGAGATGGTGAGCTTCCCAGAAGGTGGGAGGTTCACTCTGGTATGCCCCAGACCTACAAAGATCCAACTTAATTAGTATCAATTGGCAGACATCTGAGCCCCTGTTTCTGCATGAGAATCTTTCTTGTTGACAGGAATCCATCAGGAAGTCTTACCAAGCTCCTATCTATTCTCTTGGTCCCCCTGCCATTTCCAAATCTACAATCATGACCCAGGAAGATTCAGCTCTTCATGTCTGTGCAGGATACTCAATGGGAGTTCAATTCCATGCTTTCACTGGTATTTATTAAAGGGCTTCTACATTTCACCCTGTTTGTGCCAACTGTTCCGCTCATCCCTGAAGACATTACATTAGAATACACCCAACCCCCCACCATTCTTGACAACCCTTGATAGCTGAGGAAACTTAGTTTCCAAGTTAAAGAGATGATGACAATTGGATTAAAGCAAACATACTGATTTTACAAACATAAATGACAGAAGCCTGTGTGACAGGTTCCCCCAGTCACCTCAGTTCAATAGATCCATTCCTGTAAAATGGACCAATATAGAATGCTGATACTGATCAAGATGTTTTATATAGAACCATGGATACCTGATGTGAGTTAGAGGAAGAGGGGGTTTTCAAAACTAGGAGGCACATTTTTAAGGTGAGAGGAGAGAGATTTAAAAAAGACATGAGTGGCAAAGTTTTTACCAGAGGCTGGTTCGAATGAACTACCTGAGGAATTGATAGATGCAGGTACAATTACAATGTTTAAAAGACATTGGATAGATATATGAATAGAAAAGGTTTGGAGGGACATGGGCCAGAAGCAGGCAAGTGAGACTCGTTTAGTTTGGCATAGACTAGTTGAACTGAAGGATCTGTTTCCATGCTGTATGACTCAATGGCTCTATATAGAATCTAAATCAGGATTTTACCCAGAAATGGAAACTCAGTGTTTATTATTATTGTGAGATTGGAGATTAGATGACAGCTTCATAACTTATTAATGCTTATGTTTTCATTGCTATAACCTGTTTGGATATTATATTTATCAGAGAAAGGATAACCATCACTTGATGCATTCCTGTGCTAATCACTATCTGGTGACCCCTGCTGGAAGTATGCTTGTGTTGATATTGGTGACACATGATCAATATTGATTGTGAAGCCTCCACGGTCAAATAGTCTTCCAACTATCACAACATAGAATGGACCAACTGGAGAAAAAGATAAGATATGGGAGGCAATTTTACTTCATTCATGGTTTGTGGATGTCACTGGGTAGGGTAGTATTTATTGCTCATCCCTCACTGTCCTTGAGATAATGGTGGTCTGCTTCCCTCTTCAACTTCTGCAGTCAATGGAGGTTAAATGCATCCACAGTGCTGCCAAAAAAGAAATTCCTGAGAATTAGTGGTATTAGGTGAATTTCCCTTGCAGTGGACCAATTGGGATGACAGCTTGAGTGGTCTCCTTCGGTGCTGTAACTATTTTATGGTGTGTGACAAGGTTTCAGATGGTAAGTCTGCGAAATTATCCTAAGAAAGATGGGAAAGGTTATAAGAAAGGAGGAGGAATAAAATGAATTTAAAAAGTATTTGGCATACATTAAAAATAATAGTCACAGCTCAACAACAGCTATTGCTGTGTAAAATATTTTTATTTATTTTCATTGCACACCAGCACAACATTGTGAAGTCAGAGGGGTTCAAGTGAAAAGCAAAATTAAGGCATGAATTGGGAGATAAAGTCACACACCTTTTTTGAAATTCAAAAATATACTTTATTCATAGAAACTCTTTGGTACCTGTACAGTTAATGGAGCCGTTCAGATCTATTCTGTCTTAACTTACAGAGATCAAATTAAGTCTTTGATGTTCACTATTCTCTATATTTGTAGTCAACCTCTTGGCATTTAGCTGAGGCATCAGAAGGGCCCAATTACTGAATGGACCCCCATTATTCTTCAGTAGAAGGATCTTACACAGTGGTGCTTGCCCACTGCGCCATGGCGGCAGCTGCCCAAGCTTCAGCACGTCTCTCAGCACGTAGTCCTGCTCTTTGGAATGTGCCAGTTTTTAACATTCAGTCAGAGTCAACTGCTTCATCTAGAAGACCAACAAGTTTCAGGAAGACCAAATAGAGTCTTTGACCAAGTTGATGGTACTTCACACATAGTTGATGTTCGTGTCAGTGTACATCCTGGGGAATAAACTGTAGAACACGGCATCCCACATCACAGAGCTGCTTGGGACGAACCTCGACAAGCACCATTGCATTCCCCTTCAAAGGCGTGTTACAGAAGGAGGTGTGTGACAGTCTTGTCCCCTCCACAGCCGTTTTGAGGGGAGTATGCGGTGGTGCAGAATGTTCAGGCATGCATAAAGGATCTCACAGGCAGTGCCCTTCTCACCACCTGCCAAGCAATGCCCTGATGCTTGTTTGAAAGTTCTGGTGATGAGGCGTTCTGCCATAATCACTTTGACAGTCTGCTCAGAGAACCGCTCGACAGGATCCACTCTCTCATTTTCATGTAGGGTCTCAAGGACGCTACATGCTGATCACTTCCTGATGGATTTAGGGTCAAAAATGTTTTTCTTCACAAATTTCTCCCCAAAGGACAGTTAATACAGAACAGTCCAACTACTTGGAGCATTCTGCGTCAGTGAGGCCAGACCCATCCTTCGCAACACAAGTAGAACCTCAGTATGTAGTGACACTTGGTCTTTGCATACCAGGGATCCACAAACAGCTTGATGTAGCCACACACAAAGATGACCACCAGGGTAAGGGAAGTATTGGGTGTGTTTTGTCCCCTCTTTGTCCAGATCATTGTACATGGATGCCTTTGGATGCGATCCATATTTGATTTCCACATGAAGTGAAATATGGCCTGGTTGACAGTGACAATGCAGGTTTGGAGGATAGGCCAGACCTGTGCCACATGCACCAACACTGAGAGTACCTCACATCTGATGACCAGATTTTTACCTGCCATGGAAAGCGGCCGGTGCTCCCATCTGCCCAGTTTCTGTCTCACTTTAGTAACATGCTCCTCCCAAGACTTGGCACACACCCCAGCCCCTCTGAACCAGAAACCCAGAACCTTCAGGTGGTGTGTCCTGACAGTGGAGGGATAAAGGATTGGTCAGTCCAGTTTCCAAAGAGAATGGCATTGTTCTTCCCTCGATTTACCTTGGTCCCGAAGCCCATTCAAACTGGTCATAGATGCACATGAGTCTGTGCACTGACTGAGCAGAAAATAGCGACGTCATCCATGTACCTGTAGGATCCTGCTGCCAGGAATAGTCACCTCTCTCAGGCTCACATCCTCCCTGATGGACCCTGCGAATCACTCTATAAAACACACAAACAAAGCAGGAGACAGGGCAGCCTTGCCTGACTCCACAACTGATTGAAAAGCTTCCTGATTCCCACCTGTTGTTTGAAACTACACTAACAATGCTGGTATTGAGCAGCCGCATCCAATTGCAGATTCCCACCCCAAAGCCCATTTTGGACAGAACATCTCTCATGTCCATGTGCGATATTCTGTCAAAGGCTTTCTCCTGTTCCAGGCTGATGAGGCAGGTATCCACCCCTCTGTCCTACTTATAGGCAATCGTATCCCTGAGGAGTATGAGAATCTCTGTGAGCTTCCTGTCAGGTACAGCACATGTTTGACCAGGGTAGATCACCGATCTCAAAGCAGACCTGACCTGGTGGGAAATGACCTTTGACAAGATTTTGTAACCCACATTTAACAGTGAGATTGGTCACCAGTTTCTGAAGCTCTACATCCCTCCCTTCCGCTTGTAGATGAAGGAGAGGAACCTTTCCTCATGGATTCACTCTCGGTATCTGCTGGGAGTATACTGTCATACACCTCCAGCAGGCCGATCAAATTCTGTGGAGTAGAATAGGACTCAAACAGTAAGCCATCATTTCTGGGAGTTGTATTCTTTTCAAAGGACTTGAGGGCACGGTCACCTTGACCAGAGAAAGCGGCTGGTCCAACCTCTCCCGCGTGCTGTCATCTAAAACCTCCATGATAGAGGACAGGATCAACTGAGAGGCCATACAGTCAGTGGGCTTCATGACACATAATTAATACACTTGAAAATCTACCAGTTGAATTGGTTCTCCTGCTGATTGCGATACACTGCAAGCTGGATCTGAAACAGCACAGTAGTATTTAAAATGACTGCGTTTTTAAAAGCTCTTTATCTATGATGAGATCATTGCGAGCTCAGCCTGCATTCATTCCTCATCTATCTCACTCTCTCACACACACACCACACACACCACACATACCCTTCAATTTTAAAGGGGATAAGAACAATAAAAGCTGAAAAACTCAACAGATCAAGCAGCAACTGCGGGAAAAAGAGTTAGCACTACAGGTTTCATTAGGTCATCGACTTGAACTGTTGACTCTATGGAGAAAACGTTCCGTTCTGTTATTTGATGATTGAGAGGAGACTGATGGGACTGTAATTGGCCTGACTTTCTGCTTTTCAGGGACGCCACATGTTGAATGGTCCAAAGGAGCCTCATTTAAATGGTATGAGCAGATGCAGTCTTCAGTTTGTACCCAAACTCACTCCAACTGGAGGACCACCTGTAAAGTATTTCTGTTATGGATATATTTGGAGAAGACTATTTAGATCCCATCTCATTTCATGATAAATTACAGAATCTGAAAAACTAACAGGAGTCGGCCACTAAGCCCTCGCACTGTACCACTATTCAATTACATTGTGACTGATCTGCACCTCAACTTAGCGAATGTTTCTTTTCGATATTTGCCTTTGTCAACATTAGCACTCATGCATTAAATGATTAGGTTTCAAATTTTTATGATTAACTTTATGACAGGTTATATGTGGATACAAACAAAACAAAGCTAAATTTGTACCTTAATTGTCAATAGTTACAGTTGCTAAAGAAAATCGATTAATGGATATTTGATGCACTGAAATTCAAACAGCCTCCTTAACCAAATTCTAAAAATTCTCTTAATCAAACGGTCTGGTGTTTAATATGGAGAACACTTGATGTCTCAATTGGACACTTACCTAAACTCAAAGTGTGGTGTGTACATTTTTGCAGAATTCAACATATTCAAAACAATAGAGTATGTTAATGAATAAAGATACATAGAAATATTTCATAATGGTTAAAATAAAAAAGGTAAAGATAGTAATTGTAATATATAAGCAAAACTTGTTTTGCAAACAACTGAAAATATTTTTTAAAAATTAAAAAAAACAGGCTATTGAAGATTAAATTTACCAGGAGACCATAATGCATAGTAGTACACCTTAAATTTCTTTGATGGCTAACAGGAAAAATCTGGATTTCCTGTACATCTGAACCACCAAGATTAGCAAGAAAAATGTTTGATTCTTGGATCTTGCTGTGTTCTTCAACATTAACTGGAGTCACTGTGACTATATTTATGGTGCTCTGGCAAGAAAATAAAGATATAAACTGGAGATTGCTTTTTTGATTGCTATAGATACCGGAATAGACCATTTAGCCCCGGAGAATACTGTGCCCTTCAATTTGTCATGACTGATATGTACCTGAACTCCATTTATCTGTCTTTACTTTATATTTGTCCGGACTATTTCTCCCCAGTAGTTGCATAATGTGGAAGGCTGCTAACATTCAATTTCCCTTGCTACTTAGTCTTACCTCAGCCAGTTAGCTACCCATATAGATAATTTTCAGTTTACATTCACTTGCCTTCATATCATGATGCATCAGAACCCCAAATCTAATGGACATCTAAAACTTGTAATATTAAAACGTGTTTTAAAAAGGCAAAAGTGACTACACTTGGAAATTATATGGCTGCCTGGACAGATGGATAGAGAAAGAGAGAAACCGTTGCCCATTATAGCCAAAACATGCCCCTTGAAAGTGGAGCCGCAGGTAGATAGGATAGTGAAGAAGGTGTTTGGTATTCTTTCATTTATTGGTCAGAGTATTGAGTACAGGAGTTGGGAGATCAGTTGCGGCTGTACAGGACATTGGCGGGATTTGGCGGTATATGGGCTGAGTGCTGGCAAATGGGACTAGATTGGGTTGGGATATCTGGTCGGCATGGACAGGTTGGACTGAAGGGTCTGTTTCCATGCTATGACTCTATGACTCTAAACTGAAAGCAGACTAGACTCTGATCTCTTGTGACTGCAAAGATGATGAGGGGCTGATAAACCTCTGCACAACCGCAAGCCATCCATGTGTTGATTATGTCCCAAACTGTGTTTTCTGTTTGGAAAATGCACATGTTCAGGGATTAAAAAGCCAGTTTCAACTCCACTGCAGTAACTGGTGGAGATGGTGTCTGATTCAGGTGGACTGACTGGGGAGTAGATTCGGTGGTGAATGTTAGGAACACTGAAGATGATGGGTATGAGCATTGATGGATACAGGAGACCCAGAGAGGAGGTAGTGCCTCCTTATCCTTTCACTGGCTGGACATGTTGGGCCAGTCTCCCCTGTACTGGATAAAATCCCAGTTCTGGCACCTTAACAGGCCATTAATTTGCCACTTAAAATGACTTAAATAGCCTACAGCAAAGGTCTGCCCCAATATCCATCATCACTGTTTGTGACATTGCATCAGGGTGTGGGAGGCAAGAGATAGCACTGCTGTAATACCATCCAATTCTAAGCTGCCTCCCTCCCCCTACAGTTATAAAATTTGCATTCATCAAACAATGTAGAAAATTATCTAGGTACTTTCAATTTTTAACAAAGTAATGTAAAGTTTATCCATGGTACCAGGAGGTGGGACTTACACAACAATAAGCTACGTCTGCACAGCCACATAACTTCTGACTTTATTATAACCTTGTCTCAAACAAGGACAAATGAATTGAATTTCTGATGTGAGTTGACAGTCGCTGCCTAGACATTTAAGAATCATTTGACCAAATGTGGCACCAAGGAGTCAGAGGAAAAAATGCAGATGATGGGAATTGCGGCGGGGGAATGGAGGCAAAGCTCTTTGCTAATTGAAGTCATACCTATTATAAAATTACAAAGTTGAAGTCCAATCATCTCAGGCCAAGGACATTATTGTGCAGGGGTTCCTCAGGGTAGTGCCCCATATGTATTATTCTTCAGCTGCTTCAATGTCCTTCCCTCCATCATAAGGTCAGAAGTGGGGGTGTTCACTGATACAATTCAAAATGTTCTGTTCCATTTGAAATATTGAGTACTGAAGCAAGCTTTGCACATGCAGCAAGCCTTGGACAACATTCAGGCCTGGGCTAAGAGTGTATTATAAAAATGCCAGGCATCCTGGGTGTCATTATTGACTAGGACTTATCACATTTGTTACTTTGGCCATAGGTGCAGGTCAGAGGCTTGGTATTCTATTATGAATAACTCCCCTCCTGTCTCCACAAAACCTGGCAACCACAAGCAAGATGCAAGTCAGAAATGGCACAGAGCACTTTTCACTTGTTTGGATGATTGTAACTCCAGCAATACTCTCAAATCACACCACCATGCAAGAAAGGCTAGCCTCTGGATTTATACACATCCACCAACCTAAACAGTTCATCTCTTCACCCCCAGAATATTATCAATAAGATGGAAGGTTTGTTTCAGAAGTAACTCCCAAACTATGGCCTCTGATCCCTATTGGGATAAAAACACAAGTTGCATGGGAACACCACCACCTCCCATTTCCTTTCCGAGTCACATGCCTTGTTGACTCTTTCCAGCATGGACCTAATGGTCCAAATGGCCTCCAACAATTTTAGAACTTGTAATAACATCATTGTTGCAGGGTGAAAGTTGCTAACTTTGGAAGTACATTTTCTTTTTTATATATTCACTCATGGCATGTAGTTATCAACTCTGGTCTCCAGCATCTGCAGTCCTCACTTTCTCCATGTAGGTATCACTGACTGGGTCAGCATTTATTGCCCTTGAGAAGGTGGTGGTGAACTGCCTTCTTGAACTGGTGCACTCCATGTGCTTTAGGTAGACCCAGAATACCTATATCATGCAAACAACCACAGTTCAAGACTATGTAACTACCCCATCTTTCTCAAGGACAATGAGGATTATGGCATCAGTTGCTGGCCTTACCAATGAAGCACAAGCCATAAATGAATGTGTTGAACCAGTTGTTCAAACAGATAATAAATAAAACTTAAAAAGAGAAGAGAAATTAGGGAAGACCGGACATTTACTCAACAATAAAAATAAACTTTTAAATACCTGGGCTCCTTTATTTTGTTAATGATAAATTCAATGCTTTCAAATATTCACTTATGTTGTAAAATCCTCATAATTAATCTAAATTTATACAAATCCATTTTCACTAGTAATAAACCAAAATATTGTTATGAAAGCTTTGTTCGTTATCAGCAAGTTTTGAGTAAAAGAGTTGGCCAAATCTTGAATATGAGGAGGAGAATAGTTATTTGACTTTTGACATTACAGGATACTGGTCAGCAAATTAAACAATGTCAATACATTGCTTTCTCCATCAATAATAGATCTGACATAGAAGTAAAATATAAGTAAAAATTCATTTGTCATTCACTAGTACAAAGAGTTATATTAGAACTAGAATATCTCATCACTTTATTGGCCATTGAACTCACTGCAGTTTATGGAGAGATTATCAAATCATTGACAGAGATCTTTGTTCTTTAGTTTCTGATACTGCATTGTATAGAGTTGTAAAGTACCAAAAGTCAGAATTTGATCAACTTTGAATGATGTTGATTGCTTAACAGAATAATGATATCTTTCAAACATCATAAGGTACCGTTCTACATGTATTACAACCGCTGTTTGAATCTGTTGAGCTCTCTGCAGTGCTGACTCCAACAGCTTGCCCAATAGAAATCATTAACTAATCACAGTTGTGAACACAGTGACGGTAATTTAGCCATGTGTATTATTTATAGTTCAAAACCATCTGTATGCAATAAAGGTCAAGGTAACTCTTGCCTCCATTTATTCAACAAAGATCTATAACCATACTACATAAACTCATATAGTGTTTCTCTATCAAGCAAGCTTAAAATTCTGACATAAAGTCATCTTATTGTAGAAACAATTTCAAATGGTGCTAAATTCATTAGAATAATCGCTGATCATGTTTAAACTCATAACAGATCTGACCCTCCTTTCCATCCAGAATACAATGTCCACTTTAGGTCACTTCTTTGCTTTAATGGTATTGAAGTTTTTGGATAAGTTCAGAGCAGGTGGGTGTGTGGGGAGGGATTGGAAGGGGCCAATACCATGGGAAAGAGACTAGGAAGGTTATTCTTGGATTTGGTGGCTGCAGGCAAGGGCAAAGTATAAAAACAACTGTAAAGGTGGGGGGGGGTCAAGAGTATCTGAAAGTGGGGGAATACAATAAAACTTGGATGAGAAGAGGAAGATTCATCCAAGATCTGGAGCAGCTTGGCTTCAAGGTAGAGGATATGGGTACCTCATATGTCAGAGACTGATGGGGAAAAATGGGAAGTGCAAGCTAATGTAGACAGAGAGGTCAGGAGAATGGCAAAACCTATGGTGTTCAGAGGAATGGCTATCAGTGAGGGGATTTGGATGTTTGGGGCTCACCAACATGTAGTTGCAAGCCATTGGTGAGGACCGCTCACTGTCACCATCCAACTCCCTGGAAATTGAAAGTCCACACCGGGGGGGTAAGTAGTGTAACCAGCACTTGGAGTAGTTCGTGGGATCAAGTGTCTCGACCTGTGAGGCAGGGAGCTGCAAGCCCTGCCAAAAAGAGGGCATTTAACAAGAAGTAACCTTCCATATAGACCCATTCACTGTTTAGGTCATGGAAGTGCATGATTCCTAATCCTTGGCCATTCTGATACATTGGTTTCTTATTTGCTGCACACCTCCCTGGCCCAGATATCACTAACCAACTCATTTATAACACTGCCTTTGGATATAGAGGCCAGGGCAAGAATAGGGATATTGTAGGACCAGAGTCAATGGTGTTAGGGTGACTCATTGCCCTCTATATACTTCACTTCATTGGCCAGCTGCAGAGCTGTTGTAGTAAGATGTTCCCAAACATTTTAACACAATCCTTCCCCTTGGTATGTTAGTATTTGGTTGATGGGGAGTGTAGGAGGCAGACCTGACAATGCTTCTTCTGTGGCATTGGTATTCTCATTCACAGAGTTTGAGAAGATGATTTCTGGTGGAGTATGCTGTTTTACCATGGGTGGTGGAGATGCTGGCTGTACCTACAAGACAAAAAAGAGATAAGGCATTGCAAGCCAATGGTTAGAAGTGGTGTGCACTGAATGAGACTTATATCAGTGTTAATATGAGATTTGTAGTGGAATGATGAATGGTGCTTACACAGATAGACCTGAATGTTTTGGTATCAGTGTAGGCACAATCCTGTTTTTTTCCCTGTAAGGGCCAAAGTTCTTCCTCATAAGGAATGAGGATCCTAAACTTTGCTCTGCCCTGTTAGAGGCTGTTTTTCTGTAATGAGAGACAGGGCAGAATTGAGTGAGAAAAACGTTTGTGGCACTGCTAATGTAAATCAACAAGAGATGTCCTGAGTGAGTGAGTGACTGAGCTATGTAGAGGGCATGCAGGGTGAGTGCTGTTGGGGATTGATGTGGGTGCCAACAGACAACTGACGGCTGAAAATGATAGAACATGAGTCTTGGTGGAAGATGGATGCAGCTGCAGAGACAGAGTGAGTTTGAGGTTCCAGAGAGGAGTGTCACACCTACTGATGTGGAAATGTTGTTGACCTTCTTGTGGCGCTGCTGGATCATGGAGATGGCACTAACCTGGATGGCGATCATGGATCAAGCTACCAGGGTGTGAGTGGCATGGCCTCGTCTGCTGATCCTGTAGGGACAGGACACCTGTCCTTTGCAGTATTCTCTTGACCAAGCCCTGTAGGTCCTTGCTGGAAAAATGTGGTGCCATCTTCCCTTTCTCATCACCTTCTGGGAAATTCCTTGAGTGATCAGAATGCTGCTTGACAGTGTGCACAATGGTCCTTTAAGTATACAAGTGGATACAAGTGAGACTGATCTTTTGGTAAATATGTGCTGAATGATGAGTGTTCTGGGAACATTGCATGGTAAGAGGGAGCTGAAATCAAATGTGAAGAACATCATTGGGGTTGGGTAGGTCGTTAATGAGGCATGTTCAGTAAGCTACAGTGAGAAATCTTGCTAGGCCTCAAGGAAGAAATCCCTCCAAAATAACTCAACACAACATAGCCAAAAATAAGTAAGATTCAGCTTATATCCTTCATTTTATAATGTTCCTCCATGGTTTCGTGAAAATACATCAATTATTTCGAAGTGAAATTGAATATTAGCCTTTATTGAAAGGAGAATTGTGTACAGAAGTAAGAAAGTCTTGCAAGAACCGTCCAGGGCCTTGGTGAGATCACAACTAGATCACTGTGTGCAGTTTTGGTCACGGTTTTTAGGGAAAGACATGGTCACATTAGAGGCAGTTCGCTCGGACAATATTTGAGATTATCTTATGATGAAAGATTCTAATGAGATTTAATATTGCTATGCAAACTCAACAGGGAAGTCAAAATAAATAGCTTTAAACAGAAGCATCAAAGTTAGGAGCAGGAATAGGCCATTTGATTCCTCAAGCCTGCTCCGCTATTCACTATGACCATGGCTGATCATCAAGCTTATGACCCTAATCCTGCACTGCTCCCTCACTCTTCCCCTCCCTCCTCCCCACCCCACCAAAGTCCTGTGTTCCTGAGTGTTTAAAACATGGAACTTGCTATCATAAGGAATAGTTGAGATAACTAACAATGAAAAGCTAAACAAACATGGGTTTATGTTGACCAAGTTAGATGAAGAAAGATGGGAGGAGTCCAATGTGCTGAGTAAAGAGTAGTATGCACATGCCCACAGCTGCCCCTATGCTGAAATACATAGTAATATGATTCATTTACTTAAGATAAGCAGGATCAATTTGATTGATGTCTACAAATAATGAACAGACTAGATTGTATTTATTTGGCAAATTATTTCCAATAGATTGGTTGAAGACATTTACGTAGTTTATTTGAGAGAATAAATATGTTAGAAGTTACTTTTTCCCCACAGAACAGAGGATCTATGAAATAACTTGTCATAGAGTCATAGAGATGTACAGCATGGAAACAAACCCTTTGGTCCAACCTGTCCATGCTGACCAGATACCCAAACCTAATCTAGTCCCACTTGCCAGCACCTAGCCCACATCTCTCCAAACCCTTCCTATTCAAACATCCACCCAGATGCCTTTTAAATGTTGCAATTGTACCAGCCTCCACTATTTCCTCTGGCAGCTTATTCCACACACACACCACCCTCTGCCTGAAAACGTTGCCCTTAAGGTCTCTTTTATATCTTTCCCCTCTCACCCTAAACCCATGCTCTCTAGTTCCAGACTCCTCCACCCCAGGGAAATGACTTTGTCTATTTATCCTATCCATGCCCTTCATGATTTTATAAACCTCTATAAGCTCACCCCTCAGCATCTGACAGTCCAGGGAAAACAGCCTCAGACTATTCAACCTTTCCTGAGAGTTCAAATCCTCTAAACCTGGCAACATCCTTGTAAATCTTTTCTGAACCCTTTTAAGTTTCATACCATCCTTCCAACAGGAAGGAGACCAGAATTGCATGCAATATTCCAACATTGTGGGCGGCACGGTGGCACAGTGGTTAGCACTGCTGCCTCACAGCGCCTGTAGACCTGGGTTCAATTCCCGACTCAGGCGACTGACTGTGTGGAGTTTGCACGTTCTCCCCGTGTTTGCGTGGGTTTCCTCCGGGTGCTCCGGTTTCCTCCCACAGTCCAAAGATGTGCGGGTCAGGTGAATTGGCCAAGCTAAATTGCCCGTAGTGTTAGGTAAGGGGTAAATGTAGGGGTATGGGTGGGTTGCGCTTCGGCGGGTCGGTGTGGACTTGTTGGGCCGAAGGGCCTGTTTCCACACTGTAAGTCTAATCTAATCAGTAGCCTAACCAATGTCCTGTACAGCCGCAACATGACCTCCCAACTCCTGTACTCAATACTCTGACCAATAAAGGAAAGCATACCAAATGCCTTCTTCACTATCCTGTCTACCTGTGACTCTACTTTCAAGGAGCTATGAACCTGCACTCCAAGGTCTCTTTGTTCAGCAACACTCCCTAGGACCTTACCATTAAGTGTATAAGTCCTGCTAAGATTTGCTTTCCCAAAATGCATCACCTCACATTTATCTAAATTAAACTCCATCTGCCACTTCTCAGCCCATTGGCCCATCTGATCAAGATCCTGTTGTATTCCGAGGTAATCTTTGCTGTCCACTACACCTCCAATTTTGGTATCATTTGCAAACTTACTAACTATACCTCCTATGTTCACATCCAAATCATTTATATAAATGATGAAAAGTAGTAGTCCCAGCACTGATCCTTGTGGCACTCCACTGGTCACAGGCCTCCAGACTGAAAAACAACCCTCCACCACCACCCTATGTCCTATACCTTTGAGTCAGTTCTGTATCCAAATAGTAATTTTCCCTGTATTCCATGAGATCTAACCTTGCTAACCAGTCTCCCATGGGGAAATTTATTGAACACCTTATTGAAGTCCATTTCAATCACGTCCACTGCTCTGCCCTCATCAATCCTCTGTTACTACTTCAAAAAGCTCAATGAAGTTTATGAGACATGATTTCCCATGCACAAAGCCATGTTGACTATCCCTAATCTGTCCTTGCCTTTCCAAATAGATCCCTCAGGATTCCCTCCAACAACCTGCCCACAACTGACATCAGGCTCATTGGTCTATAGTTCCCTGGCTCGCCCTTACCACTTTTCTTAAACAGTGGTACAATGTTAGTCAACCTCCAATCTTCCAGCACCTCACCTGTGACTATCGATGATACAAATATCTCAGCAAAGGGAAGGGCTTTTGGCCGAAACTTTTTTCCCTGCTCCTCGGATGCTGCCTGACCTGCTGTGCTGATCCACTAATTTATCTCAGTAAGGGACCCAGCAATCACTTCTCTAGCTTCCCACAGAGTTCTAGGGTACCCCAGATCAGGTCCTGGGGATTTATCCACCTTAATGCGTCTCAAGACATCCAACAAGTCCTCCTCTGTAATATGGTCATTTTGCAAGATGTCACCATCTATTTCTCCACATTTTATTTCTTCCATGTACTTCTCCACAGTAAATACTGATATAAAATACTCATTTAGTACCGCCCCCATCTCCTACGGCTCCACACAAAGGCTGCCTTGCTGAGCTTTGAGGGGCCCTATTCTCTCCCTAGTTACCCTTTTGTCCCTAATGTATTTGTAAAAACTCTTTGGATTTGACAAAGCTAATTCATGTCCCCTTTTTCCCTTCCTGATTTCCCTCTTACGTATACTCCTACTGCCTTTATACTCTTCTCAGGACTCACTAGATCTATCCTATTTATGCTTGACATATGCTTCCTTCTTTTTCTTAACCAAACCCTCAATTTCTTTAGTCATCCAGCATTCCCTACATCTACCAGCCTTTCCTTTCACCCTAACAGGAATATAGTGTCTCTAGACTCTCAATGTCTCATTTTGAAGGCTTCCCATTTTCCAATCGTCCCTTTAACTGCGAACATCTGCACCAATCAGCTTTTGAAAGTTCTCACCTAATGCCAGCAAAATTAGCCTTCTTCCAGTTTAGAACTTCAACTTTTAGATCTGGGCTATCCTTTTCCATCACTATTTCAAAACTAATAGAATTATGGTTGCTGGCCCCAAAGTGGTTCCCCACTGACACCTCAGTCATCTGCTCTGCCTTATTTTCCAAGACTAGGTCAAATTTTGCACCTTCTCTTGTAGGTACATCCATATACTGAATCAGAAAATTTTCTGGTGCACACTTAACAAATTCCTCTCCATCTAAACCTTTAACACTTTGGCAGTCCCAGTCAATGCTTGGAAAGTTATAATTCCCTACCATAGCCACCCTATTATTCTTATACATAACTGAAATCTCCTTTCTCAATTTCCCGCTGACTATTAGGGGGTCTATAATAAAATCCCAATAATGTGATCATTCTTTTCTTTCTAACAGTTTGGTGGGTCATCCAGGATAACTGTTACAACACGGGGAAACCCCCCTGTTTAATTTAAACCACCAACATAGAAAACTTTATCTCATGCTGTAACCTGCGAAAATTCGAGAGGCCAAGAGCTATTTAAAGTAAAAAGTAACAACTTTATTTCTTAAAGTATAACAGAGAATAATTAACTAACAGCTATTTACAACTCCTTCCTCTAACCTATCCTTTACTTAGCCTTCTATAATACTAGTCGGATAAAACCCCCAAGTAAGATTTACCAAAAACTTCAAATTTCAAAACCAGCCAGCTGTCTATCTTCCACTGTAAATTTGCTCTCCAGGTCAATGTCAATGTCATTTTTTCTGTGCAAACTCTTTTTCTAGACAAGTACTCCTCAGAGAGTTCTTACTAGTAGTCTCCATCTGTTGGTCTTTTGGCAGTTCTCTCTCAACTGTTCAATTTTCCCCAATCTTATACCCCAAAGCATTGAATTGCATCATTGGTTTTTAATATTGTCAATATACTGAATTTAAACTGGATTGGAGGTTGTTTTTCTTTGGGGGGGGGGGTGGTGGTGTATATTTTAAACTGTTTGGCCTAATTCAATTTTGTTTTGTCTCCAGGCAACCAGCTACCCTAGCTGCTGGACCAAAAGATTACATTATATCTTGTTCAGAACGCTTGGTGCTGTTTGGTAGTTCTGCTAGCTTTCAACTGTCTTAAAGGTACAGTACTGCTTACACTTTCATAACAGCTAGCCATCCTCATCCATGGAAAAAGGCTCTCATTGTTCATCCTATCTCATCCTCTGATCATCTTGTATGTCTCTATCAAGTCACCTCTTAGCCTTCTTCTCTCTAATGAAAACAGACACCAATCCCTCAGCTTTGCCTCATAAGACCTTCCCCCCCCTTACAAGGCAACATCCTGGTAAATCTCTTCTGCACCCTTTCCAATGTTACCACATCCTTCCTATAATGTGGTGACCAGAACTGTACGCAATACTCCAAGAGCAGCCGCACCATAGTTTTGTAAAACTGCAACACGCCCTCATGGCTCTGAAATTCAATCCCTCTACCAATAAAATCTAACACACTGTATGCCGTCTTAACAATCTATCAACCTGGGTGGCAATTTTCGGGGATCTATGCACATGGACACGGAGATCTCTCTGCTCATTCACACTATCAAGAATCTTACTATTAGCCTAATATTCTGTATTCCTGTTACTCCTTCCAAAGTGAATCACCTCACAGTTTTCCACATTAAACTCCATTTGCCAGCTCTCAGCCCAGCTCTGCAGCTTATCTACGTCCCTCAGTAAACTGCACCATCCCTCTGCACTATCCACAATCCATTGACTTTAGTGTCATCTGCAAATTTACTAACCTATCCTCATCCAGGTCATTTATAAAAAATGGCAAACAGCAGTGGCCCCAAAACAGATCATTGTAGTACACTGAACTCCAGGACGAACATTTCCCATCAACCACCGCCCTCTGTCTTCTTACAGCTTGACAATTTCTGATCCAAACCACTAAATCACCCTCAATCCCATGCCTTCATGTTTTTTGCAATAACCTATCATGGGAACCTTTTCAAATGCTTTACTGAAATCCATACACACCACATCAACTGTTTTATCCTCATCTACCTGTTTGGTCATATCTTAAAGAACTCAATAAGATTTGTGAGGCACGACTTACCCTTCATAAAACCATTTTGAGTATCCCTAATCAAAGTATTCCTTTCTAAATGATTCTAAATCCTATCTCTTATAATCCTTTCTAACACTTTACCCACAACTGAAATAAGGCTCACTGGCCTACAATTATCAGAGTTGTCACAATTATCTACTCATCTTCTTGAACAAAGGGATAACATTTGCTATCCTCCAGTTTTGTGGCATTATTCCTTCAGACAATGACAACATAAAGATCAAAACCAAAGGCTCTACTCTTTCCTCCCAGAGAATCCTAGGATAAATCCCATCTGGCCCGGGGGACTTATCTATTTTCACACTTTTTCCAAAATTGCTAACACCTCATCCTTATGAATGTCAGTCCCATCTAGTCTAGTAGCTTGTATCTCAATATTGTCCTCGACAGCAGTTTTCCAATGTGAATACTGATGAAAAATATTCATTTAGGGCCTCTCCTATTTAAGACCATAAGACCATAAGACATAGGAGTGGAAGTAAGGCCATTCGGCCCATCGAGTCCACTCTGCCATTCAATCATGGCTGATGGGCATTTCAATTCCACTTATCAGCGTTCTCCCCATAGCCCTTAATTCCTCGAGACAACAAGAATCTATCAATCTCGGCCTTGAAGACATTTAGCGTCCCGGCCTCTACTGCACTCCGTGGCAATGAATTCCACAGGCCCACCACCCTCTGGCTGAAGAAATGTCTCCACATTTCTGTTCTGAATTGACCCCCTCTAATTCTAAGGCTGTGTCCACGGGTCCTAGTCTCCTCGCCTAATGGAAACAATTTCCTAGCGTCCACCCTTTCCAAGTCATTTATTATCTTGTACGTCTCTATTAAGTCTACCCTTAATCTTCTAAACTCCAACGAATATAATCCCAGGATCCTCAGCCATTCCTCATAGTTAGACCTGTCATTCCAGGGATCATCCGTGTGAATCTCCGCTGGACACGTTCCAGTGCCAGTATGTCCTTCCTGAGGTTTGGGGACCAAAACTGGACACAGTACTCCAAATGGGGCCTAACCAGAGCTTTATAAAGTCTCAGTAGCACATCTCTGCTTTTATATTCCAACCCTCTTGAGATAAGAGACAACATTGCATTCGCTTTCTTAATCACGGACTCAACCTGCATGTTTACCTTTAGAGAATCCTCGACTAGCACTCCCAGATCCCTTTGTACTTTGGCTTTACTAATTTTCTCACCATTTAGAAAGTAGTCTATGCTTTTATTCTTTTTGCCAAAGTGCAAGACCTTGCACTTGCTCACGTTGAATTCCATCAGCCATTTCCTGGACCACTCTCCCAACCTGTCTAGATCCTTCTGCAGCCTCCCCACTTCCTCAGTACTACCTGCCTGTCCACCTAATTTCGTATCATCGGCAATCTTCGCTAGAATGTCCCCAGTCCCCGAATCCAAATCATTAATATATAATGCGAATAGCTGTGGCCCCAACACTGAACCCTGCGGGACACTGCTCGTCACCGGCTGCCATTCTGAAAAAGAACCTTTTATCCCAACTCTCTGCCTTCTGTTAGACAGCCAATCCTCAATCCATCCCAGCAGCTCCCCTCGAACACCATGGGCCCTCACCTTGCTCAGCAGCCTCCCGTGTGGCACTTTATCAAAGGCCTTTTGAAGTCTAGATAGATCACATCCATTGGGTTTCCCTGGTCTAACCTACTTGTCACCTCTTCAAAGAATTCCAACAGGTTTGTCAGGCATGACCTCCCCTTACTAAATCCATGTTGACTTGTTCTAATCAGACTCTGCTCTTCCAAGAATTTAGAAACCTCATCCTTAAAGATGGATTCTAGAATTTTACCAACAACCGAAGTTTAGCTAATTGGCCTATAATTTTCTATCTTTTGTCTTGATCCTTTCTTGAACAAGGGGGTTACAACAGCCATCTTCCAATCATCTGGGACCTTTCCTGACTCCAGTGACTCTTGAAAGATCTCAACCAATGCCTCCGCTATTTCCTCAGCCACCTCTCTCAGAACTCTAGGGTGTATCCCATCGGGGCCAGGAGATTTATCAATTTTAAGACTTTTTAACTTTTCTAGCACTATCTCTTTCGTAACGGCAACCATACTCAACTCAGCCCCGTGACTCCCTTTAATTGTTGGGATATTACTCATGTCTTCCACTGTGAAAACTGACGCAAAGTACTTGTTAAGTTCTCCTGCTATTTCCTTATCTTCCATCACTAGGCTTCCAGCATCAGTTTGAAGTGGCCCAATGTCTACTTTTCTTCAGACTGCACACACAACTTCCCGCTAGTGTCCTTGACTGGCCCTAATCTTACTCTAGTCATTTTTTTATTCCCAATTCCTCCACCTCCGCCGCATCTGCTACCAGGAGGACCAGTTCCACCACAGAACACACCAGATGGCCTACTTTTTTAAAGACAGTAATTTCTCCTCCCACGTGGTTGAAGATGCCCTCCAACACATCTCATCCATGTCCTGCACCTCCGCCCTGAATCCCCACCCCTCTAACCGCAACAAGGACAGAACCCTCCCTTGTCCTCACCTTCCACCCCACCAACCTTCACATACACTTCATCATCTGCCGATATTTCCGCCACCTACAAACGGACTCCACCACCAGAGATATATTTCCCTCTCTACTCCTATCTGCTTTCCGCAAAGACCGTTCCCTCTGTGACTATCTGGTCAGGTCCACACCCCTCAACAAACCACCCTCCCATCCTGGCACCTTCCCCTGCCACCGCAGGAATTGCAAAACCTGCATACATACCTCCCCCCTCACCTCCATCCAAGGCCCCAAAGGAGTCTTCCATCAAAGTTTCACTTGCACTTCCACCAACATCATTTATTCTATCCGTTGCTCCTGATGCGGTCTCCTCTACATTGGGGAGACTGGACGCTTTCTCGCAGAGCGCTTTAGGGAACATCTCCGAGATACCCGCACCAATCAACCACATCGCCCCGTGGCCCAACATTTCAACTTCCCCTCCTACTCCGTGTCAAGTTGGGTTTGTAAAAAATGTGTTTGTAAACTGACTTGACACGGATATTGTTTACAAATCCACCGACTCCCACAGCTACCTGGATTACACCTCTTCCCACCCTATCTCTTGCAAAATTGCCATCCCGTATTCCCAATCCCTCCGCCTCCGCCGTATCTGCTCCCAGGAGGACCAGTTCCACCATAGAACACACCAGATGGCCTCCTTCTTTCGAGACCGCAATTTCCCTTTCCATATGGTTAAAGATGCCCTCCAATACATCTCGTCCACATCCCGCACCTCCGCCCTCAGACCACACCCCTCCAACCGTAACAAGGACAGAACGCCCCTGGTGCTCACCTTCCACCCTACCAACCTTCGCATAAACCAAATCATCTGCCGACATTTCCGCCACCTCCAAAAAGACCCCACCACCAGGGATATATTTCCCTCCCCACCCCTTTCCGCCTTCCGCAAAGACCCTTCCCTCCGTGACTACCTGGTCAGGTCCACGCCCCCCTATGACCCACCCTCCCATCCTGGCACTTTCCCCTGCCAGCGCAGGAACTGTAAAATCTGTGCCCATACCTCCTGCCTCACCTCTATCCAAGGCCCTAAAGGAGACTTCCACATCCATCAAAGTTTTACCTGCACATCCACTAATATCATTTATTGTATCCGCTGCTCCCGACGCGGTCTCCTCCACAATGTGGAGACTAGGTGCCTCCTAGCAGAGCGCTTTAGGGAACATCTCCGAGATACCCGCACCAATCAACCACACCGCCCCGTGGCCCAACATTTCAACTCCCCCTCCCACTCTGCTGAGGACATGGAGGTCCTGGGCCTACTTCACCGCCGCTCCCTCACCACCAGACGCCTGGAGGAAGAACGCCTCATCTTCCGCCTCGGAACACTTCAACCCCAGGGCATCAATGTGGACTTCAACAGCTTCCTCATTTCCCCTTCCCCCACCTCACCCGAGTTTCAAACTTCCAGTTCAGCATTCTCCCCATGACTTGTCCGGACTTGTCCAGTCGTTTTATCTTCTTTTTCACATATCCACTCTATCCTCTCCTCCCTGACCTATCACCTTCATCTCCTCCCCCACTCACCCATTGTACTCTTTGCTACTCTCTCCACCCCCAACCACCCCAAGCTTATCTCTCCATGCTTCCAGCTCACTGCCTTTATTCCTGATGAAGGGCTTTTGCCCAAAACGTCGATTTCGCTGCTCCTCGGATACTGCCTGAACTGTTGTGCTCTTCCGGCACCACTAATCCAGAATCTGGTTTCCAGCATCTGCAGTCATTGTTTTTACCTTTACCCCTTCCTCCATCCACCTATTGCACTCCCAGCTACCTTCTCCCTAGCCCCATCCTCTCCCATTTATCTCTCCAGCCCAGAGGCTTTCAGCCTCATTCCTGATGAAGGGCTCCTGCCCAAAACGTTGATTTTCCTGCTCCTCAGATGCTGCCTGACCTGCTGTGCATTTCCAGCATCACTCTAATCTTGACTTTAGTCTCCAGCATCTGCAGTCCTCACTCACGTCTATTCCTTTATTCCTGCTAAACCTTTAGAAAGCTTTAGAGTTTTTTTTGATCCTGTGTGCCAAAGACTTCTCACGTCCCCTCCTTGTTCTTCTTAAGTCTTTCTTTAGGTCCTTCCTGGCTAACTTGTATCTCTCAAGTGGCCTAACTGTGCCTTCATGCCTCATCTTAACATAAGCCTCCTTCTTCCTCTTGACAAGAGATTCAACTTCTTTCGTAAACCACTTCCTACCTGCCTGACGGATGCATACTTATCAAGGATGTGCAGTAGCTGTACCTTGAACAAGCTCCACACTTCAATTGTGCCCATCCCCTTCATTTTCCTTAACCATCCAATGCATCCTAAATCTTGCCTAATCACCTCATAATTGCATTTCACCCAGCTATAACTCTTGCCCTGCGGTGGATACCTATCCCAAAAGTATCGCTAAAGTAAACGCAATCGAATTGTAGTCTCACCAAAGTGCTCACCCACCTCCAAATCTAATGCTTGGCCAGGTTCATTACCCAGTTCGCCTCTTATTGAACCATCTACATACTTTGTCAGGAAACCCTCCTGCATACCTTGGACAAAAACTGACCCATCTAAAGTACTTGAGCTATGGCGTTTCCAGTCAATATTTGGAAAGTTAAAAACCCCGTAACAACTATAACAACTACCCTGTTACTTTCACTCCTATCCAGAATCATTTTTGCAATCCTTTCCTTCCCATTACTGGAACTATTCGGAGGCCTATAGAAAACTCCCAATGGGTGACTTCTCCTTTCCTGTTTCTAACTCGGCCCATACTACCTCAGTGGACAAGTCATCATCAAACGTCCTTTCTGGCACTGTAATGAAAGATTTATTACCCTCAGAGAAATAACTCCTCCTCCTCAGTTTATGCTCCTGGTCCAAACTCTCCCCATCTAACCTATCAAGTCTCCTAAGAATCTTCTGTTTCAATAAGGTATCCTCTCAATCTTCTAAACTCCAATGAACATAAGCCCAACCTACTCAGCCTTTCCTCATCATAAAATCCTTCATCCCTAGAAACAACCCAATGTACCCTGTCTGGAATAATTCCAATGCCAGTCTATCTTTGGATAAAGGACCAAAACTGTTCTCAGTATTCCAGCCGTGGTCTTACCAGTGCCTCGTATAGTTTTAGCAAGACTTCCTTATTTTTAACAGTCTATTCCCTTTGAAATAAAGGCCGACACTCCATTGCATTCCCTATTATCCATGAAAATGAATTGTAGCTTTCTGCAATTTATGAATAAAACCCCTCAGATCTATTGTTCTGCAGCTTTCTGCATTTTTCTATGTTTAAATAATATTCATCTCTTCTCTTTTTACTTTTCCCACATTATATTCCATCTGCCATATTTTTTTTCCACACACCTAACCTGAAGAGGTTTTGTGTTATCCTCACTTCTTGCCTTCCACCTACTTTTGTGTCATCTGTGAACTTGACAACAGTACATGTATGTAGTAAACAATTGTGGCCTCAAATACTAATTCCAGCGATACTTCATAGTTACAGGCTACCATTCTGAAAATGCCCTCTTTAACCCAACTCTCTACTTTCCATGAGTTAATAATATTCTATCCCATGCTAACAAACTCCCCCAAAAATAAAATATTAAAACTTCAGTGGCAATCGAGCCCTGGTCAGAAACCTGGAATAAAGCTCCACTCACCACCATACTATCACCACTAACTGCAATAGTGGAGTAAGTGTAGCTTTGTGAGACGGTGAAAATATGTTGTATGTAAAATAGTGAATGCGTGGGACTACGAGTGGTATATGCTTCTGCAAGAAATAGGCTGCAATTTTGGCCATAATGGAAAGTGTCTCACTTACAGCAAGAGTGAAAGTTGGGAATTCTAAATACTGCCCCAATCCTTTCTAATTTGCTAATGTTCAGTTCGCAGAGACAGGCTTTTTAGTTTGAAATGATCAGTTGCCTATACTGAAATCAGATTTTTGTTCTCCCCAGTGTTTGAAATTCAGAATGAGTAGATTAGACCACTTAAGAGCAAGTCTGTCCTCAATGTATATGTTTTGGATAGGCTGAATAGAGAGAAAAGGTACCCTTACAGATCTGTCCCAGGGCACCTTGGAAGTGGGAATTAGAGATCCTTTGGGAGTGGGTCAGAGATTCCATGGGGGGAAGGTCAGATATCTGTAGGAGTTTTAACTGTGGATGAGAATGCATGTAAATGGTGGCAACTTGGAACTGTTCAACCTGTCAAGTCCCATGAAGACTAGTCAACAAGTGTCAATTAACCAAGAAGTGATAACCTGTCAATGAGTATCCATGTGTTAAGAATTGTCAAACTGTTACGAAGTATCAATAAGCATTGACCTATCAAGAAGTATCAGGAAGTGCCAACCTTTCAAGAAATATCAAACTCTCAATAAATGTCAAGCTGTCAGCAAATATATCAACAATTGTCAACAAGCATTGACCTGTCAAGAAGTATCAGGTGATAGCAACCCAATCTGAACAATTATTAATCTATTAAGAAGTGTCACCTGTTGAAAAGGATCAAGAAATGTCAAGATATGGCACCAAGTAGCAACCTCACAAGAAATGGCAACCTGTCAACAAAAGTCAATGTTTATAGAACTGTCAATAAGAACCTGTTAAGAAGGATCAAAAAATGTCAAGGAATATCATTTAGCATCAACCTGTCAAGAAGCACCAAGAAATGTCAACCAAATGTCAAACTGTAAACAATTAGGTAAAAACAAGGACTGCAGATGCTGGAAACCAGAGTCTAGATTAGAGTGGTGCTGGAAAAGCACAGCAGGTCAGGCAGCATCCGAGGACCAGGGAAATCGATGTTTCGGGGAAAAGCCGGGCTTTTGCCTGAAATGTTGATTTTCCTGCTCCTCAGATGCTGCCTGACCTGCTGTGCTTTTCCAGCACCACTCTGATCTAAACTGTAAAGAATTGTCAACCTGTCAACAAGTATCAACTTGTATTTGGAGGAAATGTGAACCAGTCAAGAAATATGAACCTGTCAACAAGTGTCAACTGTCAACATTTGTCAAAAGAATTGAATTGTCAAGAAGTGTAAGGAAATATCAGTAAGTATCACCTGTCTATAAGCATCCACAAAGTATTGATATGTTAACGTGTCAACCTGTCAAGAAGGATCAATAAACGTAAAAAAGTGTCAATGAGTATTGGCCTATCAAAAGTTATCAAACAGTGTCAACAAGTCGAGAAGTTTCAACCTGTCAACAACTGCCAAGAATGATCAAAAAATGTCAACAAGCGTCACGCAGCGTCAACCTATCAAGAAACATCAAGTGTGTTAACAGTGTGAATATGTTTATTTGTGTATGTTTCAATATCGAATTTTAAGTTATAGAATTACATTTTTTCTCCTACTTATGGGGTTACTTGTATCGGAATCATAAGTGAAAAGGTGGTGCATTGAAGTAGGTGCTAAGTTGGCTTATGGGTATGAGGGGCCATGGCAGATGGATAGAGGACATTAGGTTGCATGGGTTGGTCTGGGTGGAGCATTAGGAGTGTGTGCGAATGAGGACAGTGAATAGGGTGTGAATGATAAAGGTTGGATGAATGATTTAAATTTCTCCCTTTTTGGGAAGACTATAAGATGATAAGAAGTAGGAACTGGAGTAAACCTTTCAGTTCCACAAGCCTGCTCCACCAGTTGATAGAACCAGGGCTGAAAAGACTTTCCTCACACCCACTTTCCTGCCATTTCCCTTACTTCTTGGATTCTCTTACTGATCAAAAATCTATCTAAGTCTTAAATAAACAGAAGGATAGAGGAAAGATGTCCCTTTGGATCTGATCCCAGGATACTTTTGCTGGTGTATGTAAGGCACCTTTTGGGATTGTGAAAAGGCATATTTGTGTGTAACAAGTGCATAAACCCACTGGGACTGGCAAATTTGTCAAAAAACTGTTCAAAAAATATGGTGCTTAAAAAAGGAGTAGGCATTTCAGAATGCTTGCTCATGTAAAACTGCTATGGGATTTTTATTACAAAACTATTGTTTCCACAATAAAGTGTCTATTGATTGGCAGCCTCAACTATACATTGAATTAAACTATTCATTGACATAGAGATTAAGCTGTTGAGGTTTTTTTTAACTTGCTTGTGGGAGACAAATGTTGCTAGCAGCCAAGATTTAGTTGCCTTTGAGAAGGCGGTAGTGAATTGCCTTCTTGAACTGCTACATTTCACATACTGTAGGTTGATCCACAATGTCCTTAGGGAGGGAATTCCAAGACTTCAACCCAGCAACTGTGAAGGAACGGTAATATACCTCCAAGTCAGACAGTGAGTGGCTTGGAGGGTAACGTGCAAGTGATGGCATTCCCATGGATTTGCTACCCTTGTCCTTCTAGATGCAAATGGTTATGGATTTGAAAGATGCTGTCTAAGAATCTTTGGTGAATTTTGAAATGCATCTTGCAGATAGTATACATTGCTGCCACTGAGCAATGGTGATGGAGGGTGTGGATGCTTGTGGAGGTTGTTGGAGGCCAATCAAGTGACTACTTTGTCCTGGATGGTGTCAAGCTTCTTAAGTGTTGTTGGAGCTGCACCATCCAGGCAAATGGGGAGTATCCCATCACACGCCTGACTTGTGCCTTGTTTATGGGGGACTGGCTTTGGGGAGTCAGAAGGTGTGTTTTTCGCAGTGGTATTCCCAGCCTCTGACCTGCTCGTGTAGCCATTGTGTTTATGTGGCAAGTTCCAGTTGAGTTTATAGTTAATGGTAACTCCTTTGATATTGATAGTGGGGGAATTCAGTAATGGGAACATTACTGAATATCATAGGTTGTTGGTTAGATTGTCTCCTATTGTAGATGTTCATTGCCCGGCATTTGTTAGGTAAATATTACTTGCCACTTGTCTGTCCATGTCTGGGTATTGTCCAAATCTTATTGCTTCCGTTTTTGAAGAATATTGAATGGTGCTGAACATGGTGCACATGCTCACCTCTGACTTTATAATGGAGGGAAGGTCATTGATGAAACAGATGAAGATGGTTGAGCCGAGGACACTACCTTGAGGAGCCCCTGCAGACATGTCCTGGAGCTCAGGTGACTGAACTCTAACAACCACAACCATCTTCCTATGTGCCAGATATGACTCCAAACAGCGGAGAGATTGCTCCCTAATACTCACTGATTCCAGTTCTGCTAGGGCACCTAGATGCCACATTGAATTGAATGCAGCCTTGATGTTAAGGGCTGTCACTCTCACCTCAACTCACGTTAAATGAGATATTTATTTAATGAGCTTTTAAATGAATTTCTTGTTTACGTAAGGATTAGCTGATGCAATTTCACTGTATTGAATGTTTTTATGTCAAAGATAACTTTTTTAACCAATAGTGACATTATCAGTAGATTAGCAACTCTGTCAGGTTGCCTCCTGTTTAATATCTGTGAGGCAGCAGTGGTTAGCACTGCTGCCTCACAGCTCCAGAGACCCAGATTCAATTCCCACCTCAGGCAATTGTCTACATGGAGTTTGCACATTCTCCCTGTGTCTGCGTGGGTTTCCTCCGAGTGCTCTGGTTTCCTCCCACAGTCCAAAAAATTGCAGGTTAGGTGAATTTGTCATGCTAAATTGCCCGTGGTGTTAAGTGAAGGGGTAAATGTAGGGGAATGATTCTGGGTGGTTGCTCTTCAGAGGGTCGGTGTGGACTTGTTGGGCCGAAGGGCCTGTTTCCACACTGTAAGTTATCTAATCTAATCTAATATCCCTCCTAAATAATAAAAGAATTGTTATAGAAAGTAGGTTGGTGAGATATATGTTGGCATATTGACATATAGTGGAGGTTGAGAGGTTATGTTGGAATAAGGCTTATAACAGACAATAAGGATAATGGAGGCATATAGGACATGAAGGGTCATGGTAGGTAGATAGATTGACATGGAGGTATGCAGGATTATGTGAATGGACACAGCGGTATAGTTTGGCATTGAATGATTGGGGGTGGGGTGGAGCAAGCAGGATTGCTACATGCAGAGCCTGGGACTGTTTACATCACATTGATTGCATCAGACCCCAATAACTAGGACCTATGGCTCTAGAGGGCATGCTGGGTTTATGGACTGCTGTACCTGTGTCAGGTGGGGTCAGGTGCCTGGGCCAGAAACAACACTGGGGCATGTGGTGTCTCGCACTGTCTCTGGATCATGTGAATAGGTTGCCATGGATGGGCCATGGAGAGTGAAGTCAGTGAGGAGATATTTTTAATCTTTATTTTCAAATTTCAAACACAGTGCTGGAGCCCCAAGACAGGCTTTCCACTCAGCCTGCCTGAGGCACTGGCAGCCAGTTAGGCTCTTTCCAAGTACCCTGACCAACTCCCAGACCAAATCAGAAGAGTCAGATTCCATTTTAAAAGGTCAAGTTCATGGAGTTGGGAGTGTGTGTGCACAAGAATGTGTGCACATGCACGCCTGTGTGTGTGTATGTGTATTTGTGAGTGTGTGTGTGTGTGTTCAGCAGTGGGGCATATAAAATTGAGTGAGTACCCAGCTCACCATTTTCCCACCAATTCTTACACTTCCCCCCCATAATTTAGGTCAGCACAGTGGCTCAGTGGTTAGCACTGCTGCCTCACAGCCCCAGGAATTTGATTCCAGCCTTGGGTAACCATCTGTGCAGAGTTTGCACATTCTCCCTGTGTCTTAGATTAGATTACTTAGATTACTTACAGTGTGGAAACAGGCCCTTCGGCCCAACAAGTCCACACCGACCAGCCGAAGCGCAACCCACCCATACCCCTACATTTACCCCTTACCTAACACTACGGGCAATTTAGCATGGCCAATTCACCTGACCCGCACATCTTTGGACTGTGGGAGGAAACCGGAGCATCCGGAGGAAACCCACGCAGACACGGGGAGAACGTGCAAACTCCACACAGTCAGTCGCCTGAGTCGGGAATTGAACCCGGGTCTCAGGCTCTGTGAGACAGCAGTGCTAACCACTGCGCCACCGTGCCGCCCACCATAGGTTTGCATGTCTGCATAGGTTTTCTCAGGGTGCTGTTGTTCCCTCCCACAGTGGAAAGATTTGCAGGTTAGGTGGGTAAGCCATGCGATCTATATGTATGGGGGGAGCTGCTTTTTAGAGGGTCAATGCAGATTCAGAGGGCCAAATGGCCTCTTTCCACACTGTAGGGATTCTATGATTCTAACATGGAGGGTAGCAGGTGATGAAATTGGTAATTCATCCGTCTTCTTTATATAAATAATAAAGGATCAATTGGGTTAAGTAAAAACTTAATTGACTCAAATTATTAACCTGCCCACATCATAACATGATCGACGTGGCAAAAAGGTAGCTGTCTATTTACTATTAGAAAGGTTTTTCAAATTACAGGACAAAAGGGGCGTGTCATCCACATCCGCTCCCTTTCCCATCATTTCAAACTCCACTTTTGTATGGAATCTCACAAGGCTAATTTGGAATACCATATATATTTGAGTAATTATAAAATTTATTTGACTACTTTTTAAGGTTAAATTAATGGGGTTGACTATTACATGGATTCTATTGGATGTAGGTTTGCTCGCTGAGCTGGAAGATTCATTTTCAAACATTTCGTCACTATACTGGGTAACATCATTACTGAGCCTCCGGATGAAGCGCTGGTGGCATGACTCGCTTTCCATTTGTGTGTTTTGGTTTCCTTGGGTTGGTGATTTCATTTCCTGTGATGATGTAATTTCCTGTTCTTTTTCTCAGGGGGTGGTAAGTGAGATCCAAGTCAATGTGTTTGTTGATAGAGTTCCAGTTGGAATGCCATGCTTCAAGGAATTCTCTATAATGTCTCTGTTTGGCTTGTCCTAGGATGGATGTGTTGTCCCAGTCTAAGTTGTATTCTTCCTCATCTGAATTTAAGAATACTAGTGAGAGTGGGTCATGTCTTTTTGTGGTTAATTAATGTTCATGTATCCTGGTGGCTAGTTTTCTAGCCATAAAAAGACATGGCCCACGAAACGTCTGAAAATAAACCTTCCAGCTCAGCGAGCAAACCTACATCTAGAACCTCAACCTGAGCTGCAAATCTTCTCAAAACTCACTACTTTTAAGGGGCTGAATTTCATGCCTATCAGAATTCATACCGTATCATTAGCAAAAGCCCAGTCGATCTCTAAGCAAATAGAGGAAAAAAAAGTGAATTATGATAATTCTAAAAACCCGGAGCTGAACATAACAGCCAGTAGACTGGAAAGCTAGAGTGGGACATGATGGCCGGTGCACTAACTCATAAACATTGGTCTGTTACCTGTGAAGAACTAGGGTTGACTTTTACATGAAATACAGGGAAAATTTCTGATTATTTGGCCAAATATAGGGGGTCGACTTTTACATGAGATCACCTATTACTCAAGTATATATGATGTGTTAACAGAGGAGAAAGTAAGAATGATGATACTTAAACCTATTCTACAATCACTTCTCAAATGATCAGGATTCGGATCCGTCTCTCGCTCTGTTCCTTTCCAAACATGATTAAGAAAGGTTTCATTTGTTAGGTCTGCTGTTTAGCATTTTAAAAAATTAATTACTCATTTATATATATTTTGAAATTGTTTTGGAATTGATTTTATATTGAACAATGTTATGCTAAACAGCATAAGAGAGAAATTGAAATATGTCCCTATCCTCAATGGGAAACATTTGGAGAATTCTGTACCAAATCCTTTTGAATCAGTAATAAGCTACAGCTAGAGCATTGTATCCAGTTTTGAACATTACACTTTTTGATGTAAGTATAGAGGAGACTTACCTTAATAATACCGAAGCTTAGAGAGTTCATTGCATGCAAAGATGAATAAAACTAGTTATTATTACTTAGAGTAAAAAAGGTTAAGGGAAGATTTTAGCAGGTATTGAAAATTCTGTGGACTTTGAAAGGGAATTAAGTGAGAAAAATCAACAAGAAGAGTAAATAAGGTGAACATTGTGGCGCAATGATACCATTTTTACCTCTGAATCAGGAGACACAGGCTCAAGCCCTAACCGCTCCAGTGCTGTGTAACAAATGCTCTGAACAGGTGGATTAGAAACTATCAAGAATAATCAAGGAACACCTTTGTTTCATTTGTACGGCCTTAAACAGGCTCTGCATGTCAATTGTTTATTAATTGGAAACACGGGTGATTTAGTGATGATGAAATGTTACACTGGTGATTTGAAGTAAAAGCACTTCTGGAAATAGAAAATATTAAAAGAGTAATTAAGGAGAAGCTGTTTTTACTGGCTGGAGTGTTGGTAATAATAATTGATGTAAGTATTAGAGAGGAAATTAGAATTTTTTTAATCCAACAAGTTTTAAAATCTTGTTTATATTAATCTTAAACAGATTCAACCATAATTTTCAAAACTGAATTGCATACATTCTTGAAAAAGAAATTGCTGACTACAGAGCAACAATAAAAGAACGGGATAATAGGCCAAATAGCCTCCTATTGTGTTGTATGATTCAATAATTCCAAGTTTTACAGTGAGTTATGATGTATTATATATATATTGTGCTGATGCCACATGACCATCTGGCACAAAATTTAAAATGCAGGGGCTTAGACTATGAGAAGCAACATGCATGAGTTTCAAGTGAGAGATGGTGGTACACTGGTAATGTCACTGAATTACTAGTCCAGATGCCCAGGCTAATGGCCTGTAATTGTCATCAGTCTGTTCTTGTAAAAACCCAACTGGTTCACTAACATCCTTTAGAGAACAAAATCTGCTGTCTTCACCTAGTCTTGCCTAATGCACCCACGATAATGTCATTGACTCCTACCTGCTTCTGAAATAGCCTAGAAATGTACTTAGTACAAGGACAAATATTTATGGAAGTCAAATGTGAGCCTTGCCAGTGACACCCACATGAAAGTTTTAAAAAAAGGTCCCATTCTAGAATCCATAGCAACGCTACATCTAGAGAACTGGATAAGAATGTTCCACAGGTTGGATCCAATAAACAAAACTTTGCATTAAACTACAGTCTCTTCAATTGATTGGATGTGAAAAAATCCCTTGGCGCTATTCAAAGAACAAGCAGAGAGTCCTCTAAGTATACTTGCTAATACTGATCGCTCAACCAATATCTTTGAAACAAATTATCTGGTGATTCCTGTTTGCTACACCCATCTGTAAATGAGCTGACATGGTTCCCTGGATTGTAACAGGAACGTTCAAAGCTCTTAATTCACTAAGGCTTGAAATGTGTTACATAAATGTAATTTCTTTCTTCTTTAAAAATAACTACTTGACTATAGACATCTTTAGAAAATAAATTGGAATATTATAAGCTCAAGTTTTGTTTATTTTATGGAGAATATTTGATCTGGGTCAAGAATCAATAAGAGTTTTAACAAACAGTAATTTTTCATACTGAGGAGGAGCAAGTTAGAAATTCTGTAACCTAATTTATTGTTTAGAGCTGTAGTCATCCGGTCTGCAGAAATGTTTATCCTTCTGCCAATTTAAAACCAGAGGATGAGAGAGCTGCCATCAACTCTTCAAGCTATGACAGCAACAAGAGCTTCAGCTTGATGTGACATTCCCAGACAGTGGGGCAGTATAAGGGATTTCTCAGCCCTTTTCCAGAAGGATCAGGAATCATATCTCAATCCACTTAAGAAAACAAACTCTGTTTTAAGATTTCATTTTCTGCCTCTGCAGGATTAACTAACTAATGAAGATTTTTACACAATAAATAAAGAATGAAACAAACATAATGCATCTTTTCAAAAGTTGTTAAACTTTACTAATATAACTTTAACGGGAAAATGGTAAAATATTCATGCAAGGCTAATTAACTTGTGTTAGTTTGAGTAATTCTTTCTTTGCCATCTCATGAAAATATTTCAAAAGTCCTTCTATCTTCAAAGATCTTAGTTTTTCTCTCTTTGAAGGTTATAGTCTTACCTTATTTTGGCCGAGATTTTGCAGCAGGTATAACAGTGAGGCTATCAGGCTTCCACCCAATCACAGTACTGAAACTGATCTTTTCAAATTCCCA
Source organism: Hemiscyllium ocellatum (assembly GCF_020745735.1). Classification (NCBI taxonomy): domain Eukaryota; kingdom Metazoa; phylum Chordata; class Chondrichthyes; order Orectolobiformes; family Hemiscylliidae; genus Hemiscyllium; species Hemiscyllium ocellatum. Next base: position 113,267,033 of record NC_083404.1, on the reverse strand, counting down.
GGTGGCATTCTATTTGACTGTAACAAAGGTAAACTGTCCCTCCTCATCATAATCCTTTGCCCTGGCTGCCCAATAATCATCCTCCACCTAAATTAACAGTTTTCAGATGAATGGGTCTGTATTTGTCTGGTCTTATTCTTTGTTATTCAGTCATAGCCAGAAAATTACCTTCATCTGCACCATTACCTCTGATGGACCACAAGGATATATCTTTAATTTCACCTATTTCTCCATCTAAATCTTGTCAACAGAAATAAATCCACAGAGGCCAGTATCCTGTCACCAAACTGCCCTTTACTCATGCAGGAATAGTCCTTGACTGTAGTACGTGCCTCATACATAGAACATAGAACATAGAAAAGTACAGCGCAGTACAGGCCCTTTGGCCCTCGATGTTGTGCCGATCCAAGCCCACCTAACCTACACTAGCCCACTATCCTCCATATGCCTATCCAATGCCCATTTAAATGCCCATAAAGAGGGAGAGTCCACCACTGCTACTGGCAGGGCATTCCATGAACTCACAACTCGCTGAGTAAAGAATCTACCCCTAACATCTGTCCTATACCTACCACCCCTTAACTTAAAGCTATGCCCCCTTGTAATAGCTGACTCCATACGTGGAAAAAGGATTCTCATGGTCAACCCTATCTAAACGCCTAATCATCATGCACCTCTATCAAGTCACCCCTAAACCTTCTTTTCTCCAATGAAAACAGCCCTAAGTGCCTCATCCTTTCCTCATACGATCTTCCTACTATACCAGGCAACATCCTGGTAAACCTCCTCTGCACCCGTTCCAGTGCCTCCACATCCTTCCTATAGTATGGTGACCAAAACTGCACACAATACTCCAGATGCGGCCGCACCAGAGTCTTATACAACTGCAACATGACCTCAGGACTCCGGAACTCAATTCCTCTACCAATAAAAGCCAGTATGCCATATGCCTTCTTCACAGCACTATTTACCTAGGTGGCAACTTTCAGAGATCTGTGTACATGGACACCAAGATCCCTCTGCTCATCCACACTACCAAGTATCCTACCATTAGCCCAGTACCCCATCATCTTGTTACTCTTACCAAAGTGAATCACTTCACACTTACCTACATTGAACTCCATTTGCCACCTTTCTGCCCAGCTCTGCAGCTTATCTATATCCCGCTGTAACCTGCCACATCCTTCCTCACTGTCAAAAACTCCACTGACTCAGGCACCAGAGCATCAGTATCTCTGACATCAATCTTAATCTGTCAGCCAGGGCTCACTGATTGGACCAGATTAACAGCCCCAATCAGGGAACTCATATTCTACAATCACTACAGTAACATTACATAAAACACAGCAATAGTTTTCACAATATTGACACTACAGTCTACCTCAACTCTATTGCAATTCCTCCTCCATTTACAGTAAATCATCACACTGCTTGTTCAACTTCAATTGCAGCATGAACCGTAATTTCCTCCAATTAAATTTAGAATGAACAATGCCAATGCTCATTGGACATTGTCCAAGGCCATTGTTTTGGTCTCTATTATGAATTCCATTCCCTAGTCAGCAATTGCATATATCTGTAAGCCAACTAGATGAACATGAAGCAGGTCATTCATATAATTGGTGTAAAACATAACTCTGATATGAGATTTTATCCATGCAACCACATCATCATGAAGATAGGCAATCTTGACTCGATAACATTGCCTGACTCTGCAACAGTTCAGGTATTCTAATGATGAAAGTATCATCTATGCCTCATTTCAAGACTTTATTATTTCAACACATCCCTTGCCTTTTCAATTATTCCTTCAGTGGATATGGGTATCATTGGCTGGAACAGCAGTTATTGCCCATCCATAATTGCTCTCGAGAAGGTACTGCTGAGCTGCATTTGTGAACCACTGCAGTACATTCGGTGCAGGGACACCCACAAAGCCATTAGGGAGGGAGTTCCAAAGGTTTCACCCAGCGATACTGAAGGAATGGCAATGTATTTCCAAGATGAGATGGTGAGTAATTTGGAGAAGGAACTTGCAGATGGTAGTATTCCCATGTATCTTATCCTGCCAGATGGGAATGGTGGTTTCTTTGGAAGGTGCTATCTAGGTGAATTTCTGCAGCATGTCTTGTAGATGCTACACACTATTGCTACTGAGAGTTGGTGGTGGAGGGAGTGTTTGTGGAGGTAGTGTTATTTAAACTGGCTGCTTTGTCTTACATGTGTCAACCTTCTTTCTTGAGTGCTGTTGAAACTGCACTCATCCAGGCAAGTGAGGAGTATTCCATCACACTCCTGACTTGTACCTTGTAAATAGTGTTGATAAGATGTAGAGCTGGAAAAAGCACAGCAGGTCAAGCAGCATCAGAAGAGCAGGAGAGTCAACATTGCAGCAGGACCCTTTATCAGGACAACAGGCTTTGGGGAGTCAGGACGTGAGTTATTATTGCATTATTCCTAGCCTTGACCTGTACATGTTAGCTATGGTATTCATATAGAAAGTCCTATTCAGTTTCTTGTCAATGGTAATCCCCCAGGATATTGATCATGGGAAATTCAGTGATGGTAATGCCATTGATTATCATGGAATAATGATAGGGTGTGGCCATTGTATGGCATTTGTGTGGCATGAATGTTACTTAACACTTGTCAATTTGGACCTAGTTGTTTTCCAGATCATCCTGTATTTAGTCCTGGACTGTTTTAGTATCTGAGATTCAAGGAATAATGATAGGGCGTGGCCATTGTATGGCATTTGTGTAGCATGAATGTTACGTAACACTTGTCCATTTGGACCTAGTTGTTTTCCAGATCATTCTGTATTTAGTCCTGGACTGTTTTAGTATATGAGGAGCTGTGAATGAGGTTGATCATTGTGCACTTTTCAGGGAATATCCCCGCTTTGACCTTATGTTGGAGGGAAGGTCATTGATGAAGCTGATTGGACTAAGGATACTACCCTGACAAACTCCTGCAGCAATGTCCTAGACCTGAGATGACTGACCTGCAACAATCCTAATTATCTTCCTTTGTTCATGGTATGACACCAAATGATGGAAAGTTTTCCCTCTGATACTCATTGACTCCAGTTTTACCAGAGCTCCTTGATGACACACTTGGTCAAATGCAGCCTTAATGTCAAGGGTTGTCACTCTCACCTCACCGCTGGAATTCAGCCTTTTTGTCCATGCTTGAACCAAAGCTGTAATGATGTCATGAGTGGCCCTGGTAAAACCCAAACTGAGCATCAGTGAGAACAGGCTATTGTTAAACTAATGTTTCTTGTTAGCAAATTTGATGACTCCTTTTAACATTTTTTTTATGTTCGAGAGGAGCCTGATGGAGTGGCAATTGTCCCAGTTGCATTTGTCCTGCTTTTTTGTGTACAGGATAATACTAGGAGAAAGTGAGGACTGCAGATGCTGGAGATCAGAGCTTGAAAATGTGTTGCTGGAAAAGTGCAGCAGGTCAGGCAGCATCCAAGGAGCAGGAGAATCGATGTTTCGGGAATGAGCCCTTCTTCAGGAAAGGCTCATGAAGAAGAGCTCATGCCCGAAACATCGACTCTCCTGCTCCTTGGATGCTGCCTGACCTGCTGCGCTTTTCCAGCAACACATTTTCAGTACAGGATAATACTAGGCAATTTTCCTCATTGCCAGGTAGATACCAGTGTTTAGTTGCAGTTGGCTAAGGGCATTGCTCATTCTGGAGGCACACATTTCAGTAGTATTGCCAGTATGTTGTCAGAGTCCACAGTTTTTGCTCGCTCCAGTGCTTCTGGATGTTTCGTGATATCGCATGGAGCGAATTGAATTGACTGAAGACCGGGCTCTGTGATGCCACTTCCAAGTGTTCCATTCAAATGTCACCTGTGCTTGCTAATGCATATTAGCATCAATTAAACATTGCTTTGATTTTACAATTTTGATCTTTATTGTCAAATTGCTTCATGGGTCCACTCCTTTTCACTATAATTGTCTGCAGCCTCATAACAAGCTCACACCCCAATCCAAATACATCTCCACTCCTCTAAGTCTGCCCTCCTGACAGTTTCCAGTTGCTCCACTAATTGCCTTCAGGTATCGAGATAGTAAGTTCTGGAATTCTCTCCCGAAATGCTTCTGCCTCTTTAATTTTAAGATGCTCCTTAAAACCAAGTTTTGATCATCTGCATTGAGATCATCATATGCTGCAAGGTGCCAAAATTCTTTTATGATGGAGCTGTAAAAGGTTTTGACCTATTTTATTGCGTTAAGGGTGTTGTGTGAATGCATGCCATTTATAAATGTACTAGAAACAGTTATGGTTTAGCAACTCAAGAGTACCTGATCCTTTCAACAGTGTAATAAGTCTTAATTATCTACTAAATAGACTTCCTGGCACTGAAAATATAAGTTTACAGTTGTGGACTCTCATTTCCTTAGATTTTAATTGTTAAAGTATTTTTTGAAACTTAAAATAAATTTAACAGTTATTACAATTTTCTTTTTCTTAATCTCACTTAATTCTATCTTCCTTTCCCTGTCTTTATTTGTACATAATTTTTACTCAGAATTGAATATCTATCCGTCTTAGGAAAAATCATTCAGTTTGATTACTCACAGAAACACATATCTGCTTGCCCTATATGAATAGGTTCCTACTAACGATGCCATGCTCCTGGTGACTATACAGAAATCAACAAAAAGTAATTGAGCACCTGTAAAACTACTGAAGCACATTAGTTTGCCACTAACCACAAAATTTGGGTTATTATATGAAAATATCAGGCTAAGAAATACATGTAAAAACAGTTGGCTGAGAGACGTTATTATTTAAATAAATATTTAAACTTCAGGATACTTAAATTAATCTAGAGCATGATGATACAGTGTGCATTTTTTGTGGAATTGGATGATGACTTTAATATGAAATCAAGCAGAAAATGTTGGAAATATTCAACAGGTTTGTCAGCAGAGTGCAGAGAGAAACAGTGAATATTTCAGATGTGACCTTTCAACAGAATCTGCTTCTCTCTCCCTAGATGGTGCCAGGCATGATGAGTATCTCCAGCATTTTCTGTTTTAATTTCAGATTTATAGTATCCATAGTATTCTGCTTTTGGTTTCTTTCATGTGATTAGACTTCCACAAGCCTCAAAGGCAAATTTCTGATCCAGGATAAGATAATAGCATTAGCATTGTTTGCATAAGTGTGACAGTCTCATTAATCTCTGCCAGCATTTTGCCTTAAAGGCAGCAGAGAAAGTGCACATAATGTTTTAGAGGACTGTTAAAGTATTACGGTGCTCATTGTTGATCTTATTTTGCCTCCTGCAGGGTATTTTATTTGACCGCTGATGCTTTCTTTATTCCCCACAACATAAGAAACTGTGTGTGCATATTATGGTATTGAAAATCCAATTGCTGTTTATTGCAGCTAACCTCTGTATACAAATGAGAGATTAAAGTTCTCAGACACATTACTGTTTTGGCTTCCATTGAAATTGCACAGCACAGCATGCCCCTGGCAGCATATCATGCTTCAAGTGATCCCTGTGCTAATAGGATGAAGGGCTTATGCCTGAAACGTCGAATTTCCTGTTCCTTGGATGCTGCCTGACCTGCTGCGCTTTTCCAGCAACACATTTTCAGCCTGTGTTAATAGAGTATGAGATCTTCTTTAGGCCCAGGTCACACGCTTTGATACAATGATGATATCATGAATGTACCTCTTAAAGGTATATTGACCATGAGGTATGACATAAAATGACCACTTTGGTGGCCTAAGATGCATTTAAAATAATTGAATTAACAGTGAAAAATATGTAAAACTATCTTAACCATGTTGAATGTACATTATTAAAAGTTAGTTTTTGGGCTATTCTAGAGCTTGCAAGATTCACCAATTACTCATGGGTAATTAGTATTGGACAACAAATGCTTCCCTACTCACCAGTGTCCATATCCTCGGAAAAAATAAAACTTAGCACAGTTAAATTATAAAATTTCACTGAAGCGCTGTGAACTATTTCTGGCTCATGGCTGTTCTAGTGCTTCCAAAGTGAGCTCTTTTGTTTCATAATAGTGGGATGGAAATCTTGTTATGATTTGAAGTCTCTGTTAGCATACCAAAAGTAGTCAGTCTTCCCTACTATAATGTGGTGCTGGAAGGTTGTAATCAGTTTTTGGCTGCAATTTAAATACCTAAGGGATGTATGCTCACTTCTGGCAAACTGATACAGGAAAGCAAAGTTTGCAGCAAGACAATGTGGAAAATGGAAACAACAGAAACAATAGTTATATTGTCAGGGTTATTATCAAAACTGTTTGCTCTTTCTGCTGTTGTGTTCATCAATCTGGAGAAGATTAGCAATGGAACATTTTTCCTATTTGTTTTAACATCATCACAGATGTGTGTGTGAAATTGTCAAGCCCAAAGTGGTTTAACGTGGATTAGGATAGCCACCTTTCTGGTTCAACTAGAGCAGTCTGATTGAATAAATAGCATGAAATTCATTTCATTACTGCAAATATTTAAAGATTACATGACTTTGTGACCCAAGTTCCTACCGAAATAGTTAAGAGCACAAATCATTTGGTTTGTATCCTACAAACTCCTTCTTGACTCTGACTAAGTCACTATGACATCATCACAATGGGTTTTGTACACTACTTAATCAAGTAGTAAACCTTTGTGATGCTTTCAGACTCTTATATCTTCCCCAAATCCTTGCTTTCCCTCATAAAATTATTGGTATACATTTGTTTATATTTAGCACCATCCCATCTCCCCAAGTCTTTGCTTTCACAAATCCCAATGATCTGGAGAGTTTACAATTCTCCAAAAGGTGTTCTTTGCAAACTTGGAACAATAATAGTTTTTTGAGGGCAAAAATTAGTTTACTTAAACTGTCTCCCTGATGGTCTGTGGTTTCCTGTTGAATTGTACAGTGTTTAACCTCTTGTATTTCTTTCTTGGAGGACTTTGGTGATCTCTGTTTGTACTTTATTGCTGTCAATATAGTCCCTGCTATAGCAGTGGAATTTTTCATGCAGTACGTTGAATCTTTCCTGAAGCTTGTTTCTTTTTAGTAGTGTTTTGTCCGTAGGTTGTATACACCATATCTTTGACTTATCAGTGAAATGTTATTCTCATTCCACATATAGCTCTGTGTTGAAGTAGGCAAATTCATCATAGAATCATAGTGTCATAGAGTCATACAGCATGGAAACAGACCCTTCAGTCCAACCAGTCCATGCCAAACATAATCCCAAATTAAAGTAGTCCCAACTGCCTGTTCCTGGCCCATATCCCTCCAAACCTTCCCTATTCGTGTACTTATCCAAATGTCTTTTAAACACTATAATTGTACCCACATCCACCACTTCCTCAGGAAATCATTCCACGGACATCCCTCTATTCAAAATATTTTCCCCTCATGTATTTGTTGAAATCTCTCTCTTCTCACCTTAAAAATGCACCCCCTAATCTTGAAATACTCCATCCTCGGGAAAAGCCAATTACTATTAACTCTAACTATACCCCTCATTATGTTATAAACTTCTATAAGGTCATTTCTCAACCACCAATGCGCTAGTGAAAGAAGTCCCAGCCTATTCAGTCTTTCTTTATAACTCAAATCTTCCGTATCTGGCAACATCCTGGTAAGTCTCTTCTGAACCCTCTCCAGCTTAATAATATCCTCCCTATAACTGGGTGACCAAAACTGGACACAGTATTCCAGAAGATGCCTCACCAATATCCTGTACTACTTTGACATGACTTCCCAACTCCTACACTAAAGGACTGAGCAATGAAGGTAAGTGTGCCATATCTGATGCAAACTTCAAAGAATTATGCATCTGAACCCCTCAGTCCCTCTGTAATACAACACTAGCCAAAGCTCAACCATTAATTGTTTGTTGTACCAAAACTCAATACCTTGCATTTATCCACATTGGATTCCATTTGCCATGTTTCAGCCCATTAACCCATTTGATCAAGATCCCTTTGTAATCTTAGAAAACCTTCTTCACTGTCTACCAAGCCACCAATATTTTGGCATTATCCATAAACTTCCTAACCATACCTTCTATTTTCTCATCCACATCATTTACATAAATGACAAACAAAAGAGGTGTCCCTGTGGAACACTGATGACAGGCCTCCAATCCATAAAGCAACCCTCCACCACCACCCTCTGTCTCCTGCGGAAGCCAAATATGTATCCAATTAACAAGCATACCCTGAATCCCATGTGAGCTAAATTTATTAATTAGTCTTCCATGCAGAACAAACATAGAACATAGAACTGTATGGAATGTGACCTTTGTCCCACTGTTATACTGAACATGATGCCAAATTAAACTGTCCTTCTGCCTGCCCTTGGTTTATATCCCTCCATTCCTTGCATATTCATGTACTTATCGAAAAATCCCTTATATGCCCCTATCTGCCTACACCACCACCCCTGTAGTGTGTTCCAGACTCACTCTTTGTGTAAAAACTTGCCCTTCATGTGTCCTTTGAATTTTCCCCCTCATCCTGGTATTAGACATTTCAACTCTGAGAAAAAGATTCTGACCGTCAACCCTATCTATGCATCTCATAATTTTATAGGCTTCTTTCAAGTCTCCCCTCAGCTTCCCCCACTCAAGAGTTTTTCTAGCCTCTCTTTATAGCTCATACCCTCTAATCCTGGCAGTATCCTGATAAAGCTCTTCTGCACCCTCTCCAAAACTTCCACATCCTTTCTGAAATGTGGTGAGCAGAATTGAACCAAAGGCTTATAAAGCTGCAACATGACTCCTGTACACAGTTCCCCAACCAAGAAAGGCAAGCATGCCATATGCCTTCTTTACTTGCATGGCTACATTCATCGAGCTATGGATCTGAACCCCAAGATCCCTCTGTACATCAATTCTGTTCAGGGTTCTACCGTTAACTGTCTACTTTTCCTTAAGTTTGATCTCCCAAAGTGCAGCACCTCACATTTACCTAGATTAAACTCCATCTGCCATTTCTTCATCCATATCTGCAACTGATCTATATCCTGATGTATCCTTTGACAACCTTCTACACTATCCACAATTCCACCGATCTTTGTATCATCTCCAAACTTACTAACCCACCCATGTGCATTTTCATCCAAGTCATTTCACACACGCAAACAGCTGAGGTCCCAGGAGGATCCCTGTGGAAAACCACTGGTCACGGACCTCTGTGAAAAATACCTTCCCACCACTACCCACTGTCTTCTATGGCCAATCTAATTCTGAAACCACACAGCCAAGTCACTGTTGGTCCCATACATCTTAATCTACCATGGGGGACCTTGTCGAAAGCCTTACTGAAGTCCATGTAAATAACATGCACTGCTCTACCCTCGTCGATTACCTTCATTACCTCCTTGAAAAATTCAATTGAGTTAGTGTCGAAGGCTTTACTGAAGTCCAAGTAAACAACATCTACTGCTCTGCCCTCATCAGTCTTTTTGGTACCTTTCTCAAAAATCTCAATCAAGCTTATGAGATACAATTTTCCTCACAAAAAAAAACATGCTGACTATCCATAACTAATTTTTGCCTCTCTAAATGTCCATAAATCCTATAATCACATCCAACAAAGCCCTGGGGTGGAGGAGTCCAGGCCTAGAGGACATAGGTTTAGGGTGAGAGGTGAAAAATTTAAAAGGGATCTAAGGGGCAACTTTTTCATGCAGAGGGTGGTACATGAATGGAATGAATTGCCAAAGGAGGTGGTGGAGGCTGGTACAATTATAACATTTAAAAGGCATGGGTATAGGAAGGGTTTAGAAGGATATGGGCCAAGTGCTGGCAAATGGAACTATATCGGTTTTGAATATCTGTTCGGCACGGACGAGTTGGACCGAAAGGTATGTTTCCATGTGTACATCTGTGTGACTCTATGATTTTATAATTTACTCACAACCAAAATCAGATTCAGAAGTCTATAGTTCCCAAGCTTGTCCTGACAACATTTCTTAAACAAATGTACAATATTAGCCACCCTTCAGTCATCAGGTCCCTCACCCATACTTCTGGATGGTGCATATATTTCTGAAGCGGGTCTTGCTATTTTCTCCCTTACTTCTCACAACTTTCCAGGCTACATTAAATCAGGTCCCAGAGATATATTCACCTTTACATTCTCTAAAATCTCTTCAATTTCCTCTTCTGTAATGTGAACTGTTTTTAAAACATCAAAATTTAGTTTTCTGCATTCTTTAGCTTCCATTCCTTTCTCTATAGTAAAATCTGATGCAAAATATTCATTTAGTACCTACCTCATCTCCTGAGGTTTGACACAAAGACACCTCCTTGATGTTTAAGCAATATGTTTACATATTTAAGAACCAAATCTAGCATATCCCATTCCAAAAAATGAAGACTTAATCTAAAATATTTCATTACAGTTCCATGACACTGCAACCCCTTTGCTGTAAATTCTGTGTCTTGTGGCCCTGTTCCAAACCACCTATTAAAGAGGCAGCGCCTTGAAAGCTAGTGCTTCCAAGTAAACCTGTTGGACTATAATCTGGTGCTGTGTGATTTTCAACTTCTTAAGAATGGAATTGTGGCTTAGCGGTTAGCATTCCTGTCTCACAGTGCCAGGAACCCAGTTTTGACTCTTCCTTCAGGTGACTCTAAGGAGTTTATATAGTCTCCACGTGTCTGCGTGAGTTTCCTCTGGGTGCTCTGGTTTCCTCTCACAGTCCAAAGATTAGGTTAGGTGGATTGGCTGTACTAAATAGCCTATTGTGTCCAGGGATGTACTGACTAGGTGCATTAGCCATGGGAAATGCAGGGTTATGGGGGTGGGTCTGGATGGAATGCTTTTAGGATGGTCAGTGTGGACTCAATGGGCTGAATGGCCCACTGTAGGGATTCTATGCTTCTTTGGAAGGTAGGGAGGTTGGACATTTTGCTTGACTTGGCCTATTGCCAATCATCTCACCTCTGAATGGAATACTTGAATTTTGGGGTAGATAGTTACTCAGTGTGCTATATAGCAATTTGTCTCAATTGTAAATGCTTTGATTCCAGCTCAGCACTATCCCCATGACCTGTCCTACCTGTCTATCTTCTTTTCCACCTATCCACTCCACCGTCCCCCAACGGACTTATCACCTTCATTCCCTCCCCCACTCACCTATTGTACTCTATGCTACTTTCTCCCTACCCCCACCCTCCTCTCACTTATCTCTCCACCCTTCAGGCTCTCTGCCTGTATTCCTGATGAAGGATTTTTGCCTGAAACATTGATTTTACTGTTCCTCAGATGCTGCCTGAACTGCTGTGCTTTTCCAGCACCACTCTAATCTAGACTCTGGTTTCCAGCATCTGCAGTCATTGTTTTTACCTATCTGTCATTATCCGTCCTTTCCAGTGACATGAATGGTTATGTTGCTGTCTGTTTTTTTGAACTTTTCTCAAATATTGTTGCCACCTCGAATCCGAACTCTCTTCAGTTTTAATAACAATAGAAAACATTTCAGCTAAACCATTATAGTCTCATTTATGGTATGAGGTCATTTTTTAAAAATTCCCATGTAACTAAATGCAGCTCTACCCTTTCAGATTTAAGCAGCTCAGTCTTTGAATATGGAGTACAATTTCTGCTTTTATCATCCTTCGTGTTTCTCCCAATTGGTGTTCAACATGGTTGCGTGCTGATCGTTAGCCAGTGGAGAAAGAGAATAGGCAGGGGAGCAGTAATGTGGTATTAGAAAAAGGCTTCCTTTCCCATGTTTGACCTGATGCCATGAAACCTCATGGGGTTCAATATTCTGGACTCCCACGGCAATTCACTCTCTCACATCTCTGGTAGATCTATCCTGCCAGTGGGACAGGACATACCTAGGGATGTAATAGTGATATCTAGGACATTCTAGATCAGTGGTGCTGGAAGAGCACAGCAGTTCAGGCAGCATCCAACGAGCAGCGAAATCGACTTTTCAGGCAAAAGCCCTTCATCAGGAATAAAGGCAGTGAGCCTGAAGTGTGGAGAGATAAGCTAGGGGAGGGTGGGGGTGGGGAGAAAGTAGCATAGAGTACAATGGGTGAGTGGGGGAGGGGATGAAGGCAATAGGTCAGGGAGGAGAGGGTGGAGTGGATAGGTGGAAAAAGAGATAGGCAGGTAGGACAAGTCCGGACAAGTCATGGGGACAGTGCTGAGCTGGAAGTTTGGAACTCGGGTGAGGTGGGGGAAGGGGAAATGAGGAAGCTGTTGAAGTCCACATTGATGCCCTGGGGATGAAGTGTTCCGAGGCGGAAGATGAGGCGTACTTCCTCCAGGTGTCTGGTGGTGAGGGAGCGACGGTGAAGGAGGCCCAGGACCTCCATGTCCTCAGCAGAGTGGGAGGGGGAGTTGAAATGTTGGGCCACTGGGCAGTGTGGTTGATTGGTGCGGGTGCCCTGGAGATGTTCCCTAAAGCGCTCTGCTAGGTGGCGCCCAGTCTCCCCAATGTAGAGGAGACCGCATCGGGAGCAACGGATACAATAAATGATATTAGTGGATGTGCAGGTAAAACTTTGATGGATGTGGAAGGCTCCTTTAGGACTTTGGATAGAGGTGAGGGAGGAGGTGTGGGCACAGGTTTTACAGTTTCTGCTGTGGCAGGGGAAAGTGCCAGGATGGGAGGGTGGGTCATAGGGGGGCGTGGACCTGACCAGGTAGTCACGGAGGGAAGGGTCTTTGTAGAAGGCGGAAAGGGGTGGGGAGGGAAATATATCCCTGGTGGTGGGGTCTTTTTAGAGGTGGCGGAAATGTCAGCGGATGATTTGGTTTATGCGAAGGTTTGTAGGGTGGAAGGTGAGCACCAGGGGCTTTCTATCCTTGTTACGGTTGGAGGGGTGGGGTCTGAGGGCGGAGGTGCGGGATGTGGACGAGATGCGTTGGAGGTCATCTTTAACCACGTGGAAAGGGAAATTGCGGTTGCTAAAGAAGGAGGCCATCTGGTGTGTTCTATGGAGGAACGGTCCTCCTCGGAGCAGATACGGCGGAGGCAGAGGAATTGGGAATACGGGATAGCATTTTTGCAAGAGATAGGGTGGGAAGAGGTGTAATCTAGGCAGCTGTGGGAGTCGGTGGATTTGTAAAAAATGTCAGTGTCAAGTTGGTCGTCATTAATGGAGATGGAGAGGTCCGGGAAGGGGAGGGAGGTGTCAGAGATGGTCCAGGTAAATTTAAGGTCAGGGTGGAATGTGTTGGTGAAGTTGGTGAATTGCTCAACCTCCTCACGGGAGCATGAGGTGGCGCCAATGCAGTCATCAATGTAGCGGAGGATGAGGTGGGGAGTAGTGCCGTTGTTATTACGGAAGATCAACTGTTCTATGTAGCCAACAAAGAGACAGGCATAGCTGGGGCCCATACGTGTGCCCATGGCTACCCCTTTGGTCTGGAGGAAGTGGGAGGATTCAAAGGAGAAATTGTTAAGGGTGAGGACCAGTTTGGCCAAACGAATGAGAGTGTTGGTGGAAGGGTACTGTTGGGGACGTCTGGAGAGGAAAAAACGGAGGGCTTGGACGCCCTGGTCATGGCTGATGGAGGTGTAGAGGGATTGGATATTCATGGTGAAGATGAGGCATTGGGGGCTGGGGAAGCGGAAGTCTTGGAGGAGGTGGAGGGCGTGGGTGGTGTCTCGAACGTATGTGGGGAGTTCCTGGACTAGGGGGATAGGACAGTGTCGAGGTAGGTAGAGATGAGTTCGTTGGGGCAGGAGCATGCTGAGACAGTGGGTCAGCCAGGGTGGTCAGGCTTGTGGATCTTGGGAAGGAGGTAGAACCAGGCAGTGCAGGGTTCCCGGACTATGAGGTTGGAAGCTGTGGGTGTGAGGTCTCCTGAGGTGATGAGGTTCTGTATGGTCTGGGAGATGATGGTTTGGTGATGGGGGGGTGGGGTCATGGTCGAGGGGGCAGCAGGAAGAGGTGTCCTTGAGTTGGCGTTTGGCTTCAGCGGTGTAGAGGTCAGTGCACCAGACTACCACTGCGCCCCCTTTATCCGCTGGCTTAATGGTAAGGTTGGGATTGGAGCAGAGGGATTGGAGGGCTGCGCGTTGTGAGGGTGAGAGGTTGGAGTGGGGAAGGGGGGTAGACAAGTTGAGGCGGTTAATGTCCCGGCGGCAGTTGGAAATGAAGAGGTCAAGGGCAGGTACTAGGCCAGCGCGGGGTGTCCAGGTGGATGCAGTGTGCTGGAGGTGGGCGAAGGAGTCCTCGGAAGGTGGGCGGGAATCCTGATTGTGAAAGTAAGCTCGGAGGCAGAGGCGACGGAAGAATTGTTCGACGTCACGGCGTGTATTAAATTCATTGATGGCTGGATGGAGGGGGATGAAGGTGAGTCCTTTGCTGAGGACTGATCATTCGTCCTCAGTGAGGGGGAGGTCTGGAGGGATGGTGAAAACTCGGCAGACCTGAGAGGTTAGGTGCCGGCGCATTGCTGCAAGTGTGGAGTGGAGGATCCTGAAAGAGAACTGTTGCTGGTGTTTTTGAATCTGTAGTCTGCACTGTTAGTCCTGTTCGGGTCCGAACTCTGGTGGTTTAAAGTTGGTTCGGAGTCTGTGTGGGATGAGTTGGTTACAGAGGCAGGCACTGAGGGAGCAAATGTGGCTGTGGTACCGAGTTTATTTCACGACATGGTTGAAGAGTTTCAGGGCAGAGGAAATGACCTGGGAGTTGCAGTGGGAGAGGGACTCCCTGAGATTCTTGTAGAGAGAGGAGGAAAACTTCTTCAAGGCAGGCATCCTTGCAACACATTGTTTGTAAGGTGTAATTCTATGAAATGAGAGTTAAAATGAAGAGAAATTTCTTCACCCAGAGAGTAATGAGACAACTTTTTGCCACAAAAAGCAATTGTCTAAAACATTGAATGTTTTCAAGAAGGAATGACATATAGTTCTTAGGGCTAAATGGATCAAAGGTTATGGAAAGAAAGTAGGAACAGAGTGTTGAAATGGATGATCAGCCATGATCGTATTGACTGGCAGAGCAGACACAAAGGCCGAATGGCCAACTCTTACTCCTATTTTCTACGTTTCAACGGATATGATTACGTAAGGCTTTTGCTTGATTAACTTGTGAGATAGTGCTCCCAAATTTTGGTTCAAGCCTGACAAGGCATAAGTCAGGAGTTTGATGAATACTCCACAATTATCTGAATGATTGCAATTCCAACAATACTTGAGAAGTTTGGCAACATCTAGGACAAATCAGCTGACACCACTCTAAATATTCACTCCCGTCAATACACATGATAATAGCATCTTCAAAATGCGCCACAGAAATTTACCAACCCTCCTAAGACATCTTCCAAATCCATGACCACTACCATCTAAAAGGACAAGGACAGCAGTTACTTGCTACAAATTCCAACGCCTGCAAATTCCTCTCCAAACCACTCACCATCCTGACTTGGAATGATAGCACTGTTCCTTCAGTATCAGGGGCAATTAAGAATGGACAATAAAGACTGACCAAGACACTAATGCCCACATTGGTAGAAAGCTCATCTGTTGAATTGTATTGAATTGAATTAAATTTATTGCCGCATGTATCGAGGCACAGTCAAAAGATTTGTCTTGTGAGCAATACAGGCAGATCACAGAGTTAAATAGCATAGATAAGTAAACATTAGGTAAACAGCGGCAAAAACCAAAATAAAGCAAATGCTAAGAGTTTGTGAGTCCATTCAGTTTTCTAACAACAGTAGGGTAGAAATTGTTACAAAACCGGCTGGTGCATGCGTTCAGGCTTCTCTACCTTCTCCCCAATGGTAGAGGTTGTAGAAAAGCATTGGCAGGGTGGGATGGATCTTTGAGAATGCTGGT
The DNA here is from genome assembly GCF_020745735.1 of Hemiscyllium ocellatum. NCBI lineage: Eukaryota > Metazoa > Chordata > Chondrichthyes > Orectolobiformes > Hemiscylliidae > Hemiscyllium > Hemiscyllium ocellatum. The sequence continues at coordinate 113,251,207 of NC_083404.1, read as the reverse complement.
GGCCTTTCCTTGACAGCAGGCCTGGTAGATGGGAGGTTGGCCTTTGTGATTGTCCGGGCCAAGTTCACCATTCTCTGTAACTTAACTTACTTGCAATTTTAACTATATCATTGACGTAATGAATTTGGCCTTTGTTATCTTCTTTTTGGACAGCGCAAAAGTGAAGACTGCAGATGCTGGAAACCAGAGTTTGGATCAGAGTGGTGCTGGAAAAGCACAGCAGGTCAGGCAGCATCCGAGAAGCAGGAAAATCCCTGCCTCTATTCCTGATGAAGGGCTTTTATCCGAAACATTGATTTTCCTGCTCCTCAGATGCTGCCTGGCCTGCTTTTCCAGCACCACTCTGATCTCAACTTCTTTTTAGACAGTCCATTAGGAGTGAAGATTGCTTTATTTCACTCTGAAGTCATGAGTCCTGAGATGACTAACTTATATTGAATCCAAAGCCCTGGCCCAGTTGAGGAAGATGATATTTGCTGAAGCCAGTGGGTTGGCTTCTTGGGGTTTTTACATGTTCCATCATTTGACATTGTTCTCCATCTGAACCTAGCAGAGACACTGAAAATGGTTGGCTTTTTTGGGGTTGCTTCTTCTCCATGTTCTCCAGGTAGAGAGTTCCATCAATTTGTAGGAATATTCAATTTCTTTCAGGCAGGAATTCAGAATATCCTTGAAGCATTTGTTCCCACTTCCCTCTTGTAACTGTTTACAGTGATGAAGCTCAGTGAAGCGAGCTTACTTTGGAAGTTGTATGTAAAGCTTATGGATAATGTAGCCCATTGTATGTAGCAGAATGATTGAAATCAGTGTCCCAATGTGTGAGAGAATGTTAGTTATGTTGGTTGTGAGCTGTGTTTAGTGTGACTTTCTGGCTGCAATCCATTATGTTGTCGATAAGGAGCAATGCAGGATTGCTAATGCTTGTCAAGGTGTGCAGCAACCGTTCAAAATGATGTTAGATTAGATTACGTATAGTGTGGAAACAGGCCCTTCGGCCCAACAAGTCCACACCGACCCTCCGAAGCGCACCCACCCAGACCCATTCCCCTACATTTACCTCTGCACCTAACACTACGGGCAATTTAGCGTGGCCAATTCACCTAACCTGCACATTTTTGGAGTGTGGGAGGAAACCGGAGTACCCGGAGGAAACCCACGCAGACACGGGGAGAATGTGCAAACTCTACACAGTCAGTCGCCTGAGGCGGGATGTGGGCAGAGGGATGATTTATTTTGGCACATATCCACTGTGGTGAGTTGTTCTGGGGATGATGTGGTAAGATTGGATAGAAATGAATGTGAGGAACACCTGAGAAATGGGATTCATGGTTAAGGATATGCCTTTTGGTATGATAAAGTGAAAAATCTCATTTAGATGAGAATCCCTCCACGAATGTTTGATGCAGTTCACACTTAGCTAAAAAAGTTGTAAGTATCAGCCCTGTGCTTTTTTTTTATTCATTCAGGGGATGCAAACATCATTGGTTAGGCCAGCAGTTATTTCCCATCCCAATTATTCAGTGGACAGTAAACAGTAAACAATCTTACTATCGATCTGGAGTCACACATAGGCCAGACCAAGTGAGGATGGCAAATTTCCTTCCCTAAAAAATTTTAGTTAATGAGATGGATATTTACCACAATCAGCTGTATTTATATGGTGTCCATTAGGCTAGCTTTAATTTAAAAATTTTTTGAATCAAACTTCACATTCTACCACAATGGGAATCACACCCATGTTCCCAGATGATTACCATTTCCCTGTTTGTGCAAGTTCTCTTCTTTTTCTTTAACTCATGCAATCCTTGATATCTGCCCAGTGGCATTGTTGGTAGGCTGCACTTATACAAATAATTTGGATGTGAACATAGGAGCCGAAAATGTGTTGCCGGTCAAAGCACAGCAGGTCAGGCAACATCCAAGGAACAGGAAATTTGACGTTTCGGGCCAGAGCCCTTCATCAGGAATGAGGAGAGTGTGCTAGGCAGGCTAAGATAAAAGGTAGGGAGGAGGGACTTGGGGGAGGGGCGATGGAGATGTGATAGGTGGAAGGAGGTCAAGGTGAGGGTGATAGGCTGGAGTGGGGTGGGGGCGGAGAGGTCAGGAAGAAGATTGCAGGTTAGGAGGGCGGTGCTGAGTTTGAGGGAACCGACTGAGACAAGGTGGGGGAAGGGGAAATGAGGAAACTGGAGAAATCTGAGTTCATCCCTATGTGAACATAGGAGGTATGGTTAGTAAGTTTGCAGATGACACCAAAATTGGAGGGGTAGTGAGAGAAGGAGATTGCTTCAGAGTAAAATGGGATCTCAATCAGATGCACCAATGGGCAGAGGAGTGGCAGGTGGAGTTTAGTTTAGATAAATGTGAGGTGCTGCATATTGGAAAGGCAAATAGGGCAGAATTTATACATTTAATGGTAAGGTCCTGGGGAGTGTTGCTGAACAAAGAGACCTTGGAGTGCAGGTTTGTAGTTCCATGAAAGTGGCGTTGCAGATAGATAGGATAGTGAAGAAGGTATTTGGTATGCTTTCCTTTATTGGTTAGTGCATTGAATATAAGAGTCAGGAGGTCATGTTGCGGCTGTACAAGACATTTATTAGGCCACTTTTGGAATGTTGTGTGCAATTCTGGCCTCTCTGCTATAGAAAGAATGCTGTGAAACTTGAAAGGGTGCAGAAATGGTTTACAAAGATCATTAGTAATGCTGATTTACAAAGATTTGCCAGGGTTGAACGATTTGAGCAATAGGGAGAGGCTGAATCGGCTGGGGATATGTTTTTGAGAGTGTCACTAGCTGAGGGGGTGACCTTATAAGAGGTTTATAAAATCATGAGGGGCACAGATAGAGTAAATAGATAAAGTTTTTCCCTGTGGTGAGGGAGCCCAGAAATAATGGGCATAGGTTTAAGGTGAGAGAGGTAAGATTTATTAGGGACCTAAGGGGCAACCTTTTCACACAGAGGATGGTATGTGTATGGAATGAGCTGCTAGAGAAAGTGATGGAGGTTGGTTCAATTACAATATTTAAAAGACATCTGGATGGGTACATGAGAAGAAAGGGGTTACAGGCATATGAGCCAAATGCTGACAAATAGGAATAGATTTATTTAGGATATCTGGTTAGCATGGACTGAAGGGGCCGTTTCTGTGCTGTCTATCTCTATGACTCAGTGATTCTATAGTCAATTATCGGAGGTGTGGTTGGTCAGGTGTACAAGAGATGGGGCATTTGGGTAAACTGTGAATAAAGAGGTTGACAGTGTGAATGATTGGAATGTCAGTTTTATTGTTAGCTTGGAGTTTGCGTAAGTGTAAGTTTTAATGCCATTAACATTTCCTGGCTAACTACGACAGGAACTAAATCTCCCCTTTGAAGTCTTCAATTCTAACTCAGAGTTGAGGAGTTTATTGGAGGATTCCAGACAATGAATAATTGCCAATTGGAAGTTTCAACGTCAAGGTAATTACCACACGGTCAGAACTCTTGAAAGACTTGATGCACGTCTCTCACGACAATTGCAGTCTTCAATATATGGAGATCAGACCATCTAGGCAAATGTCATATGTCGAAGTGTTTGGTGCCAAGCAATGGCTATCTATAAAAAGAGAGAATCTTACCATCACCCCTTGGTATTCAGTGGTGTTACCATTGCTGAATCCCATACTATCAAATTTCTGAGGGTTACCATTGACCAGAGATTGAACTGAGCTAGCCACATAAATACCATGGCTACAAGAGGAGGTCAGAGGCTAGAGGTTCTTTAATGAATAACTCACCCTATGCCTCCAAAGTGCCTGTTCAGCACTTGCAAGACACAGGTCAGGGATGTACCTGAATACTGTCCAATGGGCAGCTCAACAACACTCAAAAATCTTAACACCATTCAGAACAAAACAGCCTAGTTCTTTTATCCCATCCATCACCTTCAATATTCATTCCCTTCACCACCAATGTTCAATGGCAGCAATGTGTCCAATCTACATGATGCATTGCAGTAACTCACAGAGGCTTCCATGACTGCACCTTCCAAACCCACAAACTCTATCATCTAACAAGAGAACAGGTATACAAGAACATCATCTTCTATGAGTTATCCTCCAAACTACTCACTATCCTAACCTGGAAATATATCGCTTTTCCTTCACTGTCGCTGGATCAGTCCGAATGGAAGGAAGAAGTTCAAAACTGCAGCATCATCACTCCAGAGCTATTAAGAATGGACAATAAAAAAGGTATAGCAATGTTAATTGAGGAGTTCTGTGATTTGTGGAAGTTTTTAAAAGTTTGTATTTCAGAAAGTGACCCAATAGACTGATTTTGCCAACACATCATATGAAACACAATGACTAAAAACAACCTTTGCAAGAAAATCACAAGCAAATTGCAACTCTGGAAGAGCAGGGGCAGATGTGAGCCAAAATAACAGCTTACTTCCTTTTTAAAGGGTTTTGTTTCAGTTCACATAATGAACAATTATTACACCTTTAGGGGAGATGACTTGGCAAAATTACTGAGTGCAACTTTTTTTTTAATGTTAGGAAACCCTAGGCAAAGGGCCAAAAGTATATATGCAAAGCTCAAATAGAAATGAAATAAATCGAGTAGTGTTTGTCAAGGTAATATGATCCTTGATCCTCCATGGCCTTGCCCTCCCTTAATATAACTTCCTCCAACCCTACAATTCTCTGAAATCTCTGCATCTCTCCATTTCTAGACCCTTGTACATGTTTGATTTTTGTCACTTCACCGCTGTTGGCTATGCCTTCAGCTAGGCCTTAACATTTTAAACGCTTTCTAAGCCTCTATTTTTTTTTCTTTTAAGAAATAGAGTGAAATCTATCTCTTAAAGCAAGTTTTTGATCACCAATCTAGAAACTTCTATATGTGGCTCAGTGTCAAATTTTGTTTAGTAATGTGATAGTTCCTATAATGTGCTTTAGAATTTAATATTTAAAGGCAAAACATACACATGAATATATACAAAAAATTTAGTTATCAAACCCATATTTCTCTTGTTTCTTGTTTCGTTTTGTCTTACACAGTTTATGCAAATAATTTGATTGCTGGTATCTCATGCAATTCGTCATAACACTGCCTGTAATATGAATTCTGATCTATGTAAGTCCATTAGCACATTCTTAGTGACAGAAGTAAACTCTGTTGGGAACTATTAAATTCAAAATTTTTGTTTACATCTGCCATTCCTCTATGGCCTTGCCCTATTTCTTTTCTATGCAACTTCCAAGTCAAGCACGTGCACAGCACGAAGATTATAAAACAAAAATAATTTAGTCTGCTGGTATCGAACTTCTATAACCATAACTTTAGAAGAACAAGCTATTGACATTCACAGTCTGACCTCCAGGAGGCTATTGAAAAGTTAATTTCAAACTTCCAATCCTCCAAGGAGCAGAGTTCAGGTGATGGTGTTTCTTTTGCTAACTTCCCCTGACCATGTTATCCAGATTAGCTTGTCTCCCCAAGTGGTCTTGCAGACTCGGTTGTCCGAGGTGGGTGGGGGACAAAAGGTATGATTGGTGCAAGATAAAGGAGATGATAATGTGACCATATGACCATAAGACCATAAGACATAGATGTGGAAGTAAGGCCATTCGGCCCATCAAGTCCACTCCGCCATTCAATCATGGCTGATAGGCATTTCAACTCCACTTACCAGCATTCTCCCCGTAGCCCTTAATTCCTTGTGACATCAAGAATTTATCAATCTCTGCCTTGAAGACATTTAGTGTCACGGCCTCCACTGCACTCTGCGGCAATGAATTCCATAGGACCACCACTCTCTGGCTGAAGAAATGTCTCCGCATTTCTGTTCTGAACTTACACCCTCTAATTCTAAGGCTGTATCCCTGGGTCCTAGTCTCCTCGCCTAATAGAAACAATTTCCTAGCATCCACCTTTTCCAAGGTATTATCTTGTAAGTTTTTATTAGATCTCCCCTAATCTTCTGAACTCCAATGAATACAATCCCAGGATCTTCAGCCATTCCTCGTATGTTAGATCCACCATTCCAGGGATCATCCGTGTGAATCTCCGCTGGACACGCTCCAGTGCCAGTATGTCCTTCCTGAAGTATGGGGTCCACAACTGGACACAGTATTCCAAATGGGGCCTAACCAGAGCTTTATAAAGTCTCAGTAGCACAACGGTGCTTTTATATTCCAACCCTCTTGAGATAAATGACAACATTGCATTTGCTTTCTTAATCACGGACTCAATCTGCATGTTTACCTTTAGAGAATCCTCGACTAGCACTCCCAGATCCCTTTGTACTTTGGCTTTACAATTTTCTCACCATTTAGAAAGTAGTCCATGCTTTTATTCTTTCTTCCAAAGTGACAGGAAATACATGGATCTAGAAGAGATGTTAATGAACACTTGAATCATTGCCAGCTGCTCCATCTATAAAAATCTGCCGTTTTTGAGTTTGATGTTGTGTTTAGAAGGCTTTACTGTGCCCAATTGAAGAAAAAGGTTCTGTTTCTCAAGCTTCCATTGAGATTATTGGAACAAGGTGGGACAGTGAGGTCAGTGTAGGAGTGGGTGGAGAATTAAAATAACATGCAACTAGAAGCTCAGATTTTAACCTGTGTCCTGAACAGAAGTGTTTTACAAATCTGGATTTGCCTTCCCCAGTGTAGAGATTATATCAGGATTAGCTAATATAAGATACAGTTCCAGTAACAACATCTCACCTTTCTGCATTATGAGAGACTCAATGTGCATTTATTTGACTTCTGAAACTTCACTGGAACATTATGAAGCAAGATTAGATAAGCAGCAACTTTTCTTTATATCTTTTTCTTGGGATGCAGGTGTAGCATTGGTGAGGTCAGCATTTGTTACCCCCTCCTGGTTGCCTTTGGAAAGATCATTATTAGTCATCTACTTGTATAGGTACATTCATAATGCTGCTGGGAACAGAGTTCCAGCACTTTGACAAAACAATTCCATCGTTCAAAGTATCTGGCCCTAAGTTAATGTCAAAACTTCTATTTTTTCAAAGAGGGCATAAAAGGCTGCAAAAGATGTTGTATGTTGTGAATTTAAACTACTCCCTTTTCTAAACAGGGAACAAAAGGAAGATTCAAGGCTCATAAGAATCATTGCTCTTCCTGAAACCAATTGATAAAAGTATGATCATCAAATTGAATGCTCATTCCAATGCAAAGACAATGGTTGTCTCAAGCTCTCAAAATGTTAAGCAACAACACAGAGTGTAATATTTAAGCGACTCTTGGATAGTCAAATGGCTGATAGTAAAACAAAGGGTATGCAGGTTAGTCTGATCTTGAGTAGGATAAAAGGTCGGCATGACATTGAGGGCCAAAGGGCCTGTACTGTGCTGTATTATGCTATGTTCTATGGTGACTATCAATTCCCAACATTGCATGTCATACTTCATGGGCAGTGACTGTCTCCACAATCCATCCACAAAAGTCAGTATTGGCAAAACACCAGCCTCACCACATGAGTATGGCTAATCGTAGACAAAGTGATGATACACTTCACCACTACGCTTTGGAGCTCACCAGCATATTTGAATCATAATGCTCAATGCCTTGGAAATGTTATGAACAGTCAAGTGCAAATCTTTTTTTAAAATCTTTATGAATGAACTGCCTTTTTCCCTGTTCCTATTTACATTTCAAAGCAGAGAGAGAGAGAGAGAGAGAGAGTGTGTGACAGAGAGAGGAGAGTCATCATTAATCATAAATTGAACTAGACCAGTCAGTTAATCATCAGCTGCAGCAGTAGGTTGGTAGATGGGAAGTTAGCATTGTGTAATGCACATCCTGACTCCTCATCATCCCTCTACCTTCAATAAGACTCAAGTTATAACCATGTTGGAATGTTGTCCATTAGTGTGAATGAGTGCAACATTCAAGATGTTCAACACCATCCAAGCAAAACAGTCCATTTGATCAATATTACATCCACTACCTTAATTGTTTACTCCCACCCCACCAGTGCAACGCTGCATTCTATTTGCAAAATTCATAGCAGCATCTCATAACACCTTCAATGATACTCCCAAAATCCTTTCTTTGTTTTTATGTGGAATGTGAGTGTTGCTAGTATAGCCAGCATTTGTTGCTGTTGAGGATATGCTGGTGAAATATGACCTCTATGTAGGAACAGAAAGTCTTGTGAAAAATATATAATTAAGAAAAGACAAGTTTACTGAAGGAACAGGGAATCATATGAAATGATATAATTAAGAGAAGATGAAATTACAGGGAAGAACAGAAAACAATGTGGAAACATGACATGCCTCCTAAAGTTTGCTAACAACATAAATTGTCTGTTTTGCGTTATATTAGCAGAATGGCACTTTACATTAGTGAGGGTGACTGAACCTGCAAATGCTGGAATGAAAAAAGAATGCATAATCATCTCAACATTCGAGTCTCAAAGATGTTTATTTAAAAGGAAATCAGAAAGGACATTTCCTTTGATATTCTGCTACCTAGAAGGCAGCACATGTGAACATCCCATTTTTCCATGGCAGATGGTGGAATTTGAATCCAATTAAAAAAAATGGAATTAAGAATCTACTGATGAAACCAATGTCCATTATTGGAAAAATATTCTGGTTCACAACTGTACTCTGGTTGGGGGATTTCAATGTCTACCACCAAGAGTGGTTTGGCAGCAGCATGACTGATTGGCTGGTTGGGTCCTAAAGGACATATCTGCAGTAGGTGATGAGGGAAGCAACAAGAGGGAGAAACATACTTGACTTCAACCTTACCAATCTGCTGGCTTCATGCATCTGTCCATCACAGTATCAGTAACAGTGGCCATCACATAATCCTTTTGGAGACTAAGTCCTGTATGCCCCCAGCATGTTGTGTGGTATTACCACTGTGAAATGAGATAGAGTTCAAACAGTTCTGGTAACTCAAGAGTGGGCATTGATAAAGCATTGTGGATCATTGACAGAAGCAGAATTATACTCCAATATAATCTGCAAACTCATAGCTCAACATATTCCCCAATCAAGCATTACATCAATCCAGGGATCTACACTGGTTCAATGGAAACTGCAGGATGGCATGCCAGAAGTAGCACCAGACACATCTAAAAATGAAGTATTTACCTGGTGAAGCGACCAAGTAAGATCATTTGCATGCCAAACAGTATAACCAACAAATGACAGAAGGAGCTAAATGATTCCACAAACAACAGATCAGATGTAACTTTGCAATTCTGCTTAATCCAGTCATGAATGTTGGTGAATAATTAATCAACTCACTGAAGGAGGAGGCTCCATTTCCTCATCCTCATCAGTGCAAAAGATAAGGCTGATGTTTTCACAGCAGTCTTCAGCCAGAAGTGCCAAGTGGATGATTCATCTCAACCTCCTCCAGTGGTTCACAGCATTACAGATACCAATCTTCAACCGTTTTGATTCACTCCATGCTGTATATGAATCTATGACTATGACTTCACATAATATCAAGAAACAGTTGGAGGCATAGGATTCTGCAACAGCTATGTGCCCTGACAACTTCACAGCAATAGTACTGAATACTTATGTTCTCAACTTGCCACTCTCTTTGCCATGCTGTTCCAGTACAGTTACAGAACTGGCATCTATGTGACAATATGAAAACTTGCCCAGGTATGTCCTTCATACAAAAAGCAGGACAAATATAAACCAGGCAATTACCACTCCAACAGTCCACTTTTGATCATCAGTAAATTGATGGAAGGTGCCATCAATAGTGCTACCAAGCAGCACCTACTCAGCAATAACCTGCTCAGTAAAGCCCAGTTTGTGACCCGGCAGGACCACTCAGCTCCTGACCTCATTACGGCATTGTTTAAATATGGACAAAAGAGCTAAAATCTAGAGATGAGGTCAGATTCCTTGACATCATGTCCGCATCAACTGAGTATGGCATCAAAGAGACACTGAAAAATTGGAATAAATTAATCTCCACTGTTTGAATTCATACCTAGCACATAGGAAGATGGACCTTCCCTTCATCATAAGGTCAGAACAGGGTATGTTCACTAATGATTGCACGTCGTTCAGTACCATTTTCAACTGCTCAGATACTGAAGCAGTCCATGTTGAAATGCAACAAGATCTGGACAATATCTATGCATGGGCCAACAAGTGGCAAGTAACATTTGTGCTGAAAATATGTTGCTGGTTAAAGCACAGCAGGTCAGGCAGTATCCAAGGAACAGGAAATTCGACGTTTCGGGCCAGAGCCCTTCATCAGGAGGGCTCTGGCCCGAAACGTCGAATTTCCTGTTCCTTGGATGCTGCCTGACCTGCTGTGTTTTAACCAGCAACACATTTTCAGCTCTGATCTCCAGCATCTGCAGACCTCACTTTTTACTACAAGTAACCTTTGTGCCATACAAATGCCAAGCTATGATCATTCCCAATAAGAGACAACCTTACTCCTGCCTTTTAACATTCGATTGTATTTTGATCGCTGAATCCCCCACTATCATCATCCTGTAGGTTACCATTGACCAGACACTCAACAAGTCTCACCATATATATACATACATACACACACACACACACACACACACACACACACACACACACACACATATATTATATATACACACACACATATATAATAGCTACAAAGGCAGAACTGAGGCTAGTAATACTGCTATAGTAAATAATTTCCTGATTCCCCAAAGCCTATCTGCCATCCACAAGGCACAAGTCAGGAGTACGATGGAATACTGCCCACTTTCCTGGCTGTTTGCAGCTTCAATAAAACTCAAGAAGCTTGACATCTTCCAGTATAAAGCAGCCCTCTTGATTGGCACCACATTCACAAATATCCACTCTCTCCTCCAAGTCAGGATGGTGAGTAGTTTGGAGGGGAACTTGCAGGTGATGGTGTTAATATGTATGTGCTGCTCTTGTCCTTCTAGATGGAAGTGATCATGAATTTGGAAGGCGCTGTGCATCTCAGCACACACTGCTGCTACTGTGTGTCAGTGAAGGAAGGAGTGAATATTTGTGGATGTGGTTGTGGTGCCAATCAAGCAGGCTGCTTTCTCCTTGATGATGTCAAGCCTCTTGATTGTTGTTGGAGCTGCATCCATTTGGCCACATCAGGTAAGAATGGCATATTTTCTTCCTGTTAAACATCGGTGAAGCAGATGGGCTTTTGTATGGGGAGGCGAAACCCTCATGGTATTATCGCTGAACTATTAGCCCAGAAACTCAGCTTATGTTCTGGTGACCCAGGGTCAAATCCTACCATGGCAGTGGTGAAATTTGAATTCACCACTGAATTGGCAAATGAATCTGGAATGAAGAGTCTAATGATGACCATGAAACCATTGTTGATTCTCAGAAATAGCCATCAGGTTCACTTATGTCCTTTAGGGAAGGAAATCCTTACCTGGTCTGGCTTATATGTGACTCCAGACCCATAGCAATGTTATTGAGTCTTAACTGTCCTCTGGATGTGCAATAAATACAGGCCTAGCCAGACGTGCCCGCATCCTGTCAGTAAATAAACAAAACCAATCAATCCTTAGTCTTGTTCGTTTTTCAAGACTTTTATTGAATTCAAATTTGTCTATTCACCATGGTGGGATTTGAACCAATGACCCCAAAACATTAGACTGGGATTCCAAATTACTACTCCAATGGCACTCTGTCACTGTCTCTGCTTTCAAGCTGCAATGTTCCCCTAGATGAACATTAAACAACAACAAATGGCTCTTGTGATCTCTTAGCACCTTATGGAATTTTTGTTTTAAATTAGTTTGCATTGTTAGGTGTTCTCTATTTTAAATGCAGAATAAGATTGGCTAACCACTGCCAAAAACTTTTGTGCCATTGCATTTTGAATGAGAAAATTTGATTGTCTTACTCTGTGGCTAGGCATGCCTGGTCCTGTGTTTGCCTATTAACAATATGTCCCACTTTGTGTTTCTGTCTACATCATTAGCCATAATTTACTAGAAGTGCTTTCCAAATAACAATACAAGGCATTGATCAATTTGCTTTGCTGCCCAGGCAAGTGGCTAAACATTGTGGTTTTTTGAATATTTTCCATAAGTTCACATATTTTACTTTTTTAAAAAAAAATGATTTTGTATGTCTTTATTAAATCTTTTTAAAGTCTGACCATTGTTGCTCCTGTAAGGTGAAACATTTGTTTCTTGATTTAATTTATTCAACCCAGTATTTAAACTTTTAAAAACTCATTCACGGGATGTGGGCATCATTGGCAAGGCCATTTATAATCCATCTCTAATTGAGTTGAGTCAACCACATTGCTGTGGATCTGGAGTCATAAGTAGACCAGACCAGCTGACAATAAAGGCACTGGTGAGACAGATGGGTTTTTCCAATGATCAGCAACAGATTTTGTGGTCATCATTTGCATTGAATTCAATTCCATGTGTAATGACACAATTCAAACCCAGCTCCCCCGACCATCATGTCGGTCTGAGGTTAAATTTTTAAACAGTAATACCATTAGGCCATCACTTCCCCTTTCATTGCATTAGGAGTATTATACATTTACAGTGGATGGTATACATTAATGGAGGTGAACAGCATTCAGGTGTCTGGACCTTTATGGCTAGGGGACTTTTGGGGTTCAAGGACTCAGCCTGTGTCAGCACCACAGTTCTGCCCAGAGCAGCCTGACCCACCTCAGCTGGAACTTCAGCTGCATTGGGAATCACCGATAGCGTAGAGATAATGGGGCCTGGCACCTTAGGAGCTCCCTGACAGGATTCATCTGAGGAAAGGAGGGGGGATTACTGTATGTGGTTCCTCTTTCATCTGAGAACCTGCTGCAACCATCAACTCTCCTGGAGATGAAACAGCACCGAGTCTCTTGTACCCAACTCTCTTTTCTGTTTCTATTGAACTCCAAAGGCTAATGTGATGAAATGCAGATCTGCATGCATTTCCAGTATCTCTGAGCATTCCCCTGCATCTGGTTTTCCATGACTGCTGTCAGCCTGCCCAATGAAACAAACAAATGCACAAACGCTGAAGCCAGCAGAGTACTGAGAATATTGGTTTCTTTTCCAGTCTTTGATCAAGTTTGAGTGTCTTGAACAAAAATGCCCGCAGTTCCTGGGACTCCCTGTGCACCCGAATCATAGATGACACCAAAGGGCATTTCTGCCTGGGGTGGAATAGGCTCCTTGTGCATTACAATCCTCTAAGGACTAGCAACCTGGGGCATTTCTTTCGCATTCACCTGTGGAATTGTCAATGATGCTCAGCAGATTGTGCTCCTGAGTCTAATCTAGTCAATTTACCCTTTGAGGTGTCAGTAACTGAACTGAAGGAAGCAGGAGAAAGCCTTGCTGGTGTATCCTCTGAGGTATTGGTGACTGCTTCCTCAGAGGTGGAGGAGCTAATTGCAGGAGGGACTGAACTTTTAACTGGAGAGACTCTATGGATGCTGCTGGTGCCTGATGTTACCTAGGATGGTACCCAACATCTGAAAACAAATCTTCAAGCTCAGTGAGCTAACTTACATACTTGCCATCAACCTGAGCTACAGATTTACTCAAAAATAACAAAGTAGGGGGAATTATTTGCATAATAGAGGTAGAAGCTTGATCGTATTACAAACAAGTTCAAAGTGGTGATAAAGGGAGAGTAGTGTGGTACAACACAATTATGCTTATTTGGTTGCTGTCACATAGCAGTCCTCAGTATCCCTATATAGAATCCCTACAGCTCACCAAGTCTGCACTGATGCTGTCAAGAGCACCCCAATCGAATTCATCCCCCTGTCCTCTCAATGTAACCCCATGGTAAAAAAGGCTAATCCAACTAGCCTACAACCTGAGACATTATGGGCAATTTAGCATGGCCAATCCACCTAATTGGCATATTTTAGGATTGTGAAAGGACACTGGAGCACCCAGAGGAAACCACGTAGACACATGGAGAATTTGCAAATTCCACACAGTCACCTGAGGCTGGAATTAAATCTGGGTCTCTGGTGCTGTGAGGCAGCAGTGCTAACCACTGAGCCACTATGCAAACCTACCTGATGAAGAAGCAGCACTTTGAAAACTAGTGCCTCCAAATACACCTGTTGGACTATAACCTGATGTTGTATAATTTTTAATATTGTCCACCCCAGTCCAACACCAGCACCTCTAAATCATGCTAACCTAAAGCAGTTTTGATCCTTTTCAAGTAGTTTATTTCTGTTCATAGGGAATGTGGAGGTGAATGTCAGCCCCCATCTTTGCCCTTTCTCATCCATTATAAGAGATTTTCTCAGACAATGGGACAATAGGAGGATTAAATGAGATGAAAGTAGATAGAAGAGCTGGTCATGATTATCTAGGAGTGTGGCTGGTGGTAAAGTGTCAAATGATGAATAGACAGACTGGAGGACAGGAAGTAGTTTGGGTGAGAACTATTGAGGGAATATACCACATGCAATAGTGAAGGTATAGACCTTTTTTTTGGTTTTACTGTGCAGAGACAGAGTGAATATAAAGTGGTAAAGTGCAGAGCAGAGAGGGTGCTTTGCTGCCCATTTTTTGCTGATCATTGAATTAGCACTAACCCAGGAGATGTGCAGGCTCGGTAGATAACCTATAGAAAATGCAGGGTTACAGGATACGGTAGGGGATCTGGTTGAAATGCTCTTTAGAGGGTTGATGCAGACCTGATGGCTTCAATAGTCTCTTTCTGTACGGTGGGGTTATGATGTTAGGTGTGAACTCTTCGTATCACATTGCCATAAGTGCCTCCCTAGGCTGAGCAGCAAGGTGAGCTGCGTGTTTGTGTGACTGGACTATTTGGCATGGAAAAGCCAATTGAGGCAAGGCAATAAGAGTACAGGTTGGTGCTAAGTGTGTGAATATTAAGAGAGCAGACAAACATCCCTGAGTTGCAGCATAGTCCAAGCTATGCTTGTGTGCAAATGTGTCCCTGCTGCAGTCTTCCCGTGGTAGTTGCTGAAGCAAGAGTGTACTGATAATGCATAAGGGAACCACCAGGATGGCTGTGAGGGGTTAGCAGATGCCAAATGCAAATTTTTGTGGGTGCAGCTGGTTGGTGCTCTGGGTTGTGGCTTTGTTGTATACAATGTGGAGATTGTTCAGAGGAAATGGTGAACTGAAACCGCTCTAGTTCCCTGGTTGGGTTTTCCCAATGTTGAGATTGGAACAGTAAGATGGGAGGTTGAATATTAATGCAGCAAGTTGGATTGTTAACAAGGCATTTAACAACAATAAGTTCAATTGGTTCCCAAAAAAAAACTGGTAGAACAATGACGGGACATGAGAAAATATTGGCAGGTAACAAAAAGGAAAATCCAAAGGCACTTTACAAGTAGAATTCCTACAGTGTTGAGGCAGGTCATTCAGCCCATTGAGTCCACACTGATCCAAAGAACATCCCACCAAAACCCATCCCATACTTCCCATGACTAATCCACCTAGCCCACACATCCTATGACACTATGGGCAATTTAGCACAACCAATCCACTTAATCTGCACATCTTTAGACTGTGGGAGGAAACCAGAGCACCTGGAGGAAATCTGCATGAAGTAAAGAAAATGTGCCAAATCGACACAGACAGTCACCCGAGGGAACTAAATCTGGGTCCCTGGCACTGTCAGGCAGTAGTGCTAAACACTGAGTCACTGTGTCACCCTTTGGGTGTATTTTGAACAAGAGAATAGTCAGGGAAAGAGTAGGGCCTACTCAGAACCAATGTGGTAACTGTGTATGGAGCGAGAAGGTATGGCTATGGTTTTAAATTCATACCTTGCATCAGTATTCACTGTGAAAAAAGCACAATGTAGATATAGAAATCAGGGAGGGGAACTATAATCTACATGAAGAAAATTATTGAGAGACATGAGGTATTAGTGGTTTTAGCAGATTTGAAAAATCCCAACGTCTGTGATAGGGGAAATATTGGAAAGGATTCTGAAGGACAGAATTAATCTCCACTTAGAGAGGCAATGATTAAGCACGAATAGTCAGTATGACTTTGTAATGTTGAAGAAAGTTGATGCAATTTTTCAAGATGACTAGGTCTGTAAATGTAGTCTACATGGACTTTATTATGGCTGTTGACAAGATCTCCTATGGCAGACTGATTAAGAAACTAGAGCAGCATGGTGGCTCAGTGGTTAGTACTGCTGCCTCACAGCGCCAGGGATCCAGGTTTGATTCCAGCCTCGGGCGACTGTGTAGAGTTTGCACATTCTCTCATGTGCAAAGGCGTATGTTTCCTCCAGGTGCTCCGGTTTCCTCCCACAGTCCAAAGATGTGCAAGTTAGGTGAATTGGCCATGTTAAATTGCCCATAGTGTCAGGGATGTGTAGGTTGGGATATTAATCAAGGATAAATGTAGAGTAATAGGGTAGTGGTGCAGGTCGGGGCAGGATACCCTTTGGGCAGTCAGTGTGGACTTGTTGGGCCAAAGGGGCTGTTTCCACACTGTAAGGATTCCATAAAAGAAAACCAAGAACCTGGGGTAGTTTGCATTGGATCCAAAGTTAGCTTAGTTGTTGGAAGCAGAGAGTAATGGTTAAAGACTGTTTTTTGTATCTGAAAGTATGTGTCCAGTGGCATAGCACAGGGTTCAGGGCCAGTACATGACTTTTTATTGTGTACTTTAATGATTTAGTCATGGATGCAGGGTGTATGATCAGTAAGTTTACAGATGATATGAAAATTGATGGTGCTATAAATAACAAGGAAAAAGGCCTTATAATACAGGATGATATAGATGGACTGATCAGATTAAATTGAATTTAATCCTGAAAGGTGATGCATTTTAGGAGGGCTAACAAGGCATGGGAGTAAGTGTTGAATGATTGAAATCTAGGAAATAAAAAGGATCAAAGGGACCCTGCTATATGTACATAGATCCTTGAAGGCAGTTGGACAGGTCAATATGATAGATTTTAAAATATCGAGATAGTTGTTTTTATTTGCCAAGGCAAGGAATACAACAGCAAGGTAATTCTGATGGAGCTGTATACAGTCTAATGTTAGTTAGGTCACAGATGAAATAGTAGTATAGCAAACAGGAAATATTTGCAAAAGGAAATTGGATTGGCACTTGAGAGAAATAAACTTGCAAAACTATAGGAATGAAGAGAGGAAATCAGAAAGACTGGTTTTCTCTACAGATAGCCACCATTACAATCAACGGGCTAAATCATTTCCTTCAGTGTTATAATAACTATAACTAAAATTCATTTGGCAACAGTTAAACAGCTTGACCTGTTGCTGAGCCCAACACAATGCAAGCTTTGCTTAACAATTTGCTTAGTCGCACATTCCAATCTTGTAAATGATTCTTGAGAGCTATGCAATTGGCTTGTTATGACAGGTTGTATGCTTCAGTAGGCTTCCTATAACAGACTAGAAATATTGACTATGCTGGAGCATGTCATCCTGCACACACTCATTTTCCTGTTTTCTCACAACTGCATTGTGAATCATTAGAAGCACATGAAAGGTGACAGAACATTAGGGCTGTTTCAATACCTTAGGTGGAACTAAAATCTGGTTAAACTGTCACGTAATTGTTATTTTGAAAGGAGTTTTCAGCATCTCCTCCCCCAGCCCTGATAAAACGAAAGTACTCCAGACACTATGAGTGTGCTAGCAGCCATTTTATACTCTCATTGCATCGTTGAGATTTGGTGCAAGATGGAACATTATCCAGGTTACATTTATAAGAGCCTGAAAGTCAAGTCTTCATCTTTCATGAACCCTTTTGTGTTAAGTAGGGATACAAGCCTGTCCTGTCTAACCTTTCCTTCTAGGACAACCTGCCCATTCCAGGTATTAATTTAGCCAACGGATTTTGAATTTTTAAAACTCTCTACCCTAGAGGATGCTCTGTTGTTGAATATATTCAAGGTGTATAAACAAACCTTTAAGGAGTAAGATTGGATAATACAGAAAAGTGCAATTGATATAGAAGCTCAGTCATAATTTATTGAATGGTAAAACTGGTTTGAAGGGCCAGAATGCTTTTTTCTGCTCGTATTTCTTAACTCCTGGTCCATCATACATATGTTGTGTAACATGCCCTATCTAACATCCATCATGAGTTCTTTGGACTGTTGACTTCTGCCTCCTATATTTTGAACATGTGCTGGGCATCTATTTGACTGTTAAAGGAACCACATCCAAATACTTGCTATTCTCACCTGACTCCCAATTTTCAACAAGAATTTGGAGTTGCTTGATACCAGCGATGCTAATGGGTTATTGATTTTTTTTCGTGGTATTCCAGCCACAGCTCTGGTCGAAATATTTCACCATTTGTAGCATTTTATCAATTCAATGCTATCTTATCATTTAAAACTGCTAGAGAGACAATCGGGTCTTGATCTCTTTAAGAGACTTTCCTCAAATGTCTCAGTTTTAACACCTTTACAAATGTTTAGCACATCTTTGTTCTTTCTCTTCATGATTTAGATGAAATATGAGAAAAGCAAAGAAAGGTGAAGGTACTCAGTGTAAAGAGATTGTACTTCATTGTGTTGAAAATGGATGAGGCCCAGCAGAAATAGAAACAAAGATTATCAGAAAATTCAGTAAGCGATCAATTGAATGTCTTCAATAAGCAGATCGTTTGGGAACAAACCAGATACATTTCAATGAAAGAGTAAAGATGTGTATCCAAAGTTGGAGCTCACTCAAATAACTGAAAATAAATTGTAATTGAAAAGAATCAGAGAGAAAAAAAACACTTATGTTAAATGTCATGATCCATAATAAAGTACAGAATCAAGCAAAATATAGAAACAGCACAGAGGCCAAAGTAAATTTTATGAGAAAAAAATTGAGGATAACATAAAGAAGGCAAAATTATTTAATAAACATTACCGCCAGACTCTTTTTAATTTTTACAAAGCTTCTTCACTGTGGTACCTTTCTCTAAAACAAAATAAATTTTCATTTTAAAAGGAATCAACTTCACCAACTTTCTTGAGTTAACAAAAGTGAGTTTTCAGTTACTAATCAGGGAAACAATTATGCAACCCATATACACAGATTAAAAAAATTGAGGTGAGTCCAGAAAGACAAAAAAGATCTGCAGATCAGTATTTAACTTCCATGAAGAACAGACAATGGGACTTTGAAGCTGTTATATTGGCTGATACCAATAGCACTAATGTTGGTAGATGAACAGTTGATTAAAAGATGCTTGGCTTTGCAGGTCAGCGCAAAGGCCTCCGCCCTGTTTTCTTTCAACTGTGATTTCTTGCTTCCAGCAAAGATAGAGAAAGGCAGAAAACGTGAGAGCAGCACTTCCTTTTACCAGCAGCATAGGGATGAGTAGGGCTTTTCTTAGCTGAGATCCTTACCCCTCCACGAGCACATAGAGGCCAGGATGGAAACTGATTGTTATTCCCTTTTCATGTGTATTCTCAACAGGGGAAAATACAAACATGCCTTCTGTCCAGACTGTTCTTTGTTCCTCTCATCATGTTCACAGTATGAGATAACAAGAGATTGCAATACAGATTACAGTGCATTTCTCTTCTTGAAATCTTTCTCCTTGAAGCAGGTCATTAGACACAACATTCCAGGTTTACCTCAAGGCTGAGGATGATCCACACAGGCCCTCTAGTCAGGATTTATATACTCAGTCATTGTTTTTGGCTGTATGTCCATTTTACAAAAAAAATCATAAAAATAATTAGCCTGTAGGTAATCCAAGGTAATGATCCGTGCCTATGAAAACTTCTAGAGACTACAATCTGAACAAAATTAATTGTCACTTGAAAGACATGGATGTGGGCTGAAAATGTGTTGCTGGAAAAGCGCAACAGGTCAGGCAGCATCCAAGGAGCAGGAGAATCAACGTTTCGGCCTGAAGAAGGGCTCATGCCCGAAACGTTGATTCTCCTGCTCCTTGGATGCTGCCTGACCTGCTGCGCTTTTCCAGCAACACATTTTCAGCTCTAATCTCCAGCATCTGCAGTCCTCACTTTCTCCTCGAAGACATGGATGTGGCAAAAGCAAACCATACCAAGCATTAATGATTGAGTTCTTCAGTAAATATAAAATGTATGAATGAGGTTAGGGTGGTTGCTGTTGTGCATATGAACTTTCAGAAGGAGTAAAAGTGCTAACAACATAATAGTGAAACTGAAGTTGATGGGATTAAATAGGAAGTGGGGCTATGGAGACAAAACCAGCTGAGCCAAAACCAAACAATAATGGTAAATCATTATTCATAAAACAGGAGGGAAATATGCATTGGTATTTTCTGAAGTCAGTATTAGAGCAGCTAAACCTTTTGATACATATTAATAACCTGGATGAACATTGAAAACATCATTTTAAAGATTGTAGATGGCACAAAGCTTAGAAATGCAGCAAGCACGAAGGAAGATAACAGCGGACCGGGAAAACAGAGGCAGCCTGATGAAATGAGAAAGAACGTGTAAGATTACATTGAATGCAAAAAGACATTATGTGAATCATTTTGGAATGAAAAGTGAGGGTATGCAATGTGAATTGAACAGTACAATTTTAAACGGTGTACAGGGAAAAAAGTGATTTTTTTTGCATACATAAATCTTAGAATGTAACAGTACAAATTGATGAGGATGTTTAAAAAAATTCACACATGGGTTTCTTGGCTTTTTAAATGAAGACATTGTGAACAAAAGTAAGTAAGTTCTGGTATGCTTTTACAAATCACTAGTTATATCCCAACTAAGCGTCTTGTATTTTAAAAAGGCTACAGAAGACATCTTTCATATAGCACCAGTGAAAATGCACTTCAGTTACAAAGAGAAAATAGATAAATTGGAATTATTATCTGTATTTACAAAATTCTGAATTCAAATTCTCAGACAGGGTTTGAAATATTACTTAAATTATTTACCTCTGGACTTCCTACACCTACATGCTTAAATTCCTACATTTTTTGTGCCTAAGCACTGATTTTGCAGATGCTGAAACCAAATTTTAATTGTTACCTTATAACCCAACATTTAGATATCATTGGTCTCTTGTGGTATTGAATATCATAGACATTTACTACACAGGCACAGGACATTCAGCTATTGTGTCTGTGCTGATCAACAAAGATCTGACTATACTAATCTCATTTTCCAGCTTTCGGTACCTAACTCCAGAGGCTATGTTTATGCATAAATATCTAAATACTTTTTAAAAGGTTACAAGAGTTTCTGATTCAGGCAATGGGTTCCAAACTCCTACCACTCTAAAGTGAAAAAGATTCTCTCAACTCTTCCCTTAGTTTTCTCCCTCAACTTAAACATAAAATCATTTTGACACCTCTGTTAATGGAAAACTAATGGCTTCCCATCCACCCTGTTTATGCCCTCAGAATTCTACACACGTCCATCAGGCTTCATCTCAACCTTCACTGCTCAACAGAAAACAACATCAGCCTCTCCCAGATTTCCTCGTAGCTCAGGAGGCACCATCCTGATAAATCTCCTCCATACCCTCTCTAATGCAATCACATTCTTCCAATTATCTGTTGACCAGAACTGCATGCAGGAATCTATACACATGGTTGTGAATTTTAGCTTGGTGACTCCTGAATCTCACAAACTGAGAAGCAGACAATAGCAGGGTCAGCACTGTGAAGATATACTCAGCAGATCATGAAGTCACAGAATGAATTAAATAAGAAATGAAATCCTGAGAAATAGGATTAATAATGCTGGTTTGTGCACCTTCAATTTGCTATCAGTTGATTTTCTTGATTTCAGCTATCTGGTGAGTGAGGACACTGAACTCAGTGGTGACTCAGTGGTAAGCAGTGCTGCCTCACAGCACCAATGACATGCGTTCAATTCCATCCGCGAGCAATTGTGTGGAGTTTGTGCATCCTCCCTGTGTCTGCTTGGACTTCTTTCAAGTACTCTGGTTTCCTCCTGGTGTCCAAAGATGTGCAGGTTTGGTGGATTTGCCGTGTGAAATTGTCTTTAGGGTCCAGAGATATGCAGGCTAGGTAGGTTAGCCATAGGGATTTCAGGGTTACAAGAATGGGATAGGTCTGGTGGAATGCTGTTCGGATGATGTAGACTCGATGGGCTGAATGTCCTGCTTACACACTGTAGAGGTTCTATGATAACAGATTCTAGATAACCAGAGAAATCAGTTTGAACGAAATATTTGGAGAATGATTCATCTTCTCCAAAACAACAGCTATATGTCTTACTATCATGCTGGAGTCCTGGAATGGCAATATTTGACATTGCAGTAGATAACAATGAAGATAAAAGTAAACAATTCAGTGGCTTGACCTCCATGATCACTGCTGTGTACCTGTACTGCAGTTTGGTCTCAAGTTCTCCTTGTTTATAAATTAGCACAGAATCCTGAAAAAATTATTGTACATCAATAAAACCTCCTCTAGGTTAAGATTACATCATTCAATTTTTCCTGAATCCTGACGCATTCTCTAAAATCCCAAATGTACAGTGATAGTTAATCCTGCAGCTCAGTTTCTGCACGTAAATGACAGACTACTGTTTGGTTTGTACAAGGATAGCAAACTATACGCATCCGGCTAAATACATATGTGATGGAAAATAACTTGTGATAGAGTTTGGTTTTTAATAATTGGAGGAGAAAAGAGAAAAAAAACCTCATTCAAGTTTTTTTTAGATGCCGTCTTTACGAACAATGTACATTCTTACCAAACATGTTTTTTGATTATTGTATCCTTTGATTTGTGGCTGCATTGGCATGCTCAAAGGAAGTAAACTCCCCAATTCACGCAAGTTACGAAATCTTACATCATCAGATAGGCAGTTACTCATAATTGTCTGTGATTTCATCTTATGGACATAGCCATATTATGTGAGTTCAGTCACATCTCCAGTGAAGTTAGCAGTATGAAATGCACTTACATTGCAAAACAAACTGGAAAAATGTGCAGGGCACTTTTATTGAAATAGTGAGTTTGTTTGGATTCTTTTGTGACAAGTAAACTTGAAATACAATATGTTGAAAATACAACACATGCAACAAAAGAAAATACAAATGTTTGCATAAGCCCATTTTATAAATGGACTCTTTGAGCTGATGCCAGTTGAAATAAAGGTACTATACTTAGCTTCAATAGTCTGGATTAAGTAGGGAAATAAAATAGCCAGAGGTTGCTGTTCATGAGTCACGTTGTAATCTTCGACATTCTGAAGTTCACAGTTTAGTATATGGAATCCCTTATCTTGATTTACCTCTAGGTAACTCAGCTCTGGAATAAAAACATAAAATCCATGAAACTTTCAGCAGGTCAGACAGTAATTGAGGACAGAACAATACAATTCACAAGTAACATTTATGAAATACCATCAGTTCTAGTGTGCCCTGTGGAAAAAGAATCACATTTGTCAAGAGTCCCTACTTGCCCAGACGATTGCAGTTCCAACAATACTGTCCAAGCTTGACGCATTCCAGGAAAAAGCAGTCCACAGGATTGGCACATCCACAAAGATTGACTGCTTGTACCACATCCAGGAATAGCAGTCTGTGCCATCTACAAGATGTAGTGTAGAGGTTCACAAATGTCCTTAGCACTTCCCAACCCATGACCACTTCCAGCGTGGAGAACAATGACAGGAAATACATAGGAAACCACCACTTGCCTGTTCTCCTCCAAGAAATACACCATCCTGCATCCTGACTTGGAAGTATATCACCATCCCTTCACTGTTGCTGGATCAAACTCCTGGAACTTCCTCCCTATTAGCATGTGGAGCCAAGGTCAAAAAGGTAACTCTCTAGCTCCTTCTCAAGAGCAAAAAGGGATGAGTAATAAATGCCCATTAGATTTTTGATTTTGATTTTTTTATTGCATGTATCTTACATAAGAATACAATAAAATACAACGAAACGCTTTCATTTGTTACCATGGTACTGCGTCATTTTGAATTATTTAAGAATAATGGTAAAAAGAAAGATATGGCTTGAAGACGGTCCATCAGTCAGTCCTGAGCCAGCTCATCAGCATCAAGATGCCTGTGCCACCACTTTGCCACCAACTACACTGGACCCAACTAACATCAAACTTGCTGATCCTCAGGTGCCATCTTTGTTGCTGGGCCAATTCACCTCTGACACCACCTCACTACAGCCTGTGCTGGACCCAATCAATGTCAGAGTCATGTCTCTCCCCACTGGGCCCACCTCACTGGGCCCTTCCAATGCCAGACACAAATAACATCTTTTACTGCTTCATCCACCTCGTTAATGTCACCTCTGCCAATATAGCAGCCGCCAATTCCAGGTCTTGTTCATTGTTCAGAAAAATAAGTAGCAGCTCACTCTAGCAATGTGCTGGGTCCATTCTCCTTCACACTGGGCCTACTCGAGGCCCGCGCCCTGGGCTCTTGCTGCCGCTGATGCTGTACAAGCTCTGAACAAGCTAAGTAAGTAATAAAAAGTCAAGAGGAAAGAACAAGAAAAGCATTCAGAGCAGATGAGTTCCAGTACAGGAACCCAACTCAACCACTATCTAGGACATTATAAATGATAGGCATATCCCATAAATGAATAAAAACAATCCACATCCTTTCCATAGTTTATAAAACAGAACTGTGTGCAGCACAGCATGTCCAAACCAGGTCTATATATCTCTTTGTTTTTTTCAATTCCTTTCCGCCTTAATGGTAATATTTTGATGTTCGCATTTTCTCGTCTAATGCATCTGTTTTGCTGCCTTTAATAATTTGTGAAAACAGTACCCTTATATTGTTTAAAAGTTATATTTTCTTCATAAAATTTGAAAAGATACATTACATAATCAGCAGCATGGTGCCACAGTGATTAACACCGCTGCCTCACAGTACCAGGGATCTGGGTTTGATTCTGACATTGGGTAACTGTCTATGTAGAGGTTGCACACTTTTTGTGTCTGTGTAGGTCTCCTCTGGGCACTGTAGTTTTGTCCCAAAGTCAAAGATGTGCAGTTTAGGAGGATTTGTCATGTTAAATTGCTCCGTAACATCCAGGGATATGCAGGCTTGTGGATTTGCATTGTAAATGTGTGGTTACATGGGATAGTTTAGGAGGATGGGAATAGGTGGAATGCTCTTTGGACCATCAGTATAGACTCAATGGGCTGAATGGCCTCTTTCTAGACTGTAGGGATTTTATCATATTTTAAGTTTGACTTTACGTAAAGTCCAATATAGGTGAGTTATATCAATATGAATATTAGGTTGCACTTTCAATTTGCTTTTGTATTTGCATTTCAAGTGAACTGTTCTTTGTTGCAGACAGATTGAAGGGTTTTAAATGGTTTCTAGCCTCTCAGTGTAGTATGGTGGGAGGGATCTTTTCAGTTTTCTTTTTTCATTAAACTTGTACAATTTCTCATAGCTGAAATATGTTAATTGACACGGTCCTGAATCTTTGAATATACCAGTGTGCAAATTTGTTTGTGGACAGCTTCTTCTGCTGGAAGACCAACAGGTTTAGGGCAGATCAAATGGCATTTTTCACAATGTTCGTGGACCTCACTAGTTATTGATATTTATTTTGATGAGCATCTCTGACAATCACACATTAAGGATAGACTACTGTATTGTGTGGAGGCTCAGGATGAATATTTCTCTGCAGAACTGTTTGAAAAGATACATTCCAGAAGGAGGTCAATAAAAATGTTCTCCCTACTGCATCCTCAAGAGCAATGTGGGGTAATGATGGAGGTGCAGGAAGAATCTGATAGGAAAATCCTCATCACCATTGTGTGAAAATATCTTTGACCTCTATTTCAATTTAGTTTCTTATATGCCAAGGAATATGTGACCTAATTATTCTTCCTACCAAAATGAACCACCTCACACTTAACTTATTGAAGTTTAAGTTGCCACTTTCTTGCCCATTCTGCAATACTATTACATTTTTTTTGTAATTAGGCGCAGACCCTGTAATTTGGTGTAATTCACAAATTTTGAAATTATGTTTTTATTTCCCAAGTATAAGTAGTTTATTTAAATGGAGAACAATGGGGCATCAATCCCTGTGGAATATCACCTTCCACCAGACTAGGTGACTATTTTCAAACTCTTATTTTCTGATGCACACAAGCTGAATTAGAAAGGCATCACCATTTTAAAGCATTGTCCTACTTTACTATCAGTTCTTCTAGGGTTCATATAATTGTGCACAATTCCACAAAATCGTGAGGAAATAATTTGTGCATCTAAGGAACACCCTTTTGTCACATCATTGTGACTATGCTTTGTCAGGATCTCTTCAGGGAAACACCTGGAAATCTAAAAGCAACATAAACCTGGTGGGACTTGATGGGCCAAATGATCTTTTTATGTGATGTAAGGACTGAATCTGGTTATCACCGATCCTTGGTTTTTATTTAAATTTTTTCTCATTTATCCTTGGGAATAAAAGTATTTTCAGGCATGATGAACAAAATAATTGACCCCATTGTATCTTCCAGCAAAATGTTTTTGTTTAACATTTTGGCTATTATACCATTTTAACCAAATTTTAAAACATTTAGTTTTCCTAGTCGACAAGTCAAGACTTGAATGATGTCCTTTTAACAGAGGCTTTGCTTATAATGCATGTATGGAAACACTGAGGAATTATTTAATAAGTAATCATATTAGGACAGTTTAACCAGTCTGGCACGTGGACAACTGAACAATGAAATTAGGAAGAAACCTGATTAGAGTTCTTTAAAATGATTAAGTTGATAGCAAATCCACAAATAAGGGGTAGAAATATTATAGTCCACAGCAGACTAAATAAACTATTTGGGAGGATAATTTGGAAGAGCCAGTGTTGGACTGGGATGGACAAAGTTCAAAATCGCACAACACCACGCTATAGTCCAACAGGTTTATTTGGAAACACTAGCTTTTGAAGTGCTGCTTCTTCATCAGGTGGTTGTAAAGCAGGACGATAAGACATAGAATTTATAGCAAAAGATTACAGCCTCATGCAGCTGAAATGATATATTGAACAAATAGACTTAACAGGGTGAAAGTGAGTACAGTAGATGCTGGATATTAGAGTAAAGAGTGGTGCTGGAAAAGCACAACAGATCAGGCAACATCCAAGGAGCAGAAAAATTGACATTTTGGGCAAAAGCCCTTCATCAGGAAATATGTTTGTTCAATATATCATTTCAGCTGCATGAGGCTGTAATCTTTTGCTATAAATTCTGCGTCTTATGGTCCTGCTTCACAACCACCTGATGAAAAAGCAGCACTTCGAAAACTAGTGCTTCCAAACAAACCTGTTGGACTATAACCTGGAATTTGGAAGGAATTTCTTCACAATCATTTTTTTTGGAGAATGTGGATTGTTTAAAACAGGTAACAGTTACTAATTAAGGGTAAGCGTCATATTCACATGGTGAGGTGGAATAAAGGGAACAGAGAAGAGGCAATTAGCACGAGGAGCCAGATGTAGAGCCTAAACACCATTGGGCTGTATGGCTTGACTCTGTATCGTAGATTCTATTCCGGTTACCTATAAGCAGTGGCAAAAATTTTCTTAAAATGTGTCACCTCTCTGCCCACGTTCAAAACTACGACGATTGGGCAGTGCAGAAATACTTCCATTCAAAACTCAATATTTGCGAAGGAACTAAATCTCTTTCATTGCATACTAACCGTATTTCTGCATATGCGAAGTAAACGTAAACATGATTGCTTCATTGAACAATTGTCCAAAGAGTTACTTATCTATTCAAAATTGCATCATTTTGCGTGGTTTCATGGAATGTTAGATGTGCACGTAATCACGTAACCGTATAGGAGGCAATTATCTGTGTTTAGGCGTCAAAAATTTAATTTTGCCTCTTGACAGCATTAATTACTCTCGTACGCGGATGTGTTCGGCAGCACAGAGCCATTATAAAAAGCTTTTTTTTGAAAAAAGGAGTGACTGCTCAAAATGCACATTTGTTGATTTGTTCCTTTTTCAATTTATCAAAACGCCTAGATGAAAAACAATCTGATTTATTTTTGTCTGTAAAGTAACAGCTTTAAATGTAAAGTGTTTTCCTTTCTAATGAAAGACACGTGTCTGTGAGATGAAAAAAAGTGGGCAGGGCTGAATCTGGACTGTATAAAAACCTCCTACATCCGTCATATCAAAACAGCAGCAGGCGGCGGAGAAAAATATACAGAAAAACTTTGTGAACTTTACAAGATTGCGTTTTAAAAACAAACAAACGGGCTGCGATTGCTCAACAAGTTTGCTAAGTGCGAAATCTTTAGCTTGGGGTAAGTTTGTTTTGTCTTTTTTTTCATAACGCTGCCTTCCTCGTAGCATCATCTTGATTTTTAATTTGAATAAATGTTCTCGAAGCGCAGATTCTGTTTTTTATATTTTAAAAAAACACGTGTATTACTTTTGTCGAGTGCAGCAGTGGAGTTACTGGATCTCCCAAGGGACCAGCATCGTGCAATATGTAGGAGTTAGAAATGAGAAAATATTCTATTCCCCTCTCATCTCTGAGTTGTAACCGCGTGGAAAGTCTCTTAAGTTGACAGCATCGTCGTATGGTTAATTCTCTTCACGATGTTTTTAATGGGCATAACTGTTTACTGAACTAGATTTAGATATCCTGTCCTCTCATCTTCCTGTGTTATACAATATTCCAGACTTCAGGCCATTGACCGTCCCACCCACCCCAGTAGCGCATTTTGCAATAGCACGTACTAATGTTCAAACTAATTTTGAAGTCCGCGAAAGCTTTATCGTTGCGCAAACGAGTGCGCTCCTGAAAAGGCAATGAACCAGCAACTTTTCAAATGATTCCCAGGACAGGCCATAAGTGTTAAACAGGTGCCACTCAGCATTTTTCCTCCTCTGTAAATTATTGATCCTAGGTATTATCTAAATGTAAACAAGAGTTCAGAGAACCGAATACAGTTTAAACATGTGGTCAAACAGTTAGGGAAAGGGTGAGACAACTTTTGCCCACAATCCAGCCATCCCCCACCCCCTCAAAAAAAACACACAACTGGATGAATGGGAGTGCCCTTTTTTTGTCGATGTTTTTACAGTTTTGAAGAGTTTTTGAGCAGCAGGAATTTAACTGAGAGCCTCCAGTGTTAGTTTTCCTAGCTGCCATCATTTCCAAGGAAGGGTCAGCGGACCCGAAACGTTAACTCTGATTTCTCTTCACAGATGCTGCCAGACCTGCTCGGCTTTTCCAGCAACTTCTGTTTTTGTTTCAAATGTTTGAGTCTTTCCGTCCTATTGGATTGCTCAGAAGGCAGTTTTAAGCCACCCACACATCTGCTGCCACGCTGAGGCGTGACTGGCACCAGCTCAATAAGACACCTTTCCAGGCCCTGCACCGTGTTACTACTGCAATCAATGCATTGCAATTAAATTAAATGCATTCAGAATATCTCGAAATGAGAACAGAAGAGTACTTTAATGCAATATTCGAGTTGGATTATGGGCATTTTCTCCTCCTTCGGGGGTTTTTTTGGGTGTTTTCTCCTCTTCAGTCAGTTGCTACCTCAAAATAAAATGACCGATCAGCTTGTCTTCTGGGCTGGTGATTATACTCTTTTTTTATTATTCACGCTAGGTTTAGCTAGGGAGAAACTGCTGACTTTGTTTCGCGGTGGGAAATGAGGCGAGAAGAACTTCCCTCCGAATGGAGAGGGTGGACTAATGGAAGACAAGAAGACTTTCTCTTCCGTCCGTTGATCCACGTTCCCGACTTCCTACCCCACTCCACCCTGTCCAAAAGTGAAATATTGTTTGAAGGTTTGCATGCCATTTCCAAAATTCACTGCAAACTTCCCACACGCTGATCCTAACCGTCTGGCATGGTCTCGGGTGCACTTTGCCAACAATGGCTGCTCTTGCTCACTCTCTCTACTACACTCTAGGCGGCGCCACTGGGCACTCGAGGCCGATTTCTAGCAAAGTTCATTGTTTTGTTTTTTAAAAACAAGAGTTCGTCATTCAATATGATTCCAAGTTTGGGGGAAAACAAGAGAAGAGGAAGAAGGTGGTTTGCTTTCAAAGTTGGAAGGTCCGGAAGCGCTGGCTTCGGGACGGTTTGGAGGGCTGGGTGATTGACGTTTCGGCTCAACCAATCCCGCTCCCGCTCGGGTCCCCTGTCCCGCCTCCCAACAGTTTTAATCGCCGCCGGAATGTTGGGGGCAAAAAAAAAATCAAAAGCGGGAGGCGGGGCTGGTGGTCACGCGCCCCGCCCACTACGGGTGGAGCTCCGTGATTGGGTGGCGCGCGGTAATTAGTCATAAAAGTTGGCCTCGTGATGGTGGCAACGTTGAGGCGGCAGTGATTTCAAAACAAACCGTTTGACGGGACCAGTGAGGCGGCGTGACTGGCATCGCTGCCCTTTTTATGGTGGAAACCCTAAGAAGAAACTCGGGAGGTAACGTCTTTGTCCGTCCCTCATTTTAACCGTCAAGTTATTAGTTTCTTTTAGAAAGCTCTCTATTTCAATTTTGAAACGAGGAAACTATTTGACTTTGATGCTGTTTAGCCAACGGAGTATTGATGATAGAGAATGTCAGGTAATTGAGACGCAGTTCTGTGCCTAAACTTCAGAATGGTCGACCTGTTTTGATATCGCTCAAAACAAGTCAGCCTGTTAGCATCTGTGAAGGAACATAGGGCCACGTTTCGAATCCTGTAAGTATCTGCTGATTTCCTCCACTCTGGTTGTATGTCAGTATTCACAGCTGATCTTGTTTTGAATGGTAGTGGTGAAGAGGATAACAGTTGTCAAACTAGTGCTAATTTTGTGATGGCATCCATCCCTCATGCCTGGTTTTGAATGTTGTCTGTAAGTTTACTTGTGATCTGATAACTTTTTTGCTTTTAAAAGTACATCATGATGAGGGATTAGTTGAAACCATGTGCAAAGGTTGAGGTAACCTTGCTTAGCTAACATGTTCAGTATCATTGTTCTACAAAATGCTTTTCCTTTCAAGTTATTTGATTCCCAGAATGCAAATTAAATTTTTAACCTTCTTGGACCTCAAGCTGCTGGGAACTCACTCTCTCTCTATCTCAAGGTTCATCCACTGGTTCTGGCAGCCTTTCTGACAGTTCTGAGGCGGCAACACATTTTTTTTTGCTCCTGCATGAGTTGTGAATTCATGGCTTTCAAACACTGTGCTTTTTCAGGACCACTGCACCTAGTTGAACTTTAGGTGATCATGCCTCTTGTGTGGAGGTGCTATTTCCTTGACTAAATCTGTGCTGTTAGAAGGTTCTCCTGGATTTTGATTCAGCAGCAATGTAGCTAGTCTTTTGGAATGATTTTTATTTATTGATCAGCTATCTTTAACATAGTTAAATGTTCTACAGTGTCAACACTTTATTTTTCTGCCTTAATATTCCTTATTTGTTTTATAATGTTCAACTTACAGTCCTTGCTCTGCCATGGGCCCAGGTGGCCAGGCAGGAGGCCCCTTTGCTGCGCCACTACTGTTGGAATGAAAGCTGCCACTTTTTTGGCAGGGGCCATCTCACCTCTGACTCCCTCATCACTGAATCCTTGTGCTTTTTTTTTTAAAGATACTGGCAGGTAAAAGGAACTTGGCAAGATCTAGGAAGAAAGCTTTATTGACTCACTAGCTACCACCAGCAATCATTCCTGTTTGTTACCAGTGAGACTATGGGACTATGGTAATGTATGGTACCTTGGGCAGCAGCTACCAAAACCACCGCCTCTTCCACAGGACAGCAGAAACATGGAAGCAACACCAACTGCAAGTGCGTTTCTAAGCAAAACACTATCCAATTTTTGAATAATTGTAATTTCTGAGCTGCTGCTGGTCAAAGTCCTTAAACACTCTCTCCTGGAGTGTATTTACACCAGGTTGTCTGCTGGAGTTCAAGAAAGTGGGTTCCTGCTATATTCCAGAGCATTTGGATGACCTAAAAATGCTACTCTTACCAGTAGCATATGTCCAATCAATATCTTAAACATTTGAATTGATTGAGCAACAAATCATACCATAAATCTAATTTTTTTTTTTCAAAATCCAACTTCATATTTCATGGTATTTCAATAAGCTATAATCTGTTGAAAAATAAGCTTAAATCTAAACAATTTGCAATTGAAAGCAATAGCCTATCACCACAAAAAAAGACCCAAAGTCTGCAGCAGATGGGTGACGGCACAAATAAATGACAACCCCCTCAAACTCGTGGCCCTGAGGCCTCCTTGGTTAGTCTTCCATAAAATCATAAAGTGACTGCAGTAAAAGTGTGTAGCCCAGGCTATTAAAATGATTAAAATATCAACCTGTAATTCCATTTATAATCTAATGCTTCTTAACTTTAGGTTAATTATATTTATTGCATTTAACTTCAAGTGAAGGGCATTAACTGAGCATCACCTGTTCCATGTTTCAAATTATGAAGAGACCAAAACTGTTAGGATGGGAAGTGCATGTTTGTAACCTGAACCCCTCAAAGCTTATGGAATTAGTTACTGTGCAAAAGGAAGCCATCCACCATATAGTGCCTACGCTAGCTCATACGCCCCCTTGTTTCTTTTACAAGTGGAAACAATTTCTTCCTATCCAATCTATTCCATCAGCTCAGAATTTCTCTATCCCATCTCCTATTGGCAACCTTCTGTCCACGAATAGTCCAATGAATTTATACATCCTTGGAAGCATTCTGTAATCTGATTCTACTTACTATCCAGTGCCTTCACAAATTGCTATAATGTGGTGCCCAAAACTGAACACTAGTACAGCTGAGGTCTAACAGTTATTTATCATTACCTCCTTGATTTCCCACCCCTAAGATCTAAATTGAGGGAAATATTGGAAAAGGAAATCTCAAACGTTCTAGAGCTGTGAAGTATGATGTAAATTTGAAGTAGTGAGTAGAGTGAAAATTATGTACTGTAAAGGAAATGCAATATAGTAGGGAATAGCAGGTGAGTGAAGTCAATGTGAATTTGGTTGATACTGGTGAAACTAACTAACAGTAATAGACATAACTGTTACACTTCACATCCACGAGTGAATATTCAGCTAAGCTTGATTTTTAAATATGATTTTAAGTCCTAATTTGAATAAAATTGTCAAGAGTAATGTAGCTTGTGACTGGAACGATATTAATGGAGAAGGATGAAAAGTACCAAAAATTGGAAGATGAGGCCAAAAACTCAATTTTGAAGAATAGATCTTGTGAATGTGTTGTTACTTAGCAATGAGACCATAAATAAGAACAGGAATAGAAGCAGGCTACCCCACCATTCAGTAGGATTACTACTGATCCAACTCTGCTTCTGTTGACTTGCCTGCCATTTTTTTTTCTCTTGTGACCCTAGATTCCTGACTGATCAAGAATCTATTTATCTCCATTAAAAATACACAAGGCCACTGATTCCTCAGTTCTCCAGCAGAAAGCTCCAAAGAGACAACTCTTAAATTCCTTATTTTTGTCTTAAATTAGTGCCCCTTAATTCTGAGACTACCCACTTGACCCTATATTCCCCAATGAGGGGAAATGACATCTCAGCATTGACCCTGTCAAACCACCTGAAAATCCTGTCACAGGATAATGTCATTCTTTAAATTCCATGAATAGAGTCCCAACCAGTCTAGCCTTTACTCGTAAAACAATCCCTCTCTACCAGGTATCGTCCTAGTGAACCTTTGTCTGAAATGATACAATATCTACTTCAAATAAAAGGATGAAAACTGATCACTGTAGTTCCAATATCTCTCTTGGTTCTGTATAGATGCAGTAAGATGTCTTTATTCTTCTCCTCCAGCCCCCTTGAAATAAAGGCTAGCATTTCATTAACCTTCCTATTACCTGTTGCACTTGGTGCTGACTTTGTTTTTTAAAAAAAACACAAGTAGCCCCTGAGTCTCTTTTTTGTGATGAGTATTTCTCTATTTAGATGAAACTGCTCCTTTGTTATCCCTTCCAAAATGAGCATGCCATAATTTTCCCACATTACACTACACTTGCCAATGTTTTGCCCTCTTACTACTGATCAATATCTAAAACTGTATTCCTCTTGCAACTTGTCTTGCTGCCTGTAAGCAGTTGCAGCCCTTACACTGACATCTGTGGTTGCTCAACTGGTGGGGTGTGGGGGTGGGAAATACCCTTGTTTCTGATTGCTGTTGCCTGCCCACTGGCCAATTCTGTATTCATGCTAATATGCTCCCTCCAACTACATAAGCTTAACCTTTTTTGAGTGGTATCTTGGTCAATGATTTCTGGAAGTCCAAATACAAATTCTGGTTCTCCTGTGTAATGTCAAGTTGTTTAAAGTTTTACCAGACACTTGGACTATGGTTAGAGAGGGACTGGTAGTTTAATCTGTGGGTCATTCTCAATTTCTCCCTTTGTCTGGAGAAAGGAAGAAGAGTCAAATTATGAGAACTGTTGCCAGTGTGGGAATTGAACCCTGCTATTGGTGTCGCACTGCATTATAAACTAGCTGTTCACTCACCAAGCTAACTGACTGCCACCCATAAGATATGGAAAACACTTGATTTATTCTGAAAACTGAGCCATTTTTGTTGAACAGAACTATAAGAATAGTGTTGAGCTTCAGTTTGCTATTCTTTCATTGCTTCTGTGCTCCCAATTGTTTTCAAAGCAATTTTTTGAAAGTGATAGGAGCAAATGAGGTGCGTACACATCAGCAATCTAGCAGCTCAACATGCTCTTGAAGTCCAGAATGCAATAGAGATGTTAATCTGAAAGACACTCTTCTTTCTCTGATTAAATATGCACCATAGAATCTTAGAATCCCTGGGAATCTGTTTAGCTCAGTTGGCTGGATTGTTGGTTTACAGAGCAATGTGATACTAACAGCTGGGGTTCAGTTCCCATCACTGGTTTGAGGTTACCATGAAGGACTCTCTTTCTCCACCTCTTCCCTAGCCTGAGGTCTGGTGGCCCTCTGGTTAAGTTACCACCAATTACATCTCTCTAATAAGAGAAAAGAATGGTCTAGTAAGACTGGTGACACAACACAGAACCACTACGGTGTAAAAACAGGCCTTTTGGTCCAAGCAGTCCACACCAACCCACTGAAGAATATCCCAACCAGACCCATTCCCTTACTGTATTGCTGGACACTTACCCCTGAGTCATGTACCTAACTTACACATCCCTGAATGCTATTGACAATTTAGCATGGCCAGTTCCCTAATCTGCACACTTTAGGACTGTGGGAGGAAACCATGAGTGAAACATTCTGGAAGACAATGTCATGCAGAGATTGAAAGTCTGGACACACTAACTTTGCTGGACTTTTTGCCATTTAACTTGTCATGTACACTTTAATTTTATTTTTACTGTGGGTTTCTACAGCATGTGCAAAATAGCCAAGTGCAGCCACAAGCTTTGGGGAAATAATGTCCTTTAGTAAGGACACTACATTAACCTGTTAAACTCCTGTGACTTGTAAGTGCTTTTGAAGCTAGAAACAGGAGTTAGTAAAGTCTATACCTGAACAGGAAGTTACAGCATTACATCGGTGACCAGTTTGGATTCTAAGTGGAATGAGAGAGATAATTAACACTAAAGTTTGAGTGAACAGAATTTAGAACTTTGGATGGAAACTATTTGGAATATTTTGTTTGAAATACACAAGCTAGATTAAATTTTAAATTTTCTTGATCATTAGAACTGGAGAGAATGCTGTCTCTGACAAACAATGAGCTTGGAATTGGTGCAGATGTTTATTTGTAGTCTGCCTGAATGGATTTGCATAAGATCAAACACTACTTTGATCATGAATATTCATTTGGAAATGAGTAGTTATTACTCCATTAACTTTGTAAATGAAAAAAACTTGTAGCAACAATGGAAGACAGTAAAGCTGGATATTATCTATGTGGGTATTCAAGTTACATTCATACAGATAAGTGAGTATTGCATCACTCCTGTCTTTCCTTTAAATGGTGGGCAAGTTTTGAAGTCAGGAGATGAGTTAATCACTGTAGGATTCCTTGCCTGTGATATGCTCTTGTCTTGGTATTTATTTGGCTGGTCCAGTTCTTTTCTAGTCAATGATAATCCCAGGATATTGATTTTTAGTTTTGGCAAGGTGGGGGGGAGGGGGGGGATGTGTAAGAGGAGGAGAGGGATGATGTTGAGCAGTGGTAATGCCAAGGGGTGATGTTACCAGACATGGCATGAATGTTGCTTTGTCACTCCAAACCTCTGATCTTTGTGTGTGGACATGCAATTCATCAGATACTAAAGCAGTCCAAATGGTGCTGAACACTCTTTTTTTTGCAGTCATCACCAACTATCCCTGCTTTTGATCTTGTACCGCTCATTCTGGTAAACATAAACTTTGTCACTGCAAGTTGACAAATGGTGAATGCTGTTTGGATAACAAACTTTCTCCTGAATGGGTATAGTTTACGGCACAATTATCTAGTTGTTTTCCATAGTGCCATTTTCTAAACCATGATGTTGCATTCTTCTGCAGCTATTATGTAGTTGCTCTGCTATAACATGTCAACCAGCTTTAGCTGATTTAATCATTAGGACACTATATCCTGAGGAACTTCATTCTGTTTCAGTTTTTGCAAATGTGTTACACTTGAACAAATTAGAGTGTCTGCAGTTCATTTTACTGGTTGTTTATCTGATATGCTCATTTCTGTGGTGATGTCTTGGAGTGGGTGGGACTCAATTGAGATGAATCTTTGACTAAGAGCCATAACCTAGGAAAGAAAAATGGAATGCTGATTCTGGCCAGAGGTGAATTCTCCTGTTGTATCCTACCCTCTCCTCCCAGTCTAGAACCTCCTGGATAAGGTAGAGGGATTGTTTACTTTGCACTCATTGAAAACTAACCTTCCAGCTCCGTGAGCAAACCTACATCCAGAACCTCAACCTGAGCTACAAGTCTTCTCTGAACTTGCTAACTTTGCACTCTGTTGTAAATGCTTCAGCCTTGATCTTTTTGCAGTTTAATATTAGAAAATTAGGATGGTTGTGGAGCCAACTCCTTCAATAAGTTGCTGTTAGTCTTCAGCTTTAATATGGGGATGTTACCACTGTTAGGTACCTGCTGCTGCTCCTGGTTGTCCTCCTGCACTCCTTTTTGAACCAGGATTGATTCTCTGGCTTTATTGATTGATGGTGAGGTATGGTCAGGTTGCAACTTGTCATACAGTTCTACTGCTGAAAGCCCACAATTCCTCTGGATTGAGTTGTTAGATGTTCGTAATGTTTCCCATTATCACAAGAGATTGTGCTCCATAAAATGAAGAATGGTGTCCTCTGTGAAAATGGAACTTTTGGTCTCCACAATTGTGATTGCTCTCTTTCCAGTGCTGATTAGAATAGCTGTATTTGTAATACTTGCATTAGTAAGGATAAAGTATTTCACTTTGGTTACCTCACCACTTTGTCACAGGCCTATCTAGCAGCTGTGTTGTTCTGTGACTAACTGCATGGTGTTGAGCCTCTCTTGATGAATGTCAAAGTCTTTTACCCTGAGTAAATGGTTATTTGCATTTTTAAAATTCAATTTTTGAAAAATTTTTTTAAAAATTCTGCTGTAGTGGGATTTAAGCTCCAGTCCCATAGCATTGACTGGGTTATTGGTCCAGCAACAATGCCATTATTTTCCCTTGCATACAAATAGTCCCTGAAAATGATACTGGCTGACCTTGCTCCAAACTTGCGAAGTATTAACGATTGGTTATGATATTTAATCTTTAAGTAGAAATCCTCGTGTGTGTGTGTGTGTGTGTGTGTGTGTGTGTGTGTGTGTGTCTCTATCCCTAATCAAATTATTTCTTTCTCGATAAATCCTAACTGTTGTAATCCTTTCCACCACTATGCAGAACTGAAATAAGGCTCACTGGCCTATAGTTAACAAGGTTGTTTCTACGCTCACCCCCACCTCCTTGAACAAGGGAACAATATTTGCTGTCCTCCTGTCTTCTGCCACGATTCCTGTAGACCGTGACGATAAGATCAAAGCCAATAGCTCTACAGTCACCTCTGTAGCTTTCCAGAGAATTGTAGGGTAGATCCCATCTGGCCTGGGACGCTTACCTATTTTCACACTTGCCAGAATTGCTAACACCACATCCTCAGGAACATCTCCCTGGGATGGGGAGCCCAAAATTAGAGGATCTAGGTTTAGGGTGAGGGGAAAGACGAGGCCTGAGGGGCAATTTGCTTTCATGCAAAAGTTGGTGTATGTATAGAATGAGCTGCCAGAGTTAGTGGTGGAAGTTAGTACAATTGCAACATTTTTAAAAAGCATCTGGATGGCTATATGAATAGGAAAGGTTTGGAGGGATATAGGTTGGGTGCTGGCAAGTGGGACTACATTAGTTTAAAATATCTGTTCGGTATGGATGGGTTGGACTGAAGTCTGTTTCTGTGCTGTACATCTGACTCTATTGTCTTTTTGCTACTATTGTGACTAGAATTCTCTTGATAGTCCGATTTGGGATAATGTGTGTTGTGGCAACACTATTTGGCTAGAATATCACTGAAGAGTTGGGGAACATTATTTCTTACCTCCATTCAGTAGTGTGATTCCAGTCGGAATTGTTTCACATGCTTCGTTATGCATATGCACAAATGCCCATACTGAAATTTCCATGCAATTTGGCACATGCACGATGCCTGTGCTGGTCTTTGTGCTGTACTGCATGTGTGCTGATGTAGCTGCCAACAGTGCAGCCTTGAGGGGTACTGAACAGAGCACCTTTTTATTGTATTTTTAAATGGAATGTTAAATTTACTTTTGTTTTGTTGGTAAATGATTTATACTTTCATTCATTCAGGCTGTGCTATACTTTTATGTTGGGTGTTTGAATGATCGTGAGGTTTTTCTGATCTGCCCCAACTCCTTTTTCCACAGGCCCATTAAGTGATTTTCTATTAAGCAAGGTTGTGCTGGAATGCAAGTATGGTGTTATAGGACAGTTACCTGTACTGTGATCACTGGTCCTATTAAATCATCCCCTATACTATCACTAGTGAAATTCTAAGTTTTATGTAGTGGGTTCTACATTAATTTTCCAACTCCCAAGTTGTATATGTCTGCTTTTTTCCTCTCTAGTTTTTTTTTGTAGTCCAAGTATTTCTAATGTGGTTGTCTAATGACCCCTATTTTGCTGTATTCCTATGCAAGGATGTTGACCCTTCATCAGGGAAGATGTTACCAAATTGTTGTTCAGTTATAGTTGATACTTCTGGTTGCATTCTGTACCTAGCAATGTATAGGCTGGAAATCTATACTTATTTAGATCTGAATTGCATAGTACAATATTTATCAGCTTGCTTTCTTCTCTCCCCTGCCCCTCAAGTCCACCTGCATATTGAAGTCTCCCATGGTTATTGTGACAGAAAAGGTATCCTAAGAAAGACACTACCGTCTCATTTTATTTTCTGCCTATGTCCTGACTCTTGATAGGAGACCCTCTTTTTATGGTTCCTTAATTCTGCCCCCACAGATTGTGCTTTCTGACTGTTTCTTGTTATAGCCATTTCTTTGCCTGGTAATGTTGTTTCAACTACAGAGTGATTAGTGAATCCAGTTGATTCTCTCGGCTCTGAGGCAGGAATTTCCTTGAGTGAAAAGTCTGCTTCCATTCAAATGCTCCTTGGAATATAACAATCTTTGAAGATATAATTACATTACTTTTATCGACTTGAATCCGTTTAAACTGATTTTAAGGCTTCCTGTCTTGAAATATAGTCAAAACTTCTATGTAACCCCATTGACATTTTAGTGTGGTCTGAATCCTTCAGCTTTGATACTGGCAATGGATCCAGAAAAAAACTTTAGATGAAAGTGATCGTACCAAGTGCTCCTTGGATGTTGCCTGACCTGTGCTTTTCCAGTACCATACTCTGCGCCCCAAAAAAAAGCTAGTTGTAGTGGGAGATAATTGCTTTAAACATTGTGTTTTCCTCTCCCACCTTTTGCTAGAAATTCCATTTGTCTTGAGTTTAACTAAATTTCAACTCAAATGGAATGTAAGATTGGTGGAGTCTCAGAAAGCATAGTGGACTGTCAAAGAATACAGGAGAATGTAGATAGACTGGAGAGTTGGGTAGAGAAGTGGCAGGTGGGATTCAATCCAGGCAAATGAGGGGTTGCATTTTGGGAATTCTAGAGCCAACTAATACTGTAAAGTCCCTGAGCAGAGATCTGGGAGTTCAGTCCATTGTACCCTGAAGGTTGTTGCAGAGGTGGAAAGTGGTCAAGAAGGCCTATAGTATGCTTGCCTTCATCAGATGAGGGTAT
Source organism: Hemiscyllium ocellatum (assembly GCF_020745735.1). Lineage (NCBI taxonomy): Eukaryota > Metazoa > Chordata > Chondrichthyes > Orectolobiformes > Hemiscylliidae > Hemiscyllium > Hemiscyllium ocellatum. Next base: position 113,210,961 of record NC_083404.1, on the reverse strand, counting down.
TGAATATAAGAGCTGGCAGGTCGTGTTAAAATTGTACAAGACTTTGGTTCGGCTGCGTTTAGAATAGTGTACAGTCTGGTCGCCACATTAACAAAAGGATGTGGATGCTTTGGAGAGAGTGCAAAGAAGGTTTACGAGGATGTTTCCTGGTATGGAAGGTGCTAGCTATGAAGAGACGTTGAGTAGGATTGTTTTTTTTTAGATAAAAGGAGATTGGGGGGGTGGGAGTCTCATTGTGGTCTACAAAATCATGAAGGATATAAACAGGACTGCTTTTTCCCAGGGTGAGGGATCCAATAATGAGAGGCTATTCATTCAAGGTGAAGTGAAAAATTATAAGGGGGATACATGTGGAAAGTGCTTTCCACAGAGGGTGGTAGCTGCCTGGACCGCATTGCCAGCAGAAGTAGTAGTCAGGCATGGTGGATTCATGTAAAGTGTAACTGGACAGATGCATGAGTAGATGAGGTAGAGGGATACAAATACTTAGGAATTGGGCAATAGGCTTAGACAGTGGATTTGGATCAGTGCAGACTTGGAGAGTTGAAGGGCCTGTTCCAAGTTGTAATCTTTCTTTTGGTTTAAATTTTAAATGTTGGCTTAGAACAATCTGAGTGCATTCTGAGCCAAGGATATGCCAAATGGGAAGATGAAATGCCTATTGTTTTAACACTGAAATTTTCCTCTGACAGGTAAGAGGACAGCTTTTGGGTTTGTCAGAAGGCAATTTCTTGGCTATTGGGGCCAACTGAAGAGCTCCTCTTAGGGGCTGTAGATGCTACCAATAATTGGAGGCCCTAAGCTATACATGAGCCTGCCATCCCAAGCTGAGCAGAATGGGATGTGGCTTTCCAGATCTACCTGACCAAGTCCCACTACCATAGGTTCCAGGCAGACCCCTATGGTACCTCAGCAGTGACCGCTGCTCCATGATATTTTTGGAGCTGATGGTTCCCTAATTGGCATGCAGTTCATCATAGAATCCCTACATTGTGGAGACAGGCCATCGGACCCAACATGTCCATAGCGACCCTCCAAGTAACCCATCCAGACAAATGCCCCTGTCCTATTACTCTACATTTTTCCCCTGACTAATGCACCTAACCTACACATCCCTGAACACGAGAGGCAATTTAGCATGGCCAATTTGCCTTACCTGTACCACTTTGGATTGTGGGAGGAAATCAGAGCCCCTGGAGGAAACTGCCGCAGACACTGGGAGAATGTGTGCAAACTCAACACACTCCTTTAGTTAGGAGCAGAGATGGCAATGCTTGAATTGTCATTACAGTGTTAGACTTTCCTAATAACTAAGTAATTTTAAAAAAGTAATCTTTACTACAGTTTATAGTACTCAATGTGATTTTTAAGATTCAATAGAAGCATGTTTTTGTTCACCTTTTCGGTCCTGTCCTGGAAGCATAGAATCTTGTGCTTGGTTTATATAACAGCTTTTATTAGCTGTATTACTAGCTTTAAATGATTTTGGTATTTGAGTTTTGGATCCTTTTTTTTTATAAATTCTATTCTGATTCTTGTATTCCAAATGTCATCTTTCTGCTTGTTCAATTATGGTTTATTTATTTTTGGTTAAGTACTTCACTTGTACAGGTTCTTAATGTTATAGAGTCATAGAGATGTAAAGCATGGAAACAGACCCTTCAGTACAACCTGTCCATGCCAACCAAATATCCCAATCCAATCTAGTCCCACCTGCCAGCACCCAGCCAATATCCCTCCAAACCCTTCCTATTCATATACCCATCCAGATGCTTTTTAAATGTTGCCATTGTACCAGTCTCCAACACTTCCTCTGGCAGCTCATTCCATACATGTACCACCCTCTACATGAAAAAGTTGCCCCATAGGTCTTTTATTTATCTTTTTCCCCTCTCTCTCCCTAAACCTATGCCCTCTAGTTCTGGACTCCCACCTCCCACCCTCCACCCCAGGGAAAAGACTGTGTCTATTTATCCTATCCATGTCCCTCAATTTTGTAAACCTCCATGGTCGCCCCTCAGCCTCTGACACTCCAGGGAAAACAGCCCCAGGCTGTTCAGCCTCTCTTCCCTATAACTCAAATACTCCAACCCTGGCAACATCCTTAAATCTTTCTGAACCTTTCAAGATTCACAACATCTTTCCGATAGGAGACCAGAATTGCATGCAATATTTCAACAGTAGCCTAACCAATGTCCTGTACAGCCATGTGACCTCCCGACTCTTGTACTCCATACTCTGACCAGTAAAGGCAAGCATACCAAACTCCTCTTCCACTGTTGTTTACCTGTGACTCCACTTTCAAGGAGCTATGAATCTGCACTCCAAGGTCTCTTGTTCAGCAACACTTCTTAGGACCTTGCCATTAAGTGTATAAGTCCTGTTGAGATTTGCTTTCCCAAAGTGCAGCACTTGGCATGTATCTGAATTAAACTCCGTCTGCCAATTCTCAGCCCATTGGCCCATTTTGATCAAGGTCCTGTTGTAGTCTGAGGTAACCTTCTTTGCTGTCCACAGCAGCTCCAATTTTGGTGTCATGGGTCAACTTACAAACGATACCCCTTATGCTCATATCCAAATCATTCTTATAAATGACTGACTGAAAAGTAGACCCAGCATTGATCCTTGGTGCACTCCACTGGTGACAGGCCTCCATTCTGAAAACAACTCTCCATCACCACTCTTTTTTTTTGAGCCAGTTCTGTATCCAAGTGGTTAGTTCTCCTGTATTCTGAGATCTAACCTTTTCTAACAAGCCTCCTGTAGGGAACCTTATCGAACACCTTTCTGAAATCTAAATAGACCACATCTACTGCTCAACCCTCACAATTCCTCCACCACAGTTAATTTGGCTGCAGTAGGTCTTGCCTGCAGGATGTACTGCCACAGTGTGCTGAAGTTCCTTCAGCAGCATCTCCTAAACTCAGCCTCCCAGTCTCCTGCCGTCCCTCCTGATGCTGCCTGGCTTGCTGTGTTCTTCCAGTCTCCTGCCTGTCTACATTCTTGAGGGTGTTCCGTGGCCTGAGAACCAATGACAAAAGGCTTCTTCAAAAAAAAAACTCCCAATCAAGTTTGAGACAATTTCCCACACAGAAAGCCATGCTGACTATCCCTAATTAGTCCTTGCCTTTCCAAATACATGTACATCCTGTCCCTCAGGATTCCCTCAAACAACATGCCCACCACTGACATCAGGCTCACTAGTCTATATCTTTGGTTTGTTGCAAACCTCCCCAAAGCAGTGCTCACTTTTGAGTGGTGAGCATCAGCAAATTATTGCCTGACTTGATGAGATTGGGCATCAAACTCTGCTTTACTTCCCACCCACTATTGTAAGTTGCAGTGTATGTATTGAGCTTTCTTGTACTGCCTAAAAAATCAAGCTCCCAGACAACCCTTTGCTGTATTTTAAATGTACTTGGGATGAGGCTTCCACTGGAACTGGGAAATTACAGGTTTTCCACAAGCCGGTTCCATTTCCTAACCATGACCTATACTGTGGCCTGAGAATGCAGTTTCCTGCATTTGGTTCCAAAACTCATTGGTAGACTTTTTTTAAAGCTGTATTTCAGTAAGTTTCCCAACTCCATGTATGCCACCAGGAGCTGTTTGCTGCATTGCCTATATTTGCTATTAAGCAAGAGTAAACCAGTTGTTTTAGTACATTTGCTTTAACTGGCACCTTCTAAACCGCACTTTTGTTTTTAAATTGCCAAAAATATATACCTGAAATACCAGATATTTAATGTATTATCACAATCTCCTTATGTTCATGTAGTCAGTTGAGGGTGAATGTGAGAAAACTCTGCCAGTAAGTGCCTTAAAACAAAAAAATTGCTTAGTGATTTTTTTTATGCTGTAGATAAAGTATAACACTGTTTACCTGTTACTAAATGTGTGTTCTTAAAATATTCCACATGTAATTCATTTTTTTAACTGCCACACTCTTGGTATAAGTGAATTTTAAAAAGTTTGCTGTAATGGGTGGGGTATAGGTTGGCCTACAAAAGTGCAATGAAAATTTTAGCTGTGGAACTGGCCCTTGTTACTTTCTTGCACACAGAATTAATGTTGACATTCAGTCAAATTAAAACCATTTTAATGACTTAGACATTCTGTGAAGTTTTAACCTTTTTTTTTCCCCCTCCATTTCCATGTATTTGCATGGACCTAGACTTTGATTTTTCATTTAAAGGTCTACAGGTGCTCCATTTTAAATCAGATTCTATTCTGAATGGCTAAAAGCTCAAATTCTGTGATTGGTTGGTTATGATCCACTTATTTTCAACTGAGAATGATGTCCATTGTGAATTGCCTAGTAGGCACTTTGCAGACTTTCATTCCTGATCAGTGACAGAAAGTAGTGTCATACAATAGAACGGGCTAGAAAACGCATCTTCCACTTGCGTAACATCACCCATGCAGAAAAGCTTTACAAGTGATCTGAAATGTTAAGAGCAAGCAAAAACAATGTGATTCCAAGATTGGATCCTTCACTTGTGGAACTGCAAACGGAAACAACTGAATATGGAGTCTGAGACTGGAGTTGCTTTTCTTTGCTTGGACTAGGCGACACCCCATTAGCGTTTCTGCCAAAAGCACCTTCTCAATTCTGATTATTTTGACAGCAAGTAAAAGTGGGTGGGGTTGGCCTGGCAGATATTAATGCCCAACCTAAAGCTCCATTGGGTTTTTGATGCAGCCACACTGACTTCTAACTAAAATGAAACTTCATGAAGGGAATTTAATTGGGAATAAAAATGTTGTACAATTCTCTAGTTCCTAATCTTGTAATTGCCATTGTAGTTGATTTTTCTTTGTGATTCTCATTACTCTTGTCTTGTCTTGTAGTTGCCCTACAAAGTGTGCATTATGTCTCTGCGAGACATCCAACTTGCTGAGGTCAAACAGCTATTAGTGGATAATTCTCCATTCTCTGAGGTAAGCATGCCGTTAAGTGTTTCCTTGCAGTTATTTTATTTTCAAATATATAGGGAAATATTGGAGGTAATAATGTCACTGGACTAGTATCCTAAAGGCTAATGTTCAGGAGGCATGGGTTCAAATCCTGCCATGAAGTTGGGGGAATCGAAATTAATTTTAAAAAAATATATAAACTTGTGACACTGTTACAGTAAGCAATATTTGTTTTAAAAACAATTTTCCTTTTTACTGGAGGAAATCTGCTATTCTTAACCTGGTCTTAAGAAATTGCTCTCTCAGGTGGCTTAGTTAGCCACTCTGTTCAAATTAGGACAATAAATACTTGCTAGTAATGCCCATCTTCTGCAAAAGGATGAAGTATGGACTGCAGATGCTGGATATCCGAGTTGGAGTGTGGTACTGGAAAAGCGCAACAGGTCAGGCAGCATCTGAGGAGCAGGAGAATCAATGTTTCAAGCTTATGCTTGCATTGACAACTCTTACTGACAACCTGACCAGCTGTCATCTTCCAGCACCACACTCCAACTCTATGTATAAAGAGTTGTTTAATTCTGTATATGTGGATTCTTGCTACGATTTCAGTACAGGTAATTAATATTCTAGATTCTGTTCTTTTAAACAAAGAATTAGCCAATATTAGCCTCCAAACTCAATTAGTATTTTTTTTCCTTTCTGCCTCCTGTTCATCTAACTCCACACTTAAAATTAATCTTCATGAAATTGTTACTTGCTGAAGTTGTTTTTAGTATTGCTTTGCAGTCACTTAAAGTCATTGTCATAGAGGTGTACAGCATGGAAACAGACCCTTCTGTCCAACCCATCCATGCCAACCAGAGATCCCAACCCAATCTAGTCCCATCTGCCAGCACCTGGCCAATATCCCTCCAAACCCTTCCTATTCATATATCCATCCAGATGCCTCTTAAATGTTGCAATTGTACTAACCTCCACCACTACCTCTGGCAGCTCATTCTATACCCTGAGTGAAAATGTTGCCTCAAGTCTTTAATATATATTCCCCTCTTTTAATCTATGCCCTCTAATTTTGCCTACCCCAGGGAGAAGACTGTGTCTATTTATCATATCCATGCCCCTCATGATTTATAAACCTATAAAGGTCGTTCCAGGGAAAACAGCCCCAGCCTATTCAACCTCTTGCTATAGCTCAAATCCTTCAACTCTGGCAACATCCTTGTAAATCTTTTCTGAACCCTTTCAACTTCTACAACATCTTTCCAATGGGAAGGAGACCAGAATTGCATTCAATATTACAACTGTGGCCTAACCAATGTCCTGTATAGCTCCAACATGACCTTCCAAATCTTGTACTCAATACCCTGACCAATAAAGGAAAGCATACCAAATGCTGCCTTCACTATCCTATCTACCTGGACTCCACTTTAAAGGGCTATGAACTTGCATGCCAAGGTCTTTGTTCAGCAACACTCCCAAGGACCTTACCATTAAGTGTACAACATCCTGCTAAAACTTGCTTTTCCAAAATGCAGCACCTCATTTATCAAAATTAAAGTCCAACTGCCACTCAGCCCTTGATCGAAATCCCATTGTAATCTGAGGTAACCTTTGCTGTCCACGACACCTCCAATTTTGGTGTCATCAGCCAACTTACTAACTATATACTTATGCTCACATTAAAGTCACTTATATAAATGCTGGGTCCACTACTTTTCATCACCGATCCTGTGGAATGCCACTAGTCACAAGCCTCCAGTCTGAAAAGCAACTCTCCTTCAGCACCACCCTCTGTCTTCTACCTTTTGAACCAGTTCTGTATCCAAATGGCGAGTTCTCCCTGTCTTCCATGAGATCTAACCTCGCTCACCAGTCTCCCATGGGGAACCTTGTTGAACGCCTTACTGAAGGTCATATAGACCACATCTTCTGCTTTTGCCCTCATCAATCCTCTTTGTTACTACTTCAAAAAACTCTATCAAATTTGTGGGACATGATTTCCCATGCACAAAGCTATGCTGACTATCCGTACTCAGTCCTTGCCTTTCCAAATACATGTACATCCTGTCCCTCAAGATTCCCTCCAACAACTGGCCCACTATTGACGACAGGCTCACTAGTCTATAATTCCATGGCTTGTTCTTACCACCTTTCTTTAAACAGTGGCACCATTAGCTAGCCTTCTGGCACCTCACCTGTGACTATCAATCTTACAAATATCTCAGTAAGAGACCCAGTAATCATTTCCCTAGCTTCCCACTGTTCTAGGGAACATCTGATCAGGTCCTTTAATGTATCTAGACATCCAGCACTTCCTCCTCTGTAGTATAGACATTTTTCAAGATGTCACCATCTATTTCCCTACATTCATATCTTCCATATCCATTTCCACACTAAATACTGATACAAAATACACACTTCATATCTGCCCAATCTCCTGTGGCTTCACAAAAGGATCTTTGAGGGGCCCTATTCTCTTCCTAGTTAACCTTTTTTTGTCCTTGGTGTATTTGCAAAAACCCTCTTGGATTCTCCTTAACCCTATTTGCCAAAACCATCTGTCCCGTTTTGCCCTCCTGATTTCCCTCTTAAGTATACTCCTACTTTCTTTATACTCACTCTCTAAGGATTCACTCGATCTATACTGTCTATACCTGACATATGCTTCCTCCATTTTCTTAACGAAACCCTCAACTTCTTTAGTCATCCAGCATTCCCATTACCTACCAGCCTTTCCTTTCACCCTGACAGGAATACACTTTCTCTGGACTCTCGTTATTTCACTTCTAAAGACTTCCCATTTTACAGCTGTCCTCTTACCTGTGAACACCTGTGCCAATCAGCTTTTGAAAGTTCTTGCCTAATACTGTTAAAATTGGCTTTCCTCCAATTTAGGACTTCACCTTTTTTAGATGTGGTTTACCCTTTTCCATCACTATTTTAAATTTAATAGAATTATGGTTGCTGGTCCCAAAGTGCTCCCCCACTGACACCTCCATCTTCTGCCCTGCCTTATTTCCCAAGAGTAGGTCTGGCTTTGCACTTTCTCGAGTAGGTACATTCATATACTGAATCAGAAAATTGTCTTGTACATAACAAATTCCTCTTCATTTAAAACCTTCACATTATGGCATTCCCAGTCTATTTAGAAGGTTAAACACCATAAACATTATTTTTACAGACAAGTGAGATCTCCTTTCAAATTTTTCTCAATTTCTCTGCCTATTATGAGTTCTATAATACAATCCCAATAAGGTGATCATCCTTTTCTTATTTCAGTTCCACCCAAATAACTTCCCTGGATGTACTTCTGGGAATAACCTCCCTCCGTGCAGCTGCAATGCTATCCCTTATCAAAAATGCCACTCCCTCTCCTCTTGCCCTCCTTTCTGTAACATCTTTTGTAATTGCAACTCGTCATTGCTTAGTTTTGAAAGGATGCATTTTGTTTTTTCCCTCTAACTGTATGCTCAAAGAAGACATTGGTATCATTTTGGCCTGTAGCTTTTGCCATTTTATCTAGAAACTGAACTTAAACTGGCAGGAAGTAGGTGATTTGGCAGCAGTCAAGTGATCAGGGTGTCTAACTGTCCATCCATTTAATATAATAGACATAAGTGGCCTCCTGCTTGCCTTCATTTTGACCTAAAATGTTTCATTTAATCCCCATTTTATTTGCCTTCAGCATAGTGTTCTTTTCACTGCTAAGTTTATTTTAAAACGAAACCCATTGTTGAGTGGTATTGTAATGGTCACGGGAAAAGGAGCCTATACCCCTTGTAAGTAACATTTTAAAATCTGAATTACTGGATCTGTTAGCTAGGATAGTTCATGTATTCCATAGTTCTTGGCCTTTTTGATGGCTAGAGTTAATGGCCGCAGTTATTTTATTTCCTACTGTTTCAAATCATAAAAATTTGGAGCCCTAGTAATATCACTGACTATTGATCAACTGACTATATTTCTTTCTGCAGTATGGTAGCATTTCAACATTGCTGACAATTGAAGTATTACATATATATAATTGGTAAATTTAAAAATATTAGCTTTGTGCTTCACTGATTCACTGAATAAACTGCACTATGACAGTGCAAAATAACTTGGTGTGATGGGGGAAAAGGTGAAACTAGAGGACTAAAGATCGTGACTAAGGCAAAAGGAACACTTCGTAAAATGGATGGACTTTGCCATTTCTCAGTTACCTTTCATTGCTCTTCATACGTGAGTGAGTCTTTGTGGCTTGCCATTTTAAGGCTGTGGATGGATTTGATGACAAAACTAACTCCTAATGAAGAAACACTATCCTGAAATAAAAAGCACAAGTTGAAGAGAAGATTACTAATGACTGAAGAGTAATGGTTAGGTACTAACCAACTTTGGATTTTTAAGACCTGAAAGGAAGAATCAGCTACAGTTGTCCGCCAGGAATAAGTATTTCATAGAAGAAATGTAATTTCACCACTTGAAATTTGTAGAAGTGAGGGTCTCATTTGGGTAATACTCTTTAGAACATAGGCCTGTACTATGATCTTATATTAGAACACTACATCAATCTAACCTATACATCCCTCAATTTACTGAGGTTCATGTGCTTGTCTAGCAGTCGCTTAAATGTCCCTAATGTCTCCTTCTCTACTAGTACTGCTGGCAGTGCATTCCACACATCCACCGCTGTGTAAAGAACCTACCTCTGTCATCTTCCCTATACCTTCCTCCAATCACCTTTTTTAAAATTATGGCCCCTTGTAACAGCCATTTCTGCCCTGAGGAAAAGTCTCTGGCTGTTTATTCTATCAATGCCTCTCATGACCTTGTACACCTCACTCAAATCCCTTCTCTTCCTTGTCTCCAGTGTGAAAAGCCCAAGCTTGATCAATCCCTCTTGAGACGAGCCCTCCAATCCTGGTAAATCTCCTCTGCACCCCCTCGAAAGCATCTACATCCTTTCTATGATGAAGTGACCAGAACTGGGTACAATATTCCAAGTGTGGTCTAACCAGGGTTTTGTGGAGCTGCAGCAAAACCTTGCAGCTCTTAATCTCTGTCCCCTGTTGATGAAAGCCAAAACACCACATGCTGCCTTAACAATCTTATCGACTTTTGAGGGATTTATGTATGTGGACTTGAAGATCCCATTGTTTACCACACTGCCAAGAATCTTGTCTTTAACCATGTATTTGGCATTCAAATTCGACCTTCCAAAATGAATGTCTTTGCATTTCTCCAGGTTGAACTCCATCTGCCACTTCTCAGCCCAGCTGTGCATCCTGTCAGTGTCATGTTGTAACCTGCAACAGCCCTGAACACACTATCGACAACATCACTGACCTCTGTCATCGGAAACTAACCCACTCTTCCACTTTGTGCAAGTCACTTTTTTTTCTTAACTACAAAGAGCAGAGGCCCAAGAGCAGGTCCCTGTGGGACACAACTGGTCACTGACCTCAGGCAGAATACTTCCCATCCACTACCACAAGCTGTCATCTTTCAGCCAGCCAATTCTGTACCCAGACAGCCAAATTTCCCTGTATCCCATACCTCCTAACTTTTTGAGCCTATTGTGGGGAACCTTCTCAAACGCCTTGCTGAAATTGAAGCATTTTAAAGATGAGAAGAAATGGAATATTTCAGGAAAAACTCTTAAAGACCAGAATTATAGAGCCAAGAAACAAATTGAAGATTTTAACTTTTTTGTGTGTATTTATTGTCCTTAAATTATCGGAGTGTTTAGTTTCAGGAACTGTTTTCAAATGAAATGCAAATGTAGCCATCAAAGATAAAATGGCAAAATAATATCTTCATTTCTGTATTCATCTTAAAAAATGTGGTCAGAATATAGTGACATAGCATGTGCCTCTCAATGAATGGTTATGAGCACTGAAGGAAAGTAATCTGAAGAAAGTTGATGCAACATTAAAATTGAATCATCAGCAACAGAATAGAAAGCTAGGAAATGAGCAGCAAGGGCATAATTTGAAGAATGGAGAAAACATAGCCATGGAAAATCTCAGATGCAGAAGCAATTGCAGCGTAATCAAGTTGGATCCACGACCATTGGATCTATATGCATGGTTACATATTACATCAAGGTATTCACTGGTGTTTGAGTTCTACATTTTCTCTTTTATAACAGGCAAATGCCAGAAGCTTTCAAGTACTTGAAACTCAGGTAATCTTTTTCAATTTTAAGTTCTAAGACACTAACCACTTCAGTCCAGAAAGCTTAGAACGGAGTCACTCAGATTTTGAATTTTCTGATTTTTCTGGCTTGGCCTTTACTGTCATTCTACATATTTGTAAACCAGAAAGTATTTCTGAAATAGAAGTGATTTAAAATGTTTTTTTTTGGTTTTGCTATCAAAGTACTATACTAAATAAGTCTCAAGACCGGAGAGAAGACCATGTGGAATCTTGAATCAAAAGCTCATTAACTCTAATTCAACTGTCAGCAAGTTTCATTGCGGGGTATGGATTTTTGATAAAAAAAAATTAACATGTATGACTATAGCACAACATGTGAAAATTGACTTCTTCTCTTCTCCTTTTTGGTGACTTGGCTCCACAGGCCTTGCCTCTTTTTTAAATTTAGTATTCTGTTCTAGTGGCTACTCATGAGCTCATGCTGAATATCAATAGTCTTTGAAACATCTTAGTCTAACAATCAAATCCTACCCTCTTCACAAGAGAGGATCACTGGATTGAGTTTGGGAAAACCCAAAATTATTTTTTTACCAATATAAATTCCTGTTGACTTAGTATGTTCCATGCTACTGCAAAAGTTGAACAGAAAGATTGATGTTTTGGGAAATATTACTGAACTCCAGAGGTAGGTTCATTGAGGCATTTGTGTGGATGAATATAGAATAGAAATGGCATGATGGGGATGAAGTAACCAGTGATTTGACGCCCTTCAGATGAACAGGGGTATGTGCAGGCTTGATTGGCCAAATGGCAACATCTTCATCATAACTTATCTACTTTGTAGAAGCAGCGCAGGCTAAAATCTGGGCTTGATGTTCTGCAAGTGGTGAAATCTTCTGATTCTGTTGTGCTGCTATTGAACTGTTGAAACTCTGCAGTTATTTATTTACAATTTTAGTCTCAAACCATTTAGCAGTTTTAGGCTTGATAAAGGCAACTTGCAGTATGGTGTAAAATGTTTAATAAGAATAATTTGCCAGCCATGTCTTTTAGACTTTGCTTCTGTCTAGATAAACACTACTTTTTTTTTTCCCCCTGTTTTCACCTGACTCTACCTATTTTCTTATTTACAGAATACACACTGGGTATATTGCTACAAGTTCTGTTAGAGGTTCATTATGCACATCATGTTTTCCTGTATTAAACTCTTAATAGCCTAACATTAGTGTCATGATTCTTTGTGCAATTTGGAGATTATAGAATTCTCCATTTTTACAAACTTGTGTCCAGTGTTGATTTTTTTTTAAAGAAGTAGTTGAGGCCCTAGCATTGAGTTTATAGATAATGTATTCAATGCTCATTCATTGACCTGTCAATTTTCTTTCCAGTATTTTTGTTATACAGCAAATTTTGAGGATTTTCAAATGTTGTTTTTAAAAAGCAATCCATGGTGTAAAAGACAATTTATTGTCTAACAAATGATCTCTAAGTTTAGAGTGTGTGAATACGTTTGCTGAAGAGATTTTTCAGTAATCGGGTGTTTTTAGCAAGCTGTAGATTTTATAAAGGGCTTAAGGTAGTCCACGAATGACATTAACATGAAGTTGGCTTTAGTTCATCTAAGATTTTATAATTCCATAAATGTAAAGACTAAGGTACACATGCCATTCTGTAGAACATGTCTGATCTGTCCCAGGTCTCTCTGTGCCAACTCCTTGGCAACTTCCCAAATCGGTTTTCCCCTTTTGAATACTAGTATGAAGGGAAAAAAGACACTCAGGATAATTAGAGAAAAACAGTGGAGTTCTACCATACTTTGCTTATGAATTTCATATTAAAGAACATTATATGGGAACCATTTGAGTTGTCGCTACTTTAACACCTGGTTTTGAAATCTCTATCTTAAACATGAACACAATCCAGAATACCAACTTCTTGATGTGCTATCTTTTGAAAGTTCTGACTTATTATAAAATTATTTTTAAAGCTGTTATATTTGGATGCCAACATAAATAGGCTTTCAAGTAGAAACAATCGGGATTCAATTTTAGCATCAGATGGGAGCAGAATAACACTTGCTGATCTTTACTTTGGATTACTGCTCTTGGGAAGCTATTTCTCTGGTAGCACTTGTACAGTTGGTTTTGCTATAATGCTTCTTCAATGTAAGTTGGTTATAACGATTGCAGAATGTAGACCATTATTTGTAGAACACCACAATATCCTTACCTGTAATGGTTATAATGCAATTCTGGTCTCATTGATTTTAAATGGTGCTGCTATCACATGATTTTTCTTAATGTGGGGTCGCACCAAAACACAACTATCGTGTTAGATCAGAACAGATCATATTGATTAGTATGTTGAAGTCTGACAACTGAGGTTTGTGTAAATCACTGCCATATGTTTGCCATCCCATGGACATACCCAGTGTTTAGGATATGCTTCAGAAAGGAGATTAAGCTGTATTGCACTTTAATATGATAAAGATGTGGTGAATGAGCTAGCAAGATGGAGTGGTCTGCAGCTGCCTCTACTTTGGTAGGTCTTTTGAAGATTTAACTATATTCTCCAAGTTGAATTCTAAACACTGTCAATGTATATAATTGAACCAAGTGACCAAAAAAAATTCTAAAGGTACTCATTTTATTAAGGTTTTAGTTTAGAAAGGCATAATGCGACAGCATGGGCTTGGTGGGCCAAAGGGCTTTTCCTGTGCTATATTTTTGTCCGCTCTCGCTCTCGCCCTCGCCCTCCTCTGGACACCTTTTTTAGATGGTGGTCTGCTTTGAAATTACATGCAGAACTACTGTAAACAGTTTTGAGATTGCATTGCTTTACCTTGGATGGGCCTTTTTTTGCTCTCCAGTTAATATTTTAACTCCTTTGACTATCAGCACAGTGGCCTGTTGATAAGTGCTTAATTGTTAGACAAGTTGAAATGCAAATTTGGTTTTAATTAATGCTATATATTATTTTCACTGAAACATTTAAACATGTAATTGTTGATGCTTAATTTTTTCCACAGGAGCATGATGTTGAAACTTCACTTGGTACCATCCGTGTCGCTGTCCGTGGGACACCAAAAGGAAGTCGACCTGTCATTCTGACATTTCATGACATTGGGATGAATTGTAAGTAGCAGTGTAGCAAGACGTTGTGCACTAGATTGACTATTGTGAATCATAAACACAAGATCTGCAATATGTTCACTGTTTCTTAGTTTAGGAATGATCCATTCAAGATATGCAGACCAAAACACACACGATATAATTAACAGCTTATAAGGCAATACTAACAAGGCAAACTTTTTTCTTTTTTTTTTGCCTTTTTTAAACAAATGGATTAGAATTTACTAATTATTTAGCAAATAGATCTTGTAAGCCCAGTTTAGATTTTAAAATTAAGAAGTGAACTTCATCAATCTGATCAGTTGTCCTCACCTGTGGTAGCACTTGCGCTCTCTCGCCAGGATAGATTTTGACTGGTTATGCAAATGATATGTAATGTTGTAGATGCAGATTTTTTGGGTCACCTGGGATTTCACTTAGTTATTCCAAATTGTACTAAAACTAGAAAATGTTCTCAATTTCAGTTAACCAGTTTTGTTATGTGACATTAATTTGTGCCTGCTCTGCTATAGTTTCGTGCATCTTTGCTCATGTAGTCACCATCTCTACACCTAATTAATTATACTAAAGGACTCTTGAGAGCCCTTCTCGGGATCTATTTAGCAGAAGAGGTAGAAATGCTTGCCACTACCTGGATCTTCCAATATTCTTCTTGCTAGTGCCATATTTAAAGCTTAACTGCCCACAGCATCAGATGCTGCAAGCCAAGGACTGTCCCTTGCACTAGTGAATGCATGCACTCACTAAATGCATGATTTAGAGGAAAGCCACGATCACCCCTACTTTATGAACAGGCTCCTGCTAGATGGGTGTGGTTGTAAGAAGGGCTTATTTTTTTTTTTTGCTTCCTGCTGACCACCAAAAGAGACCTTCCCATCAGACCGAGCCAGCCTGGGCATTAATAATCCAAGTCAGGGACTTTGTATCCTAAGTGAAGCAGAATGCTCAGCTGCATAAGAATGTCCATGGTGTGTATTGTACATGAAGAAATTTTTTTTTCTGTGCTACCTTGTTTGCGGTGGTGGGGTGGAAGTCAGACAACCACTTACTGTCTAACTCTGGTGTGCGTACATCATCTAGTCAAGAATTACGGACTACAGCTCTCCAGTGAATGTATCACGTCAGCTCAACAGCTCTCTCTCACCTTATCCTCCTAAACTATTAATCCTTCCTGCTCTGGTTCCTACTCATACTCTGGGAGCACTTACCTTCTGCTCACTTATCACTACTGAATGCTCTTGCATCCACTTTCAGAATACTGAATATCTCAATGCATAAGCTTTAACTCTTCTTGGACAAAACAAAATTCCTCCTTGTGCACAGGGAGTTCTAACTGGAGCAAAACATCCTTTTGTTTTCAGTTCTTCTAATTAATTTTAGCATCCCATTAGCTGTTTGATTTATGTGCCATATCTACATACTCATGACAAGTGCAACCAGGATATCTAGATAGCTCTGCACCCTTGCAGTCATTTAAGTAATACTTGTTTTTCTTTTTATTTCAGTTTAACATGGAACAACTTCACTTTCCCACACTATATATTCTATCTGCAGATTTCTGACTACCTCTTTTAATCAGTCTATTAGTCTGCAATATCTTTGTCTTCACTACATACTTTTCTACCTATCTTGGTATCATTCTTAAATATAACTACCTTTGACTTAGTACAGGAAGTTAAAGTAATGATGTAAATTCAAACTTGAGGGCTCAGCCTGGGTCTTATTCCACTTTTCTCATCTTACCAATCAGACAGCAGCCCACTTCTACATTAGCCAGACAACCTTACACTATCAACTTTTTTGCTTTTTGCAATAGTATTTGTTCTCATCAGTTGCATTCTGGCAATCCATGAATGGTCTGTCTACAAGCTCTTCTTTATCCGCCTTGAATGTTACACCTTCAAAGGGCTGATAATGGGTTAAGCACACTTTGACAACTGCTGAACCTCCTGGTAAGCTTGAGTTTGTGTGCAGTTATAATCGAATTGTAAAACATTCCCCATGACAGATGGCAAGGAAACATTGTTGTTTTCTGATGCTTTCACTTAAATAATGGAATTATGTGTAGTTTTTCAATCTAAAACTTTTTTAATTATAGGAAATGCTAGAAAACTAGTTCAAATTCATCTATAACTTGTATCAATACTGTAGAATGAAGTACATCTGGACCTGCAGAATGGTCAGTCCATAGTTGTTTCAGTTTGCTTCGAACCATTTTCTCTTGTGACTGTAATATTAGATTGCTTTCTGTTCCTTCCACGATCTGACTTGCAGCTGTTACAAGAATGATGTTTGTGTCCTCTATCGTGAATGCAAGCAAAATATTTGTGTATTCCACCTGTTGTATTCTTTATCTCTACCTCTGTATCAAGGATCAATATTTACTTTGTTTAGGTGTTTTTATTTTTAAATACTGTATGTGCAGAAACCTTAAATTCCAAGTTATCTTCTAACTAATTCTTTTTGTAATTCTCTAGTTGTCTGACCAATAGGGAGATGTTGCTCCTCTTTCTATAATTGCTTTTTCTTTTTAATTACAGCAAGTACAAAATACAACGAATAATAAGTCTTCTCTTAGAATTCTTCGCGGAGGAATACAACTAATTCTGTATTCTGAAATATCCCTCTAATTTCTACTGCTGTTTGTTGAATGATCTCTCCCCCTAGGTATGCCAGTTTACTTCAGCTAGCTCCAGCTTTTATGCCGATTATGGCTGCCCTTATTTAGATTCTAAATGCTAGCCTTGGACCTGATTTTCTTTCAAACTGAATACAAAGTTCAGCCACTGTAGTCAGTACTACCTAGGGTTGCATTAGTTCCAAAGGGGTATTTCACAATTCTAAGTCAAATATATAACCTACTTTCTAGTCAGTTTCTTAGTACATTATGAAACTATCTTGCATGCGTTCTGTAAACTCCTCCATTTTAAGCTACTGCCTAAGGTTATTCTTGTCCCTTTCTTCAGGAACACCAAATATTTATTCTTGATACTTTGTCCCACATTGTGACGTACTTTGGGCCTGTAGCCAATGCAAATTAGTGACTTCTTCCCCAATTCTCAGTCTGTCTAGACCAATTCTACATTCTGCTGTTTGAACCAAGGTTATCTCTAACTTTTTTGCACAGATGTCATCCTTGATTTGGGCATGCTCTTCCTCCATATTTATCTAACTTCTTACTTGAGTTTCTAAATTTTTTTTCTGTGCCCCTTCCTGTTGTTGTCTGACCCTACCTTCTCTCTTTTCCCCCCCCCGCCCCCATTAACTATTTTTCTCACGTGAAATAATCAAAAGGTATAGACCTTTTCTCCATATTTGATCACCTGCTCCCATTTAGAAGGCTTAGGATCCTTTTTTACTGAGTCCTGCAGCTTGGAACAGTGGTCCCAGCACCACTCAGGTGTAGACTTCCCTACAGTACAGCCTGCAATTACCCTGGTCTAGATGCTTACAAACCAGAACCCATTTCCCCACACCAGTTTTTGAGCCTCACTTTGAAGTACCTAATTGTGTATCCTGTTTAAATAGTCAGAATTCTTGCCTTTCAGACTTGGGTTTAATCAAAACCCAAGTCTAAAAGCTAATGGCATGCTTGAACATTGGGCATTCTGTCTGCTTGGGCCTGATAGCTTAAACTATATCGCAACTTCCAGTACAAGAATAACTAGGATCTTTAGAAAAGCTGTTATAAGTAGTTTTTCAAGAAATAGAATCTGTGCTTGTTTCCTAAATTTGGCTTAAAATAAACATTTTAATTTCTCTGCAAATAGAGTGGAAGGGGGGGAGGTGAAAGGATAAATTGTTACTTCCCATTTTGGATATCATGAGTTGACTGAACAAAAACATGTTTTTGTTCAATGTGCTATATTTTTATTCATTATTTTCACCATAATGAATAGTAAATCATTTTTTTTGTGGCTTGTTACCATTTTACTACAGATATCTAAACTTGTCTCTCCATAGACAAATCCTGCTTCAACGCGCTCTTCAATTCTGAAGATATGCAAGAAATTACACTTCATTTTGCTGTTTATCATATTAATGCACCTGGTCAGGAAGTGGGAGCTCCAACATTTCCAGCTGGGTAAGGATGGCTATTTAAATCCTGTACTTCAACAACATACTTTATTGTCATTGGCAACTGTGCATTTATCCCTATTCTAGTCTGCTGTTTGGAGATGTTCGTGGTGAACGATCATCTTGATCTACTTGCAGCCTGTATGCCGTAATGTTAAATTAGGTGCTTGGAGTAATGTAATCTCTCGTTTATATTCTTAGACCATTTTCATCTGTTTAAAAGGTAGCTAAAAGTCATCCAGCTGCTGTGAATCTGCATGTCGGCTTAAACTGAAAGGACAGCAGATTTCTTTCTAAAGGCCATCTATCCTGATCTCCTTTTCAACTGTTGTAGTAATGGTGGGTTTTTGAAAATTCCACACCAATTTCTTTGTTATAATTTTGTTCTTGTACTAATGTTTTGCTGCTCATCTTAAATGTGAATCGCTGTATCTCTTGGTGTCTCCCTTCTCCCAACACAGACCCTGTACAGCTTTTCATCCCAGCTGACAGCTTACTTCACAAATAAGCATTTGCCAACCTTTTTCCATCATCTTTCCCCAATCCCCATATGATCACTTTGCATTCTTCTGAGATGTTCTGTAGGGGAATACAAATCCTCTTTTTCATCTGTGGTGAGAGTCAATGTCGGGAGTCCAATATGTTCATCAAACCTCGAATAATTTAAACTCCTTAGTATTGCTAATAGACATCCTGACTCAAGTGCAATTCAACGGTGGATTATCCATTTTTATTTCCTATTGTTAAATAGAACACAGGTTATCTTTTACTCATTAGCCTAAGCCTGTTTTCACTTGTATCTACATCAGAACTATCCGTCAGTTTTCAGTTTGGCATTTCCATTTATATATTTTTAAAATCCAATCTGTAAAGCTAAATCCATTACACACCAGATGATCAAACAGTATAGGTTTGAAACCACTTTGAAGAAAATAACTCTCATTTTGCATCTGATTTTTGTAGATATCAGTATCCATCAATGGACCAACTGTCTGAAATGATTCCATCTGTTTTGAAGCACTTTGGGTAAGATTTGAATATTATACAATTTTCATATGTGCATCAGTAGTCAATTTGGGAAAGACTGCAACCTTTTTAACGTGCTGTAATTCTCAGCTTGACTTTGCTAAGTATTCTGTTCTCCTAAACTGTCATGCTTGAGGTTGTCATTGTTTATACGCATTGCCAAGAATGCAGCTAACACACTTGCCTTCAAATTAAGAAGCAGCAAGTGCTCAAGTTACTTTTTTTATTTTTTGCTTTCTCAATTCTTTCACACTTAATGTGAAGCTAGTAACTTTTGCTAAAAGTTAAATTCCTCATTCAGCACTTAATAGAAGTCTGAGCTTGAGCAGCGATTGTCGTAATAGTTGGGAGTTGGGCTTTTTTTTTACTTCGCCCCACCATGCTTCCTCCACACTAACTCCCCAAGCCCAGAATCACTTGTTAGTGTTGCACAAATTAGAATCTAATTTTTAGTCAAATTTTTATTTTTGGAATGAATTATGTACTTATTTCTCGTGGCTCCAACTGTATATTTTCCTTAGGAACCATTCATTTAAGTAATCATAATTTCTAAAATAAAAACATTTTCACTTTCAAAATTCGTTTCTTTTTCATTTAGACCAGCTTGAGGTCTTATTTTTAGTTCCCTCCCAAATTGTAAGTTCATGTAATTTCTTCTGTTCTGGTGCAGACAGCTAAAATTCTGATTTGTCTTTCAGTGTGAAGAGCATTATTGGAATAGGAGTTGGTGCTGGTGCATATATTCTGACTAAATTTGCTGTAAGTGGTGCTTCCCCCCTTATTTGTTCACTTTAATGCTCTGGAGGTAACTTTTTTTGTTCATGGCTCTTAGATTTTAAGCAGAGAGCCTCATCCACCAGTAGTTATCTTTTTATAAATGCGTGCAAGAGTAAATTTAGACGATGATTTTGTGGAGTTGGGCCAAATAAAAAGGCCACTTAAACTATTCCAGAAATCCTGCTATTCCTATTTCTAAATCATTTTTAAACTTTAAGGATGCAGGTAGCAAGTCTGTATAAGTGTTCCTATTGCAGGCTACATTGCATGGATGGACATTCTAAATTCTCCAATTTGGAAATATGATTAGTTTGGTATGGGACACTGTTCATGGCTCACCTCAAAGTGGTTAGGAAACAAAAATACATTTAGGCATTTAACATTTCCTTTTTGAGAGAGGTATTACTTTTGTGAGGCTGTCAATCTCCCCAGGAAGTGAAAGCCCCTTTTGAAGAAACCTTCAACCCACCTCCTACCTTGACTAAATAAATACTGGTTGAAAAACACTCCTTTTTACAAGGAAAAAAAATCGTCTATCTTAGCAAAGTATATTCATTATTAAGCTCAGCCAAGAATTCATTTGAAGGAATGTGAACCTACATTAGTTTATAGTTGTCAAATAGCCTCATTATGAAACCTTGGTTTAGTTATACTGGGGTAAGGGGTTAGGGAGGGCAGTGGGTGAAGAAGAGGAATGAGCATTATTGGTTCTGACAATCCAAGATTAAAACTGGGCCAAAGTCTCTGAATTTGATCACCTAATCCATCAGTCTTGCCATCTACCTGCCTCAGGCCAGTGTCACAATATGAAATATGCCTTCTGCACCTCAGCTATGATAATAGCATAGGCAATGCCTTTAGGACTAGCACAGGCTTGGAACAATTCAAGACTCCTAATACCAAAGCCTTGGTTAAAAATTATATCTATAATTTTTGTAATACATTGTGAAGTGTACTCAATTTATTTGTGACTTTTTTTCCTCAGTTGACCTTTCCTGATCTTGTTGAGGGGCTATGTCTCATTAATATTAATTGCTGTGCTGAAGGTTGGATGGACTGGGCAGCAACTAAGGTAATGCCTTGTGTAAGATTGTGTGTTAATAAAGATACTGTGATCCAACAATAAATCCAAACTGCTTGACAGAACTTGTCTGACTTGTTGAATTATGCCTAATTTTGAGGCTAGAGTTTTCATTAGCTTTATTTCGATTGTATTGATATCAGTACTGTAAGATTCTTGTGCTTGGCCTATTTGTTAGCCCTGTTTTTTTCATGCAGTTGCATAATTAAAAATTATTTTTAAACTGTGTCATTGGTTAGTAGCTTCCTAAGATCTCTGGTAGATCACCTATTCATTTGAATAACAGTGAGCATTTTATTAAAATAGCCCATGGCTTGCAGCAAAAGAAAATCCCAGTGACGAGGAAGGATTCTAGGGAGAGGATAATCCATCTTTGATTTAACCAAGTTAAAGATGGCAACAAATTGTGTATTTTCAATGTTAAAAATTTATAGTAAGGCAGAAGATGTTGAAAGTGTTAACAATCGACAAAAGACCACCAAAAAAAATGGATTTAAATAAACCCTTACATGTTGGGTTTGTGATGTCTGAATTC
The DNA here is from genome assembly GCF_020745735.1 of Hemiscyllium ocellatum. Taxonomy (NCBI): domain Eukaryota; kingdom Metazoa; phylum Chordata; class Chondrichthyes; order Orectolobiformes; family Hemiscylliidae; genus Hemiscyllium; species Hemiscyllium ocellatum. The sequence goes on along the minus strand of NC_083404.1, from coordinate 113,189,276 downwards.
ATAATCTTCCAGTATCCGGAGGTTCTTTACCATGATAGGTGGTCAGTGATCTCCATTTGAAAAAGCAGTGTTAGGCTTCTTCAACCACTCCCAGCAGCACTGTAGCAAGACCTGTTGCACTCTGATTCTGTACCAGTTGCAATATCTCATCTTTATATAGGTTATGTTCAAATTTAATTTTGGCACTGAATCTTGAATTCATCTAGACCTAGTAAGAAAGTTTCATTTTAACACAGGTGCTTTTAACATACCTTGGTTCTCCCTTGTTACAATTTTGGCTTTCAAAAAAAGTTGAAACCTCAACAGATGTTTAAGTTTGGACTTTTTGTGAATTTCTGCTCCAGTCATTTGACCTTTTTGACTGCTTTTCATAGCTTCGCAAGGTTTGTAGCTCAGGTTGAGGTTTATTGTGTAGGTTTCATAGCTTATTGTTCTCTATTCATGCTTTTGGGTGTGGCTAATGTGCCTTTTTGAATCCTACTAATAATATTAAACTTCTAATACTGGAGTGAAAAGTCTGCTGATAAAATAAAACCTGTAGTAAATAATTGCTTCTGGCTTTATTTCATCTGACTGAAATTGGGTATTTTAGTTAAAATGAAGGTAGTTACTTACTGTCTTCCCATATTAACTTGATCTCTGGGGCACCTGCATTAACTGTGAAGCTCAGGTTTTTAATAGCTTATGGCCTGACTTGGGAAAGCTTGTTGTATTTTTTTAACAAAGCTATGCAATTCTTTCCACTACCATACTCCTTCACAATTCTTCTGCACTCTCTTTTTTTGCTTCCCAGGTTAGAATTGATTTCTTAAGGAATTACTTAGCATTGCTTTAATGATTTTCTCTTTTTTAGTGCATTTTTTTAAAAAACAACATCTCAATGTCTCCTTTTTTGATTTGTATATCTCTACCTTTAAATCAAAAACAGATTTAAATGTCATTTGAGTAGAAACTGTTTTGCCCTATAAAAGTCCATATTGATTTTTAAACACCTTTTTTTTTCTGAAATCGCCTCCAAGAACTATCCCCCACCCTCCCCATAACCAAAGTTTGTAATCTTGGCATAATTATTTTACCCAAGCCCTTTGTTTTCCCTAAAATTGTGATGCTCCGAATTGGTTACAGCTGTGGTTATGCTCTAACCAGTGATTCTTTTATAAGTGTTTATTTTTACTTATGCTGTTCAAAACTGATTCAAATTGCCCTGCTACATTTCCAGATTTTAATGAATATATCTCAATTTATTTTGCATGAACTTTTAACTAACCTTTTTAAAATTCAATCAGGTGACTACTGTGAACATGTCTAAGCAGAAGCTAGATCCTTCTATGAAGAAAGGATAGGATGATTGTGTGGATAGAGGATTGTGGTGGATAAATATTAACAAAGACCAATTGAACCAACTGACTTGCTACTGCACAGTAGAGCAATGAATCAAACTTATTTACTTCATACTAAAGTGTATCTAAAGAACACAAGATAAACCCACTCAACCAGGATGTCCCTATCCTGAAGTCTATTGCTATCTAAGCATTGCTAAGCAATGTCCTGCTACTGATTTATTGCCTGAGAAATGAAAGGTGTTGTGCATCATGAAGATTAAGCTGTGTTTTTCTTTGTTTTCTCCTAGATTACTGGTTGGACATCAAACTTGACAGACATTGTGATCTCTCATCTGTTTGGAAAGGTGAGTTCAGTATCTTCTCTTCATACCATAAATATGATTTATGCAACAATATGTCAGACTCCATCCAATCTCATGATTCTCTTTTTTGCAGAGAAAATTAATAGTTGAATATCTCTTTTTTAAAAACGTTCCTCTCTTGCCCTTGATTTTTGTTTTGACCAAATCTTGCTTAGAGGAACTACCTTTTTTAGAGGAGGTCAAGCAAGGGCACAGAATGCATACTGAGTGAGGATCTTGAATTTGAAATGATTTACTAGTACTGATCCTAAGCTGGCTGAGTCTTGAGGAATGCAACTGGCAGACTGAATTTGCATGAGAAAGCTTTAATAGTGTAATATCCTATTTATTGCTGACATTGTCATTTATTTCGATATTGCAATTTTATTAGGTGTGCTACCTCCATACTGTGGTTCCTGCTTTGCCCAATAACCATGTGCTGCGTTTTCAAATTTCATTTGGAAAGCAGGACAGTTACTTTTATCAAAGAATATCAATAAAATGGTTAAACAGACTTTAAATGCACATTGACTCTTCAATTGATTTTGTATTTTTATGAAGTTTTTAAATGACCAATCTGACACCTTTTGCATCAATGTCAAGCTCAACTGGCCTATCGTTTTCATCTTTCCTGCCATTCATAAAAAGAGGGTTTATTGTTCCCATTCAGTTGGACCCCTTCCAGAATCTGCTAATTCTGCAATATTAGCACTTGCACATCTACCTCATTGGCTACCCTTCTGAAATCCTAAGGTGAAGTCTGTCAGAACCCTGGAGCTTGTTATACTGCAGCTCCATCAGATTTTTCTATAGCACCTATTTTTCCTTTGAAGTTCTATTCTTCCTCTTGTCCTGACTTGCAACTAGTGTTCTGGATTAGTGGTGCTGGAAGAGCACAGCAGTTGGGCAGCATCCGAGGAGCAGTAAAATCAATGTTTTGGGCAAATGCCCTTCATCAGGAATAAAGGCAAAGAGCCTGAAGCGTGGAGAGATGAGCTAGAGTACAGTAGGTGAGTGGGGGAGGGGAGGGGGAGAGAAGAGGGTGGAGTAGATAGGTGGAAAAGATAGGCAGGTAGGACAAGTCATGGGGACAGTACTGAGCTGGAAGCTTGGAACTAGGGTGAGGTGGGGGAAGGGGAAATGAAGAAACAGCTGAAGTCCTCATTGCCCTGGGGTTGAAGTGTTCCGAGACGGAAGATGAGGCGTTCTTCCTCCAGGCGTCTGAGGGACCGGCAGTGAAGGAGGCCCAGGATCTCCATGTCCTCTGCAGTGGGAGGGGGAGTTGAAATATTGGGCCACAGGGCAGTGTGGGTGTCCCAGAGATGTTCCCTAAAGCGCTGTGCTAGGAGGCATCCAGACTCCCCAATGTAGAGGAGACCGCATTGGGAGCAACGGATACAATAAATGATATTAGTGGATGTGCAGGTAAAACTTTGGATGTGGAAGGCTCTTTTTAGGGCCTTGGATGGAGGCGAGGGAGGAGATGTGGGCGCAGGTTTTGCAGTTCCTGCAGTGGCACGGGAAGGTGCCAGGATGGGAGGGTGGGTTGTAGAGGGGTGTGGACCTGACCAGGTAGTCACGCACTGACCTCTACACCACTGAAGCCAAACACCAACTCTAGGACACCTTCCTACCACGTCACCCCCAAATCACCAAACCATCCCCCAGACCACACAGAACCTCATCACCTCAGGATCTCCCACCCACAGCTTTCAACCTCAGTCCGGGAACCCCACACTGCCTGGTTCTACCTCCTCCAAGAACCACAAGCCTGACCACCCTGGCCAACCCACTGGCTCAGCATGCTCCTGCCCCACTGAACTCGTCTCTACCTATCTCGACACTGTCATATTCCGCGCACCCCCCCCCCCCCCCCCCCCAAGTCCAAGAACTCCCCACATACGTTTGAGACACCACCCACACCCTCCACCTCCTCCAAGACTCCAGTTTCCCCGGCCCCCAATGCCTCCTCTTCACCATGCCCAAATCCTTCTACACCTCCATCCGCCATGACCGGGGCCTCCGAGCCCTGCGTTTTTCCCCTTGACGTCCCCAACAGTACCCTTCCACCGACACACATTCATTTGGTCAAACTGGTCCTCACCCTTAACAGTTTCTCCCTCGAATCCTCCCACTTCCTCCAGACCAAAGGGGTAGCCATGGGCGCACATATGGGCCCCAGCTATGCCGGTTTCTTTGTTGGCTACATAGAACAGTCGACCTTTCGTAATTACACCGGCACCACTCCCCACCTCTTCCTCCGCTACATTGATGACTGCATTGGTACCACCTCATGCTCCCGTGAGGAGGTTGAACAATTCACCAACTGTAACACATTCCACCCTAACCTTTAAATTTACTTGGACCATCTGACACCTCCCTCCCCTTCCTGGACCCCTCCATCTCCATTAATGACGACTGACTTGACACTGACATTTTTTAACAAACCCACTGACTCTCTTAGCTACCTGAATTACACCTCTTCCCACCCTACCTCTTGCAAAAATGCCATCCCGTATTCCCAATTCCTCCGCCGTATCTGCTCCCAGGAGGACCAGTTCCACCACAGAACACACCAGATGGCCTCCTTTTTTAGACACCACAATTTCCCTTTCCATGTGGTTAGAGATGCCCTCCAACGCATCTCGTCCACATCCCACACCTCCGCCCTCAGACCCCAAGCCTCCAACCATAACAAGGACAGAATGCCCCTGGCGCTCACCTTCCACCCTACTAACCTTCGCTTAAGCCAAATCATCTGACATTTCTGCCACCTCCAAAAAGACCCCACCACCAAGGATATATTTCCATTCCCGCCTTCCGCAAAGACCGTTCCCTCCATGACTAACTGGTCAGGTCCATTTCCCCCCCCCCCCACACAACCCACCCTTCCATCCTGGCACCTTCCCCTGCCACTGCAGGAACTGCAAAACCCACGCCCACACCACCACCATCTAGCTCCTAAAGGAGCCTTCCATATCCACTAATATCATTTTATTGTATCCGTTGCTCCTGATGCGATCTCCTCTACAGTAAAGAGACTGGTCACCTCCTAGCAGAGCGCTTTAGGGAACATCTCCAGGACACCTGCACCAATCAACCACACCGTCCTGTGGCCCAACACTTCAACTCCCCTTCCAACTCTGCCGAGGACATGGAGGTCCTGGGCCTCCTTCAGATGCCTGGAGGAAGAACGTCTCCTCTTCTTCCGCCTCGGAACACTTCAACCCCAGGGCATCAATGTGGACTTCAACAGTTTCCTCATTTTCCACCCCCCCACACCTTGCCCTAGTTCCAAACTTCCAGCTCAGCACTGTCCTCATGACTTGTCCAACCTGCCTGTCTTTTCAATGTATCCACTCCACCCTCCTCCCTGACCTACTGCCTTCATCCCCTCCCCCACTCGCCTATTGTTCTCTGCTACTTTCTCCCCACTCCCACCCTCCTCTAGCTTATCTCTCCACACTTCAGGCTCTCTGCCTGTATTCCTTATGAAGGGCTTTTGCCTGACATGTCGATTTTACTGCTCCTCAGATACTGCCTGAACTGCTGTGCTTTTCCAGCATCACTAATCCAGAATCTGCTTTCCAGCATCTGCAGTCATTGTTTTTACCCACTATTTGTGTTCTCTCTCTAGTGAAGACAAAATATTTTTCTTCCCATATTGTGTAGACACTAAAGTCTACAGTTTCTGAACCCAGAACCAGCAGCATCACATTGCTGTATGGTCTTGTTTTTTTTTTGCCCTTCATTCCTTTTCTTTTTTTTTCCCCCTTGTTTGCAGAGGTCTCCAAGTGAGACCTGCATGCTGACAGTATATTCCGATTTTGGCCAGAACTATTTGGCTTTGGATACTGTGTGCTGTTGATTCAGATATGTATTCAATAACTGAATACTAAAAGAAAATAGTTTAATGGCAGCTGCCACTCAAGTTCTTAACTGCAAACTTATGTAACAATTGTGGTTAATGGCAGTTGACTGAAGAAAAAAATCTTGCAGCAGCACCAAGATACTTGCTACAGAATTCATGAAGCATTGTTAGTGGCCCAACCATGTTTAACTGATTCTTCAATGACCTGGCCAGGAATTGCTGATTTTCATCTTTGTGCCTACGTTTGCATGATCACAAGGCAACACTTATCAAGAGATCAAGAAACATACAGCTTGTGGTGATTAGGTTAGATTTGATTCCCTAGAGTATGGAAACAGGCCTTTCGGCCCAACAAGTCCACACCGACCTGCTGAAGAGTAACCGTCCCAGACCCCTTCACTCTCTTTACCTGAGTAATGCAGCAACATTCGGTAATTTAACATGACCGATTCACCTAACCTGCATGTTTTTTTTTTGGATGGTGGGAGGAAACTGGAGGACACAGACTCTCTGGGAGAATGTGCAAACTCAACACAGTTGCCCAAGATGGGAATCAAACTCTGGTCCCTGGCACTGAGGCAGCAGTGCTAACCACTAAGCCACCCTGCTGCCTAGTGATAAGTTGTAAGTTGCAATTTTGGTTATAATCTCCAACATGTTCTAACCCCACCCTGTTCTACACTGGTATTACCATGGTAGAGATTCCTGCCTCAATATATTGGTGATACCCACTATCCAGCAACTTGGATTGGGTAGGACAAAGTACCTAAATGTATGCCCACTTCATTGTTTTATTCCCAACCCAAGTAAGTAAAGTCATCTGTTAAGAATGCCTAGCTACTCAGACACAATTTTAGAATAGAGAATTTAACATAATTTGCAGCTCTGAAAATTATCTGACATGCCTCTATCATTGGAGTACACCATCTACAGCATGTGCTGCAGAATGTCAAAACAGTAACTTTTAAAGTTGCTTCTGTTTTACTGCCTTGATATCTATCACTAGATTAAAAGTGGCAATGCTGTGAATTGCACATCACCTTGCACATTTTTTAACTTGTGGGTATCAAATCCTGTTTTGTCATGTTTTCTATTACACACCTAGCATCTTTAACAGGATCAAAGCAGTTGAAGGGCTTTGAGCACTTTTTGTAGTAGGGTGTGGGAAAGGATACATGCAAAACTTAATCAACTAGTATTTAATGGTTTTTGCCAAAGTAAGATTTGATCTTGGATAGTTAGGATTTCCTTGTCAGAGGGAGGTCATGTCTAACTAATTGAAATTTTTGAAGGTGACCAAGTGTGTAAATCAGGGAATTGGATGTGAAATTCAGCCAAGCCTTTGACAAATCCTATATAGGAGCCACTAACCGTCTCACTTAACAGCTAATCACTCTCTTAGTCAGTTCATTATCCACTCCTTTGTTCAATTATTCTTCTCTCTTTTGGGATCTATCTCCACATTTCATTTACTCCTTACCCCTTCACCCTATCTTTTACATATAAACCAACATTTTTCTAGCTAGCATCAGTTCTGGGGAAGGGTTACAGGATTTAAAACATTAATTCTGATTTTTCTTCAGTGATGCTGTTAGACATGCTGAGCTTTTCCAGCAATGACTTTTTTTATGCATGGGAGAACAACTTGAAGGGAAAAGCACCAGGTATCAAGGATAATTTGGCAAGTTGCATCCAAAATTGGTTGAATGGTTGAAAGCTGTTTGAAAGGACTGTCCAGGGATTGGGGGTCAGTTAGCTCAGTCAGCTGTATGGCTAATTTGATCCCTGTGGTATATCACAGGGACAGATTAGTCTAATTATACACTGACTGAGGTTACCATGGAGGTCAACTCCACTTTCTCCCCTTGCCTGAGATGGTGACACTCGCATGTTTTTTTTTAGAATGTGTGGGAATGGTATGACTCCCCAGTTGGTTGACAATGAGGAAGAAGGTATTGGGTTCCAAGACCAATTAACTGTATGGTCAGATGAACAGCTAAACAGCAGAGGATTTAACCCTGATTAAGGTACTCCTTGCTATCCAGTTTCTTCCAATGAACAGCAGGACACAAGGAAGAATTGAGGAATCTTGGGATGCTTGTCCATAGACTGCAAGACCAGTTTGTAGGATAGTTAAGAAGGCACTGAGATTCTTGTCTTTAGTTGTGGCAGAGATTTTAAAAACTGCCTGAGCTGTACAGAACTTTTAGTGAGACTATGTAAATCCATCATACAGCATGAAACTGACCTTTCAGTCCAACTCGTCCATGCCGACCAGATCTGGAGCACTCTGCAGTTCTGGTCTCTATGCTAGAAGAATGGTGTGACTGCAGTGGAGGAAGTGCAGAGGAGATTCATCAGGATGTTGCCTGGGATGGAGCAGTTTGCCTATGAAGGCAGAATGGATAAGTTCAGGTTGTTTAGAGCAGAGAAGCCTGAGAAGGGACTTGTTTCAGGTCATAGTCATAGAGACCTACAGCACAGCAAAAGGCCCTTTCGTTTTGGACTGAGAATGCCATGGACCAATCACCTAACTATTCTAATCTCATTTTGCAGCACTCTGCCCAGAGCCTTGATTATATACCTTGGTATTGCAAGTCACCTCTAAATACATGCACAATTCCACATTTCCACCACTTTTTCTCTCTGGGTGAGTTTTTTTTCTCACTCCTCAAAATTCTCTTCCCCTTGGGCTAAATCTATGCCACTTTGTTATTGATTTCTCCACTGAGAGGAAGATTTCATTCCTGTCCACTTAGTGCCGCTCATAATTTTACACCTCAATCAGTACTGCACCTTCCCATGGAGAAAGTGAGGACTGCAGATGCTGGAAATCAAAGCTGAAAATTTGTTGAAAAAGCGCAGCAGGTCAGGCAGCATCCAAGGAGCAGGGGAATCGACGTTTCGGGCATGAGCCCTTCTTCAGTAATGTAAAGGAAGGGCTTATGCCCGAAATGTCAATTCTCCTGCTCCTTGGATGCTGCCTGACCTGCACCTTTCCATATCCACCACCATCTTTTCTCTAAAGAAAACAACTCTAGGCTGTCAGTGCTCTCTCCCATGTAACACTCCCAACACTTGCAACATCCTTGTAAATCTCCTCTGCACCCTCCAGGTCTGCCATATCCCTCCTATACTGTGGATTCCAGACTGCACTGCATGCCTAATTAACACCTTGTGCAGTTCCAGCATAAATGCTCTCTCAGATCATAAAAGCAAGTATACTATTTGGCTTAAAATTTGAGGGGCATCGGCATGATGAATAAAAAGCATCTATTCCCTCTTTTTTTGAAAAATAGTCAATAACATAACCTCTTGCCTTTTAAGATTTAGTCATGACTTTGAGGAATTGCTTTTCATGAAGTGGTGGAAATCTGGAAAGCTCAGTAGAAATCTATTAACCTTTTTAAGCTTTCATCCAAGTACTTTTTTTAATCTTCTAACATTTAAGACTGTAGGTCAAGTGCTGGAAAGTGGGACTAGTATAGTTTTAGATGTCAGGGATAGAAGTGTCTTTGCTTTACTATACGAATCTGATATGTAATGTTGTCAACATTACATATGTCCCAACAACCGTTCGACAAAAGGCTTGCAGGTAATTGCTATAAAATAACATGAAAGCTAGTCACTGTCTTTTAGATATAGATATGAATGTTGGCAATTTTGACAGACATTTCAATGACTACGTTTGCTCAGATTTTAGCAACCCTAATTTATTTTAAAAGTAAAATACAGTAAATGTTGGAAACAGGGAATGGAAAATGTTGGAAATGCTCAATCTTGCATCATTTGTGGAGACAAAGATTTCTGTGTAGGCAATGCAGCCAAACCTGCTGAACATTTGAAAACCAAATTTTTCTGAAAGTTTGTTGCATATAAAAATAATTTAAAATGTAAGTTTGTCAATCTACTTTCACAAACCATTCTTTACCTCCTGTCTGAGATTGATTAAATTACTGTGATTTGATTTTGCAATCTGTTTTAGGATGAAATACATTCGAACCCTGAGTTGATTCAGATGTATCGGGCTCACATTACTTCTGAGATTAATCACAACAACTTGCAACTTTTTGTTGATTCATACAACAGGTAAAGTAGTACTGGATTCCTTTTTTTTCAATTTTTGGTCAATTAATTATGACCTAGGTAAAGGCTGTATACTGTGAAGCACAGTAAAACATTTTTTTTTAAAAATTCAAGCACATTCACAACTTGTTTTCAGTAAGGCAGCAGTTGTAGCATAACCATAGGCCTCTGAGGTTGCTTTTGAGCTACAAAAACTACTAGTGTTTCTTTACATTTATGGTAAAAGTCATGAAAAGCATCCTTCAAAGAAACTTGCACATTGCACTCACCAATGGGGAGAATGTACGAGGAGAAATAAAAGGACTAAACTGATGCAAGTCTTCCATCCAATGTCCTGCATCCTAGGATCGTAAAGGAGTGGCTTAAAGATTGCAAATGAATTCCATTGTAATGCTTCACACTTTGCTAGTTTCTAGAGTATTGGTAAATTAGAAGAAAACAAATTTAGAATCATTTATTAGAGGAAACAAGCCAATTATTCTAAATATGACACTGGCAAAATGATAGGTATTTTAGAAAACAATATCATGTAGAGCCTGGATAAGTTTTTCAAAGGGAGATGGTGTTTCACAAATTTATTAACTTTTTTTATTTAGAATGTGTAAAAGGTAACCAGAATCATGTATTTGAATTTGTAAAAGTTACTTTACAAAATGTGAACTCATGAGAATTGGGGTGATTTTATATTAGGATGGGTGATTGATTTAACAGAAGCAGAGGTTGGAATAAGCGAATAAGATTCAGGTTGGAATACTCTGCTGTTCACTATTTATACTTTATTCATGGCTTGGATGAAGGGATTGGTCACTGTAACCATTATTCGCAAACGATTCAAAGTCTACAAAGGGATTTCGATAACTTCAAGAACCATGGTTGCTAGAAATCTAAAACAAATTCTTGAACAAACTTGGCAGGTCTGGCAGTATCTGTGGACAAAATAGTTAACATTTTGAGTCAAGTGACTCTTAAGAATTTTAGACTTGTAGAATCTAGGAAATGTTGGAGTCCTAAGCCGTGTATTTTTTTCAATTCATGGGATGTGGGCATTGCCAGTTGGACCAGCATTTATTGCCCATCACTAATTCTCCTTTTTTAAGGTAGTAGTGAGCTGCCTTGAATAGACCCACAATACTGTCAGGGCTCAGATTCCAGGATTTTGATCCAGTAACAAAGAAGGAACTGTAATATTTCTAAATCAAGATGGTGTGCAGCTTGAATGGGAGCTTGCAGAAAATGGAACTGCCTGGCAACTGCCTCCTTTAAAACTCTTGAATGTAAAATGTCAAGTCCTGAGATGTGTTTTGATTTAATGGATTAAATTTCTCTAATTTTTTTTCTTTTGGGGGGGGGGAAAAAAACACCTTCACACTTACTAGGCCCTAGGTTACCTTAAATTACTGCTAGAAATAGATCTTGATGTCAGGCTTTTCAGTAGTACACAATTTTCCCTTTAATTTTGGGGATTTGGTCAGGGTTGGGCATTAACCAAATGCCTAAACTCACCAGGTAAGATTGTCTCCTACATTAGTGTCCAGCCACCCTCCCTGATGTCATGTAGTTGGAGGTCTACAGCAGAGAAAACAACCTTTTTTGGTTCATCAAGGCAACGCCAGTGAAAATTACTTCCTTTGGCTCAGCCTCTGTTTTAGCATCACAAGTGTACATATAAATAAACATTATGGGGGTTTTGTGTCTACCTAATTTTTACAGGCAATGAGTCGAGTTTCCTACCACTTGCTGCTCTTTCCCTTTTTTTTTAAATTTTGGATCATTTAAACTGCTCAGCAGGTCTGGCATCTGTGGAGATAAATCAAAATTCTTTTTATGGGCCAAGTGACCCACCCTCGGGACTGTTGACTCTGATTTCTCTCCCCAGATGCTGCCAGACCTGCACAACTTTTCCAGCAATATCTGTTTTTGTTCCTGATGTACAGCATCTGAATTTCTTGTGTTTTTATCCTGGTAAATCTCTCTCCTCCTTCTAGTGCAGTTGCATCCTTCCTATAATGCAGATTCCAGAATTCTCACCATTATCTAGCTGTGACCTAACCAAGTTTTAAACAGTTCTAGCATAACCTTCCTGATCTTAAACTCTATCTCAGCTAATAAAGACAAGTATCCTAAATGACTCCTTAGCAAATTTGTCTACCTATCCTACTGCCTTTTAAACGGTTAGAATATGCATTCAACAAGGTCCTTCTAATCCTCTGCTCCCCAGGGTCCTATCATTCATCACTTATTCCCTTGCTTGTTGTCCTGCCCAAATGTAGTACTTGTCCAAATTGAATTCTCAACACCAGGTTGTAGTCCAACAGGTTTAATTGGAAGCACACTAGCTTTCGGAGTGACACTCCTTCATCAGGTGATAGTGTCACCTGATGGAGTGTCGCTCAGCTAGTGCTTCCAATTAAACCTGTTGGACTAAACCTGGTGTTGTGATTTTTAACTTTGTACACCCCAGTCCAACACCGGCATCTCCAAAAAATTGAATTCTGTTTGTCACTGATCATCTGGTCTGTCTGTATTCTCTTTTTTTAATCTAAGGTTATCCTCCTCACTGTTTGCTACCCTGACCAATTTTCCTATCATCTGGGAACTGATCAATCTTCGTACATTTAAGTCTGTGTACACAGAAAAAGCAACACTGATGCCTGTGGAACCTCACTGGGCACAGGCTTCCAACCACAAGATCCCTCTTTCATCTCCTTCTTTCTGCATGGTCAATTCTGGATCTAATTAGCCAAGTTTGTTTGGATCCCATGGCTCTTGTGATCAGTCTCCCATGAAGCCTTGAAGTTCAAATAGATTGTCCAATGCCTTCCCCTCTACCCTGGTCACTTCTTTGAAAAAATTAATAGAGTTGATTAACAAAATCATACTGACTGTTCTGTTTTTTTTTAATCTGCATTTGGAGAGGCAAAGATTAATTCTGCCACGTTTTTCCCTTTTCTAATGAACATCAATGCACTGTATTCATTTAGAATCCTCCTGATCTTTTGGCTCCACACAAGTTACCACTGACATCCTTAATGAGCCCTATCCTTTCTATTGTTGCCCTTTTTTTAACCATTTAAAGTATTTGTAAAATGGATTTTCCTTTTTTACACTTTCCAGTTCATTTTTGCAGTCTCCTAATTTCCTGTTTGTTTGCCCATACTGTGTTCCTCTAGAACTTTGGCAGTATGTGTCACAAGCCTTTTTCTTTAATCTTCCAATCCTGTATATCCCTTTTTTTTGATGTCTAGGGTTCACAGGACTTGGTCCCACCCTTATCTTTGTTAAACATTTACAGCACTACTCTTCCTCTTTGGTTGGAGCAGTGGGGCACGTACAAAGCAATTACATTTCTTCGAAAAAGGTAATCTGCATTTGATCCAGTCTAGCTAAATCATACCTGATCCATATTAAAATCTGGCCTCCTGCAAGCTTAGAATGGTTTAATATCCTATCCATCCTTGTCCTTTTTTAAACCTATTGCAATATTTAATTTAGCAGAGTTATGATCACTATATGCAAAAGAACTTGTGCTAATACTTGGCCTCATTACCTAAAAATTAAAGTACAGGACTGTTCCATGTCTTTTTATGGCCTTCTGTGTGTTGGCTTTTAAAATCTCCCCTGGATGCATATTAAGAATTACGCTTCTTCTAAACTTTCACACTGTCAGTTTTGGAAGTTGAAACTCCCTATTATCACTCTCCTGTTTAGTCTTCTGAAATTTGCCTACATATCTATTCTTCTGTTTCTCTTCTCTTCAACTACAATGCATTCCCAGCAATGTGATGGCTCCTCTAGATTTTAAGTTCTATCTGTATGGCTTCATTTGAGGAGCCTTTTAGGATGCCATCCCTCCTTACTGCTATAATTGATGCCCCTTTCTCTTTTACCTCCTCCCTTGTCTCCCCTGAAAACCTTATCCTGGAGTTAACAATGTTTCCATGATCGCAATGAATTCATACCTCCCATGGTTTGATTTTTGTCCTTGATTCATCTGCCTCGTTTGTCAGGCTCTTACATTTAAATACCACCCAACCTTGTCAAACTCCCTTGTACCACCAGTCACCTACCTGTTTTTTTTTCCCCTTGTCAGTCTTTGGCTTTTGCAGTCTCTGGCAGTCTCACTGCTGCATGCTGGTTTTGTTCCCTAACATATCTGCTGGGGTTAGGTTAAAGTTTCCAGAAGCTCTGATACTGGATTACTGTTGCCCATGCTGGCTCTTTGTTTGTACCAGCATTGTATGGTGTCTGATATCTGAAGATGATGGGAGAAGTTTGTTTGAGGCTCTCAAAGAGAAAAGGATAAGGAAAATTATGGACTGTAGGGAAATAGATGATGGCACCTTGCAAAATCTCCATATTAGAGGAGGAAGTGCTATATTGAAAACAAAGGTGGATAAATCCCCAGGACCTGATCAGGTGTACCTAGAACTCTGGGAGGCTAGAGAACTGATTGCCTCTTGCTGAGATATAGGTATCAATAGTCACCAGTGAGATGCTTGAAGACTGGAGGTTGGCTAACATGGTGCCACTGTTTAAGAAGGGTGGTAAGGACAAGCCAGGGAACTATAGATCAGTGAGCCTGACGCCAGTGGCGGGAATCCTGAGGGACAGGATGTATATGTATTTGGAGAAGCAAAGACTGAATAGGGATAGTCAACATGGCTTTATGCATGGGAAATGTGTCTCAAACTTGATTTGAGTTTTTGAAGTAACAGCGGATTGAGGGCAGAGTGATAGGTGTCATCTATATGGACTTCAGTAAGGCAGTTTGACAGGGTTCCCCATGGGAGACTGATTAGCAAGGTTAGATCTCACTGAATGCAGGGAGAATTAGCCATTTGGATGCAGAATTGGCTCAAAGGTAGACAGGAGGGTGGTGGTGGAGGGTTGTTTTTCAGACTAGGGGCCTGTGACCAGTGGAATGCCACAAGGATCTGTGCTGGGTCCTCTACTTGTCACTCACTTAAATGATTTGGACGCAAGGTTTGCGAACATAAGCGATAAGTTTGCAGATTACTCCAAAATGGGAGGTGTAATGGACAGTGAAGAAAGTTACCTCTGATCACAATGGGATCTTGACCAAATGGGCTGAGAAGTGGCAGATGGAGTTTAATTCTGATAAATGCAGGATGCTGCATTTTGGGAAAGTGAATCTCTGCAGGACTTAAGGGAGTGCTGCTGAACAAAGACCTTGGAGTGCAGATTCATAACTCTCTGAAAGTGGAGTCGCTGGTAGATAGGATAGTGAAGAAGGCATTTGGTATGCTTTCTTTTATTGGTTAGTATTGAGTTCAGGATTTGGGAGGTAATGTGTCTGTACAGGGCATTGGTTAGGCCAATGTTGGAATATTGTGTGCAATTCTGGTCTCTTTCCTATGGAAGGATATTGTGAAACCTGAAAGTGTTCAGCAAAAGTTTACAAGGATTTTGCCAGTGTTGGAAGACTTGAGCTATAGGGAGAGGCTTAACAGGCTGGGGCTGTTTTTCTCTGGAGCATCGGAGGCTGAGGGGTGAGCTTAGAGGTTTACATAATTATGGGGCATGGATAGGGTAAATAGACAAAGTCTTCCCTGGGGTCAGGGAGTCCAGAACTAGAGGGCATCTGTTTAGGGCGAGAGGGGAAAGATATTAAAAAAAGACCCAAGGGGCAACTTTTTCATGCAGAGGGTGGTATGTGTATGGAATGGGCAACTGGTACAAATGCAACATTTAAAAGGCCTTTGGATGGGTATATGAATAGGAAGGGTTTGGAGGGATATGGGTGGGGTGCTGGCAGGTGAGACTATTTGGCTTGGGATATCTGAGCGTGGACAAGTTGGACCAAGGGTCTGTTTCCATGCTGTACATCTGACTCTGACTGTAAATGAGTTGTTTAATGTACAAAATAAAAGCAAATTACTGCAGATGCTGGAATCTGAAACCAAAAGAGAAGATGCTGGAAAATCTCAGCCAGTCTGGCAGCATCTGTAAGGAGAGAAAAGAGCTGACGTTTCGAGTCTAACTGACCCTTTCTCAAAGCTTTGACAAAGGGTCAGTTAGACTCGACGTCAGCTCTTTTCTCTCCTTACAGATGCTGCCAGACCTGCTGAGATTTTCCAGCATTTTTCTTGTTCGTTTAATGTACAGCTGGAATATCTAGAATAACATTTCAGGCACAATCAGTAAACAAGGTTTGGGAAAGATGTGTAAATTAAAAGCAAGCAGTTTCTGACTTGTAATACTTTAACATGACTTTTTTTTCTTTGTAGCCGAAGAGATCTAGATGTTGAGCGCCCTCTTCCTGCAGGACAGCACCATCACCATCACCAAGGTCTTACTTTACAGTGAGTTTTTGAATTCATCCTTTGGATCCAGCATTGAATTTGGACTGTTGGATGGAAACTAGTCTATTTATTTTGAACTTTATGATGGTATTGAGGAAGATGTAATGGTTGTACAAATGAAATCATCAGCTAGTTGTTAGGGAGGGGAGCATTTTTAACAAACCTGATGTACAAGTTCAGCTTGATTTAACGGTTGTCAACCTTCAGTCAAGAAGCTAGTTGGTCATCGTCGACAGCCACAGTTGTTTGGTTAATGCTAGATTCTAGGTCTTGATCTGGTAGTAAATAATGGACTGTGCCTCCTAGTAGTGGTTATAGGGTAGCGGCTGTGATTTAGAATGGATAGAGTTGAGTAAATACAAGCTGGGGAATAAGCTGCTGGGGGTCAGGAGAGGGGTATTTGGGACTTTCATGAGCAAAGCAACAAGTTGGGACCTTACTTCTGTGTGGTGCATGTTAGTGTAGATTATAAAGATTATTTGGTTGAGTCTCCCCATATAAAGCTGTAATCCACTTCCTTGAATTGGTTGGTTGGCCTAGTATATTTAAATTTAGAACAGGACATGTTTGGGTTGGGAGTTAGGTTCAAGTTAGAAAACTATCCCCTTTCTTTAGTCCTCCCAGGAAAGCAAATATATTTCAGCCTTTTTCTGACGTGGTTTAAAATGGTCATTTACATCTCTTCATAATGCTTCTCTCTGTCCAACTGATTGGATTGTTATTGTGGAAAAGTGTCTTATTGCACTGAGTAATGGTAAAATCGTATAATAATTGACTAGTGAGTTGTGTTGATCATATCTTTTTTTTTGTTGTAGGTGTCCAGCTTTGTTGGTGGTTGGTGATACTTCACCTGCAGTGGATGCTGTGGTATGTTAAGATTGTTAATCCAATTTAAATTGATGCTTTATCATGGTGTCCAGTAAACGTTTGCTCAAATTCTCATTAACACCTATTGCCTTGTATAACCACAATATTGCAATTGGGAGCTTTAAAGGGTTTAAATTGCTTTGAGCTTGTTTTGATTCTTGGGCATTTGTCTAATGTGAAATTTCTAAACCTTGCATGTTTTTGTCAGCTAAATATTCAGTGTCTTTGGGAAGTGAAATGAGTTCTGTAATACTGCATGTATGCATCACTTTAATTGATCAAGAAATTTTATGCCTGAAAACTAAAGGCACAATTTTTGTTTGGCCGTCTCGGAATCTGCACCGAAATTTGGATGTTTTTAATTGCATTTTATTACTTTCTGGAATAATATACTAAATTGGCCTGATTGCTTATATCCTTGAATATAATGTGGTAAAGCCAATATGTTCTGGACTAAAAGTATCTTAGAGATTTAAGATGTTAGAAATTCATCTTTTAAAATAATCCTGGTCATAAAGGTCTGCTTCAAAACACTGTCAAAAACTAAATTTTTGTCTTGGGCCATAATGTGGCAACTGTCATCAGAAAACTAAGACTTTAGGTATATTGTTTCAGTCTCCACCCTGCACGTAATAAGAATTGTTGTTTTTTGTGTACACCTCCTACTTGCTGTCATCATTGGCACACTTGATCATTCCTGAAGAAGGGCTTATGCCCAAACCGTCATTCTCCTGCTCCTTGGATGCTGCCTGACCTGTGCTTTTCCAGCAATGCACTTTTCAGCTCTGATCTCCTGCATCTGCCGTCCTCACTTTTTCTCACTTGATCAGTTGTTATCCAACATTAAGTGCCTACTCAAATTGGTTTTACTGTAATGACTTTGTGCTGGCCAAGATTAAAGTAGAAAATAAAATGCCATACTTCATTGTATCAGTGACATTAACAGTTGTAAACACATTGATCTGGAACTGCTAAATTAACTCAGTTTAGATGTTTGGAAATTCAAACTGAAGTAGAATTGTAAGGAAATGGGACTTTCAGTAACAGACCTAAGATGAGTTAATTTGAAATGTGTCCTTGTCACAGAAAATTTGAGATAAATAAAATGCATTTTTCTTCCCTTCTGCTGGAGGTAACTGCATGTTTGTGACAGGATAAAGCTTGTAATGGTTCATTCCAGCACTTTTTTGTATTCCTTGGCAATGTCATTATTTGCTTATCCTAATTGCACGTAAGCAAGTGGTGAGCTGCCGCCTTAAAGATGTATAGTCCATAAGGTGTAGATACAAATTCAGTACTGTAAAGTGAGAGAACTGAGCTCCCAGGATTTTAACTCCATGAAAGAAGGAACAGTTGTACTCTAAAAGTTTGGTCATCCCTGGCTGGTGGCTCGATATCAGGCTTGGGAATCACTTGTGCATATTATCTAGTGAATTAATCAGAGGACACAAGGAGTCATCTCTTTCCTGTGAGGGGTGGTGGAATCAACATCATTATTATTATAGAAGTTTTGTTGTTGTTAGAATGTTAAACAACAGAGCAGTTTCTCTGTCAGCATAATTAGAACAAGTTGAGATAAGTTTTACATAATCTAAACTGGGACTCATCTCTTGGTTATTTAAGTGATTTTAGTTTCATAATCATGTAAAAGTGCTTACTGCTGAAAATATTTTCTTTCAGGTTGATTGTAATACTAAGCTTGATCCAACAAAGACTACTCTGCTAAAGGTAATGTAATACAAATACAAAAAGATAATGTTATGGTATTTGGCTATAGAATAGTTCTGGGTGTCAAACTCATCACCAGCAAAAGGCAAGTTTACAGGAAATCCATTGCTTACTGTTTAACCACAATGTGGATGAATTGTAGAGTCTTAAAAAACCATTCTTTAGGTGGTTTTTTTAAGATTGTAAAATCCACCTCCAAACCAGAGCATCCTAAGTTTGAGGTGTCTGTCTTGCATTTAGAAATGACTGGGATGAAAGGAAAAATAGTCTAACTCATTTGCATTTCTGAAAATGTTCTTCTGATTAGTGCAGAATTTTGAGATTGAACCTGGCACTTGGCTGCAGACTGCTCTTATTCAATTTTGGTCTGCTCTATTTTATAGTGCACAGATATCCAAGATCAGTGCAGGTAGTGAACTTGCTTGTGCAGGTCTCCATATTTAAGTGATCTGTTTTATCTAATGACTTAAATTAGTATTGAATTTTTGATAACCAATTTGTCAAATATCTCTTGATCTTATCTGTTGAAAGTAAATATTGTTCTGTCTTCACCAAAACAAACATTTGAAAAAGGAATGGGAATACAAGATTCTCCCAAGCAGTATGTAACTGGGAGCTTTGAAATACACAATATGATTTGGAAGTACAGATTCAGGTCTTAAAACCTATTCCAAAATGGTTAACCTGGTAGAGGAGATATTGGTCAATGCATTAATTCTGTTTTATTTGAAATGTTTGTTTTTGTTCTTTGTATATCTGTAGTATTACACTTTCACCCCACACTTTCAAATTGCACAGTTGTGGAGGAACCTGACAGCCATGAAAATGTGTTTCAGATAGTAACTGTCAACAGTTGCTGGCATTGTGGGGAGGCTGACTTTTCATGTTGCAATATAGCAATAGAAGCCATGGAGAATGTGATGGATTCATGACATGTGTTTTTAAAACATCCTTTAACATTCGCAACATTTTCATTTTTAGTTCTAAAGGGTACCAGATTGTAGACAAACAATGTCAGACATTTGGATGAAGCTTTTAGGAATTCTTTGAGGTGAATAGTGCCCTGGTCTAGGAGAGAAAGGCACCCAGCTTTTTCTTCTGATTGTAAGCAGAAAAGCAAACATGGCAAATAAAAGCAAAATTCTGCGGATACTGGAAATGTGAAATAAACATGAAACACTGAAGAAACAGCAGTTGTAGAAGCATCTATGGGTAAAGAAAGTTAATGTTGAGTCCATTACTACAACCGCCTCAAATGAATGAAACATTTTAAAATTTTCTCTCTGCAGAGACTGCGATAGCTGCTGACTTTATTCAGCATTTTCTGTGCATATCAAACTGTTTCCCTTCTGAGAAAACCATAGTTTGTTTAAGAACAAAATTCCAATATATGGATTATTTTCAGAAAAAAAGCTTAAGTGTAACAGCAGCAGTTGTGGTAATAATTTAGTGTAGCTTAGGTTGCTGAACATCAGGGCAAGAGAATTACCAGAAACAAAAGGATATGAAAGAGCAGCTTAAACATATTTTTAGTGAGCTGTTAGCAGTTAAGGGTCTCGCGAAGAGACTTTCACTTACTGTTAAGTTAATGCAGAAGTTTGCCATAAAGAACCAACTCTAATGCCAAGATGAACAAAACTTTAAAGTTGTAACAGGATGATCCTTCTCTAAGGTTTAAATATCTGTAAAATGATTTGAAATATTAAATCTCTATCCTCTTAGTTTCAATGAGTTATTTTAAAGCCTAAAACAATATCTTACACCACAAACAGAAAAACAGGGGAAAGAAAATCCAAAAAGAACTGCAGTTCCTAGAAATTTGAAACAAAAACAAATGCTAGTTCCAATTGCTGGAAAATCTCTGCACGTCTGGCAGCATCTGCAGAGAAAGCAGTTAATGTTTCCGGTCCGGTGACTCTTTAGAGCAAACATTATTTCAATGCACAGAGAAGTTCTTTTGTTTTTGAAAGCAGCCTTTTGTGTATATGTGCAATCACTGTACAAGGACTTTAAGAACTCAGCAATGTTGCGATGCCTGCTCCACTGAACGTAAATCACCCAGTTTGGGTGGAGTTAAAGTGAAGAGAGAAACACTGGAACAACTGGGTGAAAGTCTAAAATCTAGCCATGTGAATATTACAATCACTTGCAGAGAAACAAGTGGATCATTCTTCAGTGATTACAGCAAAATTGGAGCCTGGTATTTCTGAATACCATGTTTTGTGTATTCAGTATGTAATCAGTTTTGTAGGAAACTCTAACTTGAAAACTGATCTTGACTCTATTCTTCTCAATCAGCCTATTGTGAACTCCAACTCATGATGTCAGTAAATTAGAAAGATGTTGACTGCTTTGAGATAAAATTAGCTGCAAATGTGTTGCTGGTCAAAGCACAGCAGGTTAGGCAGCATCTCAGGAATAGAGAATTCGACGTTTCGAGCATAAGCCCTTCATCAGGAAGCCTTCCTGATGAAGGGCTTATGCTCGAAACGTCGATTCCTGATGAAGGGCTTATGCTCGAAACGTCGAATTCTCTATTCCTGAGATGCTGCCTAACCTGCTGTGCTTTGACCAGCCACACACTTGCAGCTGTGATCTCCAGCATCTGCAGACCTCATTTTTTACTTGAGATAAAATTATTAAAGTAAAACATGGCTTATCAAGGCAGCTTTCACTTGCTGATCTGACTTGTCCAGTATCACTGGCTATGAACTTAAGGTAAAGAATAAAGAAGGGCTGATTTAAAGTATGATTGTTAGGGGACAAAATACATAAGGAATGGAATGATACAAGATGGTATAGGAGATGGAGAATAGCAGAGGGATAATGATTTATTGCTGCATGGATCTTTATTACAGTGAAAAGCTTTGATTTGCATGCAGTACAGACAGGTCATACCTTACCTGTACAGCCTTGTATGCCTCATTTTGACTAAACACAAGGTTAAGGCTGCATAGGAAGTGCACAAAAGCAAGATCAATATTAGATTTGAAGTTGGTGAGGCACATTCATCGGTCTAATAATGGTAGGGAAGAACCTGTTCCTTACCCTGTTTGGAACATGTATTCACACTTCTGTATCCTCTGCGTGACAAGAGGTTCAAAGAGCAGGTCCTTGATATTGGCAGTTTTTGTGGCAAAGAAAAATATAGATGGAGTCCATGGATAACAGGTTGGTTTGTGTGAGGGTCTGGGCTATGTACACAAGCTTATGCAATTTCTTATGGTCCTGGTAATGCAGTTGCTGTTATGCACCCAAAACACTCTATGGTGTAAAAGCTGGTGAGGGTCCTTTATGGCCATGCCGAATTTCCTAGGCCTCCCAAGAAAGAGGCATTGTTGTGACACCTTCGCAGTTGCATCTACGTGAGATACAGGACAGATTTCTGGTTGGAACTCAGGAATTTTAAGTTTTCAATGCCTTTCACTCCAACTCCATTGATAGCATCATGTCATCCTTTTTATTTCCAAAGTCAATGATTCGTTCTTTAGTTTTACTGACATTGAGGGAGCGATTATTATCTTTGCCCCACGACACAAGCATTCTGTCTCCTCTCTGAATTTATCTGGCCTACATCTGTGTTGTCAGCAGACTTTTTTTTTCATAGATTTGAGTTTGTATGAAAACTGGCCACAGTAATGTGTATAGAGAGTACAGCAGGAAGCTAAGTATGCATCCAGTGGTATTGGGTGCCAGTGTTACTGTGGAGGAGTTAATCTGTCTTTGTGGATCAGGCAGCTGAGGATCCACTTGTAGGTCTTGGAAGTTTTGACATTAGTTTGTTTGGGATTATAGTGTTGAAGGCAGAGCTGTAGTTAAGTAGGAGCCTAATGTAGGTATCCTTATCCTGATATTCCAGGGATGAGTGAAGGGGCTAGAGAAACTGCATCTGCTATGGATCTGTTCTACTGATGGGCAAATTGCAAGGGTTCAGGGCAGGCTGAAGGGATGAAAACGATGGAATGTGGATGACCTGGGAATGCAGAATTGGTTAAGTACACAATTTAATATCTTCCTAGTGAACAAAGAGAATTTTGCTTTTAATCACTGAAAGACTGCAAGTCTCTCTGATCTATCTATTTACACTGGCTTCTTTTTAAAGCCAGAGGATACTGTCAGCAAATAGTGCTGAATTATATGCTACAAGTTGCACTTTTTTGGTGATTTTATTACATTTGATTCCCAAAATATCAACAGATCCTAATCTAGTGAACAAAGAATTCAGTTTTCATAGTTTTACTAAATCAGTAGTCCTGTTTAAGGTTTATAATGAACTACACTGTTCATTCTGCATGATGGCAGAACTGTGTTGGTGTTAGCTATCCTTTCTGTGAAACTGAATATCCAGCTTTTTCAGTGTAATTTGAAGAGATCTAGATATTCTGAACTGAATCCCTACTCTTCCACAAGGTTTTCCATTGCATTCCCTGCAAATTGAAATTGAACTGTTGTTAACTTTCTCTTCAAAGCTTTTTAGAGAATAACATTTTAGTTCTGCATTGTTGAAGAAAGTACTGTTACTTCAAACTACAAAAACACTTGTGGGGTAAAATATCCTTTCTGTTTATAGCTGCATTGGTTGATGAAATATCAAGCTAAAAAATTTCCATGTGCATATGCCCTCGTGTCCCACTGCTGTAAAAGATAAAACTAGCCTGTAACTTTCTGGTTTGTTATCAAATTCCTGCATGTGATTTTTACGCTTGTTTTAGATGTTTGGCATCATTGAATTTGAAGATTAGTGGATGACATCAAAATGAAGTTAATGCTGAGTCACAGATCTCCCTAAATTTTTGTGGACCAGTTTTCTAGCTCTGAGCATGCTCATTTTCAATGCTAGAAACATCTTTTTTATAGTTGCAGTATGCCGAAGATGAGGCAATAGAAAAATTGTTTAAAATTCACAATTGCTTCAGTAATTTGCAGTCATTGCTAGCATTTATAAAATCTACTGGAGGTGTGCACTCTAAGCTGACTTTGAAATTGAGCATCTAGACTTTGATTTTGTGTTTATTGGTGTAAAATAACATTTGAACTGGATGAGTTTTTGTGCAGCTCTTTACACTACACTCCACTATACTTGTAAATCCTTTAAAAATTTATCTGCTTTCAAGAGCATCTTGAATTACTTTATTTGGATGTCAGCATACAACTGAGCTGTATATATGAACTCTTGTTAGGATATCTGTATTAGAGCTAGTTTATGTCTAATGTTTTTAACCCAAATCCACTTGTCAATTGTAAATATAGACAACATACAGAAGATTTAAAAGTATTTGACTCTAAAATAGTCTCCGGTGACTTGACTGGCATATGTTCTCCAATTCTTTTATCAAACAGCGCATACCTAAAATGTCCAAGATTGCTATTCAAATTTTATGGAAGCTTGCAATTGTATCATGGCATTTTAATGTCAGTTGCAGTTATTTCTTTTTGCAGAGATAATCTGTGAAATATAGGTTTGTAGGGAACAATATTACTTAACACAGTAAAGATTTATTTTTCAGTCTCAAGTAGTTGAGTACTTCTAACTTATTCAATTGTCAGTGCCAGTACTGATTATAAATTTTCAAAGTTCATTCCATTGCAAATCTCAAAAGTAATTTTTTTTTTAATAGGGAGGTTAAGGATTAAGCAGTTTGTAATGTTCATGGCTAGGAGAGTTCAAACCAGCAAACCCAAAAGTTGACTGGGAGGAAAGAGTAAGCTAGCTAGGAAATTTTGCTTGTTTTTAATTACTTCAGTTTTTAAAAGTGGGAATTAGCTGAAATAAATTATGACCCCTTTTTGAGGTGGAGAAAGGAATGTGAAAATGATTCTCCGTTTAGAATTGAGACAGATTGGCAAAAGGAATGCTCTCAGGATTGAAGGAAATTTGGCAAATTGTAACCACAGTTGGCTGAGTGGCACAAAACCAGATGATAGTTTGACTTCTAGTTGGAAAAAACCCACAATGTCCAGCAGGGCTGCACAAGCACTGTTGGAGAGGGTCTTCCTATTTGTGTGGGTTTTTTTTAAAAAAAGCCTGCATAAGCAATTTTGCATTTGAATGTAGACTGGTTGACCAGAAATTTCAGAGCACCTCAAGTTTTCATACTAAATAGGGAGGAGAGTTGCTGGAGATTAGTTGACTGGTCAAATCACCTGATCAGTGGCAAATGGAATTCAATCAAGAGTGCAGTGATTCATGCAGGAAAGTTGAACAAGAATCAGAGGGAACTTGGTCTGCATGTACATTGGTCCCTTAAGGTTTCAGGATAAGTGGATAAAGTGATTAAGAAGCTATATAAGTTTTTTTTAATTAGCTGAGGTGTGGAGTTTAGGAGCAGGAATGTTATGCTGAAACTGTATAAAACATTGGTTAGGTCACAGGTAAAATATTATGTTCTGCAATCCACATTAGATAAAGGATGTGTGTACTGGAGAGAGTACAGAGAAAATCTTTGCAAGGATATCTGAGCAGGAGAGTTTTTATGAAGAGATTTGGACAGGCTGGGGTAATATTCCTTAAGCAGATGAGTTTTGAGAGGAGACTTGATTGAAGATATATAAAATTGAGGGACATAGGATACATAGAAATATTTCCCCATGATGGAGCAGTTCATGACTGGGGCATAAACTTTAAGGGCAGGCAATTTAGAGGTGACTAGGCAATTTCACTCAGGGTGAATCTAGACCTTGTTGCATATAAAGTGTAGTAGAGGCAGAAACCCTCAACATGCAACCCTCCAGGCATACAAGGTTATGAGCTAAGCACTGGACAAGGTGAATAGAATAGTTTTTCACTTGTGGACATATTGGGCCTCAAGACCTTTTTTGTGCTGTGGTCTTCTGACTAATATTAGCAAAGAAAAATATTAAACTTACTAAACCTAAAGTTAACAGTTGCCATCGTGGCCTACATCCTAAGAGGTAGTGGTAGCTACAAAGATTGTGGATACATTGATCAGGATTTTCCAATGTTCCTTATGTTCGAGAACAGTCCTAGACAGATATCCTTGGCAAATGTAATGCTGCTATTCAAGGGAAGGAGCAAAACCATGTCAGTTGGCCTGACCTGAGTCTTGTGGAAATAGAGGACTTAACTTTTAGTTTTCTAAGTATAGTGTTATGTTGATTAAAGTTGTCAACATTGCATGATAAATGCATGGCATCTGAGGAGTTTTTATTCTAGCATGGGATTCTTTTGGTGTTACTGGCAATACCAGCATTTGTTCCTTATTCAGAATTAGCCTATAGCATTGTTTACCAGAAAATAATGATGGCTGGGTTAGTGAATTTAAGGCTAAGGAAGACTTTAGATAGTCA
The DNA here is from genome assembly GCF_020745735.1 of Hemiscyllium ocellatum. NCBI lineage: Eukaryota > Metazoa > Chordata > Chondrichthyes > Orectolobiformes > Hemiscylliidae > Hemiscyllium > Hemiscyllium ocellatum. The sequence goes on along the minus strand of NC_083404.1, from coordinate 113,163,409 downwards.
AGGAACTCTTTAGCTGCAGGAGGCTGAAAGACCATGACACTACTAGCGCATCTCCCATGAAACCCATTCCTCCTAAATCTCGTTTTTGTATAGTTATTAACATGTACGTAAAGTTAATAGACAGATGGAGTTAAATGGGAAATAAAAACACTTGGTGTCTTCCACATATCAAAATTCTTCAGATCTAGTTCATTTCTTTTTACTTGTGTACAGTGCAAATAAAGTTTATTCTCCAGATATACAAATCTCGTTGAGAGAAATGACCTGTTAATCTGTTTAAGCTGTTGACCTATTGGGAATGGTGAGATGGACACTTGACTGTGTTTTCTCATTTCATTTGAAATAGATGTCGGACTGTGGAGGACTGCCGCAAGTTGTTCAGGTATGTTTGAAGCCTGCTATGTAAAATCTATATGCATCAAGTATACTTTTAAGAAAATAAAATTCATTAAATATCCTGCCATAACCTTAACCCCACTAGCTTTGTTCCAGCCCCACAAATTTCTAACATTGTAATTTGTCTGTTTCTTGCCTCTTGACTAACTGACTTCTAATCACTCTACTGTTGGAAGTTATGTTTTCAGTTAGCTATGTCCTGAACTCTGAAATTTCTTCATCTTTCAATCTTTCTATCTATCTACTTCCCTTTCCTCCTAAATTCTTAAAACGTGTCTCATTCACAAAGATTTTAGTCATCTACCTAAAGTCTTAATTTGCAATAAAAGTATTGTGAATTGCTTTTGAGACAATTTATCTCAGGTGCAACATAGATATTAATTCTAGTTTTCCCTCCCATTGGAACTTCATCCAAATGGCTTTGTCTCCATAAATATCTAGATGGAAGGGATTTTGGGTGGATTGGAGCAGAGCAGAGTTCTCTGAACATTCTTGCACTTGCACCCACCTTCCAAATGGAACACATTCTGGAAAAACTTACTCCCACTTTTTTTTTGTTCTCTTGCTTGTTTCTTGTGCTCATGAGCACAGTGGATAAATGGAATGAGTAACATTTTTCACTCGTATTTTTCTTGCAGCCAGCAAAGCTTACAGAGGCTTTTAAGTACTTCGTGCAAGGAATGGGCTACAGTAAGTAGAAATAACTTTACCATCGTAAACTTGGTACAACATTAAAAGAAGATATCATTGTTTCTGGTTTACAATATTTGTTCTTGCCCCATTCTTTAACATGTAGTGCCTGCAGCCAGCATGACCCGTCTTATGAGATCCCGTTCAGCATCCGGATCCAGCGTGGTCTCCCAAGATGGCAACAGGAGTCGTGCTCACACCGGGGAGGCATCCAAGTTTCATAGCCACCCAACTGTGGGATTGAACCAGAATGCAAATGCCAACACTAATGTGGGAGGTGTTGATAACCCTGGCCCTCAGTCAGCTGAAATTTCATGTTGAGAACCTATTTGTTTTTCTCTCTTCCATCCCAAGAAAAAATTAAGTGTAAATTTGCTCTTAAGGTAGTGACGTAGTGTGAATGGGCCCCTTGTTTAATGAAAATCTTCACCAATATCAGGATTAAAAAATGCATAAATGAAAACTTGCCTCTCTTGTGCTTGTTTTCCTAGAAATTGTCATAATTTAGGGTCCATGCAAAAGTTGACGGTAAAACACATGCTGTTCTTTTGCACCTTTTTCAGGGAGCAATAGGCCTAACAACCTTTTGAAAGTGCTTCCCATGAGTCATATAAAGCTAGAGTTCAATGTTAAGATGTACATAGTTTGAATAATCTTAAGAAATAAAATCTTGTTAGTTTCTGTAACTTGTCAAATTTCAATTAGTTGTTTTCCGTCCTTGTTGTATTGTTACCTTCCCTTTAATCCAGAAGCATATATATTGCTATTTTTTAAAAAAATCATTAAGTATGTAGATTGATATTGCTGCTTTTTTCTATTTTGCATAAATTTGAGTAGGCAAGTAAGGTTTGGTCCTTTTTTCAAAATATTGAGCTAAAGTGCTTGTTTCATTTTTCCTGGTTATATAATCTAATTATTCTAACACTTGCATTCATACTGTACTATAGAAATTTCTATGTTTAAATTTCTTCAAAGGTTTCTTTGAAGTGGCATTGTAATTTTTAGCAGCCTTTTTGTGCTTTTTGGAATGAACTGTATTCAGAAGTGTCTAATGCAAGCTACACCTAAATTATTTTCCTTGCAATTGATGACAAAGGTGTAAGTCTCAGAATTTTGTTGTTGTTAAACAGAAATTTGTTCAGGGCATTCATCCTCTCTGCAATGCACTGTCCTAAATTTGTGCAATAGCAATTATGAATTTTGTATGACAAAAATATGTAACTTCATCAGCATGTAACATCACTTCTGAGTCCAATGAATGTATGTTCTTTCACCACTCCTGTGTAGGTGTGATCTTCAAGCATAACTGAAGGTTCAAATAGCACCGAAGTGTGAAGGTCAGAAATAGGCTGTTGAGTTGTTAAACTGTTGAGTAGTTTCTGTGCTTGTGCTCCATACTAGTCTCTTCCCATCTTTCTTCATCTTGCCCTCTTTTCCTACCTTGCATTTAGAAACTTTTTAGCAAAATTTGTAATTGGAGGCTACTAGTTTTAAGCATTGGCCCTGTGTTTAAATCTAAAGGTGTATTCTTGAAAAGATTTTTACATTACCCTCAAGATTTTAGACACTAGATAGCATCTGCAAATGAGGTAGTGATAGTAAAATTGCTGCCCTAGTGTGATTCCTTTATTGTGGTGCTCTGAATTGCAATCCATATTAAACATTTTTATATTTACATTTCAAAAGCTTGTTTGACACATTTCTGTTGCTATTAAAACTGGATTGGTCCTTCATGCCTTAAGATTGCTTCCAACTGGAAACATGGTCATTGTTAAGCTCAGTGAAGCTACAAATAATGAAACATTTGCTAAAAACTTGAGTGCTAATATCTCCCTTTTGGGAAGATGAAGGATGTGCTGGATCTGCTAATCCAGTTTTGACTCCCAGGAAATTGGGCCCTTTGTTTCCAGGAACAGGAGCAATAAAATGACTAAAAAAAAGCCCATAAGTGCAGATTTTTTGCTTTTTGGGTTGATGTTGAAGGATGTCGTTCTTGACGTGGTTTAAACTAATATTGGAAAGATGAGGGGAAATACTGCTAAGCCATGTTCTGTTTTGGGGTTATGTTAATGTTCAGGAGCTAGGTGTTTGCAACCTAATATTGACCAAAAATTTTCCCAAGATTCCTACTACTATCTGTAGATCCAGCTTAAAATCACAAGTCTTGATATTGGCTGTGATCCTTTTCTTGGATCCTGCAGATAATACTAAATAAGTAGTTGAAATCAGTGTTTGGAAACTTGACAGAGACATGCATATTTGTATTTATTTTGAAAATAAATTTTCAAAACCTAAACTTTGTTCTGGAACAAATGTTTGCTTTGCATTTTGTGTTCAATTTTATTCCTGATTTTAAGTGGGATTTAATATGTAAACACCAACTTGCGACTGACTGCCTGTCTTTTGTGGTTACATTATGTCTTGGTGCCCCTTGGAGTGGGAACATAATGTCCTGTAGTATGATTTTGAGGCTTCCCATAACTGGTAAAGACACTGTGTCAATGCACCCAGTATGCAGCTTTTAGTTAGTTGTCACAAACTTGCTGAATCATTGGGCAGAAGTTCAATGCATCTCTCGCCCACCCCCTCCCAAAAATTTGATTTGATGAACACTTTGTTGCTACCTGTCCCAGTATAGCTATCAATGCATTCTCCCTCACCATACAGTTAAGTAATTTGATAGTGGTGGGATGTCAAGGATTACATCCTGACCACTTCTGGATCATGCAGCATCTGCTTTTTGGTTGTGTGCAATGAATATAGTTGGTGTGTTTCTTAATTGGCTAGTGCTTGCTAAACTCAGCTTCATGGTTAATATTTTAAATGTCTCTCAAGTGGGCAGTCCACTGAACAGGCCCAAATGAACCAAAAATTACAATTTTTAATATTCAGTCAAGTTTGTAATGTAGTTGCTATGCAGTCTTTTCATCCTGTACCAGAAAAAGGGAATTTGTTGAGGCATTGCATCTTTTCAGCATCAGTTTGGGGATCTCTGCATTTCTCATTGTATATCTGGACCACTGGAGTTAATATTCCTTTTGTATTTTGACAAAAGTGTGTGTTAGGATATTGTCATAAGAGTGCAGAGTAAGCAGTTAAGCAATTAATCTACTTGCCAACTGAACAACATCCATTTTCTCATTGTATAATTCAGCGATTCTGAAGAAGAGTCACCTTATCCAAAATATTGCTGAGTTTTCTAGCAATTTTTATTTCAATTGTCTTTTGATATTGGTATGCTTGTGTCTCATCTGATAAGTACAAGATGAAAATCAACCATGTGTCTTTTTGAGTAAAAGTCTACTCTATGCTATACTATTCAGTGCAAATGTGAATAGGCAATCTTCTCTGCCATCCGCACATTAGTAGTATTGTGAACAGTATTATTAGGCATTAAGTGAATGGGCAAAAGCAGCTACAGTGACTTGAATATCTGATTTTGGAGGATGGCTTGTTGGGGTGGGAGGTGTGGTGGGCTCAGTAGTTAGCACAGCTGCCTTACAGCACCAAGAACCCAGGTTTGATTCCACCCTCTGGCAACTGTGTGCAGTTTGTACATTTTACCCATGTCTAAGTTTTCTTGTGTTCTGGTTTTCTCCCACAAACTAAATGTGCAGGTAAGGTGGATTGGCCGTGGAAAATGCACAGTTACAGGGATAGAATGGAGTGTTGGGGAGTGGATCTCTATAGAATATTCTTCAATGGGTCTGTGTAGACATGATGAGCCAAATGGCCTCTTTCCACACTGTAGAGATGCTGTGATTTTGATTCTAGGATTCTGTTGACCAAATCTTTATAACCTCCAGGCATAAATCAAGACCATCACCATTTTCTTGTCACTTTTATCTAATCACAATGCTCCATTGAACTTGTGACCTGACAATGAAAAGATTTCAACTGAAGCTAAGATTTAATATTGCAGTTTGCAATCACATAATCTAACTGGTTCACTATCACATCTTAACTGTGGTGCTCAAAACAGGCTTATAGGACAGAAATTAAATGCTGTGCTGATGTTACTAGTCAATGGAATGTTTTTAAATAACTTAGATTGTGATGTAAGAAATGGGGCCTGATTGATCTAGCTTGGTAGAGGGAACTAATCACTTGGTCTGAATGGATGTAGTTGAGGTATTCTCTAACCTGTTAATCAATGTTATTGTACATCCACTGAAACAGGTGGGACTTGCCCCATGGCCTCCTGGCTCTGAGGTAGGAATAGTATCAATCTCGTATAAAACAAGTGCTCACAAGATGTGGTTTGGATATTAACAGTTGGCTACAGGTTACATTTGACATTTGTGATGTCTTAGTCTGGACCAGAACATCTGGGTTTAGTCCTGGATGTGTGACATTAATATATCCAAACAAATTGACTACATGGGCAAGATAGCCATTGTTGAAAAGTGCGGTGCTGGAAAAGTGTAGCAGGTCAGTCAGCATCCGAGGAGCAGGAAGATCTACATTTCGGGCATAAGCCCTTCAGCCACGTCCAAAAATCTCCTCCCTCTACAAGGATCTGAGAGTCCCTCTCACTGCACCCCCCCGGGTCATCTCCTCTGCCCTGAAGCTCTTCAGCCGCGTCCAAAAGAAGGGCTTATGTCCAAAATGTCGAGTTTCCTGCTCCTCGGATGCTGACTGACCTGCTGCACTTTTCCAGTACCACACTTTCCAACTCTGATCTGCAGTCCTCACTTTCTCCTCCAAGATAGCCATTGTTCCAGAGACTGAAGGTCCAGAAGTTAGGCTTTGCTCCTTTGACATCTTGGGTTGATCTTTCACATCTATGTTGTCATAGTTGGTGTTGCTGCAACTAATTCAGATATAATCGAACTTTGACATCACCCCAATATTTCACTTCTCATTGTTTCTGCATATTTGTGTAACTGCACCATTTTCATATTACATTCTTTTCATCACTTCCCCCAATATTTGCTTGTAAAGCTCACAACATAATCACATCTGACATTCTTATAGCAATGCTTTGACCAATCAGAATCAGCCTTCCATATTTAAATTTTAACAAGGTCCGGTTGTTAACTGTCCATCAGCATTATTGGGTGCATTCTGCATGGCAGCACCTTTTTTTGACCAATGAACATTCTCCAGTCATGTATTTAATAAATGTTTTTCTTTTGGTTTTTGTATTGTTTTGCAAAATGACCTGATGAATGCAAGAAAAAACTGACAAAATTTTAAAAGGCAACTGGATGGGCATATGAATAGGAAGGCTTTGGAGGGATATGGGCTGGGTGATGGCAGATGGGACCAAGTTGCATTGGGATATCTGGACGGCATGGACAAGTTGGACCCAAGGGTCTGTTTCCATACTGTACATATCTATCTTTCTAAGATGAAAATATCTCCTAAGACTCTCTCACAATTGCAGATGTGGTTTTAATTTTTTTTCTGTCCATTGGTAGGAGTGGCACAGTGGTTAGCACTGCTGCCTCAGTGCTAGAGACCCGGCTTCAATTCCCACCTCTGGCAACTGTTTGTGGAGTTTGCACACTTTCCCTGTCTGTGTGGGTTTGCTCCGGTTTCCTCCCACAGTCCAAAAACGTGCAGGTTAGGTGAATTGGCCCATACTAAATTGCCCATAATGTTAGGTTAAGGGGTAAATGTAGGGGAACGGGTCTGGGTAGGTTGCTCTTCGGAGAGTTGGTGTGGACTTGTTGGGCCAAAGGGCCTGTTTCCGCACTAATCTAGTTGATATAGCTACGATGTAACAACACTGCTGAAGCTAGGCACCAACTCTAAGACACCTCCTCCTACTGCCCCCCTCGATCATAACTCCTTCTCCCCTGCAAATCATCTCCCAGACCATGCACCATCTCCCACCCACCACTTCCAACCTCAATCCGGGAACCCTGCACCGTCCAATTCTACCTCCTTCCCAAGATCCACAAGCCTGACCACACCAGCCAACCCTTTGTCTCAGCTTGCTTCTGCCCCACCAAACACCTTCACCTACGTCGATACTGTCCTATTCCACCCCCCCCCCCCCCCCCCCCCCCCCCCCCCAACACCACAGTCCAGGAATTTCCCACATGTTCGAGACACCACTCACGCACTCAACCTCCTCAAAGACTTCTGTTTCCCTGACCCCCATGCCTCATCTTCACTGTGGGCATCCAGTCCCTCTACACTTCCATCTGCCATGACTAGGGCCTCCAAGCCACCCAGTTTCTTCCTCTCCCGACGTCCTCAACAGTACCCTTCCACTGACTCTCATTAGTTTGGCTGAACTGGTCCGCGCCCTTAACAATTTCTCCTTCGAATCCACCTATTTCCAAACAAAAGGGGTAGCCATGGGCACCAGCTATGCCTGTCTTTGTCGGCTGCGTATAACAGTCCATTTTCCATAGTTACACCAGCACCACTCCCCACCTCTTCCTCCGCTACATTGACGGACTGAATCTGCATCACCTCGCGCTCCAGTGAGGAGGTTGAGCAGTTCACCAACACATTCCACCCTGACCATAAATTCACTTGAACCATCTGATACCTCCCTCCCCTTCCTGGTCCTCTCCATTTTCAGTGATGACTGACGACGCTAACTTTTTTTTTAACAAATCCACTGACTCCCACAGCTACTTGGATTAATCTCTTCCCACCCTATATCTGGCAAAAATGTCGTACCATATTTCCAATTCCTCAGTCTCCTCCATATCTGCTCAGCCTCCTTTTTTTTAAAGACTGTGTAATTTCCCTTCCCACGTGGTTGAAGATTCCCTCTAATGCATCTCATCCATATCCTGCAACTCTGTTCTCAAACCCCACCCCTCCAATAAGGACAGATCCCTCCTGGTCCTCCCCTTTTCCACCCTACCAATATCCACATCTGCCAATGTTTCCATCATCTCCAAATTGACCCTACCACTAGGGATATATTTCCCTCCCCACATCTTTCCGCAAAGACAGTTTCCTCTGACTAGCTGGTCAGGTCCACCCCCCCCCCCCCCCCCCCCCCCCCCAACAATGCACCCACCCATCCTGGCTCCTGGCACCTGCCACTGCAGGAATTGCAAAACCTGATTTCCCACCTCCATCCAAGGCCCCACAGGAGCCTTCCACATCAATCAGTTTCACCTGCACATCCACCAATGTAACTTACCGTATCTGTTACCCTTGATGCAGCCTCCTTTTTATATTTGGGAGACTGGACACCTGGCAGAGCGCTTTAGGGAACATCTACAGGTCACCCCCCACAATCAAACCCACCGTCTCATGGCCAAACATTAACACTCCTTTCTTTCCTCCACCCCCCTCCCCCCCCCCCCAACTCTGCCAAGGACACGCCACTCCCTCCCCACCCGACTCCTGGAGGAAGAATGCCTGATCTTCCACTTCTGAGTACTTCAATGTGGACTTCCACCAATTTCCACACTTCCCCTACCTCACCCCAGTTCCAACCTTCCAGTTCAGCACCATCCCCATGACCTACCTGCCAATCTTCCTTCCCACCTATTGACTCCCTTTTTTTTCTTTACTCCCTCTTTTTTTTTTCCCCCCCCCTTGACCTATCACCTTCATCCCCACCTCATCCACCTATTGTACTCTTGGCTACCTTCTCCACAGCCCCACCCCCTCCCATTTTTCTCTCCACCCTGGAGGCTCCCTGCCTTATTCCTGATTTGAAAGGCTTTTTGCCCAAAGTGTAGATTTTCCTGCTTTTCTGCTGCCTGACCTGCTCTGCTTTTCCAGTACCACTCTAATCTAGACTCTGATTTCCAGCATCTGCAGTCCTCACTTTTGCCTAGCCAAGATGAAAAGGCCTTCCACTCTTTAAAAATGATCCCACAATCTGGCAGGGAACATGGCTCTCATTTTGGTCTGTAGTTTGTACAAGTGGCCTGATCAATTTTCAATACAATATCAATAGATCCTCTGGTTGGCTCTAAGACTTTGTTGCCCTGAACTGAGTGGGTGATTTGATTTTTGTGAAAGAACTCATTTGATGCCTGTAGGTCTATCAGCCAGTACTCTGGAAAGTATACTTGTCATCTGCATTTTTCCCTGTATCTACAGTGTCATTTGCAAACCTTTGAGGAAAGGTCAAAATCATTGTATGCTTGGAAACCACCTGGCTAGTTCATAATCAATTTGAGAAATTAAAGCTTGGTGATCTTTTGTATGACCAGTGATTTTTGTTCATGTAGCAGGCATTTTCTTAAAAAGCATAGTGTATTTCTATCTTAATGCTTGTGATGCATAATGAACATATTCATAATACTAATCTGTTTATTCCTGGAACAATACTGTTTTAAGCTTTTGATTGAAGCATTGGATGCTAGGGTGGTTAGAAAGGATGTATCATGGTATATTAAGATATCCTTGAATGTAAAAATGTCCTTCATTATCTGTAAAACCTTCCATTTGATGTAGATTCCAATACCATCTTCACCTTCTTTCAGGCATTGTAGTGGATGTCAAATAGCCAAAAATTAGCCAATTAGTTTACTATTACTAAAAGTCATGAAGTTACTGTTCTGATATCAGGGAAGTTTGCTCTCCTTGAGGATTCACTACGCCTCATTGTTGATAACCTGTTGCAAGACCAAATAGATTCCTTGTAGGATTCACATTTGTCATTAAGGGTGAACTATTCTGCTTGTGCTCTTGAAGACTTTGTTTCACTGTGTATTAGTACATTCATGTGGCATAAAACCTCAATTTATAACCATTTTGTGAAACATTGGACAGTCTGTTGAAATATCCCTGTGGACAAGATAATCCCAAATGAGTCTTTTGAAATCAATGCTCCCCAATAGTTATGAAATATAGTAAGCAACCTCTTATTACTCTCCATGTGCCAGTCATATTCTATTGTGGGTGGCACAGTGGTTAGCACTGCTGCCTCACAGCGCCTGAGACCCGGGTTCAATTTTCGACTCAGGCGACAGTGCAAATTCCACAGTCTTTCTCCCAGTGTCTGCGTGGGTTTCCTCTGGGTGCTCCGGTTTCCTCCCACAGTCCAAAGATGTGCGGGTCAGGGTGAATTGGCCATGCTAAATTGTGCGTAGTGTTAGGTGAAAGGGGTAAATGTAGGGGTATGGGTGGGTTGCGCTTCAGTGGGTCGGTGTGGACTTGTTGGGCCGAAGGGCCTGTTTCCACACTAAGTAATCTAATCTAATCTAATCTTATGTGCATCAAGTTTTGTGAAAAAAGAAATAAAGATGTAGCATGAGTGTACTGCTTCTCTAACCCTTCAAATGATTTGATATTTTACATAAGCTAAGGAACTCCTTCAAATATCTTTGTCTTTTTCTATTTGAATAAAAGTTCAATTAAGTTATCAATTATTTGATGTCACCAGTCTGGAGCTGAGTGGGCCTGGTGGAACCTAAATTAAGTCTTATTAAGCAGGGTATTCCTTTCCAAATGCCACTTAATAGTACTATTCATGACCCTTTTTAATCCTCTCTCATTCAGTAGAGTGAATCCATGAGTTGGTAATTGAACTGGTTGAATTTGTCCTGCTTTTTATGTACAGAACACAAATATCCACATTGCCAGAAAGATGTCAGTGTGGTAGCTGCACTAGAGAAGCACAGCTAAGGGTTTAGGTCAGAGTGGTGCTGGAAAAGCACAGCAGGTCAGGCAGCATCCAAGGAGCAGGAAAGTCAACTTTTCAGGCAAAAGCCCTTCATCAGGAATGAAGGGCGTAGCCAAGGGTCAACCCTTAACGGTGAGATTCTGAAGTCACCATTTAAGGTACAGATTGCTTTAATTCACGGCCTCTCATTAAATGCCAACTAATCATTTCTATGTCACTTGCATTTCTCTTCTCTAAATGGCATAAAGTCCCAACATGTACGTCAGAGCATTCCCGCTGGCTGCAGCTGCCCAAATGTTTGTCCCAACCATCATGTAGCTAGCTGCTGCTTCTGCTTGAGATCCTGCATGCTTTGTGGCCACTGTCTTCATCCACAGACTGGTCACAATTTTTACCAGTAATACTGGCCATGACATGGGGAGAGTTCGGTGTAAGAGGGACCAGGAAATTGCCAAATTCTTGGGCTATGGGTATAAACTAAAGTCATTAATAGTTACATAAAGACCCTCAATGCAAATGGTGGGAAGCTAGTGGCAGCAACACAAAGTGGGGGTGGAGCTTGCAAGACAGTCTCACTCAAATGAGATTAGGTTCCCTGCCATGTGGAAGCAGGCCCTTCAGCCCAACCAGTCCATTCCTTCTGAAGAGTAACCCACGCAGACCCATTTCCCTCTGACAAATGCATCTACCTCTATGGGCAATTTAACATAGCCAAATCACCTGGCCTGCAGGAGGAAACCAGAGCACCTGCAGAAAACCTGAGCAGAATTGAGAGAATGTGCAAACTCCACACACAGTCGCCTGAGACTGGAATCAAACCTGGGACCCTGGTGCAGAGAGGCAGCAGTGCTAACTGCTGAGCCACCGTGCTGCCCAGAATGGTAAAAATTTTATCAAATCAAAAGGCAACTGTGCAGTAACTGCCACCGCAGGCAGAAGAGCTCTGTTGTTGTGTTTTCTTGGAGGTTTCGCGAATTTAATGCTTTACCTGCGGGCAGTACAATGTTCCTATCTGCCACTAATTTGCACTTTAGTGATGAGTCACTTATTTTCCAAGAGTGCGCAATTAAAATTGACATCAAGTGATCATGAGCAGGGCATTGGATGCAATAATTAATTCCTTGTAATACCAGTTGAGTGAGTGTAATGAGAACTAGGCAGTTAATGCAAAGACAGGTCTAAGATGTGAAAGGGAGTCTTTTTTTTCTTTGAAGGGATTATCATGGTATATTGTGAAGGGGAAGGAAGAATCCTGAAAGCTTACTGGCAGAATTCTAGTCCCAATGTAGCATGGCAAATTTGGTTGTCCAATGCACAATTGCATAAGGTCACTGTCCTGCCTCAGACATTCTGCAGTCTATCTCCATGTCGCACTATATCCAAGGGCATGGCATGGGATGAGTTATGATGTGAGGGTTCAGGAGTTATTCAAATAAATTGTTATCCTTCTGATAGTTCCTTCAGCGCTAACTTGCTCATGAGTCTCCATGGACACCTTGCCGTTGGACTCATTGAGCCTTGGTGTAACTGTAAGAGACCTTTTATTGTTTTTGGACAATGGGCTGAAAATGATAAAATGGACACTGCTTTAAAAATGGGAGAATTCAATGAGTTGTTTGGGATTTTGCAACAGTAAGTGAAGCCATCTGGTGCATATGAAACAATGTTATTTCTTAGGAACATTGCGTCCAGACAGATTGTCACTGTTAGTTATGGGTGGCTCAGTGGTTAGCACTGCTACCTCAGCATCATGGAGCTCTGTTTAATTCCCACTGCAGGTGACTGTGGAGTTTGCACATTCTCCCCATGTCTGCATGGGTTTCCTCCGGGTGCATTGGTTTCCTCCCACAGTCCAAAGATGTGCAGGTCAAGTGAATTGGTCAATTTAGCATGGCCATAGTGTTAGGTGCATTAATCAGGGGGAAATGAGTCTGGATGGGTACTCTTCGAACCAACAAGTCTACACCGATCCTCCGAAGTGTCTGTTTCCACACTAGGGAATCTAATCTAAAATTTAGGAGAGTTCAACGTACGCAACTCTGGTCAGATTGTATGTTACACAGAATGAGGGATGTGAAACAGTGAAAGCAAGCAGAGCTCCAAATGTTAGTTTTATCAATCATTCTCACCTTTTATTAACAGGAATCTGGAGGCAATAACTTTGTAAATTACATTTCGAAAAGCGGAACAAAATAATGATCAAACCCTTGTTAAAGGTGAATGTTACAATAAATGGTTTCTGTAGACAACTGGGATTTTTTTGCCTATTTTCCTGGGTAGCAGGTGAATTGGAATTCCTGATAGGTTCATTGAATCTTTTCATTTGTGGTGGCTCCAAGGATTGTGGGGCTACGTAGTGCAGTGCACTACCCCAGTGAATCATGAAGCAACATAGAAGGAGGCAGTGGCAAAGTGGTTTTGAGTGTGAAGTAAGTGAGATGGTGGACTTGCCCTTGCACAATACTGGAGAAAGATGCTCATCTTTTCTACCCTGCTGGGCATCCTGTTTCACATGATTCTTAACATGGTCCTGGACTGCCAGTGGTGACATGACCTGCCCCCCACTCTCCTGTGGCAGTCTGTGGGGGAAAAGGAATGGCCACCCCTCCATCACCTCATCCACCAGCACTTGCAGATCCTGTCTGCAAAACTGGGGGCAAACCCTTTATTTAAGGTTATTGGGCTCATTGTGTGAAGATTCATTCCTGGCTTGGAGCACCTGAGGTGGTGTGTAGTTATGCTGTTAATATAGTGCCATATTTAGGTCAGCAAAAGATTTTGCAATGGTGAGCACTCCCAGCTGTCTGGTTCCCCGGGAACTGCACCTAACACCTTGGCTACATAATTGAGATGAGAAGCAGAAGACTGTGATTGATTTTTTAAAAAAAAGTGCTACCTCAAGGTGATATAAAGGTTATTTGCCATTGTACTAACTACAAATGTGAAAACTCAACCCATAGTTTACTGTATGTCAGCAATTCATTAAGTTCCACCCTTTCACTCTGGGCACTTGGTTGATGGGTGTGTACATTCCTGATTCGCTATCCACAAGATGTCAACCCTGAGGCTGTACTACCTCTGCTAGCTGTGATTCTGGAGAATGATCAAAATCTTTAACATTCCGACTCAGATTAGGGAAGAATTATCACTTGGCTAAGTTTCACTTGGCAGAGTTTAGAATAATCCATAAATGCATTCATTCAGTTCAGACTCACTTGATGGTTAAAGAAGGAAATGAGGTATTTTCCAAAACCTGAACTGTCCCGAGGATGCACACAGTTGAATGAGAGGTCAAAGGAATTTCACTGCCCAGAACCAGTATCAAAATATTGAAAGATTGTAGAGCCAATGAATATGCCTGCACGATTGTGAGCAGCAAATAATTTTCCTTTCAAAGTACAAGAAGGATGGATTACATCCGAACTGGAAGGGGACTAATATACTAGTAGGCAGATTTTGCTAGAGCTGCTCAGGCGGAATTACACTAGTAAGGTGGGGGAGTGGGACCCATGGGCGATAGTGAGGAAAGAAATTTGAGACTGGTACAGTTGGGAAAGAGAGCAAGTCAAACAGGGTAGGAAGGAACAAAGCAGAGAACAAGGTGGGACTGATAAATTAAACTGCATTTACTTCAATGAAAGAGGCCTAACTGGGAAGACAGATGAATGCAGGGCATGGTTAGGAACATGGGACCGGGATATCATAGCAATTACAGAAACATGGCTCAGGGATGGACAGGACTGGCAACTTGATGTTCCAGGATGCAGATGCTAAAGGAAAGACAAAGGGAGTTGAGAGGAGGGGGAGTGGTGTTTTTGATAAGGGATAGCATTACAGCTGTACCTAGGGAGGATATCCCTGGGAATACATTCGGGGGAGTTATTTAGGTAGAACTGAGAAATAAGAAAGGGGTGATCACCTTTATTGGAATTGTATTATAAATCTCGTAATAGTCACTGGGAAATCTGTAAGAATAATAGGGTGGTTATGGTAGAGGATTTTAACTTTCCAAACATAGACTGGGACTGCCATAGTATTAAGGGTTTGGAGGGAGAAGAATTTAAGTGTACAAGAAAATTATCTGATTCAGTATGTAGAGAAGCTGCAAAACTTGACCTACTCTTGGGAAATAATGCAGGGCAGGTGACCGGGGTGTCAGTGGGGGAGCACTTTGGGACCAGCGACCATTTCTATTACTTTTAAAATAGTGATGGAAAAGGATATACCAGATCTAAAAGAACTTTCAAAAGCTGATTTGGGGGTAGATGTTCGCAAGTAAAGGAATGGCTGGAAAATGGAAAGCCTTCAGATGTGACAATGAGAGTCCAGCGACCGTATATTCCTGTTAAAGTGAAAGGAAAGGCTGGTAGATGTAGGGAATGCCAGATGACTAGAAAAATTTGAGGTTTGGTTAAGAAAAATGAAGGAAGCATATAGAATTGAGAAATGGTTATAGACAGGATAGATCAAATGAATCCTTAGACCATAAAGGCAGTAGGGGAGAGAAAGCAGGAGGGCAAAAATGGGACATGACTTGGTTTTGACAAATAGGTTCAGGAGAATTCAAAGTGTTTTTTTTCAAATACATTAAAGAGAAAAGGATAAGTTGGGACAGAATAGGCCCCTCAAAGATCTGCAAGGCAGCTTATGTGGAGCTGCAGGAGATGGGAAAGAAAGTAAATGAGTTTTTTTTTACATCAATGTTTACTGTGGAGAAGTGTTTACTCTGCAGATATAGAATGTAGTGAAATAGATGGTGATAACTTGAAAAATGTCCATATTTCCAAGGAGGTGATGCTGGATGTCTTGAAATGCGTAAGTGGGTAAATCCCCAGGACCTGCTTAGGTCACCCTAGAACTCTGTGGGAAGCTAGGGAAGTGATTGCTGGGCCCCTTGCTGAGATATTTGTATCATCGATAGTCACAGGTGAGGTGCCGGAAGACTGGAGGTTGGGTAATGTGGTGCCACTGTTTAAGAAAGGTGATAAGGAAAAGCCAGGGAGCTATAGACCAGTGAGCCTGACATCAGTGGTGGGCAAGCTGTTGGATGGAATCCTGAGGTACAGGATTTACATGCATTTGGAAAGGCAAGGACTAATTAGGGATAGCATGGCTTTGTGCGTGGGAAATCATGTCTCATGAACATTGAGTTTTTTGAAGTAAGAGGATTGATGTCGGCAGAATGGTGGACATGGTCTATATGGACTTCAGTAAGGCATTTGACAAGGTTCCTCATGGGAGACTGCTTAATAAGGTTAAATCTCATGGAATGCAGGGAGAACTAGCCACTTGGATACAGAATTGGTTTGAAGTTGAAGTTGGAAGACGGAGAGTGGTGGTGAAGGGTTGTTTTTCAGACTGGAGGCCTACGACCAGTGGAGTGCCGCAGGGATCGGTGCTGGGTACACTACTTTTTGTCATTTATATAAATATTTGGATGTGAACATGGGAGGCATAGTTAGTAAGTTTGCCCATGACACCAAAATTGAAGGTGTAGTGGACAGCAAAGAGGGTTACCTCAGTATAACAGGATCTTGACCAGATGGGCCAATGGGTTGAGCAGTGGCAGATGGAGTTTAATTTAGATAAATATGAAGTTCTGCATTTTGGGAAAGCAAATCTTAGCAGGACTTAATGGTAAAGTCCTATGGAGTGTTGCTTGGAGAGCAGGTTCATAGCTTCTTGAAAGTGGAGTTGCAGGTAGATAGAATAGTGAAGAAGGTGTTTGGTATGCTTTCCTTTATTGGTCAGAGTGTTGAGTACAAGAATTGGGAGGTCATGTTGTGGCTATACAGGACTTTGGTTAGGCCACTGTTGGAATATTGTGTGCAGTTCTGGTCTCCTTCCTATCGGAAAGATGTTGTGAAACTTGAAAGGGTTCAGAAAAGATTTACAAGGATGTTGCCAGGGTTGGAGGATTTGAGCTATAGGGAGAGGCTGAACAGGCTGTGGCTGTTTTCCCTGGAGCATTGGAGGCTGACGGGTGACATTATAGAGGTTTACAAAATTGAGGGGCATGGATAGGGTAAATAGACAAAGTTTTTTCCCTGGGGTTGGGGAGTCCCGAACAAGAGAGCATAGGTCTAGGGTGAGAGGGGAAAGATATAAAAGAGACTTAAGGGGCAACTTTTTCATGCAGAGGGTGGTGCATGTATGGAATGAGCTGCCAGAGGAAGTGGTGGAGGCTGGTACAATTGCAACATTTAAAAGCATCTTGATGGTATATGAATAGGAAGTGTTTGGAGGGATATGGGCCAGGTGCTGGCAGGTGGGACTAGATTGAGTTGGAATATCTGGTCAGTATGGATGGGTTGGACCGTGCGATTCTGGTCTCCTTCTGGTTTGTTTCCATGCTGTACATCTCGATGACTCTATGACCTTTTGAGATGATGATACTGAGCTGCCGCCTTGAATTGCTGCAATCCATTTGGTGCAGTACACTCATGATCTAATTAGGGAGGGAGTTCCAGGTTTTTGACCCAGTAACAGTGAGGAATGGTGATGTATTCCAAGTCAGGATGGTGGATGGGTAGAGACAAACTGGCAGATAGTGTTCTTATATATTTGCTACCCTTGTCTTCTCCATGATAGTTGTTGTGGGTTTGGAAAGTGTTTTCTAATGAGCACTGATGAATTGCTGAAGTACATCTTGTAGATGGTGCTACTGCGGTGGAGGAGGTCAATGTTTATGGATGTGGTACTTTATCCTTGAGTATTCCGAGAGTTGTACCTAGTCAGGCATACATAGGGTATGACACCATATTCTTAATTTATGCCCTGCAGATGATGGACAGGCTTTGTTGAGTCAGGAGGTGAGATACACACTGCAGAATTCCTAGCCCTTGACCTGCTCTTGTAGCTCTTGTATGTATGGTCCATTTCAGATTCTGGTGAATGGTTATCTCCAGGATATTGCTGGATGGAGATTCAATTTTGGTAATGCCATTGAATGTGAAGGAACAATGCTGAGATTGTATCTTATTGATATGGTAATTGCTTAACGTTAGTTTGGGGTGAATTTTCCTTGCCTCTTGTCAACTCAAAATTGGTTATTGTCCAGGCCTTCCTGCATTTGGACGACTTCAGTATCAGAGGAGTTATGTTTGCTGTTGAACATTACGTAATACACTTAATGGTAAGGTCCTAGGAAGTGTTGCTGAACAGGAGACCTTGGAGGGCAGGTTCGTAGTTCCTTGAAAGTGGAGTTGCAAGTAGATAGGATAGTGAAGAAGGTGTTTCCTTTATTGGTCAGAGTATTGAGTGTAGGAGTTGGGAGGTCATGTTGTGGCTGTACAGGACATTGGCTAGGCCACTTTTGGGATATTGCACGCAATTCCGTTCTCCATCCTACTGGAAGGATATTGTTAAACTTGAAAGGGTTCAGAAAAGATTTACAGGGATGTTGCCAGGGTTGGAGGATTTGAGCTAATGGTAGAGGATGAAATAGGTTGGGGCTATTTTCCCTGGAGTGTCGGAGGCTGAGGGTTGACCTTAGGGGTTTATAAAATCATGAGAGACATGGATAGGATAAATAGAGAGAGTCTTTTCCCTGAGGTGAGGGAGTCCACAACTAGAGGGCTATATGAATAGGAAGGGTTTACAAGGATATGGGCCAGGGTCTGGCAAATGGAACTAGATTAGGTTGGGATATCTGGTTGGCGTGGACGAGTTAATCCGAACAGTCTGTTTGTGTTGTACATCTCTATGACTTGATATCCATCCCAATTTTGTATAGAGCAATTCAGCCAGCCCCGTTCTCTCGCTCCATCCTTCATAAATTGTCCATTTAGCCCAGAAAGTCTGCTTTGCCACTCAGTGAGATCATGACTGATAATCCCCAACTCCACTTTCTTGCCATTTCCCTATAACCTTTTATTCCCTCCCTGACTAAAATTCTGTTTTACACACCCCTAACAAACTACAGTAAAAAATTCAATAGATTCGCTCCTCTTAGAGAGAAGAATTTTCTCCTTAAGTGGGGGATCCTTGCTCTGAGACTGGTCCAAAACGATCCCACAAGGGCACAGAGGGCCAACAGGCTGTCTCTTTGGAATTTTTGAATGTTCCAATGCAGTCACTTATCACTCTTCTAAACTCCATTGAGCACTGCTTACATGGGATGTGAGATAATGTGTTGGCATGGACTAAGGATTAGCTGAAAGGTAGAAAGTAAGAATAAATGGGTCATTCTTACACTGGCAGATCATGACCAGCAGGTACAGTGGGATCAGTATTTGGGGCCTGAGCTATTCATGATACGTAGCAATGATTTGGAGGTAAGGACCAAACATGATATTTACAATTTTGTGAATGATACAAAGTTGAGCAAAAATTTTGTGAGGAATTTATGAAACGGGTTCGGGTGGATTTGGACAGATTTAGTGTATAGGCAGATGGAATAAAAATGTGGAAAACATTGAGGTCATAGTCATGGAGTCGTCCATCATGGAAAAACATCCTTTGGTCTAACTCCTCCACGATGACCGGATATTCTAAATTAATCTACTCTCATATGCCAGCATTTTTCCATTTCTCTCTATACCCTTCCTATTCAAGTACCCATACAGATTACACTTAAATGTAATTTTAAGCAGGCTCCACCACTTCCCAGCAGCTCATTCCATACGCACACACCACCATCTGCATGAAAACATTACCCCTTAGGGTCCCTTTTTATATCTTTCCCCTCTGTCCTTAAATCTATGCCCTCTAGTATTGGACTCCCCTGCTGTAGGAAAAAGACCTTAGCTATTCACCTTATCCATGCCCCTGATTTTATAAAGCTCTGTAAGGTCCTCCCTTAACTCCAACACTCCAGGCATAAAGGGCCAGCTTGTTCATCCTCCTACTGTAGCCCAAGCCGTCCAACCCTGGCAATATCCTTGTAAATCGTTTCTGCACCTCTTCAAGTTTAACATCTTTCCTATAGCGAGGAGACCAGTATTGAACACAGTATTCCAAAAGTGACCTAACCAATACCCTGTACAGCCTCAACATGACATCCTAACTCCTATACTCAATACTCTGACCAATAAAGGCATGCTTACCAAACATCATCTTCACTATCCTGTCTACTTGTGGCTCCACCTTCAAGGAACTATGAACCTTCTCCCTAAGGTCTCATTGTTCAGCAACACCACCCAGGATCCAACCATTAAGTGTACAATGGCGATGTTTCGGGCAAAAGCCCTTCATCAGGCTTTTGCCCGAAACATTGATTTTACTGCTCCTCGGATGCTGCCTGAACTGCTGTGCTTTTCGAGTAAAAAGTGAGGTCTGCAGATGCTGGAGATCAGAGCTGAAAATGTGTTGCTGGTTAAAGCACAGCAGGTCAGGCAGCATCCAAGGAACAGGAAATTTGACGTTTCAAGCCAGAGCCCTTCATCAGGATGAAGAGCTCTGGCTCGAAACGTCGAATTTCCTGTTTCTTGGATGCTGCCTGACCTGCTGTGCTTTAACCAGCAACACATTTTCAGCATCTGCTGTGCTTTTCCTGCACCACACTACTCCAGAATCTGGTTTCCAGCATCTGCAGTCATTGTTTTTACTCATTAAGTGTATAAATCCTGCCCTGATTTGCCTCCAAAATGCAACGCCTCACATTTATCAAAAGTAAACTCTGTCTGACACTTTGTCCCATCGGCCCATTTGATCAAGTTTGTTATACTCTTAGATAACTTTCTTCACCGTCCACAACGCGACCAATTTTGGTGTCAGCTAGAAACTTACTAGCCATTTCTCCGCTATTCACATCCAAATCATTTATATAAATAACAAAAGGCAGTGGGCTCAGCACCGATTCTTGCAGCACACCGCTGGTCACAGGCCTTGGGTCCAGAAAAAAACAACCCTTTACTATCACCCTATGCCTCCTACCTTCAAGGTTATCCAGTTTGATAGGAGGAACGTATATAGCGAGTATTTCTTAAATGGTAAGATGTTGGAATGTGTGGAAATAAAGACAGATAATTTGATTCACTCCATGTAATATCAAGAAGAGGTTGGAGACACTGGATCCTAAAAAGCCTATGGTCCCTGCCAACATTTCAGCAATAGTACTGGAGACATGTACTCCAGAACTTATCACTCCTCTAGCCAAGATGTTCCTGTACAGTTAAAACACTACATAACAATTTCTGGATATGTCCGCTGCATAAACAGCAGGTCAAATCCAATCTGGCCAATTGTCACTCTACCTACTCTTGATTATCAATAAAGTTGATGGAAGGGATCATCAATAGTGCTATCAAGGAGGACTTACTCAGCAATAACCTGCTCAGTAGCACCTATTTTGTGTTCCGCCAGGGCCACTCCGTTCCAAATCTCATTACAGATTTGGTTCAAAAATGGACAAAAGAGCCAAATTCCAGAGGTGAGGTGAGCGTGACTGCCATTGACTTTAAGACCATGTTTTACTGAGTGTAGTATAAGGAGTCCTAGCAAAATTCAAGTCACTGGGAATCAGTGTGAAAGCTCGCTGGTGATTAGAGTAATACCTGGCACATAGGAAGATGATAGTGGTTATTGGATGTCATCATCTCAGCTGCAGGACATCTCTGCAGGGGTTCCTCAGGGTAGTGTCCCAGGCACAACCATCTTCAGCTATTTCATCAATGACCTTCCCTCCAGCATAATGTCAGAAGTGGGGATGTTCATTGATGATAGTACAACATACTAGGTGTATTCATGACTCCTCAGATACTAAAGCAATCTATTTCCAAATGCAACAAGACCTGGACAATATTCAGTCTTGGGCTGAAACGTGGCAAGTAACATTTTTGCTGCACAAATGCCAGACAATGACCATCTCCAATAAAGGAGAAAGTGAGGACTGCAGGTGCTGGAGATCAGAGCTGAAAATGTGTTGCTGGAAAAGCGCAGCAGGTCAGGCAGCATCCAAGGAACAGGAGAATCCACGTTTCGGGCATGAGCCCTTCTTCAGGAAGAAGGGCTCATGCCCGAAACATTGATTCTCCTGCTCCTTGGATTTTGCCTGACCTGCTGCACTTTTCCAGCAACATCTTTCCATCTCCAATAAAGACAATCAAACTATTACTCCTTTTCATTTAATAACATTCGTGTTGTTGAATTGCTCACTATCAACATCCTGGAAGTTACTATTGACCGGCATTTAAACTGGACTTACCATACAAATACAGTGGCTCTATATAATATTGTACAATACTGGAGAATACAGAGAGCAGGTCAGAGACTTGGAACTGCAGCAAGTACTCACTTCTTGACACCCCAAAACCTGTTCACTATCTACAAGGCACAAGACAGGAGTATGATGGAACACTTCCCACTTCCCTGGATCAGTGCAGCTTCAACAATATTCAAGAAGTTTGACACCATCCAGGACGAATAGGGCACTTAATTGGCCTCACATCCATAAAAATCCACTCCCTCTGCCATCGATGCCCAGTAGCAGCAATGTAAACTATCTACAAGATGCACTCCAGAAATTCACCTTAAACAGCATGTTCCAAACCCACCACCACCACCATCTTGAAGGACAAGGACAGCAGATATGTGGGAACACCACCACCAAGTCACTCACCATCCTGACTTGGAAATATGTTCCTTTACTGTTGTAGGGTTAAAATCCTGGAACTCCCTCCCTAACAGTATTGTGGGTTTACCTGCACCACATGGACTGCAGTGGTTCAAGAAGGTAACTTGCGCCATCTTTTTAAGAGCAACTAGGAACGGGCAATAAATGCTGGCCAGCCAGCAACGCCTACAAACATGAGTTAATTTTTAAAAAGTACAGAGGGAGCTAGAATCCTTGGCAACCAATTGCTGAAGGCACAAGTGGAAGTGCAACATCTATTACAAAGATTAATGGAATGGTAGCCTTTATTAGAGAATACTTTGCGTATCGGAGTAGTACTGTGTGTTCTTTTAATTTATTTACCTGAGGACGTTATTGCTGTTGTGATTGTTACAAAGGTTCCAGGAATGGAGATTGAGAAATCTTGTCCTTTATCTCTTGAATTTCAAAGCATAACAGGTGATGTAATTGAAACCTGGAAAAGGGATAGATAAGGGGTAAGAATTTTCCCCAGCTTTGGGAGTCTAGAAGTAGGGTTTCCATTTTGAAAAATGGAGAATGCCACTTCATATCAAGATGGAAAGGTATTATGTTACTCAGATGGTTGTGAATATTTGGTGTGCTTTATCCAAGAAGGCTGAAAAACCTCAGTCTTTGAGTATCTTTCGAGATTAATAGATTTCTGATTACACATGGGATCAACAGGAATAATGTGGGTTGAAGACACTGATGTGCATTGTCAGTCATGATCTTTTGTAGCAGACTTGATGGGTTGAATGACCTAGCTAATGTGAAATATTTTGATTGCTACCCATAGGAAGGACATTATTGCCATTGAGAATGTGCAAAGATACACTATGAAGGTCAGTTATTTTTCTTTTTTTATTCAGTCATGGGATGAGGGCATCATTGGCTGGGCCAGTATTTAATGCCCATCCCTAATTGCCCTTCAGAAGGTGGTACTGAGCTGCCTTGAGCTTCTACAGGCCATGTGTTGTCATTAGGGAGAGTGTTGACCTAGTGCTTATCTTAACACCGGTCCTACAATCTATAAGATTGTGTTGAAGGAACTCCTGACAGAGGTTTATAACATTCCAATAGGTCTCTTCATTATAGAAACATATATTAGATGATAAGAAGGACTAGGGATCACATATATAAGAATTTAGGCATGATATGCAAGAGGAAGAAATGTTGAAAAAAGATTGGGTAATGACTTGAATGTCTCCCTTTGAGGTTGCTAGAAGTGGAGGCAATCCATTATTTTAGAAGGAAATTCAATCAGCACGGACAAAAAATAAACTTATTGGATTACAGTGGAATAGAACAGTTAATGGGATTGACATTGGTCACCACAGAGTTAGCAGGAGCTCACTGGGTCAAATGGGTTCCTTGTATGCCTTAATAACTCAGTGACTAGGTGTTTAAGGATGGAAGAAGACTTAAATATTGACTATCTTTTCTTTTGGAGACAGGGGCTTTGATCCATCTTATGTTTTTAGGAATATAGATGAAAATGTTTACTACATCGACAGGTCCGGATGCTGAAAACACAAGTTTAAAAATTAGGGATTAAAATAAAAGCAAAGAACTGCAGATGCTGGAGATCTGAAAGAAAAACAGCATGTGGTTCTGCAGCTTCTTTGAAACTTTGGAATTCTTCTGGAGATGAGTCATATTGGACTCGAAAGATTAACTGTGCCTCTCTCCACAGATATTGCCAGACTGGCTGTGTTTCACCAGCATTTTCTATTTTCATTTGAAAATTAGACAACTGGAAGAAAGAAAATAAAGCAGGTATAATTTTTTTTTATTTAAAGGATTATGCGACTATTAAATGTGCTATGAGGGAAAGATACCAAAGGCAGCAGGATAGATGTGTTCAAGTGACAGTTTATATATTTATATACTTCACATTAGGGTTATGACAACAGAAGACAATCAAATTGTTTTTTAAACAAGGATTAAACTACAAGGTTTAGTATCCATTTTTTGAAAATATATATGTTTTTACTACCCTAAAATAAGAAAAAGCAGACATTTCAAACTTCATTTTTAATATCATCAGAACTCTTATAAGTGGAATTAAATAGATTTTCTTTATTAAAGCATTCCTTTACATATATATAGTTTGTATCCCTGATAACAAATTGTACACTTTTTCTATTCATTTTGCTTTCATTCTATATTGAAGCACCTTGATGTTCAGCAGTGAAACCATTTCACCTCATGGATTTTAAGAAGAAAGCTTATTTCAATAATCTTTGTTTACTTGTGTCCTACCAATCGCTGAGTGCTTTCCATTCTTAGATTGTCATCTTTTACCAGGGAGTGAAGGGTGAGAATCATGGCTCAAGTTTGAACGTTGGCTTTTCCACTGTAAAGCTCAATCAAAATATCTGAAAACAATATTACCCTGTTGTGAGGTGAGCAGACTGGAAGGCACGTTTTATGTTAATGATTAGACTTTCAGCATCTCAATATGGATTGTTTGGACCAAAATCAAAATTATTAAGGTGATTGCATCAAACATCTCATTGTTAATTTATCCACTTTTTTTTATGTCTTTAGCAATCACTGTATTATTGTCCCCACCATCTCCAAATATCCACCAGGATGTGACTGTGTCTAAAGTATTTTTCCACAGAATGTCCTTCTGCCTTCAAAATTGATCAGTTCTGAATTGTAGCTTAAACTCTAAAGTAACAAGTCATATAGTAGCACCTTTATTAGCAAAATAACATCATTATTCAAACAAGGAATTACTGTTTTGGGTTTAAGTACTGAAAGTCTTAATTGCTTCCATTTTGGTTTATGTTATTTGATGCTGGGGTTTGATTAGGGACAAAAAAAACATTCTGATGGCATTTTGGCAACTGGCTAAACAACTTGACTTTTCAAATTGGATGTCATTTTAAAGGAAGAGGTCCTTTGTGAGATGAGCATGTTGCAAAATGTATCTGTATAGATGACTGCTAAATAAAATCTTTATGGTCTGCAAACTCTTTTCTAAATCTGTTCATGCCCATCAGTATGATGATAAGATTTTCAGATGTGTGTAGCTGTTTATTTTTAATTTTCTCATAGTCAAAGTTCATAGGGTTGACAGGCAATTTGAATTTATGTTACTGTTTTGATTTGATAAATGCTTGGTCAAACTGTGACCAAATCACCATAATACTTTCTAGTCATTCAAATAAAAGAAAAATATGGCAGATGCTGGAATTTAAGACAAGAAAAGTAATGCTGAAAAGGTTCAGGAGGTCAGGCAGCATCTGTGGAAAGAAATGGGACCAATGCTTCTGTTTGTGTTGCTGGAAAAGCATCCAAAGAGCAGGAAAATTGACTTTTTGGGCCTGATGAAATTCCTGATTAAGGGCTCTGGCCCAAACCATCAACTTTCCTGTTCCTTGGATGCTGCCTGACCTGCTGTGACTTTCCAGCAACACACTCTCAACTCTGATTTCCAGCATCTGCAGACCTTACTGTCTCCAATGTTTCAGTTTGATGACCTTCCATCTGAACTGCTAACTAATTCACAAACTGTGTTAGCAAGAGGGTTTTTTCGCCCATTTTTGATAGAATATATAGAATAGAATCCTGACAGTGATGAAACAGGCCATTCAGCCCATCAAGTCCACCCTCTGATGGGCATCCCACCCACCTATCCCTTCCCTGTAACCCTGCATATCCCATAGCTAACCCACTTAGCATGCATATCCCTAAATGCAATGATGCAACTTAGCATGGCCAATCCAACCAACTTGCACATCTTTGGACTGTGGGATGAAACTGGAGCACTGAAGAAAACCATGCTGACAGAGGGAGAATGTCTGTGGATTTTGCACAATCTCAAATTTCTCAACTTAGACTCAAATGAGGTTGATTTCATCTGGGCCTATTGCTATAATAATGCACTATCTGTTTGGTTTGGGGAGTATTTGATCCTGTGCCTTTCCCACTTATTTTGAATAAGTTTCCTTGTATAGAAGAGACGGACAAGTGGAACTAGCTGAGCTGCTCTTGCAGAAAGCTAACATGAAAGGGAGGGACTGAATAGTTTCTTTTTAAATGCTGTAAGCAATGTATGAGAACTGTACCAAAGCACAGTGCTCTGAAGGCCTAATGACAGTTAGAAATGCTTAAATATTTCTTCGTACAATTGTGATCTATTCCTCAAAGGTAAGTCTCACCTTCAGCTGAGCAAGCAGCAATCCTCACCAACAGCAAAAGTTCTATAATTAGAGGAATAAGACATCCCACAGAGTACCACAGCCAAAAACAACTTTGATTGTTAAATATGTTTTACTATATCCTTGAATTTTAAGACCTGTGCTAACTTAATTGACCTCATTATAAGAGCATAAGAAACAAAAGCAGGAGTAGGTCATGTAGTCTCTTGAAAGTGCTACCACTAAACTATAGCTAACGCCATTGGCTGTTAATAATAACTTTACTTGAACTGAAAGTCAAGACAACAGATTAAACTTTCAGCAGATTAGTGTTGATCTCTCTGAAAAATGTATGGAACATTCCCTCAAGATAGCTTTCAACTACCCCTCCTTACAACTTTGGAACTTAGAAGTAACATTCCTACCAATTGATAAAAATTTAAGGAAGTGGTTTTAAGAAAACAGTAGCAATAATTTAATTAATTGTAGGGTCATTAAGTGAACTGTACTTCTCTTTTAAGACAAATAGCTGGCTTGCAATGTAACCTTTACAATCTGGATGTTGATCTAAGTATTAAAGTGACATCACAGTAAATAATATTTTCCTAATAATTCCTGATGGACATTTCCATATATGAAATAAATTCATTATTTTCTACAAAACAAACTAATTTCTTTAAGCGCAGGTAGAGAACTTGTAATTTTCAGGCAACTAACTCACTGAAGATAGGCATGAGATTGCCATCGTTACCACAAGGTGGAAATATATAGATCTTCCTGCCTTCCCAACTCTTTTATCGTCAGTCAGTGGAAAAAACATACATTTCAATTTGAGTTAATTTGAGATTTCAGAGTAGTCGGGATAGTACGACAGATCTGCAAAAATGTCATTGGGACTCGTACACCTCAAGTTGCAGAAACAGGAGTTTATCCACATCAGATTCTTGGAGAAGCTCAGGCCATCAGGACAGTCAAAGTTCACCTCGATGGTCTTTGACTTGTGGGGAGTACAGCATCGGTCATCTGTGCAGACACCACAGTACTTTGGCCGGTAGGTACGACGGCTCACACAGCCAGACAATGTGAAGTTCATGGGTTCTGCTTGCTTGAGAACACTCCGGCATATCTTCCCTTCCTGAGTGGAAAAAACAAACCACCATGATTGAGATTTTACTTGATTGCAAGCACTTTGCTAATTCCCTTCAGAATGTGGAAGAGCGGATTTAAATCACTTCAATGTTTCTCTTCACCCCATGGAAACAGCCAGTTCCCCAAAAAGCCTCTCACTGCATCTGTCATCAAGTTAAAAAATGAAAAGTGACACTTTTTATTTTAGACTCTCTCTCCTCCCTCAGAAAGCATTGTAAGCACCTGTTGTTTGTCCAATGCAAGTGATGTAAACTTGATTGAGCTGACCAAATCCAAATACTGGAACATCGGAAAGCGTTAGCAAACTTCTGTCTTATCTTCAGGGCACAGCTGGAAGCAATATGTTTTGGTAATATGAGTTGTGGGTGTTTTGAATATAGTTTTAAAACTAGCTTTTGTTTTCAAAGTGAATCTCTATAGCAAGACAGAAATCCATGTTTTTCCCTTTCCCAGGTGTGAACAGGTTTAGAATGGTAGTTATTTATATTTCCATATTTTAAACTGTGTGCTAATTAGTTTTAATTCATTGCTAAGTAAGTCTCATTTCTGCAATAAATCAATAATTTTGTTGTTTATTAAAGAAACATGGTTCATGGATCTTTTCATTCTAAACTAAATTTAATTAAAATATTTAATTGATATTGGTGTTTATGTTGTGTTGTGTTCAGTGCAGTGGTAGGAGTTGTAATGCACTTTGCTAGTCTCAGTGATAACACTAAGGAGTCACTTGGGGATGCCTGGGAGTAGAGACGTAGTGAAGTCAAGTAAGGGAATCTTACCTTGATATGCTGTGTAATGTTAATGTTGCAGGGGCGTAAGTAGCAAAGGCGCCTTTCTTTTGATAGTTTGCACTGGTCGTTTTCATTTGAAATCCTTGTAGATATTCCCATTCCACAAGATACTGAGCAGGGACTCCAGGGTGTAGTTTGTACTAAGCAATTACGGCGCCACACTTCTGATTCACCTGTGTAAGCTGGGAATTTATGGAGGTGAGAACTTAGTCAGTATAATCCTCAAGCCAAGTCAGTGACAGTCATTTCTCTTCCTTGCTCCTCACATGATCAAAAGTGTAGTATTAAAATATTTGATACAAAACAAACGTTGGCAGAAAGTATAACATGATATGAACTCGCTGATTGTGTTTTGTGCAATAGCAGTATTGTTGCTTATGAGGTGTAACCAAGGCATGCTGAACTGATTGATGCTTTATTATCTTTACCATTGGGTCAGATTACCTGAGGATGTTAGATAAAAGAACACTGCTAAAGACTGGGAGGAATGGAGGAAAACTGAACATGCACAAAAACACTCTCCGTCTATTGCTTCCAAAACCCTAGATTGAATTGAGAAAAATGCTTTCATATAAGTGACTCTGATCTGGATTCCACTGCCTAGAGGAATGATGATGGCAGGGTTATTGACATATTCAAGAGGGCATTGGATGATTATTTGTATAGAAGAATTGTAAAAGCTGGGATTTCACTGAATCATATTCAAGAAATAGTTTTTCTAATTAGATTTTAAAGGCATCAAGATTTTTAAGGAGCACTAGGATAATACTGAAATATGACACTGAATTAGATGATCAGCCAAGATCATGTTAAAAGGCCAAGCGAACACAAAGGGCTGATGGAGCAGTAAATTCGATGTTTCAGGCAAAAGCCCTGCATCCGGAATCATTTCCAATGAAGGGCTTTTGCCCGAAACGTCAATTCTCCTGCTCCTTGGATTCTGTCTGACTTGCTGTGCTTTTCCAGCACCACTCTAATCTTTACTCTGATCTCTAGCATCTGTAGTCCTCACTTTCACAAAGAGCTGATGGCCTATTCTTGTGCCTAGTTTCTATGTTTCAATATTTCTATTTAAGGAGATGGCTCGGACAGCAGGTGCAGACTTGACGAGCTGTATAGCCTCCTCATGCAGCATAATTATTCTGTGATGGCACCTTCCCTGTAGTAACCCGCCTGCTGAAATCTAGATCAATCTTGTGGCAATTTAGGCCTTCATTAGAGGAAATTTTGAGCTGATTCAACACCAAATAGTGATACAATAATAGTATCATGTAGCGCAGAAGGAGACAGTTTGGTGCATTTTCTTTGAGGAAGTACGGACAGTGAAGAGCTATCCAAGTAGTTTCACTCCTTTGCTCTTCTTCAATAATCTGTCCCCTCCAAGTACCCAATTAATAACCTTTTGAATCATAAAGAAAACTGTATGGTTTTCTCCTAAGTCAGGCCTACTGGGAGTGTCAGTGGTGATGAAGAATAGGAGGTATCAGTAGGTATAAGTGCCCAAATTTGTAATTACTATTACCAAAAGAAAGTGATGATAAGTCTCATAACAGAACAAGTACATTTCAAAGTTGATATATGTACAAAACATACTAATGTTGGTCTTTTTTAGACCATGAACTGGTAAATTCATATTTAGAAGGATGATCCGAATGGCAGTATAAGACTTAGATTGAACAAAAGGCATTTGGAAACTTTGGTCTTCTCTTTGATAATCTGCTGCATGACAAAATCAATTACTGATTGCCCATTTTACCCAAGATGTCCACTCTCTCTTCCCATCCTGACACAAAATAAACAGCTACACCATCATACCTACCATTCGTAAAATATTTTGAATCTGTTTTTTAGTGGGCGGCACGGTGGCACAGTGGTTAACACTGCTGCCTCACAGCGCCTGTAGACCCGGGTTCAATTCCCGACTCAGGCGACTGACTGTGTGGAGTTTGCACGTTCTCCCCGTGTCTGCGTGGGTTTCCTCCGGGTGCTCCGGTTTCCTCCCACAGTCCAAAGATGTGCGGCTCAGGTGAATTGGCCATGCTAAATTGCCCGTAGTGTTAGGTAAGGGGTAAATGTAGGGGTATGGGTGGGTTGCGCTTCGGCGGGTCGGTGTGGACTTGTTGGGCCGGAGGGCCTGTTTCCACACTGTAAGTCTAATCAAATCTATTCTACGCCTAAGCATGTATTGCTATCAGCAATTATGATAACAATAACTTAAACATTCCAGTTTAGCAGTGATGGTGCTCATGTGGAATGTAAACTGAGACTTACGAGCAGGACAATATCAGGTTCGTATCTGGCTTTGTGCTAAGTTAGCTGGTCTCAGTTGAGATAGACGAATAGTTACAAAACTAGCTTCAGAACCCTAGCAGACACAAGGGAACAATCAAGATTCTCACTTGTGACAGGAATCCAGTGACTCACTTGCTTATTTGCATGAGTGGGCACTTGCTACATCTTTGTTCACACTGGTTGTGATTTCTGACTTCTGTAAGCACACTTCCTGTCAGTTAGGCTGCTGACAAATGCTACCATAGGTCACAAATATCACTTATACAAGATTTTGGAGGCTGCTGAGAATTCAATCAAGGAAGCATTAGCATTTTCAGGAGATGACTGAAAACTGGAAGGTAGGAGCAGAAGAATCTTAGAATTTTATAATGGCATAGCACAGGTGGAGGCCATTAACCCCACTGTCTCTGTGCGGACTCTTTGAGAGAGATTAGTCTCACTCCTTTACCACATATAGTCAGCTCTGCTATAATGCAGTAGTTCCATTCTCGTGCAACCACATGTTATAAGAAAATTGCATAAAAGCAGCACCATTTAAACAAATGGAGCCAGAATCACGTTACAACCAATATAGGCTTTAAACGTTTGTGTTACAGAAACGGTGTTTCCAGTTCGTCAATTGTTATTAACGAGAAGCGGGTTATAGCAGAACATGCTAGCTTTGCAAATGTTTTAAGTGTTTCCAATTCTCTCTTGCAAGTTGCTCTTGGAGCTTTTCAGGCTCCAAATTTACAAAGTTTTCAGAAACCTCCATTGAATCAGACCATGGCCGTTCCCATTTCTGCACAGGTTCTCCCACCTGACAGAGACACATGACGAGGGGCAGTCTTCTTTAGCTTCTTTGATTCATCGCAGATCCACTGTTCACAGCATTTTCCTGGTATTTTGACACGCTTGGGATTCTGACACCAGACAAGTGGTGGTCGGGACTGTCGGCACACAGGGATGCAGCCAATTGCACCATTTACACATGTACATTTGTACTTGCAGTTGGGTTGAAAGCTTTGCCCATTGGAATACATGGCTCCGTTGAGCTCACATCCTACTCCAACCATATCTAACAGAACAAAACATCAATTACAAACCTAAAAATTAAGTGCGCATATTACTTAACCATTAATAAAAGAAAACAGTTGATTTATTTGATTTGTCATGATATAGTAACAAGCCATTCACATTGGAGGTAACAAAGACAATCCTTGCTATTCTTATGTCTTCCAGAGGATGGCACTGTTGCCTGTTCAAAAATAGAAAGACTTGCATTTATATAGTGCCGATGAAGTACTCTTAAAGTGTCACCATTGTTGTTATGTGTGAAGTTCCAATGTTTTACAATCAACTGTTTCCTGAATAGCTGATTACTTGTAATGTTTTCAGATTTTTGATAGCAAATAAGCCACAGCAGATAGTCTGGGCTTTCCAGTGGCCAGATAGTTGCTATTTCCAGTGTAGATTTGAGTTACCCATGGTGACACTGCAGAATTTTCAATGTAACAGACTCAGAAGGAATTACTGAAATTGAAAATTCTGCTGCACAATTTCTCTGTGCCTGGGACCCTCAGAAAATATCAATTTAAATCAGGGAATCTGGACGGTTCCAATGCAATTAAGGAAACGTTACCCGGGAAAAGTTAGACTATTAAATAATTTGTCTAACTCCTGAGTATCTATTCAACTGATCCCCATACTTACCTCACAGAGTCTTACTACATCTCCCCAGCTCACTGATACCTCTCAGATCCTGACCTGACACCCTGGAACATGGGAAAATAGAATCAGAAGTAGGCTATTCGGCCCCCAAGAACCTGTTCCATTATTCAATGAGATCATGAGAATGGGACACAATACTTTCCACATTCCTGTCCCCTTCTCCTGTTCTGGATCAACCCCTGCTATCCTCCCCAGGAGCTGACCCTCCATTCCAGATTTGATCCAATGCTCTAATTTCTCTGCTTTGAATCTAAATTCCCTCCAGCCCAAGTGAGCAGACAAGCCCTTCGCTACCTCAATGAGTTTTATTCGCAAAGACAAGTGATTCAAAAGATCCAGTAAAGTCTCAATGGAATTCATGCTACACATTGTTAAATTAGAATCAGTAAAAGATAGATAAGACCAATTTGACCAAGCCCGTTGCACGAAGAAAGGCTGTTTCTAATAATTCCATGCAATCTGTTTCAGTCCCAGGTTCAACTCCTAATATAAACTGAATTAAAAAATCTGATCCAGTCCTATATGCTGAGATAGCCAATCCTACCGATGACAGACTGAATCTTACATTCATTTGGAACTGGACAATGGAGGAGAAAATGATAAGGCCAGGCTCCTGCTCTTGATTGTTCTGTGACCCCCTGAAGAAGTGTCAGAGGAGTTGAAACAATAATTCTGTTCCTCTCTCCACAGATGCTGCCAGATCTGCTGACTGTCTCCAGCAACTTCTGCTTTTGGTTGTTTCAGATCTCCAGCATTTGAAGTGCTTGATTTTATTATTCTGTTAATAATGGCTATCCAATGAATCCTGCCGGAAAGTGCATGTGTACGTGACCAAACGTGATCCTTACCAGGGTTAAATGGCCCCCTTCAATAGCCACTACTTCGACATGAAGGCATGTCACTTTGGTAATGCATCTGCGTGCAACAGTCAGCACTTTCAGCAGAATACATCAGAATATTCAACAACTGGAAGAAAATAGGGAAGGTGTTTCCATGCATGAGAGAGATTGAGATCCAAAAGCTCTCAGGGCTAGAACTCGGAAGAGACATCGTCACCCAAAGACTGCTAAGAATTAGTAAGTTGCTGACACATAGCTGAATAACATGGAGGCATTTAATGAGAGTTAGGGTAGGGAGATATGGGAATAAGGAATGTAAGGATATAGCAATAGGATTAAGATGGAGGAGATTCAAGTGCAATGCAAAGACTGGCATGGACCATTTAGGAGTGATTGATCTGTTAGTGATGTACATTCTAGTTCTGGTATGTATGATACAGTCAGTTCACATTTTCTACCTGCTGTGGCTTGCTTCTCACTCCCAGCTGTTACTGAACCACTTCCGTAGTTATTTAAAAACCATTCAGCAACACTGCACATCACATTCCCTTCCGGCGGGTTTCTGAATGCAGATAGTTCACACCAAAGAAGGAACAGCAGCGTTTGCAGAACGAGTCAGTGGGACACTCTGCTGAGGACAGCTCCACAGCCCAAAATCACAGCTTTCACTTTGCACCCATTCTTTCAATGAATTCCCAACCCATGTACCAGTTTTACCTGAGATCCCCTTTGCCTTAAACTTAAGGCTTTCATGTGGTACTTAAAAAAGGTTTTCTGCAAGTTGTGAAGGAATGGATGGCTCCCAAGCCTTCCTGGTGAGACTGCGAAGCTCTTATCCTGCCCCCACTAACTATCACCCCCCAACCCAACCCCATTAGTCCCCAACCCCCACAAAATTGACACGGCCTTTTCATTCTCTGACAACTTTTTTTTCCCTGTAAGTCACCAGATTACACACTTCACTTACACGCACACAATCCTACTTCATACTTAGGGGCATCCCGACTATAGTCACAGTACAGCCCTTTGTGGTAATCGCAGGTGTCTGCCTCTGTGCAGTTCTCTCCCAGTTGCTTGGCGCATGCCTTACAACATTCACAGCCATCCATTACCAAGCTAACTCCGGGCGGACACCTGGGCGTGCGCTTCGGACACTGGCAAGGCCAGTGACAGTACTGGGTGCGGTTATACGGGTGGACAAAGTCTGGTGAGTTCACAGTCTCCTCTGAAGCTGCCTTGGATTTCTGGGTGAGACCCTGTGTGGAAGAGATAACACAGTTTAAGGAAATGAGCTAATACAGAGCCTTCAGAGATAGTAGAGATTGTTATGATATGGCGGTGAACACTTGTGTTAATTAAACCAAACATTGAGAAATGCTCATCTCGCCTCGTAATCTGTTAAAATTTGATTTTTAACTCTAAAAGTGAATAGTAAACAACAACTATTCACAACTCTAAGCCCCATTTCTCTTAACTGTTTATTACCTGTCTCCAACTTTATAACAACATGCTGTTCCAATAAGACGCTTATTAAAATTACATCAACTTAATTTCAAAACCACACAGCGGCTGTCATCTTCGGTGTCTTTCTTCGTCTGGCTGAAGAGCTCCCTGGATCACCTTCTTTCTTTTTATTGCGAATATGTTTCATATGAAAAGGTACCTTTGATAGAGAATGTTTCCTAATTTGTTGGGTCTCTTTCGATGGCAGTTGATCTGTCTCCAACTTGCAAAATGCCTGCATTTTTATATTCTCAACATTGGATCATCTCACTGGTTCAATGTTGGCAAAACAATAAATTCAACCTTGATTGGGTTTTAGTACGCTGGGGCATAATTTAAACTGATTAGTTAAATTCAAATTGTTGTCAAAACAGTAACCAACTCAGGTATCCATTTCACAGCCAAATGTTACATATTTTCAACTTTTCTGCAAGTTGTGAAGGAATGGATGGCTCCCAAGCCTTCCTGGTGAGACTGCGAAGCTCTTATCCTGCCCCCACTAACTATCACCCCCCAACCCAACCCCATTAGTCCCCAACCCCCACAAAATTGACATGGCTCTTTCATTCTCTGCCAACTTTTTTTGTCCAGTAAATCACCAGATTACACACTTCACTTACACACACACAATCCTACTTCATACTTAGGGGCATCCCGACTATAGTCACAGTACAGCCCTTTGTGGTAATCACAGGTGTCTGCCTCTGTGCGTTCTAAGACTGCTATATTGTCATACCACACAGATCTCAGGAGAAAGTGAGGACTGCAGATGCTGGAGATCAGGTCGAAGAGTGTGGTGCTGGAAAAACACAGCTGGTCAGGCAGCATCTGAGGAGCAGGAGAATCGAGGTTTTGAGCAGAAGCCCTTCATCAGGAAAGAAGCTTGTGGCCCAAGGGGGCTCAGAGATAAATGAGAGGGGAGTGGCGGTAAGGAGAAGGTAGCTGGGAATGTGTTCTGAAGTCCTATTCCACCCTCCTTTCTCCATCCCCATAAGCAGTGATTTCCAGGTCATTACCATTCACTGTGCATTGCTGGGTTTCCCGTGAAGGTGTGATCAATTTTTGATGTGACATTTTCACAACTAGGGAACAGGTTGCAGTTTTGCAAAGAATGCACTTTTGGCCGACAAACTGGTCAGTCATCTTCAGCCCAACCCACAATCCAGACTGACAACCAGCACACCTATGTCATTGGGAAAAGTTTGAAATGTTCTGTGAAGTGGAAACGTTTATATCCAATTTTTTGCCATGATCAACATTGCTTGCATAAGTGGGGCATAGGCACTACCACCCACAGCTCTTCTTCCGCAGCAGACTCTAAGGCAATGAAAACATAACCAAAGTGTGTTGTTGAAACAGATGCCTTGTCTATATCCCCAGCCAGACCTCAACTGCAATGCCTCCGTCAGGGTCAAATATCTGATGCTCCAAGTCTGTGCTCACACCACATATCCCAGTCCTGATGAACTGTCATTGAACTGAAACGTGGAGTGGGATTATAATGGGCATCTGTGTGTGAGCCTGAAAAACAGGGCATGTAACATCAACAGCATATCTGTAGCCTGCTCACCCTCTAGGCCATAGTTGCCAAACTGATTGGTCATCTCCTTCAGAACAACCCAGCATCTAGAGACAAGGGGCGAAAATGAGGCTGAGAACAAAAATAAGACAGTGCATCTCAGGGTGCGTGCTCAGTCATGTTCCAGTAATGACACAGTCACCTCTGAGTCAGAAAGTTCAAGTCCCTCATCAGACAATTGAACTTTAAATCCAGATTGATACTTGCCTGTTGTCCTGGGGGAGTGATGCACTGCCAAAGGAGGTTTCTTTCATGTTAAACATTACACTGAAGCTCTATCTGCCCAGTCAGTCCTGTGGTCACAATATATCCCACAAAACTATTTTGATGATGCGATATCATCCTCCACAATGTTCAGGCCAATATTTAGTTCTCAGCAAATATATATTCCTTTTCCCACAGGAATAGACAAACAAACGGTGTTTACTAGACTGTGCTTCACTGCTGATTGCAGAGTGCAGCCCAGACTGTTCCTATGGTCGATTTTAAATGACTGTGCAGTCTCCCATCTATTTGAAATTGTCTTTAAGTTGACACTGAGGCAACGTCAGTGAATGTATAACCTACCTGCTCATATTATGCTTGTGTGATTTCCTGTGTCAGTCAATCTAAGTCAGTTCGGCTGATGTGGAAGCTGCTGTTGTCTTATTCTGGTGGGCCTTTTTCTAAAATTGGGATTAAGACATACTGGCAAAGTCTTGAGAGATCTTTACACTGCACCAAACATAAGAGTGCTGACCTGGGAATGTTTGATGTTATACAAAAGAATGTGTACCTTCATTCCTTACTACTGATAACATTGTCCTCATAAGCATCAAACTACAGATAAACCTGCCATGTGTCTGTTCATGTCTGCTCTCCACCTCAAAGAAATGCTACACAACAGATAAGGCTTATTTATTTTCAGCAATGAACTACTTAACATTGCACATAGGCACTCAAGTACCTCTAGTGAAATAGTTTTAAAATAAAGTTGTAAATTTTCCCTTCCGCGTTCTCTCTTCAAGACTTTGATAAGTTGTTTATGTGCCATTACCTATTACCTACTCTGTTTCCAGTTTCCCTCTGTGAGGCCTTATTTCATGTGGAGTCTTTGAAATTGAAAGCTACTGAACTGCAGGCTACCTTACACTCCCAGGAAGCCTCACAGTACATCTGGAGCAGATGGAATTGAAGCTTAGGAATTAGAACTCTGGCAAATTATCCCCTCCCTACTGCCACACAGAGATCAACACAGACTAGGAGACATCAGTGCTTTGTATGGCTCAGGGTAAAGTGGCTTAGTCATTGCGAGAGTTATTAACTTCTGTTTAAATTAAACTTATCTCAATAAAATAGCAAGAATTACTTTTTATTATGAATTCCTTTCACTTGACAGATGCAAGATGTGGAAGTGCTGGTATTGGACTGAAGTCACCTGATGAAGGAGAAGCATCGGAAAACTTGTGGTTTCAAATAGACCTATTGGACTATAACCTGGTGTCATGTGGCTTCTGACCTTGACAGATGCAAACAGTGGAGATATGTATCAAAATGACTGGTATCTCTGGATCATTTGTTTCATTCTTTTACCAAATCATTCTGGTTTTGTTTCCTTATCTTTGCTGAGTAAAGTGATCTTAGCCAGATTGCATTGACCAGTCTCTGTGCCTTTGGACTAGGGAGGTAACTGAGGAAAAAATATTCAGAAACCCCATCAGGCTAATTTTAACTGAGGACATAGAGTCATAGAGATGTACAGCATGGAAACAGACCCTTCAGTCCAACTTATCCATGCCAACCAGATATCCCAACCCAATCTAGTCCCACCTGCCAGCACCCGGTCGATATCCCTCCAAACCCTTCCTATTCAAATACCCATCCAAATGCCTCTTAAGTGTTGCAATTGTACCAGCCTCCACCACTTCCTCTGGCACCACATTCCATACATGTATCACTCTCTGCATGAAAAGGTTGTCCCTTAGGTCGCTTTTATATCTTTCACCTTTCACCCTAAATTTTTGCCCTCTAATTCTGGACTCCACCACCCCAGGGAAAAGATGTTGTCTATATATCCTATCCATGCGCATGATTTTATAAAGCTCTATAAGGTCAACCCTCAGCCTCAGATGCTCCAGGAAACAGCCCCAGCCTATTCAACCTCTTTCTCTAGCTTAAATCCTCCAACACTGGCAACATCCTTGTAAATCTTTTCTGAACCCTTTCAAGTTTCACAACATCCTTCCGATAGGAAGGAGACCAGAATTGCATGCAATATTCCAACAGTGGCCTAACCAATGTCCCGTACAGCCTTAACATGACCTCCCAACTCATATACTCAATGCTCTAACCAATAAAGGAAGCGTAAAGAAAACTGGGAATAATGAAATGTAACCAACATCCCAGAAATAAAACTATGAAGAAATAGGAGAAAAAAGCTCGGGTGATTAAAAGCTAGAATTGACTTCAGCAATTGCTTTAATGGAAGGTGGAATATATGATTCACTGAGGAATATTGAAGATGCTGTAACTACATAAAATAATTAAGCAAATATGTGAGAATACAGACGATTGCACGAATCATCCCAGCCAATCTTGAAGTAATGACAAAAAAATGTTTATGCATGGCACTATCTCTGCCAACTCTCAATTGTGGTCCAGGATTTGAAGATATAACCCAATCTGTTTGGCGTTACATTACCCAAGATACTAACTTTCAGACAGGATGTTAAACTTCTCAAGTGGATGTAAGTGTAAGAGAAGTGGGCGGCACGGTGGCACAGTGGTTAGCACTGCTGCCTCATAGTGCCAGAGACCCAGGTTCAATTCCCACCTCAGGCGACTGTCTGTGTGGAGTTTGCACGTTCTCCCTATGTCTGCGTGGGTTTCCTCTGGGTGCTCCGGTTTCCACCCACAGTCCAATGGTGAATTGGCCATGCTAAATTGCCCATAGTGTTAGGGGTAAATTGGGGAATGGGTCTGGGTGGGTTGCGCTTCAACGGGTCGGTGTGGACTTGTTGGGCCGAAGGGCGTGTTTCCATACTGTAAGTAATCTAAAAAAAAGTCTAAGAGAAGAGCAAAAGTAGAGGCTGCCAATATAATATGGTCAGCCAGAGACTAAATAGGGAAATTCAAAGACATTTCTTATACAGAGAGTGTGTTGAGAATACTTGCTTTCGCAAGAAGCAGTGAAGGGAAGTTGTACAGATGTAAATAAACAAATGAGAGGAAAGGACATTGAAGGCTCTGTTAATAGTTAGACAAAGAAGGAGTGCAGAGCTTTGAGTTGAGCATAACAATGAGGATGGGCTTGTTGGGCTGAATGGCCTATTTCTGTGCTGTACATTTTATGTTAAAAAAATTCCTTGACACAGCCAGCATAATTATACACAGAAACCTAATTGCAGTCTTCCCATTATTACTTCAAGTTTGAGGAGGATGTGGCTGAAATAAAGGCATATTTTCCAGGAAGACCTTGCAGCTTAGATATATTGTAGCACAGGAATTTAAGCATGAAAGTATTCTGGTGAAATTGTATTCAACAAAGAACTGGAACTGCAATGTTTTCTGAATTTCAGTGTCAGAATTAAGCACTTCTAGGACAAATTCAGCTGAGGTCAGCTGCATAGTAAAGCCCCCACCATGGTTTGCTTGCGATCTGGGTGAATATTTCTCATTATAACCAATGCATTTCTCATTGTACCAACATTAAATAACAGCACTGAACACAAAAGGTGGAGAGCTATGCTGGACTTCTCTAAAGCTTTGGTTAGGCCACAACTACATTGTTGCATCCAGTTCTGGTGATCACATGTCAGAAAGGAAGTGAATGTACTTGAGATTATGTATAGGAGATTTATGAGCATGGTTTCAGGGATGTGAGATTTAAAGCCAGGTGATGTAACTCCATCATCACAAGCTGTTGAGGCTTGGAGAGGAGGGGAATGGAGGTTCTGTATTAGACAGCTGCAAACAATATTCCGTCCTTTAGTCTTTAAATTAAAAGGGAGCTCCTGAGAGTCAGTCAATAGTCACTCTTATATGAGGCAAGACAGAGATACAACAGCCTGAAGAGTGCAGTGCAGACAATCAGACCCCAAGGTCAGCAGAATCTACAAGGGCAGAATAAAGCAGGTTTGAGTTCATGAGAGTAATGCAGTCCACAGAATCAGCAGCCATAGCAGAGACTATGAGATTTTAGGTACAAGGCTAAGTTGGAAAAGCTAGTTTGTGGCCTCCTAGGAAAAAGAAGATTATGGGGAGATCTGGTAAAAATATGTAAGGTTATGAAAGATTTTCATAAGGAAAATAAAGAAAAGCTGTTCCAAAGTCACAAGGCCAGAGAACATAGACTGAAGGATATGGCCAAGTGATGCAGGAAGATGTGAGCATTTTTATGCAGTGAATGACCTGGAACCCATTATGAGCAAAGATATTGGAAGCAAAAGATGAGTTAGAAACAGTAGCGATAGAATAACCTGCTTCAAGATTATACAGTGATTTAACAGAGCACTGTAATGGCTCAGCTGATGATGTTCCTGAGCAGCATTTAAATCCCACTTGCATCACCAGGTAGAATCACTCTGTTTCTCTCTGCACCAGATGCTGCCAGACCTGCTGACGTCCTCTGCTGCTTTCTATTTTACAGCAAACGTTTTATTAACTGGCACCTAGCAGTGTGCTGATTGATCAAGAGGTGCACATAACCCGTGTAAGAACACACACTAAGCAATAGAAACGTAATACAGGGAGTATACGCAATGCTGTTATACTTTATTTATACTTAAATAATAATGTAACTATGCCTTAAATAAAACTTTCTGGCAGAAAGCTGTCTCACTCGCACCCTCAACTAACTATTTGGACATTGCAGTTGACCGTGGTATTTGAGGAGAAATTGACTCCAAATTGAATCAACTATTGATATTTCAGTTGAACAACAAGTAAATTTTCCATTGAGGTAAATAAATTTTAAAAACTATCGTAATTGGACAGAATAATACAGTAAACTTTGCAGTATTTGAGCTTTATAAATTTTGCCAGTTTATCGAGACAGCCAGTTCACAAGATGCCAGTTGAAGCAAAGTTTGCTGTATGTTGAAACCTTAATCTGTTTTTCTAGCGTCTACCAGATGTATTGGCGCGGCCTTTGTTTCCATAACTCACTTCTGTAATGCATTTCATTGTCTCACAATGCTCTGCATGAGATGAATTTGCAAGCTGTCCTCTTGTTCCAAACTCCTGAACCATGGCCAAAAGTGAGGCCCAAACTCATTCATACCTGGAACTGAGAATGTTCCTTGGGGCAAGCAGTAGAGGGTCCTGGGGCTGAGAGACCCAAGGACCACTCTAAACTGGATCTCAGGCTCCATTCTAACAATTGTGGTAAGCCTCAGGTAGCAGCCTGGCATTCTCATGTAGTTTGCCCATCCACATCCCTGTCTGGCTCAGATGCCAGCTGAGGTACACATAAGTCTGGAATAGTGGCTGCACCACATTATGTCTTGGTAGAAAACATACCTGAAAACTTCCTCTCATGGCCCTAAAAATGAACACTGATAAATTCACTGCAGTGCCTGAAGAGCTGGTTGGAGATTTCAGAAAGCCAAGCCTGCTTACTTTTCACTAGTTTTGGGAGCGAGTCAAAAATGTGCACAAATTCTCTGGCCTGTCATTTACTACCCAACATTTTCTTTTAACGTGGCTCGCACACAATCCAATGGATATTAGCTGCACAGTCACAGTGATCGAGATACAACAGAAAACTGTGAAAAGCAGACAGCAAAGCTGGGATAGCAATCATTCCAGCTCATTAACTGGGAATGTCAAGCCTTAGAAGTTACAGAGCCTAGCTTCGGGAAGACGTTACAGATGGTTTGATGGTGGGGGGGAGGGGAGGGGAGGAGAGGTATACCAGACTGAGCCATCCTTAAAGGAGTAATAAATCTGTCAACTTTCAGTGAAGCTGGGGTATTATACCCAAAACAAAACAGACATCACGCCATGTTAAGCAACCTTTGACTATGTCTTATTTCTAACTTATTATTCAAACACTAAAGTAATGCAACTACTTTTTCTTTTTATTCCTCTTTTGTAGCTAAGATTTTGTATCTAAGATGGTGCCAAAAGAGGCAGCAGTCTAAAACCTTTCACTCTACTCCTAAGAAGTACACAGAACAATGAAAGATATTCTATTCTGTTCTATTCTTCTTATGTGAATGGGAGAATTTTGAAATATTCTGTTATGTAGAAACATTTATATCCATGTTTTGCATGACCACTATTGCTTGCACATGTGGAGCATGATAACTACCACCCGCAGCTCTTCTTACACAACAGCTTGTAAGGCAATGAAAACACAACCAAAGTGTGTTGTTGAAACAGGCGCCATGTTGATATCCCCGGTCAGACCTCAACTGCAGTGCCTTCATCTAGGTCAAATAACTGATGCTCCAAGTCTGTGCTCACCTCACATATCCTAGTCGTGATGAACTGTCATTGAACTGAAACATGGAGTGGGATTTTAATGGGCATCTGTGTGTGAGGCTGAAAAACAGGTTACATGTCATCAACAAGTCATGCCTCTAGCCTGCTCACCCTCAGGGCATGGTTTTACAAGAAGTGTTTGTTGCCCAACTGTGGCCTTTAGATAGGCAGTTAATGTTCGGGTAAGGGTTCCTTCCTCAGACAAACAGGGCAGCAGGAGGGAACTGGTCCCAATTAACCCAGCAGCAGATTTGGTCCTGCAGTTGCCCTTGAGAAATTATTGGTGAGTTGCCTTCTTGAACTGCTGCAGTCCACTTCCTGTAGGTAGACCCATAATGCCGTTGTGGACAGAATTCAAACAGAGTACTTCATACTTGTGTGGCACAAATGTCACTACATGCCATTGAATAGTCCTCGCAGCTTATTCATTTCACTATGTGACCCACACAATCCACAATGATATCAGCAAGACAGTCATCTCTTCACACTACCTTGCATTTCCCTCTCCTCCCATGATTTTCCACTTCGAAGCAAGTGACCTATTACCACAATTGCCATCATTCCTTGAAAGTTTTTCTCAGCCATCATCAACTACATTGGAAAAGAAATTCACGGGAGCCAGGCGTTTTAGCAAGGCTGTAATTTATCTTTTTCTGTATTCTTTTATAGTTTGTGGGTTTAGGAAGAAAGATGAGCATTTGTTGCCATCCCTAAATGCCCCTGAACTGATTGGCTTTCTGGGTCATTTCAGAGGATAGTTAAAGGTCAACTCCATTGCTGTGGGTCTGGAATTATGTGTAGGCCAGATTAATTTAAAGATGGCAGATTACCTTCCATAAGGGAGATTAGTTTATGGTGTTTAGGCCTTTACCATTAGTTTCTGACAATGGTTTCATGATCATCATTGGTAAGGATGGCTTTTAATTCCAGATTTATTAATTGAGGTTAAATTCTTTCAGTTGCTATGATGGGATTTAGACCCTTCTTTCCAAAACATTAATCTGAGCTGCTAAATTAATGTCCAGTGATATCATCACTATGTCATCACCTCTCCTGATTGTCCAGTGATGTCATCACTATGTCACCACCTCTCCTGATTGTCCAGTGATTTCATCACTATGTCATCACCTCTCCTGATCGTCCAGTGATGTCATCACTATGTCACCACCTCTCCTGATTGTCCAGTGATGTCATCACTATGTCATCACCTCTCCTGATCGCCCAGTGATGTCATCACTATGTCATCACCTCTCCTGATTGTCCAGTGATGTCATCACTATGTCACCACCTCTCCTGATTGTCCAGTGATGTCATCACTTTGTCAGCACCTCTCCTAATTGTCTAGTAATATCATCACTGTCAGCACCTCTACTGATGTCCAGTGGTATCATCACTACGTCAGCATCTCTTCTGATGTCCAATGATATCATCACTTTGTCAGCACCTCTCCTGAATGTCCAGTGATATCTTCGCTATGTCAGCATCTCTTCTGATGTCCAGTGATATCATTGTTTTGTCAGCACCTTTCCTGATTGTCCAGTGATATCATCACTATGTCAGCACCTCTCCTGATTGCCCAGTGCTATCATCGCTATGTCAGCACCTCTC
Organism: Hemiscyllium ocellatum; assembly: GCF_020745735.1. Classification (NCBI taxonomy): domain Eukaryota; kingdom Metazoa; phylum Chordata; class Chondrichthyes; order Orectolobiformes; family Hemiscylliidae; genus Hemiscyllium; species Hemiscyllium ocellatum. Next base: position 113,119,102 of record NC_083404.1, on the reverse strand, counting down.
CTGATTGTCCAGTGATATCATTGCTATGTCAGCACCTCTCCTGATTGTCCAGTGATATCATTGCTATGTCAGCATCTCTTCTGATGTCCAGTGATATCATCGCTATGTCAGCATCTCTTCTGATGTCCAGTGATATCATTGTTTTGTCAGCACCTCTCCTGATTGCCCGGTGATATCATCGCTATGTCAGCACCTCTCCTGATTGCCCAGTGATATCATTGCTATGTCAGCACCTCTCCTGATTGCCCAGTGATATCATCGCTATGTCAGCATCTCTTCTGATGTCCAGTGATATCATTGTTTTGTCAGCACCTCTCCTGATTGCCCGGTGATATCATTGCTATGTCAGCACCTCTCCTGATTGCCGAGTGATATCATCGCTATGTCAGCACCTCTCCTGATTGCCCAGTGATATCATCGCTATGTCAGCTCCTCTCCTGATTATCCAGTGATATCAACGTTATGCCAGTACCCCTCCTGATGTCCAGCAATAGCTGTTTGTGAAGTTTGGAACAGGTATTTTTCTTGAACTGCTCAGTTCATTTGATGAAGCTATTCCAAATCATGTGCTCAGGTGTTTATTTCTCAATGAAATCCTTCCCTACTGTCTTCTTTATGATCTGGAGCTTTGGCCCTTTTACCTTTTACTGAACCTTTGCAGTTCAGTACAACTTATTTTCTTCGCTGTCCGACTGTTTGTGTGGCCTCTTTACCAACATTTCCTTGATACTGCACAAGGGAAGTCCCTGCCTTGCAAGTGTGTGGAGTAGGAAAAGGGTTAGAGGAAAACATAGCCCTTCATTTCCTTAATGATCAACCTCCTACTTCTTTCCTTACTTGCGTCACACCTTAATTTCAATCAGACACAGCTTTGAAACCCACAAGATTCCTATCACTGACAGATTTCTCAAAGAGGAGAAGATACGAGTTTCCAACTTTAAATTTTGTGAGAAAGGTAGTGTGAAGTAACTCAACAGTGCTGATATCCTGTCACCAAGTCACCCTTTATTCCCACATGCACAGTACATGGTCACCAAACACCTAGTTCAGAGCCAGTCCCTAGGGTGAGGAGAATCCCTAAGACTCTTGTTTATTTTTTAAAAAATTATTTTTATTTACCCCCACACTACTGCCTAACTGCGGTAGTGCTTATTTTTTTGCCAGCACCCATGTGTGTGTGCAGGTGTGAGACACAGTGAGACACAAGGTGTACGAACCTTTATTCAATGTCCACCACCAGGAAGAAAGGAAACACCCGAGTGGCCAGTGACAAGCAGTGTCCTTCACAAAGGACAACGCTGTGTGATCAAACAGTAAAGGGGAGGGCAGGGATTAAACCAAAATAGAGTTGGGGGGGGGAGATAATGCGCTCCACAAGACTCTTGTTTATATCTGACAGTACCAATCAGGGAACTCGTATTCAATGAGATCCACATGGCCAATCTTGTTCCAATTACTACATAGTGATTGTGAATAAATACTTTACACAAAATAGTTAATTTTCTGTCACAAATACATCACGCTGAAAACCAAATCTCTTCTATTTCACATTTTGGGGAAAGGAAAACTGCCCTTTAACTCTCATCAACAACCTCAAACACAGTCTTCTCTTTTGATCTTGAATAATATTGATAACTATATTGAGGCCTTGCTGTCTGATTGGATGTTTTATTTTTCTTGGCTCAATAGTTACCTCTGTACCTTATATCTCTGGGCTGAAAGCTCACATACATCTGGTAAGCAATCAATCCAGATTGAGTATCTCAAGATTTCTAACTATTTCTCCAGCAAGCCCATATCAGGTATTTTATCCCAATGTGCAGCCACTTCCTTTAAGGGTAAGTGGGCCATTGCTAATCTCCTACTCCTATTTGTGGGCGGCACGGTGGCACAGTGGTTAGCATTGCTGCCTCACAGCGCCTGAGACCCGGGTTCAATTCCCGCCTCAGGCGACTGGCTGTGTGGAGTTTGCACGTTCTCCCCGTGTCTGCGTGGGTTTCCTCCGGGTGCTCCGGTTTCCTCCCACAGTCCAAAGAATTGCAGGTCAGGTAAATTGGCCGTGCTAAATTGTCCGTAGTGTTAGGTAAGGGGTAAATGTAGGGGTATGGGTGGGTAGTGCTTCAGTGGGTCGGTGTGGACTTGTTGGGCCAAAGGGCCTGTTTCCACACTGTAAGTAATCTAATCTAATCTAAACCACTGCACTGGATGTTCTGTAGCAATTTAATACAGCCTACCCTTTCAGATGTTAAATAGAGTTTACACAAATTATCTAACATAAACTGAAACATTCTATGAAATTATGATTATTGTTGGTAATAAACTATAGCTATCTGAAATAAAATGTTATTATCCTTGCATAGCCTGTAGAATTTGCATATACTATACAAAATATAATATAAGACCACAAGATACAAAAACAGAAGTAGATCATTCAGCTCATTGAGTCTGTTCAATGAGATCATGGTTAATCTGATAATCCTCAACCCCCACTTTCTTTCCTTCTCCCATAACCTTTTATTCTATGACTGAATAATAATCTCTCTGTCTCAGTCTTGATTATACTTAACATCCCAGCCTCTACAGCACACAGTGGTAAAGAATTCCACCGATTCAATACTTTCTGAGAGACGGAATTTCTTATCTCTATTTTAAATAGGTGATCCCTTACTCTGAGATTATGCTGTCTTATTTGAATGAAAATATTGTATACATGATATGTGCTGAGTTATATACTCTCAAATGGAATAATATAGAAGATACTGTAATGGACCGGAATTTCTCAGATTCAAGGAGGAAGAATACTGCCCCTGGCCAGACAACTCTCCTGCTGCTTATGCAGCTTTGAAAACATCCTGCATTCTTGCTAATGGTGAGTGAAGGCCCAGAGATAATGTTTCTATGCTGCAGAAGAGTAGCAGGCTGCCCTGAAAGTCAGCCCAAGCCATAAATCAGAAACATTCACAGGGTTAGACTTTAGACTGCAGTAGAATTAAACATAGATGGGAAAAAACGCAATACTTTGAAGCTGGGGGTGGAGGTAGCGATATTGAAATCCAACAAGGAGCTGAATTGTGGTTTCACACAGCTGCGTATTCTATGTTTTTTGGGGCAATCAGTAAAATGTCAACCTAATCAGGTTGGATTAAAAAAGATAGAACTTCTCCCAAGTAGGAGATACGGTAATTGATCCAGAATTATCTGGACACAAGCAGTAATTTGTTTTCATTTGGGATAATAAGAATAAGAGGAGGCCAATTTAGCTTCGTCAGTATGTTCCACCATACAATGAGATTGTAGCTAAACAATGACCTAACCACCTCAAATCATTGGAAAAACTGACAGGATAATGAAGAGAATTGTGTGTGAGTGATTAATTGTGGGGAATAAATGGAAGAATTAGATACGCCACCCATAACTGGGGGAGTAGTAGAAGAACATGAATAATTAGAAAACTGTTCTTTCTTATTCACTCATGGGACATGAGCATTATGGCTGGGCCAGTATTTATTACCTGTCTCTAGTTGCCCTTGAGAAGGGGTGATAAGTTGCCTTCTTGAACCACTGCAGTCCACTTGATGTAGGTAAACCCATTTCTCTAACTCATAAGCCTAACAATCTTAGATTTAAAATGAACAATTATCATGAAAAGAGTATAAAATTTCTGTCACCCTGTGCATGTAGAGAGTTTTCTAACTTCACTCCTCAACTGCCTGCTTCCAATTTTCAGGTTACATCCCCCAACCTAGACTCTCTTACTAGCAGACATTGATTCTCTATATGACTGATCTATCCTGCTTAATTCTGCAGTAGCAGTCGCCCTACCATTAAACCAGAGACCTGGCTTCATGAACCACCTTCCCTAGAGGTGTCTGATAACATGCCTGAAAAGGTTGATTAAAAATATTCATCCTGACTAAGGTGTGGAGACTAGGACTGGACCCAGTTCTCCAGGTGTATCAAACCAGAGCTTTGTATTAATGATTAGCCAGAGCAATTGGATGAACACCCCTGCTTCTCTCTAAAATAGTGTCATAAATGTTTTTACTTGCAATCTAGAGGGAATAGTTTACTTCAATATTCAGACCCAGAGATGGAAGGACTTTCACTGTTGCTACCTTTTTAAGTTTTATTTTGCTCGAAAACGTAAGTTCTACATGCTGAAAAATGTTAAAATATATTAAGACGATTAAAACTATTGAAATAAAATAACTCTCTGTTGAAAGAAAGCTAAACAATATAACACTAAAACAGCAACAATTTGTAATTACACTGTGGTGTTAACACAGAAAAGGTTTCCCTTCAGTCCCTTGAAGAGATGTAAGGAAAACTTGGACAGTGAACTCATGAAGAGATATTATCAGGAAACAATTAGCTTCTGGCAATGTTCTAAAGATAAATAGGAATATGCGGAGGCTAAGTCCTTAGGAAGGGTGACCATAGCATTTGGTGATTCACAACCAGCAAAAATAGGCTGAATGGATCTGGGTGATACAAATGGGCTCAACGTAAAGGAACAGAAAGTTTACTAGGGGACTTTGTAATGTTGGAATCCTTGGCTCCATTGCATTACAATTCATCTCAGAAGGGTTCCTCGGGATCAAATCAAATCTATGTGTAATTTCTGTCTGCTCATTCAGTTTGCTCTTTTTTTTGATTGGAGAGTTCAGGTGCCTCAACTGTGTTATCAAGCAGCATCTGCTCAGCAATAAGCTGCTCAGTGATACCCAGTTTGGCTTTCGCCAAGGCCACTCAACTCCTGACTTCATTACAGCCTTGGTTCAAAAACAGACAAAAGAGCTGAATTCTAAAGGCGAGGTGATAGTCACAGTCCTTGACATCAAGGCTGCATTCAACCAAGTGTGGCATCAAGGAGCCCTCACAAAACTGGAAACAATGGGCGCACAGTGGGCGCACAGAGAGGGGAGCCGGAAGTCTGTGTTATTTTTTTCAACTAGGAGCGGGAACCCGGAAGTCGTCAACAGAGGCTTCTGGGAAGGTAAGAAGTTTGAGTGGAGAAGGAACCCGTGTAGTGTCTCCCACCCTCCCTCCTCCTCTAACCTAAAAAAATGGACTAGTCGGCTGAACAGGCAAGCTACTTAGTGTTCTTGTTTTGGAGACTAAGTGTAGAGTTATGGCAGCGCAGTCAGTGGAATGTTCCTCCTGCAGGATGTTTGAGGTAGGGGTGACCACCGATCCTCCTGCCGACTTCATCCGCAGGAAGTGCAGCCAGCTCCAGCTCCTCACAGACCGTGTTAGGGAACTGGAGCTGGAGTTGGATGAACTGAGAATTATTCAAGAGGCTGAGAGGGTGATAGATAGAAGCTACAGGGACATAGTTACGCCAGAGAACAGAGGTAGCTGGGTAACAGTTAGAGGTGGGAAGGGGAGGAAGCAGGCAGTGCAGGGATCCCCTGTGGTCATTCCCCTCAACAATAAGTATACTGCTTTGGATACTGTTGGGGGGGACGACCTAGCAGGGGTAAGCTGCAGTGACTGGATCTCTGGCACGAGGTCTGGCTCTGAGGCCTAGAATGAAAAGAGGGAGAAGAGGAGGGCGCTAGTTATAGAAGACTCTATAGTTAGAGGGACAGACAGGCGGTTCTGTGGACATGGGTGAGACTCTCGGATGGTTTGTTGCCTCCCGGGTGCCAGGGTCAGAGACGTCTTGGACCGTGTCTTCAGAATCCTTAAGGGGGAGGGTGTGCAGCCAGAAGTCATGGTGCACATTGGCACCAACAACATAGGTAGGAAGAGGGGTGGGGAGGACATTCAGGAGCTCAGGGAGTTAGGCTGGAAGCTAAAAGCTAGGACAGAGTCGTCATCTCTGGGTTGTTGCTGGTGCCACGTGACAGTGAGGCAAGGAATAGGGAGAGAGTGCAGTTGAACACGTGGCTGCAAGGATGGTGTAGGAGGGAGGGCTTCAGGTATTTGGACAATTGGACTGCATTCTGGGGAAGGTGGGACCTGTACATGCAGGACGGGTTGCACCTGAACCAGAAGGGCACCAATATCCTGGGAGGTAGGTTTGCTAGCACTCTTCGGGGGGGTTTAAACTAATTTGGCAGGGGGATGAGATCTGGACTCAGGATGTCCAAGAATGTAGGGAGGCTGTGGAGAAGGTAGCACTGACAGGGAACACTTGCAGACACAGAGATGGGCTCAAGTGTGTATACTTCAACGCAAGGAATATCAGAAATAAGGTGGGTGAACTTAAGGCGTGGATCAGTGCTTGGGACTATGATGTTGTGGCCATCACAGAAACGTAGATAGAAGAGGGACAGGAATGGTTATTGGAGGTTCCTGGCTACAAATGTTTCAGTAAGATTGGGGGGGTGGTAAAAAAAGGAGGGGGGTGGCGTTGCTAATTAGAAATGGTATAACGGCTGCAGAAAGGCAGTTCGAGGGGGATCTGCCTTTGGAGGTAGTATGGGCTGAAGTCAGAAATAGGAAAGGAGCAGTCACCTTGTTGGGTGTTTACTATAGGCCCCGCAATAGCAGCAGAGATGTGGAGAAACAGATTGGGAAACAGATTTTTAGGTTAGATTAGATTAGATTAGATTAGATTACTTACAGTGTGGAAACAGGCCCTTCGGCCCAACAAGTCCACACCGACCCGCTGAAGCGCAACCCACCAATACCCCTACATTTACCCCTTACCTAACACTACAGGCAATTTAGCATGGCCAATTCACCTGACCCGCACATCTTTGGACTGTGGGAGGAAACCGGAGCACCCGAGGAAATCCACGCAGACACGGGGAGAACGTGCAAACTCCACACAGTCAGTGAATTGAACCCGGGTCTCAGGCGCTGTGAGGCAGCAGTGCTAACCACTGTGCCGCCCTCAAATTTGGAAAGGTGCAGAAGCCACAGGGTGTTAGTCATGGGCGATTTCAACTTCCCAAATATTGATTGGAAGCTCTTTATATCAAGTAGGTTGGACGGGGCGGTGTTTGTGCAGTGTGTCCAGGAAGCTTTTCTAACTCAGAATGTAGATTGTCTGACCAGAGGGGAGGCCATATTGGATTTGGTACTCGGTAATGAACCAGGACAAGTGATGGACTTGTTAGTGGGTGAGCATTTTGGTGATGATGACCACAATTCTGTGACTTTCACCTTGGTTTTGGAGAGAGATAGGTGGGTACAACAGGGCAGGTTTTACAATTGGGGGAAGGGTAAATACGATGCTGCAAGACAGGATCTGAGGAGCATAAATTGGGAGCATAGGCTGTCAGGGAAGATGTCGTTGAAATGTGGAACTTTTTCAAGGAACAGATATGACGTGTCCTTGATACGAATGTACCTGTCAGGCAGGAAAGAGATGATCGTGTGAAGGAACCTTGGTAGACGAGGGAGGTTGAATGTCTAGTAAAGAGGAAGAAAGAGGCTTACATAAGGTTGAGGAAACAAGGTTCAGACAGAGCGTTGGAGGGATATAGGATAGCCAGGAGGGAACTGAAGAAAGGGATTAGGAGAGCTAAGAGAGGGCATGAAAAATCTTTGGCGGGTAGGATCAAGGATAACCCCAAGGCCTTTTATGCGTATGTGAGAAACATGAGAATGATGAGAAGAAGGGTAGGTCCGATCAAGGACAGTAGTGGGAGACTGTGTATTGAGTCGGAAGAGATAGGAGAGGTCTTGAATGAGTACTTTTCTTCAGTATTTACAAATGAGAGGGACTGTTTTGTTGAAGAGGAGAGTATGAAACAGACTGGTAAGCTGAAGGAGATACTTGTTAGGAAGGAAGATGTGTTGGGCATTTTGAAAATCTTGAGGATAGACAAGTCCCCCGGGCCTGACGGGATATGTCCTAGGATTATGTGGGAAGCAAAATAAGAAATTGCAGAACTGTTGGCAATGATCTTTACGTCTTCACTGTCAATGGGGGTGGTGCCAGGCGACTGGAGAGTGGCGAATGTTGTGCCCCTGTTCAAAAAAGGGAATAGGAATAACCCCGGGAATTACAGGCCAGTTAGTCTTACTTCGGTGGTAGGCAAAGTAATGGAAAGGGTACTGAGGGATAGGATGTATGAGTATCTGAAAAGACACTGCTTGATTAGGGACAGCCAGAATGAATTTGTGAGGGGTAGGTCTTGCCTTACAAGTCTTATTGAATTCTTTGAGGAGGTGACCAAGCATGTGGATGAGGGTAGAGCAGTGGATGTAGTGTACATGGATTTTAGTAAGGCATTTGATAAGGTTCCCCATGGTAGGCTTATGCAGTAAGTCAGGAGGCATGGGATAGTGGGAAGTTTGGCCAGTTGGATAGAGAACTGGCTAACCGCTAGAAGTCAGAGAGTGCTGGTAGATGGTAAATATTCAGCCTGGAGCCCAGTTACAAGTGGAGTTCCGCAGGGATCAGTCCTGGGTCCTCTGCTGTTTGTAATTTTTATTAATGACTTGAAGAAGGAGTAGAAGGGTGGGTCAGTAAATTTGCAGACGATACGAAGATTGTTGGAGTTGTGGGTAGTGAGGAGGGCTGTTGTCGGCTGAAAAGGGACTTAGATATGATGCAGAACTGGGCTGAGGAGTGGCAGATGGAGTTCAACCCTGTCAATTTGATTGCACGATGTTTAGCACAATTCACGAATCCTCAGATACAGAAGCAGCCCATATTCAAATGCAACAAGATCTGGACAATATCCAGGCTTGAGCTGACAAGTGGTATTTAGTGATATTCGTGCCACACAAATGCCGGGCAATGACCATCTTTAATAGGAGATAATCTAACCATCTTCCCTTGATATTCAATAGTGTTATCATTACCGAAATCCCACTATCAACATCCTTGAGGTTATGATTGACCAAAAACTTAATTAGGCTTGCCACATAAACTGTGGCTACAAAAGTGTGTCAGAGGCTGGAAATACTGTGGAGAGTAACTCACCTTCTGACTCCACAAAGCCTGTTCACAATCAACAATATGATGTAAAACTCCCCACCTGCCTGGATGGGGTACAGCTCCAACAACACTCAAGAAGCTTCACACCATCCAGGACAAAGCAGCCCACTGGATTGGCAGCACATCCACAAGCGTTCACTCCCTCCACCATCACTGTTCAGTAGCAGCAGCATGTGATGCACTGCAGAAAGGCACAAAAAATCCTTCAACAGCACTTTCCAAACCCACAACCACTTCGATCCAGAAGAACAAGGGCAGTAGATACATGGGAACACCACCACTTGCAAGTTCCCCTTCAAGCGACTGACCACCCTGACTTGGAAATATATCACTGCTCCTTCACTGTCGCTGGGTCAAAATCCTGGAATTCCATCCCTAAGGGTATTGTGGGTCAACCTACAGCAGGTGGACTGCAGCAGTTCAAGCAGCTCAAATGCACAGCCAGCAGCGTCCATATCCCACAAGTGAATAAAAAAGAAACGCCTTGAAAACTCTGTTTACCATCCACTGTTCAGGCGTTCATGTTGAGTCCAAAGTAACATTTGATGCAGTGCAGACTTCTGTTTTTTTTAAATTATCTGTCTGTGAAAATTAAGAATTCAAAGAACAAGGACCAGTACTAAAAGCTATAAAGCAGTGCATGGAATGTTCATGGGAAAGGCAGCAAATTTAAAAATGTAATGCAATGTTTACATTTTCTTTTCAGTATTCTTCATTTCTGCAGTTATTAATGCATCACTGCAGTGTGGTTCCACAGGAGCCAGCTTCTGTCTTAAATTTCCCACTTATTTTCTATCTGAGGCAGTGCATACAGCAGGAATATGCACGAGGAAGGTAAACCACATCCTTCGTCTATATATGAGCACCTTGCAGTAAGGATCATAATGGGGAGAAAAGAAGCAAGAGCTACAAAGTAGAATATTTTGTGTTCTGCTAGCACAATCAGCATGTTTGTTATTTTCACTCACCAAGTCTTTACTTGGCAACTATCTGGAGAAAAATATTTGGAATAAAGTCGGTTCCTTCAGTTAAAAAAATAAAGAGACAGGTCATTGCAAAAAAAAACTTAAGCATGGATACAAACTTTATTAACAAAATGTTTTAGATGTGAAAACACATCCAACTGTCATACTTGAAAAATATCAGGCATGCACATATATCTGTCATGCTTTCAGCTACCGTGCAAGCTGCATGTGGTATTCTGGTTTGAGTAGTTTGCTGCCACCAGTCCCCCTTTCAATGGAAAGGGTCAACACTGATGATTCGAACAGAGGAGGCACTTATCTTACATGACAAGGTAATTCATTGTCTAAAAGCAACAGGTAAAATTGAGGTTAACTTGCCAAAGCATAATTGCGAAGGATTTTTTGTGAGCTGTAAATCTGCTCCCTTCAGGTACTAATGCAGATCTAACCATCTCCACCTTGCGTGACTTCATCAGACTGGATGGAACTCAATGTTAATATGAACATTAACTCTTTCAGAAACATTACTTCAGATGAAAGCTCCCTGTTCAAAACCTGAACAAAATTCTGCAGAGTATTATTTTGTAAAGTTTTTAAGAAGGACTTGGATATAGTTCTTAGGGTTGAACGGATTAAGGTTAGGGGATGAATGTGGGAACAGAGTATTTGGTTGGATGATCACCCATGATCATGTTGAATGATGCAGCAGCCCCAAAAGCTGAATGGCATACTCCTGTGACTATGTTTAATGTGTTTTGTTTTTAGCTTAAAAGTACTTTGTGCCTCACAGCCCCTAGGGACCCGGGTTCGATTCTGGCCTTGGGCGACTGTCTAGTGGAGTCTGCACATTCTCCCTGTGTCTGTGTGGTTTCTCTCCAGGTGTTCTGGTTCCCTCCCACATTCCAAAAATATATGCTGTCCTGGTGAATTGGCCATGATAAATTGCCCATAGTGTTAGGTGCATTAGTCAGGGGTAAATGTAGGGAAATGAGTTTGGGTGGATCACTCTTCAGAGGGTCAGTATGGACTTGTTGGGCCGAAGGGCCTGTTTTCACATTGTTAGGAATCTAACCTACTTAAGTAACAGTTAAACTGGAAAAGAAACGTATTCACAGATTATCAGAAATACTGGTCTGCAACCAAAGTTAACTTCCACATTAGCTATTGCCACGGGGATTTCTTCCTGGATCAGTTTTTAAGCAAAAAGATTAATGAGCTGTGGCTATTGCTGCCTGGCCAATTGTTATTTCTCATCCCTAACTGTCTGGACAATAGTTAAGAGCCAATTTTTGTTGGTCTGGAGTAACGTATCAACCAGATCAGCTAAAGATGGCAGATGTCCTTCTCTGAAGGTCATTTAAGGGCTTATGCCCGAAACGTCGAATCTCCTGTTCCTTGGATACTGCCTGACCTGCTGCGCTTTTCCAGCAACACATTTCTCAGCTCTAATCAACAATGGTGACAGCTTCACAACTTGTCTGTTTTGTGAACATTATCCACCCAGGAAATCCGATTGCTACTTGAAAAGTTTGTAGCTCCCATATGTGAGTTATGTTGGAACTCAACATTGAGTTCAAACGGCCCTGCTCTGCATCTTCCTCATGTGCGGGTCAAGTCTTGATCGCATTCCTTACCAGCAAAAACTGGTATTTGTCACAAACTCTTGTGAACTTTAGATTTGAGGTCCAATCACCATCTTGGATTCTCTGTGAAATCTCCATGTCTCTGATAATTCTAATATTGAATTCACCACCCTCTGCCTCAGAGGAGAGAGAGTGTTACCACAGAGTCATGATTATAAGTGCCTTTGAAGAAAGTGGGTGAAAATCATTGCTACAAAGTGACTGAAAATATCACAATTAAACCTGAATTCTGACTTAGCCACTTGGCCTGATTAGACTTGGACTAACAATAAGGAAGGTAATGTAGGTGCAATGTAAATGTAAGAGGAACAGTTTGCCCAGTAAAGCAGATAGTTTAGTGTTCACTGTGATTGATGTAGTTTGGGGGTTTTGTCAAATTTCTGAGCATCGGGAAAGCGGGAAGTGTGAAATCTCTCAACACCCACCTTCCACTCAAACACATCAGGTCAAGGTTTGGATTCTGCCAGCTAGGAAAATCCATGAGGGCTTTGCATCTCATGATAACTTTGTTCCAGATGCAAAATATGAAACACTCCTTTTTGAATTCTGAAAATCACTTGCTGCTCAGCTGTCCAGCTGTAGAAATTGCTCTTGGGTAAACTCTTAGCTGAGATCGAGTTGTCCTATAGTAAGGCGATTTTATGTTCTACAGTTACTTGTTTGGAAAGGAATCAGTTGAGTCTGTTCATAAACCCATTGCATCATACAGCCTTACAGTTTCTAGACAGAAGAAAGTTTCACCTCATGAGTTTGAATTGGTTTCAAATTGAGGTCCATAAGTGACAGGACAGTTTAAAACAAAAGCATTAATATACAATTAAAAGTTGGATCCAAAATGTTGCCCAAGTGTAATTTTCACCAAATTTGATGGATGGTTTCTCTCCATGAATTTTGGGTGTGATTGTCCCAAACCTCCCTCATAAACTACCCAGCAAGCACCTCTGGCTCCTCTCTCAGTGACTCTCCCATATACCTTAGCTGGACATCCTCGCCATTACTTTGACATCATGACGCAGGCACCATCTTTCAAAGCAATCATGCACTGGCAGTCCACAGCTGCCCTGCCCTGTTTGTGACATTTGCCACAGACATGGCAGAAAAGAGGAAATTGGCACTTCCTTTGCAGATAGAGAACATAAAGTCCTGGTGGAAGGCATGGTGCAGGAGAGAGTCTGTTTTCACAGAGCAGGATGATATAGCTCCTCAAAACTTAAAGGCTTTAAGTTTGGATGAATTGAAAGGGTTAGCCAGTCACTAAGAGTTAAGGTTCCAGCTGAAAGCCAGTTAAAAACAGAAATTCCAACTTGAGCAGTAAAATATCTGAAGTTGGAAAGTATAGTGATGCAGATAAACTAAAACTGGAGCATCACAGATTAAAATTCCAACAGAATAGGAAGGAAAGAGAAGTCTAGGAATTGCAAAAGAAGACAGGATATAGCAAAGGGAGAAGAAAGTAAAGAGAAAATGCAAATTGAAACAGCTCAAACTGAGAAGGGAGAATTCAATTGAGACAACCTTTGCTGCGGGAGCCACAGACATCAGTGCTGAAATACTCATGCTTAGCAATTTAATCCCCACTTTTCATAAAGGAGATGCCTCTTTCATCTCTTTTGAGCAATTAACATTGTAGCAAAGGTTGCCAGTCTAACAATGAGCATGGTTACTGAAGAGCACACTGACAGGGAAAGTTCACAATATCTGAGAAGAGTGTAACAGAATATCAGGCAGCAAAAAGAGCTATTTTAAGTGCAGACCAAAAAGTGCTAGCAGTATACTGGTAAACGTTCTGCACCCTCAAGGAATGGTCAAACGTACCTGGAAATTGAACAGCTTAAACAGCTTGTTTTTGATCTGTGGGTATGGTACTTAAATGTTCTATTTCAGACATCTATTTCAGACACATGAAGAAGAACAGAGGATAGCAAGATGCTGGCACAGATAAAAATGAAACCAAACACCGGTATTTACAAAAGAACTGTAATTTATGCATTTGCTTTTTGACAATGCAGAAATGGCAAAAATAATTGCAGAACTCTCTCTCCCTCCCTCTCTAAATCTCTCAGAAGACAATATCCAGTGAATCAAAAAAAAATCTATTTACACAGAGCTCAAAGATAGCTACAAATTTCAGTAATTTGAGGAACACAAAACAAACAACAGTAGTTTCAGATTAAAACACCCCAAGGTCTCTAAGAACGTTTTAAACTGAATATTCATTATCTGCCTTTTTGTAGTAGACAATCTTCCTTTTTTCAACATTTCAATAAAACGCATCTTTCTTTCATCTAATTAAACTTTGCAACTGAACTCCCTAATTATGAATTGGTAAACTATATTATCATTGCAGTGTGATATAGCTGCATATTTAAAATAATTAAAAAATTTAATTGTGGTCATCCAAGGAAATTTAGAAGAGGGGAGCTGATTTGCTCCACCTCACTGATCATAACAATGTATGGTACCCTGAGAGAGACCAGGAGAGTCTTCAATGTTAGCTATGGATCCAAAAAACATGAAAAGAAACTGCATGAAAGAGAGAAAAGTTGGAGAAACCACCTTTACACTGGGGAGATCAAGTATAATTTGGGTAACCACTATGCGGAAAACCTTCCAGTTGTTTCTCATTTCAATAAACCACATTGTTCCAACATTAACATTTCTGTCCTGGATCTACTCATGTTCCAATGTAGCTCAATACAAGCTGGAAGAGCAACACCTCATTTTCCACTTAGGCATCTTACAATATTTAGCACTCAATGTTGAGTTTAACAACTTCAGAGTTTGACCTCTGTTCTCTGTTTTAATTACAACACCAACAACACAACCCCTGCCCTGGCCCCCCAACACCCCACTCTCAACAGAACAGATTCATTTTCTCCCTTTCACACTTAAGATTTATACATATTTTGCATATCTATTACTCTTTTACCATTAGCACTCCCTTTGTCCTTTGCGACTCACTTGTCCTCCCAGTCTGGCAACAAATCTTCTGTCCTGAAGGCGTGACAGTGAATACAAAATATTAACTTGCTTTCTCTCTCTACAGATGCTATAGACCTGCTGGGTTTCTCCAGCATCTTACCTTTTCAATATAGATTTTCCGCATCTGCAGTATTTTGCTTTTGTGAAAGAAACCTGCCTTTCTGCCTAAATCGTTTAAGAATGTTCCATTTTGCTCATCACGTGAAGGAAACTGTGGGGGATAAATACAGCATCTTCCAACGCTGTGAGGTCAGCCACCTAAAAGACAAAGGCAACAGGTACCTAGGAAAACCAGCAGCTGCTAGTTTCCTTTCATGCCACACATCACCCTGACTTACAGTTGTAGAGTCATAGAGGTTTACAGCATGGGAACAGGCCATTTGGTCCAACTTGCCCACGCCACCCAGTTTCCACAATTAAACTGATCTCATTTGCCTGCATTGGTCCATATCCTTCCATTCCTATCTCATCAATGGAAAGATATCATGGTTCTTTAATGGTCAAAATCCTGGAGGTTTATTCCTAACAGCATTGTGCATGTCCTAACAGCTCAAGGACTGCAATAGTTCAAGAAGGCAGCTCACCACCATCTTCTCAAGGGCAATGAGGGCTCTGCCCTTCCTGTCTTCTCTCAATAACCATTTAACAAAAGAAAGAGTTATCAATTCTGCCATAAGTTGACACTAACTCATCAATAAGCATCTCACTAAAATTCAGTTCTGCTACAAATACGAGTCTTCAGCCACTAATCTAGACTTGGACATTAACATTGAATCATAAGGTGACATAATAAGGTAATGTGAATGCATTCATTTGATTTTATTTTGATTTTATTTGTGCAACATTGCCAAAGTCAATATTTATTGCCTGCCCTTAATTGCCCCTGTCCTGATGAACTACATTCCTGATGAAGGGCTTTTGCCTGAAACATTGATCTTCCTGCTCCTCGGATGCTGTCTGACCTGCTGTGCTTTCCCAGCACCACTCTAGTCTAGACTCTGATCTCCAGCATCTGCAGTCCTCACTTTCGCCTACATTCTTGAACTGTCGAAGTCCCCATCTGGTGTAGGTAGACCACACTGTTCGAAGGGAGGGAGTTCCAGGATTTTGATCAGTGAAGGAACAGTGATACAGTTCCTAGACAAGATGGTGCATGGGTTAAAGAGTAATTTTCCCATGTGTTTGCTGCTCTTGCCCTTCCCAGGGGAAGAAGTCACAGATTTGGAAGGAGTAGTTGCAGCAGGCTTAGCACGTTTCTGCAGTGAATCTTGCAGAGGGCACACACTATTGCCATCATGTATCAGTGGTAGGGGAAGTGAGTGTTTATGTTGGGAGTGCCAGTCATGAGGGCTGCTTTGACTTGGATGGTGTCAAGCTTCTTAAGTCTTGTTGGAGTTCTACCCATCCAGGCAAGTGGGGAATATTCCATCACACTCCTGACTTGTGCCTTGTAAGTAGGATCATTGAATTTTACAGTACAGGAGAGGGCTATTCGAATTATCATATCCGTACAGGTTCCTGAAAGAGCTATCCAGATAGTCTCATCCTCCCACCTATCTCCATAACCCTCTAAATTAATCACTCTCAAACATATATCCAGCTCATTTTTGAAACTTGTTTGGAATCTGCTTCCACCACTCTCCTAGGCAGCACATTCCACATCCTGACAACTCAATAAAGACGTTCTTCCTCATCTCGCTGCTAGCTCCCTTGCTGATAGTCCTGCAATTTTGACCCCGGGTTATTGACATACTAACTAGTGGAAACAGAATATCCTTGTTCATTGTCAAGTTTGCTCATAATTTTGTTCATAATCAATAAGGTCACTCCTTAATCTTCTCTGCTCCAAGAAGAATAAGCCCAATTTTTCTAATATTTCCTTGTACCTAAAATCCCTCATTCTGGTAAATCTCCTTTTCACTGTCTCCAGGGCTGTAATATCCTTCCTTAAACAAGGTAGCCAGAACTGAAGACAATACTCCAATAGTGAACACACCTGGGGAATCAGGAATGGACTTACCTGTCACAGGATTTCCAGGTTCTGACTTGTTTTGTAATGTTGATCAAAGTGAGAAACACCCGAAATACATCTCACATCTCATTGGATGTTTTGTCTTTACACAGGATTCATTTGAAGATTGTTCAGAACAGTACATGTCCCTTCAGTGTTTTATCCACATTTTCCATATTGGATGAAGGTTTTTAACTTGTTTCACATTGAAGAGATACAGCATCCAGCTGCTCGAATTGTGAACTGTGTTCGAAAGGAAGATGTTCTGAAATCATATAACGTACTTACAACTGCATATTCTTTTTAAACTTTGGCTTTGATCTTATGTCTTCACTGTCTACAGGAGTAGTGCCAGAAGATTGGAGGATACCAAATAGTGTCCCCTTGTTCAAGAAGGGGAGTAGCGTCAAACCTGGTAATTATAGACCAGTGAGCTTTACTTTGGTTGTGGGTAGTGTTGGAAAGGATTATAAGAAATAGGATTTCTAATCATCTAGAAAGGAGTAATTTGTTTGGGAATAGTCAACACCGTTTTGTGGGGAGTGGGGGGGAGTAAGTCGTGCCTCACAAAACTTATTGAGTTCTTTGAGAAGGTGATTAAACAGATGGATGAGGATAGAGCGGTTGATGTGGATTTTGATGGGGCAATGATAGGGTTCCCCATCGTTGGCTACTTCACAAAATACGGGAGCATGGGATTGAGGGTGATTTAGCAGTTTGGATCAGACATTGGCTAGCTGAAAGAAGACAGAGTGGTGGTTGATGGGAAATGTTCATCCTGGAGTTCAGTAACTATTGGTATACTGCAAGGATCTGTTTTGGGGCCACTGTTATTTGTCATTTTTATAAATGACCTGCATGAGGGCATAGAAGGATGGGTTGGTGGATTTGTGGATGACAGAAGGATTGGTGGAGTTGTGGATCATGTTGAAGGATGTTGCTGAAGGATGTGGCAAGGTTCAAACCCAGCTCCCCAGAACATTACCTGGGCCTCTGGAAAAAGAGTCAAGGTTAGAGTAGTGCTAGAAAAGTACAGCAGGCCAGGCAGCATCCGAGGAGCGGGAAAATCACAATTTTGGGCAAAAGCCCTTCATCAGGAATGAGGCCTCTGGAAGAAGAGCCCAGTAATAATACCATGAGACCATCAGCTCCCTTGCAATTTATGTGAATATTCCACTTGTCATGTGATACTGCAAAAATCTGTCTAGCAATTCCCATCAACCAACGTGAGAATTTTTTGCTCCCTTGTCGTGATTCTCTAAATTTTAAGTTATTTGTGTCTCTACAATGGAACATAGAATATTAGGGTCCAGGATTACAATCTATCTATCATTTTGGGCATATTCCTGGCAGGAATCCACCAGACAGAAAACAAAGAAAGACAACTGGATTTCAGTCAATTTCTCACAGGGTCCAGTCTCTATTCTGTCTGCAGTGTGCCCAGTGCCCAATCTCTGTGCTGTCTGTTTCCCAAATCCAATCTGATCTTCCATGTTTGCCCTGGGTCTGGCCCTGGTCTGCCTCTGCCCTGGACTCAGCCCTGCCCCTACGATTTCTGTGTCTGAGCCCAGTCCTCTGTGCTCTGAGTCTAATCTGGCTTTGTGGCAGAAGGATAAAATATTGAAAAGAAATATAGCGTACAGAGGGAAACAATGTGACACCTGCCACAAATTCTCTGCTGCTGTGTATTAGTGAAGCATTTTCTGTCTTCTACTCTTAGGCCAAGAGTGGAAACTTCATTGGAAAAAGAAATGTAATAAATGCTCTCTTGCATTTCTTTTCCAAGATACAATGCACAAATATGCCAAAAATTCTACATTTTTATAGTAGCTGGAACTCAAAGGTGGTCTTGAGAATAAAATGAAAAATAACAGGACAGGCAATTGGAAAAATAACTCACACAAATCATCTATGTTTTCTCAGGAAAGTAAAAGTGAAGCAACTAATTAAAATGATAGATCAGTGAGTTGAAACACTTGCCAAAGAATCTCATGCTTTGCCTCCCCTCACTGCTTCCTTGCACAGAAATCTTGACTCATCTGCTACTCACATTAACTAGAGTACTGGATGTTCAGAGCCTCTGCCTGGATCTCCCATAAGAAAGTCCTGTCAAAATTCCAATAGTACCTTTCAAAAGTTACACTGGACTATTTCCATCAACAGCCCCTTTACACCATGATTACCATTATTCTGATTTGCTTTTAATTACTTGATAGCAAAGCCTGGCCAAAGGTAACCTTTCAAATGACTAGGGCTGGTCAGGCAATTTGAGTGAGACTTGGTCTTTCTCCAAAGATGCTGTAAGATGAAGGGCTTTTACCCGAAACATCGATTTTCCTGCTCCTCGGATGCTGTCTGAGCTGCTGTGCTTTTCCAGCACTACTGCAACTTTGACTCTTATGTTCTTAGGACTCTTGTGACTGCATAGTTATGTTTCATCTACAAATTTGTCACTTCCTTAAAAAAGGACATGTTTTTTGGTGCATAATATTGTGTTTAATGCACCAATCCTCACCACCTTTGCATTTTATAGAATTCATTCTCAAGGTGTGGATATTGCTTGCAAGGCTTCATTTATTGCCCATCCAGATACCCTTGAAATGTGACAGGCATTGTTCTTGAATCATTGCAGTCCACAAAGCTGCTAGGTAGGGAGTTACGGTATTTTCATCTGATGATGATGAAAGGATAGTGACGAATAACAAAGTTGGGATGGTGTGGAGGGAAACATATTCTAATTTTGGTTAATGCTGTTAAATCTAATAAAAATCGCTGAAACAAATAGTCCCTCTAGTGAAAACATGGAGAACACTGGTTAGCTCTGCCCAGAAAGTCCTTTAGTCCTTGATGGGTGAAGCTTATCTCAGAATGTCAGATAACCATTTAAAGTCCTAACTACATGAGAAAACAGTGCTATTAGAGAAATTTGGATGATTTGCTGCAATGCATGTGTAGATAATGCACACTTCACTCATGATTTGCCTGTGATAGAGGGAGTGGTTGGTTAAGGTTATGGATTTATGGTTTAAGTTCCTAAATTATCCTTCCCCCCTGGAAAACATATGGACTGTGAAATGGCACACCAAATTGTGAAAACTGCTGCTGGTGCGAGAAGCTTTCATCGAGGATTACTAAAAAATCTCAAAACAACATCTGTTAATGATAAAGTGAGAAGAATCTCTTCATATGTTCATGCTACTCAAAATGTGAAATGATCTAATGACTAAAAAAAGTATTCTAGACTGTCAAAAACCATCAGTATTATCGAGAAACAGCCATTAGCCTTTATAGTAGTTTTTCTATGCGAAATCGGTGACCATCAACAATTGGATAAGTACAGTTTTCTACCAACTGGTGGAAAGGATTTGTAACTGGTTCAATTCACTTTAATTTGGGGGATCCTCCTGATCAACTCTACTAGCTAAATAATTGAAGAATTCCAGTGGATTTGTCAAACAAGATATCCTTCCAAACAGATTTCATTGCTAATTGGGAGTAATCTGCTGAGGATTCAGGAACTTTCTGAAAGGAATGTACACAATATTTCCATCACTTCAAATGTCATTATTAGGTGCTGCATTGAAAGATAGATCAATGTCAATCATCATAAGAGTCTATCTTCCAAAGGTAAATTAACCTTTATATTGACCAACATAGAGTAATAGTTCACATGTATTACAGTACTTTTCCAATGGAGAACAATAAAAAAAACTTTTAATTTCTGTGATTATGCTTTGTTGTTTGATTTAAATTAATGATTAGTAATGTTTTTCTTTCTTTCCAGTATCAAAGATAATGCATTCCAAGCTTTATTGGACTGTTAAAGATATTTTTCCATTTCAATTCATGATCATTCAAAACTTTACAAGACTGAAGACCTCTGAAAATGGACAAATTGTAAAAATACAACATAATTTATGGGGAATTAAGACAGCACCTTGTTTTTTTTTATTGAAAGAGGACAGTCACCCTAAAATTCCAACCAGAAACACTGTATTAGGCTTATGTTTCTATAGCTACCTGTGTGTTACTCAGAGCTGAGTTTTCACTCAGGAGACTGTAGTTTCCGAAGGAAATATATGATATAATTTCACACATAAGTGAATATGTGGAAGAGCTTATCGAGGGAAATGAAGGAATGTTATAAACTTCAAACCAAAAGGTTGATGATAGATTTCTGGCAGACAGAGCTACCTAGAGAGCAAGAAAGTAAATTGCTTGTGAAGCTCAATACTTCTGGAAGAAGCCAAAGGGATAATGACTATCTTTACCGTTCCTGTTCCTAAATTACATTGAGACATTGTAAAGCAGAGATGGGCGAGTCCTTTGTGTGATAACTACAATATTCCCCTGAGATCATGCCTGAGAAAACTGCAAGGCCCTATGTGAAAATGTATCTTTTACAGTCAGCATATTCTGCATGAAGGAAAGATTTAGAACAAAGATAGAGTTAGTTAGCAAGATTGGCTCCTCTGTATCATGAGTTGCTGTTGATGTTTGGCACCCACTCCATTAGGACGACCATCTCATCACTCCTCCTATTTGGACAGGTATTCTCGCTGCTACTCCCTCCTTGACTGATCTTTTTATCATTCCTTCAATTAAAACTTTTATCATTGAGCAGATTTACAGAAGTCATCTCATCATCACTGATGTTCTGTTGGCCTGAATTGAGCATTGGGATATCTGTTAAAGTTTGAGTGATGGTAAGGTCATTTCTGATGGGAAATTGTTATCAAAAAAAAGGGGAAAACAGTTTCTAGAATTCAAACTTTATATTTTTCAAACATTATGGAGAACTTGCTTAGAATTGAAACATGCTATTCTGACACGCAGTCTGGACTCTCTTCTGCTCACATTCATTAAACAGTAGCAAAGAATTAAATTGCAGTCTAGAAATGCAGCAATTAAATGATTCATCTCTCAATTTAAAGAAATAAACACAATGCATTTTAAATTGGTTACTGTATTGTTCAAAATGAGCATAAAAAAAGTTATTTTTAGAAGTAGCTTAACTTCCTGATATGACATCAGTTAATAAATATGTTTTCTACACCAACTGTAAATATACAGTCATTCAAATGTGTTTTCCTGAGTTAATTCATTCAACAATGTTTAAATAAAATACTATAGCTTCAATCTTAGTCTCTGGTCTAAGAACTGCAATATTAAACCAGTTCTCACTTTATTGTAGTTGAGTGTTTCTTGGTGGAAAAGTGCAGGTATGTGGATGTCGGGTGATGACATTGCACTTTGAAAGCTATTGATGGATCATTCTTACTTTTTTTTTGACTTTTAGACTTAGACTTACAGTGTGGAAACAGGCCCTTCGGCCCAACAAGTCCACACCGACCCGCCGAAGCGCAACCCACCCATACCCCTACATTTACCCCTTACCTAACACTACGGGCAATTTAGCATGGCCAATTCACCTGACCCGCACATCTTTGGACAGTGGGAGGAAACCGGAGCACCCGGAGGAAACCCACGCAGACACGGGGAGAACGTGCAAACTCCACACAGTCAGTCGCCTGAGTCGGGAATTGAACCCGGGTCTCTGGTGCTGTGAGACAGCAGTGCTAACCACTGTGCCACCGTGCCGCCCAACCAGATTTTGCTTAATCTAACTTTTCTGTAGTCCATTCTCACAGCAAATGCTCCCTCTCACCCTTCAATACAGAGAGGTTTCTATAGGCTAACTACTTTTTGAATGAAGAACGTTTTCCTCGTTTCAGTTTAAAATGATCTACCCCATATCCTGAAACTATGCCACCTTGATCTCGACTCCCCAACCAGAGAAAATATCCTCCCTACATCTAGTGTGTCCACCCCTGTGAGAATCTTATATGTTCAATCAGGCTTCCTCTCATCCTTCTAAGATCTAATGAATGCAAGTTGAAAAGTGTGGTGCTGGAAAAGCACAGCCAGTCAGGCAGCATCCAAGGAGCAGGACAGTCAGCCATAAGCCGTTCATCAGGAATGAGGCTTGTGAGCCAAGGGGGCTGAAAGATAAATGAGAGGGTGAGTGGGGCTAGGGGGAAGGTAGCTGGGAATATGATAGGTAGATGAAGGTAGTGGAGAAAGTGAGAGGTCAGAGAGGAGGGTGCAGCAAATCGGTGGGAAAGAAGATGGATAGGTAGGACAGTGCAAGAGGGTTGGAAGGTTGGGACTGGGATAAGGTGGGGGGAGGGAGGGGAAATGGGGAAACTGCTGAAAGGCATATTGATCCTGTGTGGTTGGAAGGTCCCAAGGCGGAAGATGAGGCGTTCTTCCCCCAGGCATTGGGTCATTAGGGTTTGGCAAAGGAGGAGGCCCAGGACTTGCATGTCCTTGGCAAAGTTGGAGGGGAACTTAAAATATTCGGCCACAGAATGGTGGGGTTGGTCAGTGCAGGTGTCCCAGAGATGTTCTCTGAATTGATCGCAAGTTGGCATCCTGTAGAGGAGACGACAGCGGGTGCAATGGATGCAGTAGATGATGTGTGTGGAAGTACAAGTAAATTTCTGTCAGATGTGGAAGGTTTCTTTGGGGCCTTGAATGGAGGTGAGGGTGAAGGTGTGGATGCAGGTTTTGCAATTCCCCTTGCAGTGGCAGGGGAAGGTGGAGGGTGGTTTGTTGGGGGGCATGGACCAGACAAGGGAGTCGCAGATGAAATAGTCTCTCCAAAAGCAGATAGGGGTGGGGCAGGAAATATATCTCTGGTGGTGGGGTCTGTTTGTAGGTGACAGAAATGGCGGAGGATGACACAGTATATTCAGAGGTTGATGGGGTAGAAGGGAGTTTTTGTCCTTGTTGTGACTGGAGGGGTGGGGTTCAAGAGTGGAGGTGTGGGAAGTGGAGAAGATGCATTGGAAGGCATCGTTGACCATATGGGGAGGAGAAGGCCAAAGACATGCAGGTCCTAGGCCTCCTCCATCGCCAAACCTGAACTAATCTAAGTCTGGAGGATGAACGCCTCATCTTTGCCTTGGGACCCTTCAATCATATGGGATCAATGTGGATAGACAATAGACAATAGATAATAGGTGCAGGAGTAGGCCATTCTGCCCTTCGAGCCTACACCACCATTCAATATGATCATGGCTGATCATCCTTAATCAGTATCCTGTTCCTGCCTTATCTCCATAACCCTTGATTCCACTATCCTTGAGAGCTCTATCCAACTCTTTCTTAAATTAATCCAGAGACTGGGCCTCCACTGCCCTATGGGGCAGAGCATTCCACACAGTCACCACTCTCCGGGTGAAGAAGTTTCTCCTCATCTCTGTCCTAAATGGTCTACCCCATATTTTTAAGCTGTGTCCTCTGGTTCGGCACTCACCCATCAGCGGAAACATGTTTCCTGTCTCCAGAGTGTCCAATACTTTAATAATCTTATATGTCTCAATCAGATCCCTTCTCAGTCTTCTAAACTCAAGGGTATACAAGCCCAGTCGCTTCAGTCTTTCAGTGTAAGGTAATCCCGCCATTCAGGAATTGACCTCGTGAACCTACGCTGCACTCCCTCAATAGCCAGAATGTCTTTCCTCAAATTTGGAGACCAGAACTGCACACAGTGCTCCAGGTGTGGTCTCACCAGGGCCCTGTACAGCTACAGAAGAACCTCTTTGCTTCTATACTCAATCCCTCTTGTTATGAAGGCCAGCATGCTATTAGCCTTCTTCACTACCTGCTGTACCTGCATGCTTACCTTCATTGTCTGGTGTACAAGAACACCCAGATCTTTCTGTACTGCCCCTTTACCTAAATTGATTCCATTTAGGTAGTAATCTGCGTTCCTGTTCTTGCCACCAAAGTGGATAACCATACATTTATCCACATTAAACTGCATCTGCCATGCATCTGACCACTCACCTAAGTTGTCCAGGTCACCCTGTAATCTCCTAACATCCTCATCACATTTCACCCTGCCACCCAGCTTAGTATCATCAGCAAATTTGCTAATGTTATTGCTAATACCATCTTCTATATCATTAATATATATTGTAAAAAGCTGTGGTCCCAGTACTGATCCCTGCGGTACCCCACTGGTCACTGCCTGCCATTCTGAAATGGAGCCATTTATCACTACTCTTTGTTTTCTATCAGCCAACCATCTTTCAATCCAAGTTAGTACTTTGCCCCCAATACCATGCACCCTAATTTCCCCGTTTCCCTCTATCTATCTTATCCCTGTCCCAACCTCCCAACTTGGCACTGCCCTCTTGACCTGCCCATCTTCCTCCCACCTTCCGCTCCACTTTCTTCTACGACCTATCACTTTCTCCCCCACCTTCACCTACCTATCACTTTCCCAGCTACCTTACCCCTAGCCCCGCCCCCTCCCATTTACCTCTCAGCCCCCTTGGCCCACAAGCCTCATTCCTGATGAAGGGATTATGTCTGAAACTTTGATTCTCGCTCCTCAGTTGCTGCCTGACCTGCTGTGCTTTTCCAGCACCACACTCTCAATTCTGATCTCCAGAATCTGCAGTCCTCACTTTCTTCTAGTGAATAATACAAACCCAGTCAAACCAATCTCTCCTAATTGGGCAGTCTTGTCATCTCCAGTATTTTTTAGTAAACCTCCTTTCTTATGTAGGGAGACCAAAATGGCACAATATACTTCAAGTGTGGTCTCACTAAGAACCTGTATAACTGCAGTAAGACATTGCTATTTCTTAACTCAAGTTTCCTTGCAATGAAGGCTAATATACTATTTGCTTTTCTAATCATTTGTTGCACCTGACTACTTTCACTGACTTGGTGTTCCCATTATATATTCACCCTTCCCAATATATCACCATTCAACTAATGCTCTACCTTTCATGTTCACTCTGAAGTATATAATTTCACACTTAACCATGTTGCACTGTATCTGCCGTGTGTTTGCCCACTCACTCAATTTGTCTGAATCTTGCATCTTCCTTGTAACTCACAATCCTGTCCAGTTTTATGTATGTCATCACCAAACTTGGAAATTTTGCATTCAATTCCCTCATTGAGCTCATTTCTGTATATCGTGGATAGCTGGTTCCAAGCACTGATCCTTCTGGTACTCCACTAGTCACTGTCTGCCACTCAGGAAAAGATCCATTTATTCACACACTCTGTTTCTAGCCTGTCAATGAATTCTCAGTACATACAAATATATATCCTGTTAACCAATGTGCTTTAACTTTGTCCACTCATCTCTTATGGCGAACGTTATCAAAAACCATATGAAAATCTGAATACATCACATCCACTGGTTCTCCCATATCTATTCTCCAAGTCACATCCTCAGAAAATTCAAGTAGATTTGTTAAGCATGATGTGCCTTACATGTATGTATTGAATTGCTAACATGCAATAAATTACATTTGTTAACACAAGAGCCTCTACTTAATAAAATTCATTGGTGGTTGACCTTCTATGACCGTAAACCAAACTCTCAGACCCAATCAAGGGAAAGAGAATTGGTGACAGCATCAATTTACCCACAAATATCATGCATGACTGAAACTGAGAAAGTTAAATCAGAGTATTTTCTAAATGGTGAGTGCTATGGCTTGTGAAAGAGCAGAGAAAATTGGGGTCCATTAAATGAATCACTATAAGCTGGTGAAGAGATCCAATGATATATTGGCAACTCTTAATGGAATGCTGGCTGTGAAGCATTTCAAATGTCCTGAGCTAACTGTGTGGTCTTTCATTGTGTTTCATTTATAAATTGGCATTAATAGGAGGCCCCACTATTGTGAGCAGCAGACACAGAAATTAGACTTAAAGGCTATTGCTATTTGTGAAAATGTTGGTGATCAAGTATTAACAGGCAGCAAAATTGGCATAGTTCAGATTAAAAAGGAGGGACTGTATTTTGAAAGCAGCTGATACAATATAGTCAGTCTATTATGAGGCTTTACATAGGTCTCCTGTACGAAACATTCTGTTGCTAAATGACTATCTTCTGCTATTTCTTGGTGTTCATTCACTTCAGTTTACTTGCTGCACTTGTGACATCCTAGTCCAATTCCTCCAAAATTAACACGAATTGTGGGGAAAATTAGACAACAGGATGTGTACAACCACAGTCCTGACCATTCTCTCCATTTGGTAATGAAAGAGACCTTTGATTGTCAATTGGAGAAAGACTGCAGAAAGCTATAGAACAGAAGATTCCTTGTCCAAAAATAACAAAAAGTTAGCATCCAAGTTCGATGGGTAGCAGTAAAGACAACTAGAACATTTGCTTTTATTTGAAAGGGAGGTTTTGCTAAACTTTACAAGATTCTAGTCAGACCACAGCTGGAATATGGTGAACTGTTTTGGGCCCCTAATTAAGAAAAGATATCTGGCATTGGAGGCATTCCAGAGAATGTACACTAGGATCATATGGAAGGTCTATCATATGAGAAGAGGTTGAATTGAATGGGCCTTTGCATGTTCAAATGTAGAAGAATGACAGGCGACCTTATTGAAACATTCAAAATTATTGTGGGACTTAACAGGATAAATGCAGAAAGGTTGTTTCTCCTTGTGGGAGAGTCTAGTACCAGGTGACATAATCTGAGTAAGGAGTCGTACATTTAAGACAGAGATGAGGAGGAATTTCTTCTCTCAGAGGGTTCTCAATCGGTCAAATTTACTGCCGAAGCTGCGTTGTTAAGTATATTCAAGAATGAGAGAGACAGAGATTTTTAATCTATAAGGGAATCAAAGATTATGGGAGAAAGCAGGAAAAAAGTTAATGATTATCAGATCAACCATCATCTTATGAATAGCAGAGAAGACTTGATGGGCTGAATGGCCTACTCCTGCCTCTACGTCTTTTGTCCAGTGTTGCTGAGGCCATTTAAAATTCACACTGTCTAAGAACTGTCAGAAATCAATTACTACAAACTTGGTTCCTTTGTCAGCAATTGTTTCTGAGGCCTGCAGCATGAAAACTCTGCCCCCACTGTCACTGCTCTGCTGAATGGAGGCCAGTGAAAATAGGTTCATGATGACTTTGGAAGAACATTTGGAATGTCTTTGGTCAGGAAAAAGGTGCCGCTACAGCAGAACGGTGCTCCCAACTGAAAGCCTGGCTTTGAGTGTAGGTGGGAAGGGGATGTAATAGTCACTGTAATGACCATTCACTGTCACGGTCAAAGCAATTAAACAGTCTGCTGCCATTGAATAACAAATAAAGAATGGTCACTTGGCAGTGTGGTTGTATGAGCTTACACAAAAGGTCAAAAATCATGGGAAAGTATAACTGAGTGCTGACTTCAGAAAAGGAATCAAATATTCATCTACTCATTCTTAGCCCTTTAATTCTAGCCCTGGGGTCTGTTTAGTTCACTTGGCTGGATGTATGCAGTTCCAACAATTCAGTTTTGATTGCCACTCCAGTCCTGACCTCCCAGTCCCATCCATAGAAACAAAAATCTTGCCATTTTGCCCTGGCTCAGTAAATAATCATCAAGGGCCTTCAGGTGAGAACTCAAGATGACTTACTCTAGTGTTAGTAATACCCATCCATGGAATGAAACCACCACCAAGCATTTCCAGCACTTTCTGATTTAACTTTGGGCTTGCTTTGCTTTCAATCGAAAAGCAATGTGCACTGCACTTGTTGGCATCACCAGCAGAGGGTGATGTTGATCAGCAGCTGAAAGGGATCCAAGCTGCAAGAATTTTAGTTGGATATGCGATTGTGTTTTTTATTTGTTGACCAGGTTTATGTGAATATAAAGTGAGAATAGTATGTTCAGGGCCAAATATAATTTCACTATAGCAAACAAATAACCTTTGCAACTACCAACCAATCCTTGTTGTATTAACACCCATAAATCAAAATAAATTTATGATTTTTTGGAAGGTAATTCCAAAACAACTTTGCAAATGAAATAGCAGAGATGTCAAAGTGACCACCCTCGGTATCAAAGCAGCAGATGACCAAATGTAGCATCAAAGAACTCCAGTAAAATCAAAATCAATCGGAATTGGGGGAAGACTCACCACCAATTGGAGTGATATCTAACCCAAAGGAAGGTGGGTGTGAGTTTTGGAGGTGGTTATCTCAGCTCAGGTCAGGTCAGGTCTGCAGGATTTCTCAGTGTACAAGGAAGTGAGCATTTTGTCAGCTTGGTCTCTCTGCTGGCCTTTACGGGAGGTATAAACGATGTTGTTCTATCATGGTGGAGTAGCTAGCACACAACTGAGAGGTTATGAGGCTGGAATGGAATTTTCTTTCGCAAAGATTTATGAAAATTTTGGCACATTTTTGGAACTACTGAACTTGATTGTGAAAATGCTTGAGCAGCTTGAAAGATTGTTTCATGTGACATTGTTTTCCGGAGCCCAGTCAGCGAGCATGTAAGTGAACGCATGCCACAAAAAACATATCTGGGGTCAATTGAACCCTAACAAAGAGGACTGGCGTTATTCCAAACAGATTATATCTTTGGCTGAAAGAATATAAGACAGGAACATTAAGTTTTTAAAAAATTTATTCATTTATGGGATCTGGCCAGTATTTATTGCCCTTGAGAATGTGGTGATGAGCTGCCTTTCTGAACTGCTGCAATCCCTGTGCTGTAGGTAGAGTTTCAGGATTTTGACTCAGCGACGCTGAAGAAATGGCGATATATTTCGAAGTCAGGAAGGTGAATGGCTTGGAGGGGAACTTGCAGGTGATGGTGCTCCCATGTACCTGCTACCCTTGTCCTTCTAGGTGGTAATGGTGTGGGTTTGGAAGGTGCTGTCTTAGGAACCTTAGTGAAATTTCCCTTCTTGGTGAAATGTCTTTTACACAATGCTGGGACCAAGGCGCTATTGAGTGTCTATCCAGTTATTGTTGGCTGTAGTACACTAGACTAGTCTAAATTTAATGAGATTTTAGATTCAAATTACGGCATCACTAAACATGAGATTGCACTGGGACGTTGAACTCTGTGATTGGAAATGATTGCCAAGTAGTTCCAAAGATGGATCACTGCATTTAAAACATTAACTCTGAATTCTCATTCTACAGATGCTTCCAGATCTGCTGAGATTCCCCACCATTTTCTGTTTTTATGTCAAGTGAGTCTTTCAGAGATGACATTCTGAAATTAAAAGTATTCTTTCATTGCTATGAGCAAGAAGTGAGAAGTCAAGTTTAGAGATCTCTTTGCAGGAGGCCTAATGAATAATAAAACCTAAGGCCCCCCCCCAGGTTTTTGAATAAAGATAACAAGCTTATTATGTTGCCACAGCAAAGGAAATGACAGAAAGAAATAGTCACAAATGCCAAAGCAGTCCTTCTCCTGAATCAGAAATAGATGTTTACCAGATTATAGCAAAAACCAGGGTCCAGCAGGCAAGATCACATCTCACTCAGAAAATTAAATTTTGCCATTGCCATGGTACTCAGAGGATGGTAAATCTTTGGAATTTTCTACCTCAGACAACTGTGGAAGTGCAGTCTTTGGGTATTTTTAAAGCAGAGATTGACAAAGTTTGGATTATCACTGACTTAGAGGGTTGTGATGATAGTGTGAGGATTGATGAGGGCAGAGTGGTGGACAAGATCAATATGGCCTTCAGTAACGCGTTTGACAAGGTTCCTCATGGTGGACTGGTCAGCAAGGTCAGATCACATTGAATACAGGGCCTTAACTGGTCAGTGCATTGGTTATAGGCATTGGAAGATCATTTTGCAGCTGTACAGGACATTGGTTAGGCCACTTTTGGATAATTCTATTCAATTCTGGTCTCCTTGCTGTAGGAAAGATGTTGTTAAACTTGAACGAGTTCAGAAAAGGTTTGCAATTATGTTGCCGACATTTTAGCTACAGAGAGAGGCTGAATAGGCTGAGGCTATTTTCCCTGGAGTGTAGGAGGCTGAGGTAGGAGCTTATGAGGAGCATGGATAGGGTTAATAGACAAGGTCTTTTCCGCAAGTTGGCAAAAGGCAGAGAGTGGGGATGAAGGGGTCTATTTCAGGCTTGCAGTCGGTGATTAGTACAGTTCTGCAGGTGTCAGTGTTGGGACCGCAACTATTCACATTCTACATTAATGATATGGATGAAGGAACTGAGGACATTATTTATGAGTTTGCAAATGCCGCAAAGACAGGTGGGATTGGTAGCATTAAGGAAGTAGCAAGGCTTGGGCAGGCTAGGAGATGGGCATAGAAGTGGCAAAAGGAATACAATGCAGGGAACTGTGAGGTTACGCATTTTAGTAGAATGAATCAAGGTGTGGACTATTCTCTGAATGGGAAGAGACTTCACATAATACAAGAGGAAGTTTAGTGAATTTTAAAACAAAGAGACAAAAGAACAAAGAGAGTTTAAGAGTATTCAAAGGGATAGTTGTGTACCATTTGAAGCTTATCCCTGACTTAGCTGACAAATTCACTCCAAATTATCAACTACTCAAAGATGGAATAGATAGTTAGTGATCTGTGAAGTGTCAGCACTCGAAGAAGTGAAGAAAATTCTGATGGTTATGCTGTTTTAATCACAGTGATCTGAAGGAACAACTGTACAGTGCCTCACACTGCGGTTAGCGGTGGTATTGTCTCACATCAAGGAAGCTGATGTAAAGAAGCTGTTAGTGAGTGCTTCAAGTACTTTTACAAAGCTAGAACAAAATTACTCATTAATGTAGTGTTTGAGAATCATGTTGCTAAGTTCCACAAATGCTTGTATAAAAGGAAATTCACTTTGACTGACAAGCCCTTACTTGGTTGAAAGAGAAGAATCCTAATGATAGAATATTTTCAGAAGTGAGTGTTGATTTTGATATCCTACCAGAATAACATTAAATATCATAAGCCAACAGATTGTGCAAATGGGGGTATACTTTGGAATTTCACATAAAAATGCTCATTTCTTGCCATGATTTATACATAAATTATTTTATAAATACAATCGATATGCCATGATTTGCCAGATAACTTAATGAAGAGACTCACAAAGACATGGTGCTCAGTGAAGAGTTCAATTATGTCATAAAGTGTAATGTAGGAGTATTTTACACTTAGAAATGAACTGAGTGCAGATTGAGGCAGTCTCCTATGTGGCTTCAGAGTCATTATTCACCAAAGCTTAGAGATTGTTAGAGAAAATTCAACAGAACTATGCAGCATAGTGTACGTGAAAGCACCAGCAACAAAATAGTTTTGGTACCCAATGATAGATTGGGGTTAGAAGAGTTGATGAAACATTGTGAAATATGTCTCTCAATGAAAAATGATCCAATTAAAGTTTCTTTCAAATGCAAGAAAACCATGGGAACAAATACATGTTCATTTCTTTGAAGTGGAGGGGAAAGAGTATTCTGTTTTGGTCAATAATGAGAGGAAGTGGATAAGCATTGAGTTTATTCCAAATACTTTAGGTGCCAAAATTATTATGGTTTTGAGCAGTTTGTTTGCAACTTATAAGTTGCCTGAAGTGTTGGTGTCAGATAGCAGTCTACAGTTTATGTCAAATGAGTTTAAAATATTTGAGTGACAGTCAAATTATGATATTACTGTGATACCAGCCTTGAATGATACTTCAGAGTGAAGTGTGCAGATTGTGGAGAGAGCTTTGCAGAGGTTATTAACTTAGTGACAAGCTAGGCAGTAATTTCCACTTTTCTCTTTGACACAGACTGGATAATTTCCCATTCTCTTACAGAATGACTCCACAGTCTCCAACAGGTTGCTCACTTTAACAGTTTGTGATCCTGGAACAAGATTTACTTTGCTTAAGCCTGATGTTGAAAGTAAGAAAAATGCAAAACAGAGTGAAGATGAATCTTGGTACATTTAATGTGAATCTTAGAGAATTCAGTGATGCTCAGTGTATTATGGTGAAAAAACACTGAGGTGGTAAGGAGAAGTATACGATTTGGAGGTTTTGTAAAGAGTTGGAGTATTCACATATCGGAGAGAGACTCCGTACATAGCATGTAGATGATTTTGCTTGAAATTTGACAAATGGAGAGTATGAGGAATGTCCTACATTCTGAATATCTCTGACACTCCAAAGTGAAAGTTAGAAAGCAATAGTCACAAAAAAAAGTTAAATTGCTCAGATCATGGAATTCCCTGGTAGAGCAAAGTCAGAATTTTTGATTAAAGTTAATTATTCATTGACATTGTCCTAAACATTAAGAGAGCTGGCAGTCAAAATCAAAGTTCAGGGTTGACACAGTCAGAGGTGTTGAGAAACCAGAGTCAGACAATTGGAAATAGAAGGAGATGCCCAAAGAGGTTTATAGGTATAGGTTTAGCTAAAAGTATGTAGGAAGGAGGAACATCAAATGCTGGTCTTTTCCCTATTTTTTATCAAATAATGATACTTTATTTGAACACATAATTGTGTTAAGGATCTTTCTAAATGTGTAGATTACCATGCCAATTTTGGTCGTGTGTGTCTATTCAAATTGAAAATAAAATATTCTCTGTGGAAGGAAATCTGCTGTCCTTTATTAGTCTGGCTTACATGTGACTCCAGAGCCTTGGCAATGCGGTTGACTCTTAACTGCTCTCTGACCTGGCAAGCTACTTAGTTGTACCAAACTGCTGGACATAACTTCCCCAAATGGGCTGCAATGGTTCAAGAAAACAGTTCCTCATCACTATCTCATGGACAGTGAGGGATGGGTAACAAATACTGACTCAGCCAGTGCAGCTCATATCGCATGAATGGATAAACAGAATTCAAAACAGCATGTTGGATGTCAGGTATTGTTAATGTTGGTTTAATTGTATTGCATTCTGGGGAATTTTTTCATACAAATTTTACATTTTACTTTAATTTGGCAGCAAGTGTAATTTATTGTTATTGCCCGAAATAAGCAGCTGGGTGATTTGAGTAGCATTCAGCCTTGGGCTGATAAGTGGCAAGTAGCATTTACTCCACATAATTGCCAGATAATGACAATCCCCGACAAGTGACAATCTAAATGTAATTGTCAATTATGAGGGGTGTTGAACTGAAAAATAAGAAGATTATGCTTCAGTTATACAGAACTTTGGTGAAATCATATCTCAAAAACTGCATGCAGTTTTGGTCTCCTTATTAAAGGATGTGACAGCATTGGAGGCAATTCAGAGAAAATTCACTAGGTTGATCATGAAACTAGTGGATTGTCTTATGTAGAAAAATTGGAAAGGCTGAGCTTTTTTTCACTGGAGTTTAGAAAAATGATGGATAATTTGATTGAAGCGCATAAGACGGTCTTGACAAGTAGACATGGAGAGATTGTTTCCTCTTGTGGGTGAGTCCAGAACTAGGGGACACTGTTTTAAAATTAGTGCTTCCCCTTCTAAGACAGACAAGAAGAATATTTCTCTGAGAGTTGTGGAACTTGAAAAATCTGTCTCTGAAGGGGTTTGAAGCAGGGTCATTGAACATCTTTAAGACGGTGGTGAATAGATTCTTATTAGGCAAAGGAATCGAAGTCATTGGGGGTGAATGGAAACATCGAATCTAGAAGGCAAATATAGCAGCCAAGGTCCTCCTACATGGCAAAATACGTTAGAGGTGTTGAATGGCCTATCTTTGCTCCTGGTTCATATGTTCATGGTTTAACATCTCTCCCTGACACTCAGTTCACACCAACATTCCCACTAATTTGCTTTCCTTCTGTGCAGAGGTCCATGCACAACAATGACTTTTGGAACTTGAAATCAGTGCTGCTGAAATGTTACCATTGACCAGTAACAGGAGTGGAAGCAGCAATATAAGTACTTTAATTACAAATGCAGGTCAGAGGTTGCGATTTCTCTGGTGACCAACAAACTGACTCCCCAAACTCCATCCACCATCAACAAGGCATGAGTCAGGACTGTGATTGAATAGACTCCACTTCTTGCATGAGGGCCCCTCTAACAAAACTCTAGAAGTTCAGAAAAGCTTAACACATGCGGGGCGGCACATGGTTAGCACTGCTGCCTCACAGCGCCAGGGACCGGGTTTGATTCCAGCCTTGAGCGACTGTCTGTGTGGAGTTTGCACATTCTCCCTGTGTCTGCGTGGGTTTTCTCTGGGGGGTCCGGTTTCCTCCTACAGTCCAAAGATGTGCAGGTTAGATGAAGAGCTGATGAAGGGCTTTTGCCCGAAACATCGATTTTCCTGCACCTCGGATGCTGCCTGACCTGCTGTGCTTTTCCAGCACCACTCTGATCTAAACAGAGTGTTAGGTGCAGCAGTCAGAGGGAAATGGTTCTGGGTGGGATACTCTTAGGAGGGTCGGTGTGGACTGGTTGAGCCAAAGGGTCTGTTCCCACACTGTAGGTAATCTAATCTAATCAAAAAACATTTAAGGACTCTAGGTTTATCCTCAATGGATTTTAGAAGGATGAGGGAGGATCTAATTGAAACATACAGAATGCTGAATGGTCTGGATACAGTAAATGATGGGAAGATGTTTCCATTGGTAGGAGAGATTAGGACCCAAGGGCAAAGCCTTAGTGTAGAAGGAAGACCTTTTACGATGGAAATAAGGAGAAATTTCTTAGCCAGACAGTGGTGAATCTATGGAATTCATTGCCACAGAAGGCTGTGGAGGCCAGGTCATTGAGTATATTTATGGCAGCGATCAATAGGTTTTTGAGTATCTAGGAGATGAAGGATTATGGGGAGGAAGAGGGAGAATGGGGTTGAGAAACTTATTAGCCATGGTTGAATGGCATAACAGACTTGATGGGCTGAAAGGCCTAATTTCTGCTCCCATGTATTATGGTCTTATGGTTTCAGTTCAAAACCATTCAAAGCAAAGCAACCTGTTAAATTGGCAGTCGATCCACTATCCTCAAGACCCATTCCCTCCACTATTGATGCACAGTGGCAGCAGTATGCACTACACACACTCAAAATGTACTGCAAAATTTACTAAGGTCTCTTTGCCAGCATCTTCCAATAACGTATGCTCTCTAACATCTAAAAAGACAAGGGCAGCAGACAAGTGGGAGCATCATCACCTGCAATTTCACCTCCAAACCACATTCTATCCTTAACTGGAATCATACTACTTTTCCTTCAGTAACTTGGGGCTATAATCACTGTTCCTTATTTTCGTTCATCCAAAATCCTGAAACTCCTTTCCTAACAGCACTCTGGATGTTCCTATACCCTAAGACCTGCAACACTTTGAGAAGACAGCTCATTATCACCTTCTCAAGGACAATTAGATTTAAGCCACACTTCCTGATCTAGCCAATGTACCTGCATTCCAAAAGAGATTTGAAAAAAAAACACCCCACACATTTCTTTTTGGATGTCATGGATCTGGTACAGGCCAGAAACATGCCGGGTAAGATCCAGCACCAAAGGAGCAACAAGACAACAGTATTGTCACACTTCTAACTGTGAAAAGAAGCTTTGGGGTCTGAGGCACCTGCACCTTGAGATCTTTCAATAATGTGTTAAGATGCTTTAAAAAAATTGTATTCTGCCTTCCTTAAGGCACCTTCCTTCAGTTTGATCATATGAGTTAAAACATGTATGCAGCCCTTGTAGTTAAGCCCTCAAACCCCAGATAATTCCTGGGAAAATAGGAAGTGAAGGTGCAAAAGTACCAAAATCATACTTTTGACCATCCTCACAGCGACACGTTAATGTTATTGTAACTGCTGACTTATCATAGCAATTAAATTCCATACATTTGAGTACAACAGACCCAGGCATGATGTGAAGAGAATCCCCAGTGGTGGAGACTTTCACAAATCCTAGGCCCAGAGTTACCTGTGCCTTCCAAACATTCTACCCTTACTATGTCATGTCTCAATTAACTCATATTCTGGATCTCAGATTGTTTTATTTCCTGAAAACTGAGTTCAAATTACCTTCTTTATTCTTAATCATTATTTTCCCTGGTCTGAAATTGTTATGTTACCTAGTTGATGGATAAATGCTAAGTTAGAATATTATATTTGTTGGTATCATCAACATGAGATACAAGGATCAATTTTATAAACTCACAAGAATAGCAGAGCCAATATTGAAAATCAGTACTCACACCAAGCCCTCACACATCAGATCTTGTTATCACATGGTCTGCAATCACACACAATCCAGTCACTAATAGTTCCCATTAGCAGACATTCATTGACCCAGTTATCCTCTCCTTTATCTGTGCAATTGTTCTTACCTCTTTTTGGGCTCTATCCCCACCTATCCATCTTACTCTTTACCCTCTTTCCCCACCCAGTCTTCTGCATGAAAAAAAAACCCAAGCTTTTCCTAGCTACCACCAGTTCTGAGGAATGGTAATTGGACCTGAAACACTAACTCTGATTTCTCCCCCCAGATGCTGCCAGATCTGCTGAGCTTCTTCAGCAATTTCTGTTTTTGTTGTTAATGAAAATCAATGTGTTCTGCCTTTACTGAAATTTATGATATGAGCCACTAATGCACATGGTAGGGAGGATTAATAGCCCTTGTCCATTACTCTAATTGGATGAAACATGAATTAATACTTTGTATATGAAACCCAAGGCTCCACACTAAGAATGTATGCAGCAATAAACACGAGCACCCGTTCAGTGCATCATTAAAAGACTGTAATGCCTTACAGAATGAACAGCATCTTCAGGATCATGGTCTGACCAATGGTATCTGGGTGAAAGATTTTGGTACAGTATTCAAATTAAGTGAGAATATCCAACAGGGCAATTATATTCCTCTTAATTCAAACAGCAAAATTAACCTCCTGCCTTTGTGTCTGTTTCAAACGGTGACACTTCTGATCCTTGCTGTTCCTGGCACAAGCTCCAGCACCTGTTTTCCAAAGACAATTCTCTATTTTGGTGTCAAAATGCAATGTAAGTAGTACAGTTTATCATTAGTTTTATCATTGGGACCCACTTGATTACTGTAACTAAACCAAACATCTGGAACGCCGGAATTATACTATTGATTGAAGGGAATTCCCTTATTCAGTACATTTTTGTTAGAAAGCATTCATTATTAACAAAGCAGCTGTTTGATCAGCACCACACCCATTATCTTAAGCATCCCCCAACCACTAACATTAAGTGTGTAGACTCTACAATCTGCACTGCATTAACTCACCAAGGCTCCTTCACCAGCACCTTCCAAACCTGGAAATTCATGCACCAGAAAAGCAAGGGCAGAAAATTCATGGGAGTATCACCACAACCCGCAAGTTCCTCTTCAAGTCACACACCATTCTCAAGTGGAGCCATACTATTATTCCTTCAGTGTTGCTGGGTCAAAATCTTGAAATTTACTTTCAATATGGATATACCTACACCTCTTCTCTAACTCAATAAGGCAGCTCAGCACCAACACCTAAAAGGCACTTAGGGATAAAGAGCAAATGCTGATCCAGCCAATGTATCCCCTGAAAAATATTTTTGAAAAATGGATGTAACTGTCATTTTTCCTAATACTGTGTAGTGCTGGTGTTATCAAACGAATGACGGGATGTAACATTGTCCCAATGATTCCACTCTTTAAGATGGAAAACAGACTGATTTTTTTTAGCATGCTAACAGTTTTTTGGATGTCTAATATTGCAAATTATGCAATATGATCATTTTTAGAAAGGCAGGAATGCACCTTAAGGTCAATTCTCCTGTGTCCCATCAGGAGAACCTAAGGGTCCTGATGGGACACAAGGTCCTGCTCATCCATTAGCAATGCTCATGTTCTTTAGTAATATCTCTACCATTTGCAGGATGCAGCTCCTGTAAAAATATAGTGATTGCAAAATAAAAACAAGCTGAATTAATGTGCAAAGCTGGCATGTTGCCTATGATTAATGACTTTTCTCTGTGAGGCTCCCAGTACAATGTTTTCCCTCTCCCATAAAATGGACTCCTGCTTCAATGAAGGCTCACAGTTGAGAAAATAAAACAACAGTGATTTCTTATCTCAATAAGCTGACTGCGTTCTTTTAAAATTTTCCATTTTTACTTCAACATTCATGCAAATAGTGCTCACAAGTTCTCTCCTTTTGCATTCCAGTGTAGCAAAACATTGATTTTCTTTAGTTCACTTGTGACTGCCAATCCATAGGGATGTCTACCTTCCTCTCTCTATGCTTGTCTCTATCTTTTTCTTTGTCTCTCTCCTTCCTTTAAAATTAGTCTGAATGTATTACCTCATGTGCACGAACTGCATTCCACTGACATTCCATCAATACAATGTTGATACCTAGATCAGATTTTAGCCTGGTCCACTTTTCATAGGTTCTGATTTGGTCACTGAAGCCTGAAGCACTTTATCTTCTTAGTGACCTCTGGTAAAACTCACTAATCTTAGCAAAGGGTCCCTTCTCATGGGTTTTAATGCAGCCATTTATCATTTACAATGCAGTTTCCCATCTCCCGAAACACAGATTATTGTGATATAACCCACTCTGTAAGATTTTGATTGGGGATGAGATCAAAAGTACTTGTGCTGGAATGAGAAAAACAGAATGTACAGTGCTGTCAGTACACATAAAACGCAAAAGAAAACAAAATGAGCTGGTTTAAATCAAGTTAATGCATACCCTCACATATTTGCACAGGGAGTTGGTTAGAATAAAATAACACCACTATCTTCTACCCTAGGTATTTCTTTTGAAATATTGTTACAACTGGTAGGACAAGAACATATAACCCCAATAGTGCAGAAGCAGGCAATTCAGCCCTTTAAGTCCACACTGACCCAATCCTACATTCCCCCATGATTCAATCCACCTAGCCTGCATATCCTCAGATATGACAGGCAATTTAGCCATGGCTGATCCATCTAATCTGCACATCAGTGGGAGGAAACCACTGCAAACCCATACTAACATCACACATATAATTGCCTGAGGCTAGTATTGAACCTGGGTTCCTGGTACTGTGAGACAATAGTGCTAACCACATGAGCCACCTGAGTAGGGTTGCGAAAAAAGTTGTTAGAAGAATGTTTATGTGCTCAGGCAACAGATTAGTTAGAGAGGAAGAGTGTGTAGACAAAGCAAGAACCAAATAGAAACCTTAGTTTGCTTTTTGGAAGTTTTGAATAAAACTTAAGGACAAAATTTGGAATTGTAAAAGATCTTAGGCTACAACTGGAACATTTTGGCATTCCATTTTTGAAATGATATCAAAACTTTAAGAAAAACTGCAAGATGGATTCACTAAACATATGGGTTACAGTCATAAAGAAAGATGGAGAATTAGTTCATTTTTACTAGATCAGTGAAGAAGATTACGTGGCCTTATGGAGGTTTTCAAGATTAAGCTTTGTAATAAAATGGACAATGGTAGGTTGTCTTCCATTGTCAGTGAGGAGAGGATGCAAATATTTTTCCTGGATTCTGCATTGTTACAGATGGTAAAGTTGCCATTGTTACGATCAAAACTCAACTGAAACTGAACTAAGCTTCAGGAGCCCACACATATCCAGAACAATCTGGTCATCTGGGAATCGCTGTCAATGATTCTGCACTTCCCCACAGGAGGCGCTCCCTCCAGGCTTCCGACGAATGGGAAATTGCTGAGTCAACAGCCATGTTCACTTTTATTTTTTAATTTCACTGTAAAAATCTTCCAAAAATGTACACCTTGTTGAATGACATTGAGCAAGCTTTTTAGCAATTTGCTAACTTAATAAACTAAACTAGCCCTGAAATGTTCTTT
This sequence comes from Hemiscyllium ocellatum, assembly GCF_020745735.1. Taxonomy (NCBI): domain Eukaryota; kingdom Metazoa; phylum Chordata; class Chondrichthyes; order Orectolobiformes; family Hemiscylliidae; genus Hemiscyllium; species Hemiscyllium ocellatum. The sequence continues at coordinate 113,079,027 of NC_083404.1, read as the reverse complement.
ATATTTGAGGAATGGTAAGTTTATTCAGTATGATTAAAAAAATACATATTTTTAAAATGACAATAAAGTTTATTTTGATTTAGAAGCTACAATATCAGTACATTCATAATCATTTATTTTGCTTCATGAAAATTTGAATTATAAGTCAAGGATAAAGTAATTTTATCTTCCTGGTGTGCTGTCTGTGAGAATAATTTAATGTGATTGGCTGATTGCAATGCTTGTTGAAGCAACTGTTGCTGTACATCAGAAGTACCCTCTGATTTAGGTACCAATTTGCCAATGTGAAATGGGAGGCCCAAACCATGAAAATTGTGAGACCTTTGTGAGCAGCTTTGTTCAAGACGAGTGCTGAGAGTTGTTGCTTCACTACTCACTGCACAGAATACAACACAACTTTGGAAGAAAGGTCTAAACAGCAGCTGAACAGGAGACTACCCTTCATCTACAGGATGACTACAAAATTCACAAAGGCCCATTAGACAGCACCTTCCAAACCCGGATGACCAGTATCATCTAGATAGACAAGGGCAGTAGATACAGGGAACACTGTCACCTGCAGGCTTCCCTCTAAGCCACTCACCATCCTGACTTGGATATCTCTTGCTGTTTCTCTAGTGTCACTAGATCAAAATCATGGACGTATATTGCAATGGCATTATAAGTCCACCTAGAGCAAATAAGCTGCACTGGTGCAAGAAGGCTGTACAGCACCATCTTCTCAAAGGTAACTGGGGATGGGCAACTAGCGATGCCTACATCCTATGAATGAATAAATGAAAATAGGTCTTTCAGGACCTCAGCCTGTTGCATCATCCTGTCAGATCATGGCCAGTATGTACTTGTGTAGAGTAAGATGATATTAATGTTGACGACAATGGATCAAAGACACCATGTTTGGAGTTTTGAAGAGAGAAGAAGCAGTCTATTCCACAGGAAGTGTGCACAATATAGTATATATTATAATATAAATGAAGGAGTTTTACAGAAGTGTACTAAAAATAGTAATCACTTTTAAACAGAGGAAACTATATATATTACAGGACACAAGTAACCAAGGTAGAATTCCAAAGGGGTATCAAATTACAAACTACTTCAACTTCACTTATTTGCCTTTAATTTATTCTCTTTCCTGATTAAAAATAAATTAGTCTCTAAGTCTCTGCCGTAAAAGCTGCCAAATTTGCCCAGAAGAGAAATCAAGGGTCAATAATCATTTCCACTTCTGATCATGTTTCAAGTTATGTGTTGACACTTTCCCTCTGTAAGTTCTAGGGAAGGCAAAGTCAGGTATATCTGAAATGCTCAATTCTCCCTTTTCTAGGAGAAAAGGCTGCTGACAGTCACTACCCAGGTTACCAGAGGACTCACAATGCCAGGAGGTATTGAGGATGGACATGAATATTCCCTAAAATAGGGGGAATTACAATAGCTGTCATGGATGCAATGTACATAGTAATTAAATATGAACTCTGGGAGGGGTGGGCTCAATGATGAAATTACAGTTTTTACTCTTGATTTAACCATGGCTATTCCAGTATGTTTCAGAAGTGTTATTGTCAGTGTTAAGACCAACCATCAACTCTGTCTTCAGGAGATGAGCAGGAAAAAATAGAAATTAAAGGATAATCAAATGCTTCCAATTTTGTTTTTCATCTTTAAAACCATTTCAATAAGTTGCCACTAATGAATGAGCATAGTTTTAATCTCAGCAACTCCACCAGCTGATCTCAGTCAACCAGCAGTGACTTTATGCTCAGTGAGTATGTTTTATGTAATCTCATACAGTTACACCACTCTGATCTCTATATTCATTTATAGATGTTTGTCTTGAAGAAGAAATGTTATTAGAGCAGGTGGGATTATAACCTGGGTCTCCTGGCTCCAAGGTAGGGACACCACTACTGTGTCACAACAGCCGTCAGTCTTCATCTATCTGCTTCTTGCCACCACTATATATTTGCTGTGTTCTTGGAATAGCTTATCTTTGCCTCATATCAACAAACCAGGAGTGTGATGCAATACTCTCCACTTGCCTGGACGACTACACGTCCAACAATATCATCTGGGACAATGTAGCCTGCTCAATCAGCAACAATCCACCAACTTAAACATTCACTCCATCACCATTGATGCACAAGGCAGCAGTTTGCTCTGGTACAAGGTGCACTGCAGCAACTCACTAGTGTTCTTTTGTCGCACCTTCCAAATCTGCAGCCTCCACCATCTAGAAAGACAATGGCAACAGCAGCATGGGAACAACATTAGCTGCAAGTCCACTGCAACGCACACCCTATTGTAACTTGGAACTATATCACTACTCCTTCATTGCTGCTGGATCAAAATCCTGAAACACTGTGGGTGTATCTAGATCTGACACACTGCAGCATATCAAGAAGGCAGCTCACCACCACCTTCACAGGACATTTAGAACTGGCAACAAACTCTGGCCTTACTGGCGACCCCTGCATCCCAAGGAAGAATAAAAATAATATTCACAATGGAACAGTTGAAGAGAGAAGGAACAGTGTGTACCACAGGAGTTGTGCTATCTCATAATATGGTATGTCTTATAACGTAAATGAAAGGGTTTTGCAGAAGCTCCCTTCTGTAAATACAAGCAGAATAAATATTGCAGTATGTACAATTCTAGACTTTATTCTAGTTCAGAATGCTGAAATAAACAATGCTGCACTAATACAATATCGGTGACAGTGGGTACTGCAGATACTGGAGATTAGAGTCAAGATTTGTCCCATCTGTCAATCTTCCTTCCCACCATCTGCTCCACTCTCCTCTCTGACCCAGCACCTTCACCCCCACCTCCATCAACCTATTGCACTCTCAGATACCTTCTCCCCAGCTCATCCGTCCCATTTATCCCTCCACTCCCCGAGGCTTCCAGCCTCATTCCTGATGAAGGGCTTTTGCCCGAAACATTGATTTTCCTGCTCCTCGGATGCTGCCTGGGCTGCTGTGCTTTTCCAGCACCGCTCTAATCTTAACTGATACAATATAGGTTGTTGTCAATTATTGCTCAAGATAACTGAGGCCTTTAGACTCAAAATCTTTACTGACATGATTTTGATTTCTGTAGTTCCACCACATAACTCACCCAACTAAACAACTGACATTTTATTGCATCAGAATTAACTAATTTAACTGTGCTATTAGTGTGATAAGAAACAATATTTCTAAATTCTAAATCAGATGCTATCATCTTATAGAAATTTAAAGGTGTCCAGAGTTGATGCTTTCCTTTTTTTCTCTAAATTCAATGCTATTTGTAACTGTATTCTGACTTAGAAATAGATCAGCATTCCTCCAATATTGTGATGTCAAAATCCTGGAATTTCTTCCCTAGTGGTATTGTCAGTCTACCCACAGCACATAAACTGTTGTGGTTCAAGGAGCAGCTAAGGCTGGGCAATAAATGTAGGCTCAGTCAGCAATGTTCACATTCCAAGAGTGAATTTAAAAAACTCATACGTAACTGGCTTAAGATCAACTTTGAGACAAAGTGTCATCAATTCATGTTGAAGATCTATGTTGAAATTGTCCTTAATTTTCTTTAGAATTCTTACAAATAAGTAGGGTTAAAGCAATGGTAGCATTTGGATAGAAGCAATTATACAAATGGTTCACATTATAAACTTAGACATCAAACTGGATGCAGTTTGTGGGTTTGTACTGCAGCAGTTATTTCTTCTAATGCAGTGAAACATTTCTAGTGAAGTTTATTTTTCACTTTTTGAAAATCTTTCTCAACTTTAAGATCTTACAAACTATCCCTTTCATTATGCTGCCCTATCTAGCTCATTCTTTAGCTAGCTTTCAATTTTTGTTTGTATTAAAGAATCCCGTGAAACTGCACTAGCTGACCTGCTACATAAAAGGCACAATGTTCCAGTATGTTTTTGTACTAACTCAGGAACATTGTTTCCATCTGGTAGTACACTGGTAAATCAATTCATGTCAACTCCTTTGTGGGCTACTTCAATCAAGTTGTTAACTCATTTATAATGACTGCACTGAACTACTCTTATGGGGATGTACATGAAGTTTTTGCTCTGGCAGACAGAGATTCATGAGTCAACTCTTCATGTTTTTATTGTTTTAGCCTGACATACTCCAGTTTCTTTTTGTGGGTTTCTGATCCTGTCACTGGAAGGAAGGAGCTGGATTTAGCCATGTAAATATGAAGAGCTGATTCATTGGCAGGGATCTTTAAGAATCCAGCCTTAATAAATGTTAGCATAAAAATAGCAGACAAAAATATTTTGGTGCTGGGATGCAAAAACAAATTAAAGTACTTGGTGTGATCTGACAGATAGCTATTTATTCCCTCCACACCCATATTGCTAGCCTCCTTCTCAGAACTATCATGTAGAATACCTCCAATGTGGGGCAACATCACATTTGATAAAATTGGTGATCCATTTTTGGATGTTTTGCAACATTAAAGGTGCTACACAAATGCAATTGTAATCTGGTCTTCTGTTAACACGGAAGTATTTTAAGAAGTAGCTCTTATTACATCCTGGATAACATAAACGCCTTGCTTATATGCACAGTTTTTTAAAAAAATCATGCTTTGAAAATCATAATCCTCATAATTGGTAATGGCCACTATGGTTTTCTCTGACAGGAATGTGAGATCACATAGCCAGCAGTTAGCAGCAAAACTAAGTGTTTCCTCAATCTTGATCTTTTGGTTTTGAATTTCCACTGAAAAAACCATTAGCCCAGGAAAACAAAATTCATTCACATAAGATACATTTGCCATGTACTATTCACAGAAAGTTGTGTCAAAAGACGACGGGTTTTAACACTTCTAAAGAGAGCCCTTGCAAGAGAAGATGTCCTGAATTCTGGATTTGGCATCTAGCAGGATAGTCCTGTCAATTGGGAATGACTGGCTTCTTCCCTATTGAATGGATCATAGAAGCCCATGAAATCCACTCCTTACATAGGACTAGGTACGTGTTAGATAGGTTCATGATCATATAGGAGGTTATATTGCAGCTTGTCATTACTGTTCGGACACACTTTTATGGACTCCATCTTTATGATGTGTTTGATCAATGTTGGCTCAAGTGGGACTCAAGAAAGCCATTATTTTGCACAGTACAGTCTCTGACTCCCTCTCCTCCAAAAAAAACCAGTTTATTTCTTATTTTATTTCACTTATTGCACTGTTGCCAGTAGCAGCACCAAATCAGCTGAAGTAAACTCTGCAAGACTCCGCTAAAGAGCTACAGCGTTTGTGGAAAAGTGTTTTTAGCACCCAGCATCATTTTGAAAAACATTTTTGTTTCGGGGAGTGTTCCTGAGGCTAACAAGGTCCCATTTAGCGCTATTCAGTAGATAAAGCGCCTGCAGCTCCAAGCAACATCAACGACAGGAAAAAGACACAAGAGACCTGGTTTCCCCCAGCCTGAAGTTTTTTTTCTCTATATATCCTTTTTTGTATCTCTCTCAAAGACAATGTCCCTTTAAAATGTTCAGGCCCCACTCTATCGAGATTAAATTCATCTGCTCAGCATGTACAGTACTGATCACGTATTCTCCATGGGAGCTTCCCTGTACTGACTGTCGTTTCCGGCTTTGGAATCTTCCAGAGTTTTCAGTCTCCAATGAAGCAGTGCGATTGAGGTATTAAATCATTCCCACTCAAACACTGGGAACGCCGCTTCAAGCTTTAGCGAGTCAGTTGGTATACAGCTGTGACTGCCACGACTCGCTCCCTGAAATCTTTACAGATGTTTCCAAGACACTTGTTCTGCCATTCCCTCCCTCCTTCCCACCCACCCTTCCTTCCCCTGCGTCCAAATTGACAAGGAATTCAAACACTCTTCAATGATTGCATCTGAAAACAAAGTGAGGAAATCTAATTGTCATTCACGAATATTCCCGATTGAAGCATTTCTTTTCCCACAACAATTTCGCCACGTGTTTGGTGGGATGAACGCGTCTCTCCAGACAGCTACAGTCCCCAACCGTGCATTTAAACCTGAGGGTTCTTGGCGGTACGGTGGTAGCATCCCTGTCTCTGAGCCAGGAATCTTGGGTTCAAGTCACACTTGCTTCAGCGACATGTCATAACATTCTTGTAAAATACCTATAAACTTGAATCAGATTTTCTAAGTGATACCCAATCCTCTCCTACTTAGTGTTTAAAAGAAATCCTGATTTTTCTCACTCTTTATCCCTGTTGTCTCCCTAGAAAACAGTCCCCTTACTCTCATTCGTAATACAATCATCACATCGCTTTTATTTTATAACCCCCACCCTCTGTCCCGGACTCTACCCTCCCTTCCATCTGCCCCCCTCTTGCCCCCTTCAAATACAATCCCCGGGCTGACATTGCCTCGGCTTTCCCACTGATCATTTACTCACGAAGTGAAAGCTGGGGCAGTAACAAACACAGGAGAGACATCCATTCACCTGGAGTGTAGTGCCTGCCACTAGAATCCAAAGCAGCAGCCGCTTCATTCCTGTACATCGGTTGCAAATTCATTGAACCCTGGAAAGTGCAAGCGCCTGCAGATTCACAAACTCAGGATAGCAACCGTTTGCATCGGCTGACCACGTCGTGTCATGAGTGCAGTCCTCCCTGTATCTCTCCCCTTGCAAATTTAGCCTGTATTAATTCTCATGTGACGTCAGGTTCACTGACGAGTATATTTTTCCCCTCACACCAACCTCCCTGCCCCCCTCCACCTCCCCAACATTGCTCCAATTGTACCCTCCTCCTGTCACACTCTGTTAGTACACAGCACAACCAGGAGCCCTTAAAGGGACCATGCACTCTGTGATTATAAAGGCATCGCACGATGGGGACTCGGTCTCCGTTTAGCGTCCCCCTCCACCTCATTCCCATCCTCCCCTCAACTCGAAGCCCTCTTTTCAATGAATTAAACGACTCCCGACAAAACGCTCAGACAGTCCGGAAAACGAGAGCTCTCCATCCAGCCCCCAAACACTCGCCCTCTCAGTGTGTTGGTTGAACTTGCAGTCAGCAAAACTTCAAACAAAGATACTTGTGAATCAGCGATGCGGGGACGACGTGGTTTCTTTCAGACAAAAGTAAAAGCTGAAGAGATCAGTCACTGAAAATTTAAAATAAATTGTTCACTCCAGAGGTATGAAAATCTGAGAATGGATGGAATGGTATGTAATATTAAAATGCAATTAAGACGGGGCTCGCTCACATCAGCCCGAATGCTGGTACTTATGAGGTGGGTCATATTATCAGAGCCATCCCTCACATAATTGTCTGTCTCCTTACTGATACCATACGCTGCGGGTTGACACCACATTCCCCACCACCACCATAGCGACAGGCTCCCTGTTAAAAGTCGATTCCTGCTGGGAATGTTCCCAGTGAGTGCCGGAGGAGCATTCACTGACCGTGAGCAGCCTCTAGAGGGACGCCAGGTAAAAAGGAAGGGACAGAGTCTGGGTAAGAGCTGGGAGAGGCTGACATTGAACCGAAGGAAATAACGGGAAAACGTGCAGGCACAAGCGAGACTGGAGGATGGGAACGTGAAGGCAAGAGGAAACGGGATTAGAAATAAACAACACAACAGGGAATGTCAGAGAACGTGGGCAGACGGGGATAGAGGAATGGAATGGGAGAAGGGAGAGAATATTGGCCTGACTCTATCCGAAAGGATTTTTGCTCAGTTCTCTTCAGCCGGGATTGCCTGTCACTGAGCTGTTTGAACGCCGCACTGTACAAAGACATCGAATCAATCTGGAGGGTGCCTGGCAAAACGGTGTTTCCAGTGTCTGGGAAACTGCTGCCAATCAAAGGGGTATTTGTCGTGATGCATCCTCCCATCCTCTCACTGTTCCAGTTAAAAAAATCATTTAAAAAAGTAATTAGTCCCCAATCAGACGAAACACCAACGTTTCAGGGAAAGCGCTTCTTCAGGACTAATTTAGGGAACATCTCCAAAAAAGAGCATTTACTGTCTTCAGTTAAAACAAAGAAATAAAACCGATCAAAAGATCCCTTCCCCTGTCAATTGCTGACTGTAATCTCTGGGAATGATCAAAGTAACGCGAGAACACCTTGAAAACGACATCCATTCTGGTCAAACAAATCACCAATTCACTGGCACTCCATTTAGAGAATTTCCCTTGCTTTGCAAGCGTGGTATATTTTATCTCTAATAACTTACAATTTTAGTAAATCCTTCAAGGGCATTATTGAAGCAGATGGGTTTGCATAACAAAATGGTACTAATTTTATTCTCGATTTTTAAAATAATTTAAATGTAACTTACTGCAATGATTGGAACCTTATAACACATTAACCCATAATCCTAGGGATTCTAGATTTATACACCAGTGATATTACTATTGCACCACTGCCTCCTTCATAAAAAAAGATGGTGTGGGTTTGCTCCCCCCGCTCTAAACTTCATTTGGACACTTTTGGTGCAGTGCACTTGCTGCTGGGGTTACAACATTTTGATTTCAAATCCCATTGGAGATTTAACACAAGCCTGACCGCTGCCTCTCCACTGAGCTGTTGTGTCAAGAGAGTGCTGCATTATTGGACAAGGTGACTTTGGGTTGAACGGTTAACCTGTGATCCTGTACTTCGCAAATGGATGCAAATGATCCTGTTTTGAAGAAGAGTTATTTTGCAGTTCTGCTGTGTCCTGGTCAGTGTTCATTCCTCACCAAAGCCAAGAAAACAGATTTTCTGGTGATTATCCCATTGCTGTTTACGTGAGCTTGCTGTGTACAAATTAGCAGCCATGTTTCTTCCCATACAACAGTGATAGCAGTTCAGAGGTATTTCATTAGCTACAAAGTTACTTGGGGTGTCCTAAGATCAATTAAAGCACAACAGGAATGCCAGTGCATCTTGCATTATATGTTGTATATATTGTGGAAACTTATTCATGCATAACGAAAGGAGGAACAAAAAAAATAAGTTCCCCTCTCCCCTTGCAGAATTTTGGTAAACACTGGTTATGGGGAAAAGTGAGGTTGATGATTAGCAGATCAGTCATGATCTCATTGAATGACAAAGCAAATCAATGGGCTGGATGGCTGACTTCTGCACCTGTGTCCTATGTCTTACATCTCATCAAGCAAGTATTCTAAATTAAAAAATATAAGATGAGAAAATGCTGGAAATTTTTCATGAGTTTGGGTAGTCACTGTGGAGAGAGAACCCTTAATTTTTCATATCAAACTCTTTCATCAGGACATCACTTTTCTTTGGGGTTTATATTCAGTGAGAGGTACATCATTGAGTATGGATAGCAAACCTCACTCAACTTCTTTATGGTTGTGGGAGAGTGAACGATCCTCTTGCCACCTAGCATTAACCACCCTATTGACTGGTATATAAATGACCATGAAAGAAGTGATCACATCAGAATGTGTCAGTCTACATAAGCTATCAGTCAAAAGTCATACTTCACACTCTTCTCTAAGGAAAGCATGAAAAAACAATCACTGCTACTGTGTCTGAAGATGTGATAATTATTGTTTGCATATGCATCTATCCATTTGGGCAAAATGTGGAACTAGTCTGGGTAAAACGCATAATCAACTGAGGGCAAGGCACTCTGATTTATCGAACATGTAATTGCATCATATTCTCCACTGTTTATGATTAGTTTCCAAATGAATTGCAAAATACCACTTTGCATTAATTATATATTATTTATACGTTAGTCAGCAGGTCATGTGTGAGTTACAAGGAGTTGGCGCACACCATACTTTCTGTCACTGATAAAGAGCAACGAAACACCATTGCACAGTTTAAGAGACGGCGTATCACATTAAACAAAAACACTGCAGATCGCTCATGAGTTTTATGGCTGATATTTGAAAGTGGAAACTTGAATATAATGATGATACACTTTCTCATCTTCCAATTGTCAGTGCTGAGAAAGGGCATGCACAGTGGATGATTCTTAATGAAAAGATCTGCTTAACATGAAGACATTGCTGCCTGGGTCATCATTTATTACCAATCCCAATTACCCAGGAGAAGTTCGTGGCAAGCTGCCCTCTTGAACAGTTGCAGTCTTTTGGAAATAGCTGAAAATGTGTTGCTGGAAAAGCGCAGCAGGTCAGGCAACATCCAAGGAACAGGAGAGTTGACGTTTCGGGCATGAGCCCTTTTCAGGAATTTTAACCTACTGCGAATCCTCTTGCAAGGATGCCTTCCTTGAAGAAGCTCTCTTCCTCCCTCTACAAGGATTTCAGTGAGATTCCTGAAGAAGAGCTCATGCCCGAAACGTCAACTCTCCTGCTCCTTGGATGCTGCCTGACCTGCTGTGCTTTTCCAGCAACACATTTTCAGCTCTGATCTCCAGCATCTGCAGTCCTCACTTTCTCCTCGTCTTTTGGAAATAGTCATGCCCAGAGTGTAGTTGAAAGGGGAGTTTCAGGATTTGAACAACAATAGGGACAGAAAAGTAAGCCATCCAGCCCATTGATTTGCTTTGCCATTCAATGAAATCATGACTGATCTGCTAATCGTCAACCTCACTTTCCTGCCTTTTACCCCATAACCAGTGTTTACCAAAATTCTACCAGGGGAGAAGGAAACTTCAATTTTTTGTTCCTCCATTCATTATTCATGTATATGTTTCCAAGTCAGAATTGTGAATGAACTTGTAGGTGTCAGTCTTCCCATGTATCTGCTGCCCTTGTTCTTCTAGGTGGTAGTGGCCTTGCGTTCGGAATGTGCTAAGGAACCTTGGTGAATTTCTACAGTACGTCTTGATACATGTGCATCAGTGAGAGAGGAGTGAATCTTTCTGGACGTGGTGTCAATCAAACAGGTTGCTTGGTCCTATATGGTGTCAAGCTTCTTGAGTGTTGTTGGGGCTGTGCTCATCCAGGCAAGTTGGGCGTATTCCATCACACTCCAGACTTATACCTTGAAGATGGTGGAAAGGCTTTGGGGAGTCATAAGATGAGTTAGTCGCTGAAAGATTCCAAGTCTATGACTTGCTTCTCTGACACAGTACTTATGTTGCTAGTCCAGTTCAGTTTCTAGTCAGTGGTCACCCCCATGATGTTGGTAGTGGGTGATTCAGTCAAGGACTAATTATTGGATTCTTTCTTGTTGAGAATGGTCATTACCTGGCACTTGTGTGACATAAGTATTACTTGTTATCCCAAGACAGGAATTTGTTCAGACTTACTCCATAAAATCATTGACTGCTTCAGTATCTGAGCAGTTGCAGATATTGCAGAACAACACACAATCATTAGTTTATATCTTCACTTTGACTTCTGATAGCTGGAAAGTCATTGATGAAGCAACTGAAGATGGTTATGTCAAAGACATGACCCTGAGAAACTCCTGCAGAGAAATCCTGGAGCTGAGATGACTGATCACCAACAACCACAGGTCATCTTTCTTTATGCTAGTTATGACTCCATCCAGCAGAGAATATTGTCCCTGATTCCCAATGACTCTAGTTTTACTGGAGCTCCTTGATGCCATACTCAGCCAAAAGTGCTGCTGCCAAATATTTTAACTCATGGCTAGAATTCAGCTCTTTGCTCCATGTTTAAACAAAAGCTGCAATGAGGCAGGAGCCAGTGTTGTAGCTGGATTGGAATAGCAGCAACAAGCTAGGAATGCCAGTCTTCAGTACTTCCTGTCGAATGTTGTTAGGGCCCATAGCCCAGAGAGTATTTTGTTAACCTCTCAAACCACAATGACTACTTTCCATACCATTGTCTCCTATACATATATATTGCTATTTTCCCTCCCAATCTGATTCCTCCTTCATTGAACCCCCCTATCCTCTAGAGGTTATAGTATCACCTCAGTTAGCTGCCATCATTTTCAATGCTGCTATTGTTTCCCTCACTATATCTTCATAGTATCTATTTTTCTATCTCAAATTCTCACTCCTGAACCTTCAACAATGTCATTATTATCTGTTGTAATTCAATTTTCCCTTTACCAAAAATGTAGAATTTTGCGCAAGTGTGTCCATTACAAAGAAGCAGGATGAATATAAGTTACCCAATTACTGTCCATCGGTTTACTATCAATCGTCAGAAGGTGAATGAAGGGGTCATCAACATTGCTAACAAGCAGTGTTTGCTCAGCAACAACTTTCTCACCAATACTCAGTTTGCTTTCTGCCAGGGCCACTCAGTGCCTTACCTCATTGCAGCTTTGGTCTAAGTACAGACAAAAAGTGTGAGCTCTGGGGTGAGGTGACATCAAGGTCACTTTTGCCAGACTGTGGCATCAAGGAGCTCATGGGAATCAGGGAGAAATCTCTCCACTGGTTAGAGTCATACCTGGCACAAAGGAATATTGTTGTGGTTGTCAGAGATCAATCATCTGAGCTCTAGGGCATCTCTGCAGGAGTTCCGTAGGGTAGTGTCCTTGGCCCAACCATTTCCAGCTGTTTTGTCAATGACCTTCCCTCTCTCATGAGATTGGAAGCGGAAATGTTCACTGATATTTGCACATTGCTTAGCACTGTTTGTGACGCCTCAAATACTGATGAAGTAGTCCATGTCCAACCAGCAAGACCTGGACGATATCCAGCCTTGGATTAACAAATGGCAAGAAATATTCACACCACACAAGTGCTAAGCAATGTCCATTTTCAGCAAGAGACAATCTAACCATCATCTCTGCCATTCAATGACAATAGCATAAATGAATCCCCTGCCAACAATATCCCAGGAGTTACCGTTAACTAGAAACTGAACTGGACAAGCCATGTAAATACTGTGACCACAAGAACAGGTCAGAGACTAGGAATCCTGTCATGAGTAACTCAACTCCTAACTCCTGGAAGTCCATCTACCATTTATAAGGCACAGGTCAACAGTGTGATTAAATACATCCCATTTGCCTGAATAAATAAAATTCCAAACACACAAGAAACTTGACACCATCCAGGACAAAGTAATCCAATTGATTTGCATCATATCCCCAAACATTTTCTCCCTTCACCATTGATGCTTAGTAGCAACAATTGTGTGTACTATCTAGAAAATACACTGCAAAACAAAAGTGGCCATTCATTCTTTTGTTCTGGACGCACTTTGAAGTTGAATTACTTCTCTGCATCCTATCTAACTAGTCATAAAAACTCCAGTTCACTCAGTTCACTATCTCAGTTCATATAACATTCCTTGGAAATAGTTTCTACATGTTTTCCAGTGCTTCAGTATTTTTGTAGTCTGTGAATTTGAACTAACAAAGAGCCTTATAAGAAATAAATTAACCTAGGACTTTGCATTAAAGTAATTGAGAACTTAATAACAGCACAAATTAGCCTGAGGAACAATATGGTTGCATAAATAAATGAAACTAATTGATGACTTCAGTGATGATTTAAAAAGCTCAGAGAGATTGTAATGAGAGCGCTGAGTTATTTCAAGCAATTCTATTTTTGAAGATGGAGACTTGGAAAGAATTACAATAAAACAAACAAGAAACCTTGTGCTGCCGGCCCCTTGGGTAGTCTGCTTTGCTTTCTTTAATCTTGGAATTCAGAGTACCTCTTCAATGTTTGTGAATTCCTTACTCCTCGACATGGCTGCCAATTTTCCTAAGTCGTGTGTTTCCCAGTCCAAACTGCAGTAAGTTTTCAAAGGGTACAGAATTCCAATAAGCCAGTCAATTGACAGGTGGAGTGAAGTGAAATGTCAAATGAACAGTTATGTTTGTAAAGTTGCCTATATTTTTTCTCCTAATTCTTTTGTGCCTAAGGGCTGTGCTTTATACTGGTATCCTCTGATTGTGCTGACCTCCATATGGTTTTTGATAGTCTTTCTTTCAGCAGGTTTTAAAAAGTTCAAAGCTGTCCTCACTCAATTCCTTCACTGAATTGAACTCCTGTAGTAATCAGGGATAGGAACTTTCATAACCATTCCTTCCACTAGAAGGGAGCATTGAGATGGTAAAAACAATGACTGCAGATGCTGGAAACCAGATTCTGGATCAGTGGTGCTGGAAGAGCACAGCAGTTCAGGCAGTATCCAACGAGCAGCGAAATCAACGTTTCGGGCAAAAGCCCGTCATCAGGAATAAAGGCAGAGAGACTGAAGCGTGGAGAGATAAGCTTGGGGTGGTTGGGGTTGGAGAGAGTAGCAAAGAGTACAATGGGTGAGTGGGGGAGGAGATGAAGGTGATAGGTCAGGGAGGAAAGGGTGGAGTGGATAGGTGGAAAAGGAACTAGGCAGGTCGGACAAGTCCGGACAAGTCATAGTGACAGTGCTGAGCTGGAAGTTTGAAACTAGGATGAGGTGGGGGAAGGAGAAATGAGGAAACTGTTGAAGTCCCATTGATACCCTGGGGTTGAAGTGTTCCGAGGCAGAAGATGAGGCGTTCTTCCTCCAGGCATCTGGTGGTGAGGGAGCGGCGGTGAAGGAGGCCCAGGACCTCCATGTCCTCGGCAGAGTGGGAGGGGGAGTTGAAATGTTGGGCCACTGGGCAGTGTGGTTGATTGGTGCGGGTGTCTCGGAGATGTTCCCTAAAGCACTCTGCTAGGAGGCGTCCTGTCTCCCCAATGTAGAGGAGGCCGCATCGGGAGCAACGGATACAATAAATAATATTAGTGGATGTGCAGGTAAAACTTTGATGGATGTAGAAGGCTCCTTTAGGGCCTTGGATAGAGGTGAGGGAGGAGGTGTGGGCACAGGATTTACAGTTCCTGCAGTGGCAGGGGAAAGTGCCAGGATGGGAGGGCGGGTCGTAGGGGGGCGTGGTCCTGACCAGGTAGTCACGGAGGGAACGGTCTTTGCGGAAGGCAGAAAGGGGTGGGGAGGGAAATATATCCCTGGTGGTGGCGTCTTTTTGGAGGTGGAGGAAATGTCAGTGGATGATTTGGTTTATGTGAAGGTTTGTAGGGTGGAAGGTGAGCACCAGGGGCGTTCTGTCCTTGTTATGGTTGGAGGGGTGGGGTCTAAGGGCGGAGGTGCAGGATGTGGGCGAGATGCATTGGAGGGCATCTTTAACGACGTGGGAAGGGAAATTGTGGTCTCTAAAGAAGGAGGCTATCTGGTGTGTTCTATTGTGGAACTGGTCCTACTGGGAGCAGATACGGTGGAGGCGGAGGAATTGGGAATATGGGATGGCATTTTTGCAAGAGATAGGGTGGGAAGAGGTGTAATCCAGGTAGCTGTGGGAGTCGGTGGGTTCGTAAAAAATGTCAGTGTCAAGTCGGTTTTCATTAATGGAGATGGAGAGGTCCAGGAAAGGGAGGGAGGTGTCAGAGATGGTCCAGGTAAATTTAAGGTCAGGGTGGAATGTGTTGGTGAAGTTGATGAATTGCTCAACCTCCTCGCGGGAGCACGAGGTGGCACCAATGCAGTCATCAATGTAACGGAGGAAGAGGTGGGGAGTGGTGCTGGTGTAATTACGGAAGATCAACTGTTCTACGTAGCCAACAAAGAGACAGGCATAGCTTGGGCGGCTGCCCCTTTTGTCTGGAGGAAGTGGGAGGATTCAAAGGAGAAATTGTTAAGGGTGAGGACCAGTTCGGCCAAACGAATGAGAGTGTCGGTGGAAGGGTACTGTTGGGGATGTCTGGAGAGGAAAAAATGGAGGGCTTGGAGGCCCTGGTCATGGCGGATGGAGGTGTAGAGGGATTGGATATCTATGGTGAAGATGAGGCGTTGGGGGCCGGGGAAACGGAAGTCTTGGAGGAGGTGGAGGGCATGCGTGGTGTCTCGAATGTATGTGGGGAGTTCCTGGACTAGGGGGGATAGGACATGAGATGCCTACCTTGGGAATATCTTAGATCATCTGGACTCTCATTGCACAAGATCAGTTACCTTTCTTAATTAATTCACAGGAATTCGCACTGCCTGATTGGTCAGTATTTGTCACCTAAATCTGAGTGCCCTGGAGAAGATGCTGGTGAACTGCTTTCTTGAATTCTTTCAATCCTTTGGTTTTGAGGACAACCAAGGTGCTGTTAGGAAGGGAATTTTTCAGTATGTTAGCTTAGCGACGCTGGAGGAACAGCATATATTTTCATGCCAGGGTGGGGTGTGAATTGGAGGGCAACTTGCAGGTGGGGATGCTGTCTTGTCTTTCCGAAGGGTAAAGTTGCAGCATTGTAAGGTGCTGTTGAAGGTGCCATGTTAAGTTATTACAATGCAATTTGTCAATGACACTCTCTGCTTCCATTGTACGTTGGTGGTGAATGAAGTGAATGCTGAAGCTGTTGAATGTTGAAATTAATTCCATTCAGATTCTTTGGATCAGGAAGCTTGTATCTCATACATTCAGCATAATTGTGCAAAAAACTGATGTCATGTGACTAAGAGAAAATCCACAAGAGGAAGTGATTACCTTTCTCAATGGAGAAACATGGCCAGTGTTTCCTTTGTCAACCCAGTTGAGGTGAGGAACACACCATTAGTAAAAACTTGAAAGTGAGTATCTATATCAGTAATTAGGTTGATGAATCAATGTGATTGGTCTGTTGGGTTTGACTTTGTCATGCCTGTGTATAAATCTCTATGTAACTTCACCACTTCATAAGTACAGACTACCAACAAGAAATAATTCCATGGATAAGCATGTCAGTACATCACTGCATGGTATAAACTTGGTTAGAGACAAAAAAAAACTGCAAATACTGGAATCGAAGTAGACAAGCAGGTGGCTGGTAGAACATAGCAAGCCAGGCAGCATCAGGAAGTGGAGAACTCAACATTTTAGGTGTAACCCTTCTTCAGGACTGGGGATGGATATAAGGGGAGCTGCAGATAAAGGAGAGGGAGCGGGAAATGTTAGGAGGGAGCAGGGTGGTGAGGTAGGCTGAGGTGAACACAGGTAGAGGGTATGGTCTGGTTGGTCAATGGGAGGAATGAATCCAAATGGTAGCTGGAAGGGACTATTGGTCAGAGGAATAGAAGGGGGGAGGAGGTGATCTTGGAAGTGAGTCGGGATGGGAAGGGAGGTTATTTGAAATTGGAGAACTCAAGGTTGAGTCCTCTGGGCTGTTGGCTGCACAGGTGTTGTTCCTCCAATTTGCGGTCTGATTCATTGTGGCAATGGAGGCGGCCGAGGATGGTCATATCGAAAAGGGAGTGGGAAGGGGAAATAAACTGAGGAGTGATTGAGATGTCAGGTCAGCCCCTGCGGGCCCGACTGAGATGCTCAGCAAAATGTGTCCTGAGTTTACATTTGGTCTCCCCAGTGTAGAGAAGACCACGTTGGGAGCACTGGATACAGTAAACTAGGTTGGAGGAGAGGCAGGTGAACCTCTGTCTCACGTGGAAGGACTGTTTGGGGGCCTGGATGGAGGCGAGGGAGTGATCTGCTGGCAGGTTTTGCATCATTTCCAGTTGTAGAAGAAGGTACCAGAGGGTTTGGGGGTTCAGTGGGGAGATTGGAGCAAATCAAGAATTGGACCTGGGGGTTCGGGGTGGAATGGTTGGGGCCCTCACCCAAAACTCACTCCTTGTCACATATTCACCAGCCCCTCTGACCTTGACCTCTTTCAGGCCGAACAGTCCGTCCTCAGTAAAGGGCTCACGTTCATGACCCTCCCAATTCAATGAAGTCCTGCCGTCTTCTGTCACCTCTGTGCTTCTTCTTCAACAAAAAAACTCCCAACTCCCTATGAGGAATCCTTCTCCCACCTTCGATCTTCCTTCTCCACTTGGCCTTGTACCCACCCATATGTCCACCTCCACCCCCCCATACCCATTCCTACCTCATGCCCTCCGAATGCATAGCATGCCACTCTGCACCAACTCCCGGTTTGCCATGAAATACTTTGACAAAGGCGGAGAAGTGATAATCTGGAGGACGGCTGAATGCCAACTGTCCAACACCATGTCCTACTTTCCCCTTGACCATGACCCCACCGTGACCCATCCAGCCAAAATCACTCACACCATCCATGCCCTCATTGCATCCGGTGATCTCCCCTCCACCACCTCTAACCTTTAGTTTTCCATCTCCATACTGTCTGTTTCTACCTGCTCCCTGAGATCCACAAGCCCAACTATCCCAGCCGACCCATTGTCTCGGCATGCTCCTGCCCCATTGAACTCATCTCGTGCTATCTGAACTCTATCTCTCCTCCTTTAGACACGTTCCACCTACATCCGTGACACCAACCACACCCTCCACCCCTTCAGTAACTTCAAGTTTCCCGGCCCCCAGCGCTTTATCCTCACTTATACATGTCCATGCCCCACAAGATGGCCATCAAGCCCTCAGCTTCTTACTCTCAAACAGACCCATCCAGTCCCCTTCACCAATACTATCCTCTGCCTCACCAAACTAGTTCTCACCCTTAATAACTTTACTTTCAACTTTTCCTGGGACTAGGAGTCCAAGGGTGGCCATGGGCACGCGGATGGGCCTCAGCTCACCTGCCTCATTGTTGGCTATGTTGAAAAGTCCCTCTTCAGTGCCTACACAGGCACTGTGCCCCAACTCTTCTGCTGTTGCATCGATTACTGCATTGGCACGGTGCCCTGCACCCAGCAGAACTGTAGCAGTTCAACGACTTTGCCCACAACTTCCACCCCACCCTCAAATTCACTCAGTCCATCTCGGACACCTCCCTCCCCTTTCTTGACCTCTCCATCTCCATCTCCGGCAACAGCCTCCAGATGGATGTTTACTACAAACCCACAGAGTACACCTTCTTCCATCCAATATCCTGCAAGAACTCCATCCCATTTTCCCAATTCCTCTGCCTCCACTGCATCTGCATGGATGAGGAAACGTTCTCTCCCAAGCATCCCAGATGTCCACCTATTTTGAACAACATGCTTTTCCCCACTCTGTCATCTAGACAGCCCTTCACTGCACTCCTTCTGTTCCCCACCCCACTGCTCTAAACAGCAACACCCCAAATGCAATAAAGACATGGTTCCCCTTTTCCTCACCTACAACTTCACTAGTCTCTGCATCCAACGTATTTTCCTTAAATACTTTTGCCAACTCCAACTAGACCCCACCTGAAGAATATCTTCCCCTCGCCACCTCTCTCTGCCTTCCACAAGCACCATTCCCTTCACCGATTCTTGGTTCACACCACTGTCTACACCAACTCCCCTGAACAGTGTTATACCTTCTCCTGCAAATGTAAAAGATGCAAAAACTACTGGCACACTACCCCCTCACCTGCCTCTCCTCCAACCTAGTTTACTGTATCCAGTGCTCCTGATGTGGTCTTCTCTACATTGATGAGACCAAATGTAAACATAGTGAACAGTTCACCGAGCATCTCAGCTGGGCTCACAGGGACCGAATGGACCTCCCAGTCACTCCCCAGTTTAATCCCCCATCCCTGACATGACCTGACTCACATTGCAATTTGGTGGAACAACATCTCATCTTCCTCAGGACAGTCTACAGCCCAGAGGACTCAACATTAAGTTCTCCAATTTCAAATAACCTCCCTTCCCATCCCCTGACTCCCTTTCCAGCCCCTCTCCTTCCCCTCCTTCTCATTCCACTGATCAGCCCTTCCTTCCAGCTACCAACCGGATTCATTCCACCAATCGACCAACCAAGTCATACCCTCAACCTGTGTTCAGCTATCCCTACCTCACCACCCTGCACTCCCCCATTCCCTTTATCTGTAGCTCCCTTCACACCCATCCCATTCCTGAGAAAAGGTTACACCTGACTTCTCCACCACCTGATGCTACCTGGCATGCTGTGTTCTTTCATCCTCCTGCTTCTCTACCTGGTATATACTTGGAACAGAGTGGGAGAAAGGCTATAGTACGTTAATCTTAAAGTGCAATCTTAAACAAAACAGAAATTGCTGGAGAAACTCAGCAGGTCTGGCAGATTCTGAAGAGAGAAAACAGAATCAACATTTTGGGTCCAGTGACCCTTTTTCAGAACTCAGAACCCATCCGAAGAAGGGTCATGAGACTCAAAACATTAACTTTGTTTTCTGTCCACAGAAGCTGCCAAACCTGTGGCGTTTTGACAGCAATTTTTGCTTTGTTTCAGTTTCCCAGAATCTGCATTGCTTTAATATTTGTTCCACGTGTAATCTCATTTTGGGTGGAAGCCCCTAAAGAATTCCTCTGATTGACTGATGATCTAGGATTTCATTATCTGTTCCTAATCTTTATATTTGGGATTGTGGAAAAATCCGTAAATGCCATGAAGGAGGAGCAGTCAGCAACTGTGAAAAAAAAGTTATGGTGACAGATGTGCCTTGAGGTGATGCCAAAAATAATTGACGTTTCTCAGAAGACATTACAATTTTAGTTGGCTTCCATAATATGAATATAATACATCAAAAGTACAGTTGATTATCCGCTGTGTAGAATGTAAGGTGGAAGGAAGCAATCCAGACATGATAGATTAATTAAATAAGTTAAATGATATGCTACTTAAACAAATACTAGTCTTAGAGATTTCTTTCCAGCCTTAGTCCAATATTTCAGATCTAATGTTAATCACAACTTCTCCAGGGAACTTGTATAGCAAGTTCACACTTACTGGCGGGAAAGTGATGTCCTAGTGTTATTGGCACTAATCTAGTAAAACCAATAAATTAATTAATGTTCTAGGGGTCTGGGTTCAAATTCTGCCATGGTGGAATTTGAATCCCATAAAAAGTCTGGAATTAAGGGTTGCGGGGGAAACCAATGTCTTTTTGGGAGGGAAACTACCATCCTTATATGGTCTGGCCTATGTATGAGTCCAGATCCACAGCAATGTGTCACTTTTAAATGCCATCTGGGCAATTGAGGATGGGCAATAAGTGCTTGCACAGCCGCCAATAACAGCATCCTATGAATTAATTTTTAAAAGTAGCACAGATTCATCTAATGTCTTTAGCAAAGAATAAGGGATCCTTTGATATCAGTAATTAAGATTGGATTAAACCTGAATCCCAAACTTGAAATCAGAGTATCAAAGGAAGTGGTTCAGCCCATTGAGCATACACCAGCGTGTTAAAAGTGTATCATGCCCTCATGCCAATTTCTTCCTTTGTCCTGTACCCTTGCATATTGCTGTTTTATCCAGTAGTTCATTGCATTACTGCATGCCAGTGACTTTAGAACAGTGCGGTCAGAGGTACAGCCCTTCAAAGAAATACTGTAGGGCCATACTGTAGGGAATCTAATCTAATCTAATACTAAATTATGTAGCAAGGCAAACACATATACTTCAGAGCACTGCTATTACCAGGTGAGGAACTGATTTTCCTGTTTCACACGATACATCTGACCATCGTATTTTGCTGATTCAGTATGTATTTGACCTTATGCAATCTTGTAAGAAATAAGGCAGACATGTATTCTTAAGTTAAACATGTAAGAAATTAGTTTCATTCTATAACCGTTCCAGATAAAAATATTACAAAATATTGAAAATATACAAAACAATGCCCCACTTCCTGGAAATGATTGCAAACATCCACACAGTCCTCAAACATGCAAAGAATAGAACATTATAGAGTGTTGGGTGTTTACTTGGTAAAATAACAAACAGGTGAAAAGTAAAGTCAATAAAAAGTCACTGTGTCTGGATGTTTTGCCTTCATTGAGGCAGTTGCTTTGTAGCATTGACTGATGGAGCCCCAGGTCCTGGAACCACTGTTGCGAGGTTGAACTCTTCCTTTAAAATTCTCTGTTCGTAGGAGGAGTTTTTTTCTGGTGGGTTTTCCAACCATTTAACAAGATTCACAGATTTGTTTGGAGGGCTCAGTGAGAGAATGGTCATTGACTGCTGCCCTGCAGGGGGAGGCAGTGACATAGCAGTAATGGCATTGCATGATAGTTCATAAAGCACAGGCTAATCCTTTGGAACATTGGGTTCAAATCCCAAGATGGTAGAACTTGAATTCAATGAATAAGCCTGGGATATAAATCTAACACCGACAATATCAGTATTCAGTAGACCAGGCAAATGGAAAAGCTTTAAAAACTAACAAAACATAATGTCATAGAGTCTTACAGCATGGAAACAGACCCTTCGGTCTAATCAGTTCATGCCGAACATAGTCCCAAACTAAACTAATCCCACCTGTCTGCTCAAGGCCCATATCTGTCCAAAGCTTTCCTATTCATATATCCATCCAATATCTTAAAAAATTTGAAAGAACAAAAATAAAACTGTATGGGTAAACTAGCAAATAATATAAAAATAGATGGAGCTTCTTCAAATACATTAAAAGTGAAAGAGACCAAAGTGAGCACAGGCCCCTAAGAGAAAAAAGCTGGAGAAATAATAATGGTGAACCAGGAAATGGCAGAGGAGTTGAATAAAGACTTTGCATCAGTCTTCTCAGTGGAAGACTGTAACAGCATTCTAAAAATTATAAACCAGGGATAAAGGAGGGGAAGAAATAGATAAAACACCAATCACTGGAGAAAAAGTGAACTAAAGAAACTAATGGAGTTAAAGATCACTAGGGCCTCTGGATGGATGGGGTGCATCATATGACACTAAAGGAAGTAACTACTGAGGTAATTGATGCATTGTAGGAACTTTACAAGAATCCTTAAGATTCTGGAAATATGCCAGAGCATTGGCAAACTGCCAGTGTAATACCTTATTCCAAATAGGAGAGAGACAATAAACAAGTAAAAATAGGCCAGTTAGCTTAACATCTGTTTTTAGGGCAATGTTACAGACAATTTTAATGAATAGCAGAGCATTTAGAAATGCATAACATGGTCAAGCAGAGTCAATATGGCTTCGTGAAGGGAACCCATGTCTGACAAATTTGTTAGAATTCCTTGAGGAGGCAACAAGCAGGATGGATAATGGGGAAAGAAGAAATGTAACAGATTAGGACTTCTCAAGGGCATTTGATAAGAAGCTGTGATGTTCGAGCATATTGGCATGGATAGAAGATTGGCTAACATATAGAAGACAGAAAGTTGGGATAAAGGGCATTTTCAAGTCGGCAAAATGTAACTAGTGGGTGATATGGGGATTAGAGCTGGAAATCAATTGTTTGCAACACTTCGATGAAGGAAGTGAATATGTTATTGGCAAGTTTGGTGGTGATATAAAAATAGATGGGAAAGAATGTGGTGAAGTTAACACAACAGATAAAATGAGTGGATAAAAATTTGGCAGATAGAATATAATGTGGGACAATGTGTGGTTATGCACTTTGGCAAAAAGAATAAAGAAACTGAATATTATTTACAAGGCAAAAGGTTGCTGAAAGGGAGTTGGGGTTCCTGTGCATGAAACTCAAAAACCTTGCTTACAAATTCAGCAGGCAATAGGGAAGGCGAACTGAATGTTGGTCTTTATTTCAATGGAAATTGAGTATAAAAATAAGGGAGTCCTGATAAAAATATACATGGTGCATCTACAATGTTGTGACAGTTTTGGTCCCTTATAAAAGGAAAAATATCCTGGTATTGGTAGCAGTCCAGCCAAGGTTCATTGGGTTGCATGGATGGACTTTGTCATGAGGAAAGGTTGAGTAGATTGATTAAAAACAAAGAATTGGATGTTGACTATATGAAACACAAACAGAAAGAGCTGGAGAAACGCAGCAGGCATGGTGACATCTATAGAGAGAGAAGCAGAATTAACACTTTGAGTTCATTAAATTTCCATACACACTGATTTCTCCCAACATTTGCTTATGATAGATGGGTTTTTGCACTTGCCAGAAGTAAATGTGATTGAGAAGATACCTCTCAATGGATGAGAGGAGACCATAGAAGGATATGTAATTGTCAGTGTTTAGGGGAGTTTTGAACTGAAAGGAGAGCTCAGAGTCTGGAGAAGCTGCAGGCCAGGAGTGAGGAGGATGTTACTGTTGATGAAACAGAGGCCCAGGCCTCAGATCTTGCTCCCAGTTGAGAAGAATCTCAGGCTTCGAAGGGGACAGGGGCAGTGGTTGAAAGAGGAAGGTTTTGCTCAAGCAAAGTCCCAGAGTCAAAGAGTCATAGAGATATACAGCATGGAAACAGACCCTGCGGTCCAACTTGCCCATGTGACCAGATATCACAAATTAACCTATTCCTATTTGCCAACATTTGGTCCATGTTCTTCGAAACCCTTCCTATTCGTATAACCATCCAGCTGGCTTTTAAATGTTGTTATTGTACCAGCTTCCATCACTTCCTCTGGCAGCTCATTCCATACACACACCACCCTCTGCATGAAAAGGTTGCCCCTTAGGTTCCTTTTAAATCTTTCCCCATCACCTTAAGCCTATGCCCTCTAGATCTGGGTTCCCCCATCCTGAGGAAAGGACCTTGTCTATTTACCCTATCCATGCCCCTCATGATTTTATAAACCTCTATAAAGTCACCCCTCAGCCTCTGATGCTCCAGGTAAAATCATTCAATCCTCTCCCTATAGCTCAAACCGTCCAACCCTGGCAACATTCTTGTAAAGCTTCTTTCAAGTTTCGCAATATCTTTCCTGTAGCAGGGAGACCAGATTTGCAAACAATATTCCAAAAGTGGCCTAACCAATGTCCTCTACAGTAACAACATGACCTCCCAACTCCTATACTCAATGCACTGATCAATAAAGGCAAGGATACTGAATGCATTCTTCTATCCTGTCTCCCTGTAACTCCACTTTCAAGGAACTATGAACCTGCACTCCCAGGTCTCTTTGTTCAGCAACACTCCCAGGACCTTACCATTAAGTGTATAAGTCCTGCCCTTATTTGCTGTTCCAAAATGCAGCACCTCCCATTTATCTAAAACAAAGTCCACTTGCAACTCCTCGGCCCAGTGGCCCATCTGAACAAATCTCATTGTACTCTGAGATAACCTTCTTCGCTGTCCACAACGCCTCATATTTTGGGGTCATCTACAAAATTACTAATCATACATCTACGGTCACATCTAAATCATTGAAATAAATGACAAAAAGCAGTGGACTCAGCACTGATCATCCTAAACTCATGATGCCATGTCCTGCTCCCAAATGCAGCATCTGATATCAATCTGGCGTGTGATACAGGAGCCCCTCAGTGTCAAGGAAAGGTGAAAGTTGAGCCTGGCTCAGGTAAATGTCCTGTGTTCATCTGACAGCCTGCGATTATTTAATGGAAGTTTAATGTTGGAAAATCCCAATTTTTGTCATTCCATGTCCCTTAGTAACTCTGTGTGTTTGTGTTTGCGTGTGTGTGTGTTTGCGTGTGTGTGTGTGTGTGTGTTACCAGACCCCTGTATCTTTGGTTCATGTATGCCTTTACTTTCATACTTATTAAATATAAAAAATTATTTGCTGGATCGTTGTATACTAATCACTGGAAGCTACTGATATACCACTGAACAGGCAAGGATACTAGCAGTATAAATGAGTGGGCTTGAGTTTGGGACAGTGATCAGGGCCAGAGATAAGGTTGGGAGCAGGTAGTGCTTCTTCATGAACAGGTACCACTGTCCCTTAAGGCAGCATTCAAGGGTGGAGCTGATGTCCGACACGTGTATGTAACATTTGTGACAAGCAAGTACAAGATAATAACCATTCCAATCAAAGAGTGTCTAACAACTTACCCTTGTCGTTTAATTACATGATCATAAATGAATCCCAAAAGAATCAACATCCTAGAGATTTATCATTGATCAGAAATTTTACTGAGCCAGCCCCTGAAATATTATGGCTACAAGAGCAAAGCACAAGTTGCGTATTCTGTATCAAGGTACACTTCCTGAGATTCCAGTTGCTTTTCCATCATCTGAAAGCACAGAAACTGAACCCCCTCCACACCCCTCCAACCCAGCTGCAATCTTAAACATTCGATTCCTCCAACATCAACCAGTGACTGTAATTTGTATAATCTGTACAATGCTCTGTAGTAACTTGCCAAGTTTTCTTCACATTGACCTCAACTTTGTTGCCATCTCAAGACTAACAAAACAAGAGCAGCAGTTTGAGAATGCTAGTTTTTTTCCCCTAATCACACAGAATCCTACTTTGAAATATGTTGCCATTCCTTCACTGTCGCTAAGTGAAAATCGTGGAACTTCCTACCATTAATGTGGAGTGCTTTCATTCTTTAGGTACAAGGAAGGTTCAACATCACTAACATCAATAAATTCTGACTTTGGCAGCAACATCCGCATCTATTTAACCAGTGAAAAACAATAGAGTTCTCTAATGTCAGGCCAACAATTCCCTTTGTTTCAATGAACACTAACAACACCATTCTGACTGGTCATACCTTTAGTTCAATGGTTGTGTACATACTGACTGGCAGATCGTCATCCGTAACAACAGTGACTTGATTGGAATTTTAAAAAATGCCCTTTAAAGCAATTTGAAGTGTCTCAAGAAGGTGAAAAGGTATGATATAAACACAAGTCTTCTCACTTCATAATTACAATTTAGCAACTGCAAATGAAGCCAATTGACGTGAAAACTTCTTGAAATAATCGTTGGTTGCAGGTGATTTTTGTTTATCCAAACATAGTTTTGGTGTCTGTCAATTGAAAAAAAAGCAAATGCACATGGACATCCATCCATTTATTTTCAAGCTGATTTTGTTCTTTAGAAAATGTAAAAAAAAAACCTTGAAGAAAACTTGGGTAGTTGTGCCAAGCTGAGAATGTATTCCACATTAAAATTGATGTGTTAATTAGTGTGGTGATATTTTTATCCATGTAGGAAGTGAGGTTTAATGTGTCAATGACATTATTCAAAAAGAGCTCTTATATATTAATTCCTTTATATTGCTTTCTCTTCTCATCTTAAGAGATTTTTGATTCTCAAGATACTAGGAGAATTCAGACCTGATAACACAGTGGTGATTCACTGCTGCTGAATTTAAAAGGTTAACATTCTGAAATATTCAGGAGTATATTGAAGCTTTGAAAGAGAAAAGGGCTCCTGTGTTTGAAATTGGGGCATTATCAAGGCAGGCTAATAAGAATTTTTATCATTGATAACAATAAAGACAGCTGTCATGAATTTACTTTTGAAATGCCTAAGGCACTTCAAAGGAGTGTTGCAGATCAAAATTTGACAAGACATGAAACTTGTCACGGTAGCTTGGGTATTGATGAAAAGATACATTTTATTGAAGCTTTTTGTGTTGTACTCATCAGGACAATTCACAATAATAACATTGTAACACTTTCTGTATAAGAAGAGAATCTGATTCACTGTCAGACTCAGATTGGCAGAAGCTGTGCTGTGGTGAATGCTCCATTAGAGGATGACTGACAACTAACTGCCAAACTTTATTTAAATTTTGAACTTGGATAGGTGACTGACTCAGACTAGTGAGGGGAATGTCCTGAGAAATGAAGAATAGGTGTGACTTATTTTGTTGAGTTAAAACAAATTCAGTGTGTGTATCTGCAAAGAAAAGGGTCCTGTGTAAGAACAAATATTTCCAGAATACCTGTGTACGTCATATTGTCAGTCAGACTGGCAAACCTAAATTCCCATTCTGTTAAATGAAATAACTTTAGAAATTAAATAAAGTGAAAAATATATACGAAATATAGTAGCTTCCACTTACTTTCTGCTTGCTGCCAAAACAACTTAGCACCAATCATGTTTCTTCATCATCCCATTCACCACACCTTCCTTCCTCAGATTCTCCTTGGCACTGCTGACCCCACCTCTTACTGGCTCTCTGATATGCAGTCCGTTCTGCTCCTTGACCAGATTTCTGGCTGTCAAACTGCAATTATGCCACTTACAATCCCTAATTCAACCAATTGATGCTGAGTCTCTGATGTGTGGTCTCTTGCACTCTCTAAGTCACCCAGTTGTTGCCAAATCTCTGCTCTGTGGCCTTTCTTGCTCTGTCTTGCTTTTGCTGGTCTGAATTTGCAGTCTTTGTGTCTCACTGAACCTCCCAGACCTGACATTCTCACAGACTGCTGATCTTCCCTGCACCTGTATTCCTGGTCAAGGTACAGAATTGGATCTAGTCTGAAATGATAATGTTGTGAAAGTGCCGATTGTGACAATGCAGAAGTACTAAACTGAAGTTGCTGTTATACTCAGTATCTTAAAAATTGTCCTGTTCACCACTTCCTCCTGAACACTGGAGAGCTCTGCAGAGGAGCAGCAAGAGGCCAGAGATGCAGTTTTACCTTAAGTGTTTGACTGAAGTCACTTAAGAACTCCATGTGTAGCCTTGATTATCAAGAAGGAAGATGGCTTGCACAGGGCTAATAGTTTTTAGAGATTTGACCCTAGAAATCAATGGCTGTGGCAGTACTAGCAGAAGAAAAACCAAAATTCTCTTTTTTTGAGATAATTCACAATCTATTCTAGCAGTCAGTTTTATAAGAGAATATGAGTTTTTCAAACCAATTTAACCAGATAGTGTGCAGTAGTTGATCCTACAAATCTTGCTTACTAACATCTGGGCTTTTGTGCCAAAATAGGGAGAGTAGGGTCGTGGGTAGGTATTTCAGGGTAGTGTCCTAGTCTCAAAGACTAGCCAAGCACTAACCTGGTATGTCCTGTCCACAGAAAGCAGGACAAATCTAATCCAGAAAACTAATGCCCCATAAAGCTCATTTTGATTATCAGCAAAGTGAAGGAAGATGCCATTGACAATGCTATAAAGTAGCCATTGCTCACCAAATCTGCACAGTTTGGGTTCCACCAGAGACACTCTGCTCACGATCTCATTATATCCCTGTGCCAATCAAGGATAAAGGAGCTGAACCCAATAGGTGAGGTGGTAGGACTGCCCTTGATATCAAGCAGCATTTGACTGGGTTTGGTAATAAAAAGACCTAGAAAACTGAAAATAGTCAGATTTGGGGTGGGGGGAGGGGGTTGTACTTACACAAAGGAAGATGGTTCAAGTTGTTTGAGGCTACTTGTCTCAGTACCAGGATTCCTTAGGAGTGTCCTAGGCCCAATCATTTTCAGGTTCATCAATGACCTTCCCTCCATCATAATGTTAGAAGTTATATTCAGCATCATTCATGACTCCTCAGGTACTGAAGCAGTCAATGTCCCAATGCAACAAAACCTAGAAAATATTCAGGGTTGGGCTGACAAGTGGCAAACAACATTCAAGGAATACAAGTTCTAGGCAATTACCATTTTCAGAATACTATTGAAATATATCTCTTTTAACATTCAATGATATTATCATAATTTAACTCCCCAACGTCAACTTTCTGGGTGTCACCATTGGTCAGAAACTGAACTGGACTTGCTATATAAATACCATAGCTACAACAAAAGGCCAAAGCTTTGAAATTCTGAAATGAATAACTTGTGTTCTGAATTAGTGTGTTTTGAGAAGATTTGTAGCTAAGATTGAAATTCTGGTTGTAGGTTTGTTAGCTGAGCTGGAAGGGTTGTTTTCAGATGCTTCGTCACCATAGAGTCATAGAGATGTACAGCATAGAAATAGACCCTTCGGTCCAATCCCAGGTATTCCAAACCAATCTAGTCCCACCTGCCAGCACCCGGCCCATATCCCTCCAAACCCTTCCTATTCATATACCCATCCAAATGCCTTGTAAATGTTGCAGTTGTACCAGCCTCCACCACTTCCTCTGGCAGCTCATTCCATATATGTGCCACCCTCTGGGTGAAAAAGTCTTTCCCCTCTCACCCTAATCCTATGCCCTCTAGTTCTGGACTCCCTGACCCCAGACCCCAGGGAAAAGACTTTGACTATTTATCCTATCCATGCCCCTCACAATTTTGTAAACCTCTAGAAAGTCACCCCTCAGCCTCCAATGCTCCAAGGAAAACATCCCCAGCCTTTCAGCTTCTCCTTATAGCTCAAATCCTCCAACCCTGGCAAAATCCTTGAACATCCTTTCTGAACCCTTTCAAGTATTACATCTTTCTGATAGGAAGGAGACCAGAATTGCATGCAATATTCCAACAGCAGCCTAACCAATGCCCTGTACAGCTGCAACATGACCCCCCCAACTGCTGTACTCAATACTCTGACCAATAAAAGAAAGCATACCAATAGCCTTCTTCACAATCCTATATACCTGTAACTCCACTTTCAAGGAGATATGAACCAGTGGAGTGCCACAAGTATTGGTGCTGGGCCCTGTACTTTTTGTCATTTACATAAATGATTTGGATGCAAGCATAAGAGGTACAGTTAGTAAGTTTGCAGATGTCACCAAAATTGGAGGTGTGGTGGACAGCGAAGAAGGTTACCTCAGACTACAACAGGGTCTTGATCAGATGGGCCAATGTCTCTTTGTTCAGCAACACTCCCTAGGACCTTACCATTAAGTGTATAAGTCCTGCTAAGATTTGTTTTCCCAAAATGCAGCACCTCACATTTATCTGAATTAAACTCCATCTGCCACTTCTCAGCCCATTGGCCCATCTGATCAAGACCCTGTCGAAGTCTGAAGTAACCTTCTTCGCTGTCCACCACACCTCCAATTTTGGTGACATCTGCAAACTTACTAACTGTACCTCTTATGCTCGCATCCAAATCATTTATGTAAATGACAAAAATTAGAGGACCCAGCACCGATCCTTGTGGCACTCCACTGGTCACAGGCCTCCAGTCTGAAAAACAACCCTCCACCACCACCCTCTGTCTTCTACCTTTGAGCCAGTTCTGTATCCAGATGGCTAGATCTCCCTGTTTTCCATGAGATCTAACCTTGCTCAGCAGTCTCCCATGGGCAACATTGTCAAACGTCTTACTGAAGTCCATATAGATCACATCTACCACTCTGCCCTCATCAATCCTCTTTGTTACTTCTTCAAAAAACTCAATCCAGTTTGTGAGACATGATTTCCCACCCACAAAGCCATGTTGACTATCTCTAATCATTTGATTACATTAGATTCCCTACAATGTGGAAACAGGCTTTGTCGTCCAACCAGTCCACACCGACCCTTCAAAGAGTAATCCACCCAGATCCACTTCACTCTGACTAATGCACCTATCATTATGGGCAATGTAGCATGGCCAATTCACCTGACCTGCACATCTTTGGACTGTGTAAGGAAATCGAAGCACCCGGAGGAAACCCACGCAGATATGGGGAGAATGTGCAAACTCCACACAGACAGTCGCCCAAGGCTGGAATTGAACCTGGTACTCTGGTGCTGTGATGCAGCATTGCTAACCTCTGAGCCACCATGTCCCTAATCAGTCCTTGCCTTTCCAAATACATGTATATCCTGTCCCTCAGGATTCCCTCCAAAAACGTGCCCACCACCGACATCAGGGCTCACTGTCCACAGTTCCCTGGCTTGTCCTTACCACCCTTCTTAAACAGTGACACCACATTAGCCAACCTCCAGTCTTCTGGCACCTCACCTGTGACTATTGCTTGATACAAATATCTCAGCAAAAGGCCCAGCAATCACTTCTCTAGTTTCCCATACAGGTAACATAATCAGTGAGCCTCTGGATGAAGCACTGGCGGCATGGCCCGCTTTCTTTATGTTTAGGTTTCCTTGGGTTGGTGATGCCATTTCCTGTGGTGATGTCATTTCCTGTGGTGATGTCATTTCCTGTTCTTTTTCTCAGGGGGTAGTAAATGGGATCCAAGTTAAAGTGCTTGTTGATAGAGTTCTGGTTGGAATGCCATTCTTCTATGAATTCTTGTGCATTTTCTTAAGCCCTGAAGTCTGCACAGGTCAGTGGGATGGAATACTTTCCAACTGTCTGGATGCATGGATTCCAACAGGAGAATCCAGAACAAAGTAACCCATTTGATCGTCATCTTATCCACCAATGTAACCATGCCCTCTCCATTCCTGGCGCACAATGGCAACAGTGTGAAACATCTACAAGATCCACTGCAACAACTCACTAATCCTGCGTTGCCAGCTCTCATCTTAACCTGCAATCTCTACCAGTTCAAAGGTCAGAGCAGCAGACACAAGTTCACGACCACCTACTAGTTTTTCTCCAAGCTACTCAATATTCTGATTTGGAAATATAGCATCACTTCTCCACTGTTTGTGGCTCTCTCCTTCTAATAGCACTGTGGGTAGATCTGTAACAGATGGAATGCAAATGTTTCAAGAAGGCAGCTTCCCATCACCTACTCAAGGGCAATTAGGAGTGAGCAATAAATTCTGGTTTAGCCAGTGACACCCATATCCAATGAAAGAATTTTGAAATGATAAATTGGATATTTTCTTGGACTAATGTTCCAAAGGTCCAGTATCGTCAACAATATTTATCCTTCAAGAAATGCCGTAACACCCATTGTCCAGACATGACCTCATTGATTGGTGCTTCTTGTGTGTAACTTGGCTGGGTCATTTCCCCATGTAACCACAATGACCAAGTATGAAAGAACTTTATAAGCATTTGTGCAATCCTTGTGCAATGAAGCAGCATGAAGTGTTTTGCAATTAGTTTTTCTATTCTATACAGGGTACGTGGTGCTAGCTATAGAAAGAACTAAAGGGGACGGTTTGCAAGTAGAGGCCACGTGTGGACAGTATATGTATGGTGCAGTGCATTCGGGACTCTTGTGCAGATAGATGGATGGAGGACATGATCGACTTTGATTCAGAACCTTATCACAATGTGGTGAGCTGTCAATGTGTGTCACAGTGTCCAATAAACTTACCTCAGAATATGTCTAGTGAATGAGTTTGAATAATCTACAACAGAAGGTTTAAGGGAAGGGGAGAAATGACATTGAGATCTCAATCACATGATCTGACTCCAATTCACAGAGGCTTTCCACTTGTCTCTGGCTCTGTAGATCAAGGTCAATTTGAAAATCAAAACGAATGGGAGTTGCGCTTAAGTTGGTGTATGTCTCCTGGTTATTATGCAATATTTTTGGTACAGTGGTTAGCACTGCTGCCTCACAGTGCCAGAGACCCGGGTTCAATTCCCGCCTCAGGCAACTGACTGTGTGGAGTTTGCACGTTCTCCCCGTGTCTGCGTGGGTTTCCTCCGGGTGCTCCGGTTTCCTCCCACAGTCCAAAGATGTGCTGGTCAGGTGAATTGGCCATGCTAAATTGCCTGTAGTGTTAGGTAGGGGGTAAACGTAGGGGTATGGGTGGGTTGCGCTTCGGCGGGTTGGTGTGACTTGTTGGGCCAAAGGGCCTGTTTCCACACTGTAAGTAATCTAATCTAATTTTAACCTTTAAAATGCCTACTTATTATATCATCATGGAATGTGATTGGATAAGGGGCAGGAGACAGCCTAATGGTATTATCACTGGACTGTTAATCTGGAGACCCAAATAATCTTCTACGGACCTGGGTTTGAATCTTACTGTGGTAATTTGAATTCAATTATGTATTAAAAAATGGAGTTAAAAGTCTAATGATGACAATGAATCCGTTGCTTATTTTGGAAGAAAACCCATCTGGTTCATTGATGTCCTTCGTGAAGTAAATCTGCCATCTTTACTTGGTTTGACTTACATGTGACACCAGACCCACAGCAATGTGGATGACTCTTAAATGCCCTCTTGGCAATTAGGGCTGGGAAATAAATGCTGGTCTAGCCAGTGATGCCCTCATCCTGTGAATGAATAACAAAATGTTTAGAGGACTTAGTCTTCATTTTACTTAATTGTATCATGGAGAACGGACAGCAGATAATTTAGAGTAATTAATTCCTCAATTAAGTTAAATATGCTAATGTTAGCAGGATGGGTAATGTGTTGCTACTGCAGTATATGGAAACTGTTGGACACCTAGGTACTGCAGGGTTAACATTAGTAATTAATGTTTGCAGTTTGAGGAACTTTTGATGAGAAGCCAGAGACTGAATTTCAGATATTGTGCCATACCAGGGAAAGGGAGAATTACCAGACACTTTGCTCCAGGGGGCAGTCAAACCCACGGAGTAAACTCAGGTGAGGTACATTTGGGGACCCATTTGCACTTGAGGGGTTTTAGACCCTTCAATTGCCTTACTGTTAGAAGATTCTTGCAAGCTGTGTGGATGAGAGTGGTGACTGCAGAGAGGATGAGTGAACTACCGGCGGCAACTTGGTTCAGAGAACCTTTCAAGTGAGGGAAGAAAATCACATGTATTAGTGGTCGGAGGGAGTCTAACTAGGGGGATAAATATTGTTCTCCGTAGCAGTGATTGTGAGCCCCGAATGGTGTGTTGGTGTCAAGTGCCAAGGATACCTCCTCAGGGCAAGCAAAGAACTTTTTTGGGGTGGGAGGAGAACGACCCAGTTCTCATCATCCATGTTAGTTCCAATGACATCGATAGGACTGGAAAGGAGGGTCTGCTGAATTATTTTGAACAGTTAGGAGTTGAGTTAATAAGATGAACCTCTAAGGTAATAATCTCTAGACTACTACCTGACCCATGGGAAAATGGCAGATGATAGATAAAGTCAAAGTTAAATGAGTGCTCAAAGCTTGGTGGGGGCGGAATGGCTTTCTATTCAGTGAGTGCTGACATCATAAGGGTATTTCAGTGAGACAATCTTCATTTGAACTGTGCTGGGTCCTATTTCCTGGTGAATTTAATAACTAGGCTATAGAAAGGGCTTTATGATTATTAGAGAGGAAGATGGTTTGAGGGAGGGTAAAAGTAGCATTACAAAGCAACATTACAGGACAATTATTGGATAATGAAACCCAGAGTAGGACAAGAAGGGACAGAGTGTACAAAGATAACCAGCATAAAATAGGCTAAAAAAGGATAGAATAGTTTCCTTTTAAATTGGCAAAATTATTGACCCTTTACTTCAATATACATAATACTTGGACCAAAATAACTGAATTAACTATATAAATGGAGGTTAATGAATATGATCTTATAGCTATTACAGAGGCATGGTTATAAAGAGATCAAAGCTGCAAACTAAATATTCAGGTGTACCTGACTTTTCAAAAGGACAGGCAGAAAAAAGGGGCAGTGGCATAGCTTTGTTAGTACAGGATGGAAAATGACTGACAGCTAAGAAATTATCTGGAATTAGAAGATGGAGAATCTATGGAGGGAGAAACGCTATATGGAAGAAGACGTTTGGTGGGAGAAGCCTATAGGTCCCCTAACAGTAGCTATACCATAGAGTGCTCGTATAAGACATACGAGCAGAAGTTAGGCCATTCAGCCCATCAAGACTGATCTGCCTTTCAATTAGATAATAATAGATTTTTTAACCCCATTTTCCCACTTTTTCCCTTTAACCTTTGATCCTCTTGGTAATCAAGAACTTTTCTATTTCTGTTTTAAGTATACTCAATGACCTGCCTCCACAGCCTTATTTGGCAATGAGCTCCACAGATTCACCACTCTCTGGCTAACACAGTTTCTCCTTATATCTGTTCTAAAGGGTCTTCCCTTTTCTAAAGCTGTGCCCTTGCATCCTCGTCTCTCCTGCCAATGGAGATGTCTTCCCAATGCCCACTCTGCCCAGGCCGTTTAGTAATTGATAAGTTTCAATTGGATCCACCCTCATCCTTGTAAACTGCATCAAGTATAGACCCAGTCTCTTCAAATGATCCTCATATGTAATTCCTTGGATAATTCTCATGAACCTCCTGTGAACCTGCTCCAGGGCCAATGCATGCTTCCTGAGGAATGGGGCCCAAAGTTGCTCACAATACTTTAAATGTAGTCTGACCAGAGCCTTATAAAGCCTCAGAAGTACATCCCTGCTTTTATATTCTCTTGAGATGAATGACAACATTAAATGGTAGAATGGAGAATAAATTAGGAGATAACAAGGGCATGTAAAAAAAGGTAGTTCATTAATCATGGCTGATGTTAGTCATCATATAGATGGAGAGAGTTAAATGAGTGAAGATAGTCATGAGGAAGAATTCATAGAGTGTATTCAGGATCTTTTCCTAAAACAAGATGCTATGGATCCAAAGAGAGACCTAGCAGTGTGTGATCAAATAGGCTTAACAAATAATCTCAGAGTGAAAGATCCCCTAGAAAATAGGCAACCACAACATGGTAGAATTTTGCATTCAGTTTGTGAAGGAGGACTTTGGGTCTGAAACCTCAAACCTAAGTAATTATAAAGGAATGAGGGCAGAGCTGGCTGTAGTGGACTAGGAGAGGAGTTTAGCAACAAAGAGGCTGAGAAACAATGGTAGACATTTAAGAAAATTGCAGTCAAGACATGTTCCAGAAAGAAAGCAAGGTTCTAAGAAGGGGATAAGAGAACTATGATTAATCAAGGAAGTTAAGAATAGCATCAAACTAAAAGAAAAAATTACGAAGACAACTGAGAAAAGGAAGAAGATGATGTTTACGGGTAAACTTGCAAATATTATCAAGATAGACAGCAAGACCTTTTCCAAATTGTTAAAAGGAGAATGAGGCTAAAATGAACATGGGCCCCTTTGAGAATGGGCTGGGGAAATAATCCTGCTCCTCGAATGCTACTTGACCTGCTGTGCTTTTCCAGCACCACTGTAATCTAACCTCTGATTTCCAGCATCTGCAGTCCTCACTTTTGCCTAAATAATTGTGAGGAACCAGGAAATGACAAATAAATACTTTACATCAGTCTCGAAGGTAGGATTCCGAAAATGTTAAATAAGCAAGGAACAAGAGAAGGAGCAGAAATAAATACAAATAATATCACTAGATAAAAAGTATGTGGAAAATTAATTGAGGTAAGGTCTGGTGAATTGCCTGGGCCTAATGGCTTGCATCCTAGGATTGTAAAAGACATAGCTATAGAAATATTGGATGCACTGGTAATAATCTTCTAAGGATCCTTAGATCCTAGAAAAAAATTAGAGGTTTGAAAAACTGCCAATGTATTACTTCAAAAGGGAAGGAGATGGAAAATAGGTAACTATAGGCCAGTTAGCTTAACATCTATCATTGTCCATTATGGAAGATGTAATAATGAAGGATTTGAATGGTTTTGTGCATGAATCGCAACACCTGGCACCTGGTAATAGGGAAAGCAAATGGAATGATGGCCTTTATTTTAAATGGGAATGGAGTATGAAAGTAAGGAAGTCTTGCTAAAACTATCCCAGTCACTAGGTAAATTACACCTAGAATACTGTGAACACTTAGTTCCCCATATCTAAGGAGAATATACGGCACTGAGGGCAGTGGCAGTTCAGGGTAGGTGCACTGGATTAATCCCAGGTCTGGAAGACTTTCCTATGATGAGCAGTTGAGTAGCTTGTGCTTGTACTCAGTGGAATTGGGAAGAATAAGGTGACTTTATTAAAATATCTAAAATTTTTAGGGGACTTGACAGGTTAGATGCTGAGAAGTTGTTTCCCCATTGTGGAATGTATAAGACCAGAGTGCATAATCTTAGAATAAGGGGTTGTCTAGTTAGGACAGAAATGAGGAGAAATTTCTTGTCTCAAAGGCTATTGAATCTGTAGAATTCTCTCCTGCAGGTGATGACAGAGGTTTAGTTATTAATTATATTCAAGGCTGAGATGGATAGATGTTCCTTCAGTAAGAAAATCAAGGATTATAGGGAAAAGATAGGAAAATGAATTTTAAAATGATCAAATTAGTCATGATCGCATTGAATGGCTTACTTCTGTTCCTGCATGCTGAGGGAAGTGTGCTACAG
The DNA here is from genome assembly GCF_020745735.1 of Hemiscyllium ocellatum. Lineage (NCBI taxonomy): Eukaryota > Metazoa > Chordata > Chondrichthyes > Orectolobiformes > Hemiscylliidae > Hemiscyllium > Hemiscyllium ocellatum. Next base: position 113,041,631 of record NC_083404.1, on the reverse strand, counting down.
TTTGCATCCACATTGCTCAGTACTAACTCATAAATGGCAGTGTCTGACATTTTAAGGTATCAGAACCTGTAATAAAAGTCCATCAAATCTTTCAGTACTATGTAATCCACATCTAGTTCTTATTTTATTGGAACGAACATAAGTATTACACCATCTGAGTACAAATACTTTGCTCAAGGTAAAAAGCCTATCACTGCATCTAAAACAGTTTAAGAGGGCAGGTTAAATCGGTTTCTTTGGTGAACCATGTTAGTTTGGTTGCTGTCTCATGTATAATTGCTAATGGAGCAGTATGAACATGAAGATTACTCCAACGTGACTCAGGTGACTGTCCTATATTGCATAACTTGTAGAAAAAATGCTTTTCTTTCTGAGGAAATTGTGGGGTGGATCTTCCTGTAGGATGGTGAAATAATTGGAGGTGTGTTGGGACATCTGGTTGCTGTTCAACTCTCATTGTGCTCACAAGCATATCCAGTTCCCTACCTCGAAATCCATTGCATATGTAAGTTGGGGCCCTGTAACAAAATAAATATTTCATCCTGGCCTCCACACTATTGTGATTTATCTGCAACTATCCTCTGAATGGACTTAGCACCACCTACAACAACAACTTGCATTTATATGGCATCATTAATGCAGAAAAATATGCCACAGCACTTAACTGAAGTGTTATCAAATTGACATATTTGGGGAGATTGCGAAAGCCTGTATGACATGATGGCTTTAAGTAATATTTTAAATCAGGAAGAGTAGCTACATAGAAAGAATTAAGGAGGGAATTTGAAATTAAAGGCTCTACAGGTAAAACACAACTTCTCAGCTGAAATGGCTGAAATCGGGGTTATGAAAAATGCCTGAAGGAGTGTTAAGGTTTGAGAAAGATGTCAACCTAACGTGAGATTACAGAGATAGGGAGGGGCGAGGCAATGAAGGGAATGGAAAAGAAATTTCTATGAATCCAAGAAGCAGCATGACAGATTATAGACAGTGGGGGAGGGTGGTGTGCCAAGAGAGGTAGGTGCAAGGAGGTCTGGATATTACTGGTCTACATGTGGAACCGAATGTGTTTCTGATGACATTGTGATGGGGAAACATACAAAAGAGAAATAGAAGACGACTGAGGCTAGTTTTTCAGGGCCATCCGAGGAAGCAGCATTGGGAGGTGACTGGGAAGGAAGTGTAGGGTGCTCAGGGGGAGGATAGAAGAGAAACCAATCCAAGTGGTGCTTTGGCCACAACTGGATAAACAGAGAAAAATGATGAATGCAGCGCCATTCGCCAGGAGGCTAGAGAGGTATTGAAGGATGGAATGTCCTGTTAGTGTGACGCATTGTTTAATTTATGTTTAATTTGTAACAGCTCCTGCTGTATTCAGAGTTAATGGGGGCAATGTTCTCCCAAATTACCTACAGCGGGGGGCAGATGATTTTTAAGAGGAAAATCTGAAAAACTTGTAAGCCCTATTCAGAATTGAAAAATACAGCATGAAGATTCAAGACAAACTTTCTCAAGGAGTCCTTCTGTCCAGAAGCAAGGATTTATTTCTGTCTGAAGATTACTGAGATTGGCTTGGAATGTCTACACATGAAAATCTTTTACAATTAATCATTGCTTCAGCAATTGAATCACGATAGATTGTTCAGTATGAATTTGTAAGCCTTTAGCTAGTCTTTTCAGCGGTTTGCTCTGGACTTTTAGTATAGCTTCCGGTAATTAAAATAAATCTGCAGCACTCCAGCAATGGTTCCATTACACTATATTTCATTCCACATATTTGAATAGCATATTTATTGCAGCTATTGAACTCTACAGAAGTAAATTATTCATGGTCTAGAAAGGAAGCATTAGCTGCCTTATATGGTTTGCAGAAATTGGTTGTCTAGCATTAAGTACTGGATAAGTTTCAAATTTTCCCAACTAAACATTGAGAAGGCCAAAGGCACTGTCACAAATTTGTAAACTCACCACCAAATTTATTGCACTGTCTTAGGATAAAGAAAACTTTTGTGACCTCATTTGGCCCCAATTTGAGTTTTTACACTTATAATCTCCTCATCATAAAAGCTGACATTCTATCTCCTGTCTCCAACCAACATCTGCCCTGGGGACAGTTTACCTGCTGCCGCACTGCTGAGGAACATGGAAAGGTCCAGCTATAAATCGGAACAGTGGCAGGACTCAGGGTCTATCATTTCCAGCATGGATAGGATGGTCAACCTCATGCTGACAAGTATGGACCCAACAACAGTGCAATGCCTGGTGCTGTCATTATAATTGATGGGAAAGCTGTCCAATGTCTCAGTGCTGCAATAGCAGTGCAGGTAGAGGTCATGTAGGTCTTGCATTTTTTTAAAGAGTTCCAGACTGCTGCATCCATGGCAATGAATCATAGTGTGCAACTAAGCTTACGGACCTTAAAGCAGTCTGGCAATCTATTTTCTAACAGATTATATGATCTTGGGCATGGATTGGGAGTGCAGTGTGGGCATTGGCAGTAGCTCAATAAAACAAAAACATGATCCTACCATTCCACCTGACCTCCTGTTGTTTTCCGGTCAGGCTGCTGCAGTCCACAGCAAGGTTGTGAATTTTGACTCCATACTAACAAAGGTCAGAGCTGCTCAAGGGCAACTGCAATTCTCACCCAGAGAAAGTGTCAAAAGTCCACTGCAGCTATGGGTATAGAACTGTACAAGTACTTCTTATCTGGGAGCGATAGTAAAAGGACAGGCAAAAGCACCCACAGTTGTGAAGGGAATGCACAAAGATGAATAGTTTGTAAATATAATTGGATACATTGTTGGATAAAGTTATTATATAAATGTTTTAACTTGCGATATTTATTTCAGGAATTTTGCAAAGGGGATGCTGTGACGTTATGTCGTGGATGGTTTGAAAATTGGGAATTTGGAAAAATTGTGGTGATAGAATGATCCTCTAAGAGAACTGGAATGTCAGTAGAAACAAATAGGTTCTGGATGTTTTCCCCTACTCCCTCTCCCTTCTTTTCCCATTTCCTCTTCCTCCTGACTTCTTCCTTTAGCCATTTGACTGGCGGCAAGGGATACATTTATTACACAGAAGAATAGTAGAATATTGAAGACACCAAAAAGTAAAAGTCCTTTCATTTACATCAGAAAAAAATTGTTTCATATCCCATTTTAAAATGTTATAATGAGAGTTGTATAAATGGGTGCCAAAGAATTTATTTTTCAACGACAAGTCCTGATAGTAAGCCACTTTGGAATGTGCAAACCAGTTATTTTCTTGATGGATCACAGGCCAAAGCACTCCAAGAGACCTCGATATCATTTGCAATGCAGGGAAAAAAATATAGCCTTCTCCCTGTGACATGTGGAATTTTGAATTTATCATGATTCCAGTTGGAGATTTTTTTTCTTCTCTCTCCAGCTTGCCACGATGAATGTTTTGCATTCCTTTCTCAACTTCAGGCACAAGCAATTGAGACAGATGAGGCCCTGTTGTAATATAAGAATTTGGACTAGCTGTGACCTCATTTTTAGTCTGGTCTACACCTTTATATTCAGTCTTTGCCAGATGCTAAGTATGGAGTAAATGAGGCCAGGCCACGTAAACATAAAAGAAAAGAAGTAAATGAATCCAGTTTTTGTTGGAAGTCAACATGCATTACTATTAGAAAACTTGCCAGATTTGTTGGCATTAAATTGTGTTCAAGTTATGGGGAAAGCTGAAGGAAAAGAAGAGGTAAACTAATTGAAGTATTTAAAGATATGAAACAGATTAACAAAATTATTGTTGACATGTTACTAACTGTGATGAAAGATTCAAATATTGATGGGAGTAAACTCAAAATTAGGAAGCTAGTAACTAGAAGTGAAGCCAGGCAGAAGTTTTCAATCATTGAGTTAAGAAATAATTTATTGAGGAAAGGTACCAAAAGTATATAGCGTGGATGGGATCTACATCTAGATTATCGTTCTCCATTCTGTTCCCTTAATCCCCTCCCAACTGCCTCCCATTCCAGGTTGACAGCAGGCACAAATCCAAATCTAACACTCATGCAAGCTTCCTGACAATGCCTCCCAGCAGGTCTACTCAGCTTGTTGAGCATTTCAATGAAACCTATCTGTTCTTGTGCAAACCCATTTCTCAGGAAGCTTGGCCTGATTGAAATTTTGTAACTGCCACCATAAATGATCTAAAAGCTCAGAATGTTTGCTCTGCTCTCTCAAGATGGAAACAGGCTAGCTCAGGACCACAATGCCAAATATGTTGTCCATGTTTTCCTTACATGGGTATAACCTTATCAAGGATCCTACGGAACCCCCAGCCATTGCCTTTTATAAATTGTGTCCTCACCTTTGGAGCTGAAAATGTGTTGCTCGAAAAGCGCAGCAGGTCAGGCAGCATCCAAGGAGCAGGAGAATCGATGTTTCGGGCATGAGCCCTTCTTCAGGAATTCTTGAAGAAGGGTTCATGCCCGAAACGTTGATTCTCCTGCTCCTTGGATGCTGCCTGACCTGCTGCGCTTTTCCAGCAACACATTTTCAGCTCTGATCTCCAGCATCTGCAGTCCTCACTTCCTCACCTTCGGAAACTTGTTGATATTCCAGTATTTCACTTGCAATCCTTGAACATGTAATCTGATCTTTTCAGGTTTCATCTTTCAGATGAGACTGCCATTCATCCTCTGAGATGGATGGAGAAGGTCCTATGACATTATTTTGAAATAGAAGAGCTCTCTGCTAACCTGCTCAACATATATCTCTGAAGCAACATCACTGAAAATTTCAATTAATATGCCAAAGATTCCTTTTGGTTGTAATGTATTTTGGGACATCTCAATATCATGAAATTGATGCATAAGTAAGCGATCTTTATTTTTCCATACAGTTTTGTTGGTGTGACAACTTTGTAGAAAGCAGCTGCTGTTAGTGTTGATGAATAACCTGTGTAGATTCAAAAATGACAGAGGAACATTTGATTTTATATTAAAAGTATCGGAAGGAATATTTCTTAAAGCAATGCACTTTTATATGAACTGAATTCTTTATGGAACGCAGATGTTAATGAGTATTGAACAATATATGTGTGATTTATACAGTCTGTGGTGGGCCTTTGGCAGGCTTTTAATAATAACATTGGATTTCCTTTGAATTTCAATCTTATGATTCCTCCAGATATTTTTGTAGGAAGTTAAATTAAGAGAACATTCTCCTTCTTGATCATCTTTTGTCAACTATTTTCAATCTGAAATCATAAACTTCTCAATTCTCTCACGTTACTGATTTTCTTTCTCACTTTTCCCCTCAGTTTCTGCCCTCCTGTTTGACTGACTTTTACGCTGGGCTAAGATTTTGTGGCACCAACACATTGATTCAGGGTGTCATGCACTCTAGCTTGTGTTCTTATTCTCTGTGAAACACACATAACACTGTACTTTATCGTGCATCTAAAATATTCCAGCTTTTCTCCACACTTGTATTCTAACACAGTTGATGAACCATTATGGGATACATTACGGGATAACAGACCTCTTTCTAATCAATTCTCTCAAAGTTTAACATAAGATTACTTAGGGTATATGACACAGGAGCAGATCATGCAATTCAACCAGTTCATGTTGGCATTTATGCTCATATTGAGCCCTCAATTATTTAAGTCCATTTAATCCAGGTTTTGTATAACAGGAATAGGGGGTCAGCAGAAAACAAATTTCAGAACGAGATAATTTGGAACAGTAACACACATGAATGTCAGAAAAAAATTCTAAAGCATTAAGCTTGGTTCTTTAAATGAGTAATTAATCAAAATTACCATTAAAAGGTGCCAAGCTGCAGAGTTAACTAATAAAACCTTTTTTGTTGCTTATTCAGTTAAGAAAATATCTTGGCTTCAAGTTGTGGTCAGTCAGGAAGGGGCTGGGGTCTAGGGCCAGGCCAATGATCTGGGTTTGACATTGGTTCAAGTCTGGTGACTTACAATCCAAGCTGACCTCAGCAGAATTCACATGGAAGTGGGGAGTGGAAGTGAATTTCCTTTCAGCCTTCGTTTTCCTCTTCTACCTGTGTGGTGTCTGAGTAGGTGTCCGCAATGGTTCGGAGAAAGGAGGTGCATGGTGAGGACGACGAGAGAGTGGATAAGTGATTTGGGCTTACGCACTCACCTGCCTGACCCCTAGTCACTCATATGCCCACTGCCAGGTCTCTCTCTCTCTCTCTCTCACACACACACACACACACACTCATCCATTCACCCAAATAAGCCCTCCGTTACTGTCACACCTACACCTTGAGTCACTCTCTCAACCTTCGATCCCATCAGTCACACCCTCCCAGCACTCATCACTCTCTCCACTCACTCCTCTCGAATCACCCATCTACCCTTAGTCTCTCACTGAACTCCTCACTCAACTCACTCAATATCCCTTCCCTGAGTCTCTCGCTGACAACTTAGCTACTTAACACCTCCGTGACCCTATTTCAGATGGCCTGCTTGACTGTCACCTCCCCCATCCTTGCAATACCCCCATGCGCTCCCCATCTGTCACATCTTTCCTTAAGGCCTGGCTGTGATTTAACTCCTCGCCAGACATTGTCCTTCTGAGAGTCTCTCTGTCCATTACTGCAAGTGCTCACATTATGTTACTAACTGCTCATCCAATCACAGGCCACCTCCCTCCTGCATTGCCGACAAGATCGTTAGTGAGCCTATGAAAAGCAAGTATAAGAGAGAACTAGCCTCTGACTGGAGGATCAGCTCCTTTCAAAATCTTTCAAAAGTATTTCAAATATAGGCCTGAAAATCATATTGAACACCTCACTGTGCATGCCTATTGGACAAGCCTGCTCTAATCCCTTTTCCTTCATATCATTATCTATTTTGGTAGAAAAAAACAGGAAAGCAGATTATTATCTAAATGTCGATGGATTGGAAAAGGGGGAAGTACATCGAGAAGTACTGTCCTTGTAGACCAGTCACTTGAAGTCAACATGTAGGTACAGTGAAGAAGGCAAATGATCTGTTGGCCTTCGTAGCAAAAGGATTCCCATTTTGGAGCAGGGATATCATACTACAACTGGAGATGGCCTTGGTGAGACCACATGTGGAGGATTGTGTGCATCTTTGGTCTCCTTATCTGAGAAAAGATGTTCTGGTAATGGAGGGAATGCAACGAAGGTTTACCAGACTGATTTCAGAACTGACGTATAAAGAGAGACCGGACCAGTTAGTACTATGTTTAAAAGAATGATGTGGGTGGGTTTGGGGGGAGGTGGTGATGAGGGTGGTGTGTGTGGCCCTGGTAGTGGTGAAGTAGTAGTGATCTCATAGAAACCTACAATATTCTACCAGGAACTAGACATGGTGTGAACACAGAAACAATGTTCCTGATGATCGGGGAGTCAGAAACAGGGTTCATGGTGTAACGGTATGGAGTCAGACGCTTAGGACTGAGATGTAGAGTATGTTTTTCACCTAGAAAGTGATTGAGGCTAAAACATAGAATATTTTCCAGAAGGAGTTAGATAACATTCTTGCATCTGAATGGATCAAACATTATCGGAAGAAAGTGATAAGGTACAGAGTTGGATGATCAGCTTTACTCATATTGAATTGTGCAACAGGTTCAAAGGGCCAGACGGCCTACTCTCACTCCTATTTCCTATATTCTTAAATGCTCATCTAGCTTCTCCTTAAAGCATTCTTAAAAGCATTCATGCTATCCTTACTGAAATAGAGATGGAGTGAAAATCTGTTTGTTTTCAGAATCTCTGCTCGAAACAACAATGCCTTAACGATGTACCAGACTGAGCAATGACACTGAGTGAGAAATGTAAAAACAGTTTCCTTGCATTGAAAAGGCTATCAATAAAAAAGGAATTCACAAGGAAAATAACTGGTGGCCATTAAATAAGTTCATTGATTTATGAACACAAGCTGTTTTTTCCATTACGCACTTTCCAAAAGTTTCAACTTATGTAGATTTTGTTTTCAACCCTCATGCGGTTTGCTTGCTATGTTGTTCTGAAACCTGTTATCAGTGTTTCAGACCATCTGTCTGTACAATTGCACCCACATGATACACTGACAGCTCTACATATAGACTAGTAAGAGTGCAACATTTAAACTTCTATATTCTGGGGGTAAAGCAAGTGTGTACAGAGATCTGCTGAAGCAGGAATATGCATGGAATGTAAGCATATTTGTTAGTTACAAAATGGCTAAGGATAGTTCTTTGTAGTCTTTGTAGGCTGGATCATTAAATAAGGTTCAAAATAGGCAACTTCTTGAAAGACAGGGATGTGGAGAGACAGAGGGGAAAAAAAATCAGGGACGTGGTGTGGAAGCCAAGATCACGACAGCTATGTTCTTCTTGTTTGGCAGAACAGGTTTGAGGAATCAAATGAGCAACTCCAGTTGCTAGTGCATTTGTTATGTTCTTATCTTAAATGATTTTATCAGCTGTATGAACTGAAAATGCCTCCATGAACAGCAGATAGACTGTCTCCAGATCAAAGCACTAAGCACTGTATGTTGCCACACAGAGAAATCTTCTTCATACATATGAACATATATATCTGGTCTCAGTCCCTCTGTTGTTGTGGTGATTTAGCATGCATTACTTAATCCCAATGCTTCCTATTATCAACTATCTTTACAAATGGAGGAAGTTTAATATTTAATGTATGCTGTATATTAATTAGATGACAAGTAAGTCTCTATGCAGATGGAATCTAAAGAATGAGGAAGCTAGTTACTGAGCAGGCTCAGCAATGGTAAATCTTACCACAGGTCAACTTTATGTAATTGAGGTCAGTGCTTGACATAAGATCCAGACTGTAAGCACATTTTTGAATTATGAATGCTTTATTTTAATATTTTCTACACTCTTTTCTGCAATTTCCATTAAATGTTTCTAAGACAAATCAGAATTAGCATTTGAAGTCAATGGTGGTGGAGATATTTTCATTTTAATTGTAAACTTCCTTTGCTGGCTGTGGTTGTGTTTGTGTGAGTGGTGGTGGGAAGACTTCTCCATGTTGATCTCTGCTCAGTTCATTCTCACTGACATCACCTGAAAGATAAAATATGTGTTAGATTCACAGGCAGAATACAAATATTTTCAAGAGAGTGTCAGTTAATGGTTCTCAAGCACACAATACATGTTACATTAGTAATTGGTAACTGGTAATTTTCATTGACCATTTACAATGAGCTCATATATTGGCAGAAATAAAATCCTGCACACAGAAAAATGTTTGAGAGTCACAAGTTGACCCAGTTAGTCATTTCTACAATACTTTCTGGAAGTTACATTGTCAAAACCCTGTGAAGTCCTGATGTAGCAGAGTTTGAGGGAACTGTCTGAAAAATTGAAGATTCAAATGAGTAATTCCCCTGTGCCTATTAAAGTCCAGGAATTCAGAGGAATCCTCTGCAGTTGTTAAAAGTTACCCTGGAAAATTTAGAATATTAAAATTCTAGTGTAACTTCTGGGTAACTATTAAAATAATAACCCAACTTACACATCACCCCCAATTATGCCTCCTACAAATACCTTACACCCATAGACTCTGAGCCAACACCGTCCCAGTAAAAAGGAAGTCTCAAGTAAAGTCAGAAATTGGGGATTCTTGTGGAGTAAGTGAAAATAAAGAACAGCCTCCCAAGATCACAATAGATACTTATGCACCACCTTCACAGACAAAAACATTTTAAAATGTTTTATAAGTGAAACAGTGACAGCAAGCTTGAATGAGAATGGGAGAGTGAAAGGGAAGAGGCTGGAATAAACCATAACTGATAAGAGATTTTGACCTTTTGAAAGGAGAGAGGCATTAAGGAGAAATTGCTGTGGCTTTGTTGAGTAATACTTTGAAAATAGAGTTGAATACAAATTTAATTAGAAACAGCATCAATACTGTTGGTGAGCTGATCAAACACTTCATATGAGATCATTTTTCTGCTCCTTTTGTTGTAAGTGGAGGTGAAGAAAGGAGAAAATGTTTGTATGAAATTGTACATTGGTGATAGACATCTGTCTAACTAATTTTGTAGATTGTGCAGTATTTTTGCTACACTTTCCCCATGCTGGGCATGGTCTGAATTGGCACATTGAGCATGTGTGTAAAGAGGCAGCTGATGGTACTTGGAAGAGAACATAGGAAATTAAGTTAATCACTAATCACAGAATTCAATCTCTGTCAATTGATTTACGATTGGTACAGATAAAGAAACCCCCAGTGTTGGAAATTGTTGGGAACATGAAGTCCACTTGTCAGTTCCAACCATGCTTTATGTATCACATGTAATGTTTTTCAAATTGCTCGTGCAGAGTAATTTGAAAAATCTGTCTAATTTGCAATCAATGTCCGGGGATTACCGTTGATCAGAAACTGAATGTCTCTTGAATGAATTGAAAAATACTAACTATTGTGTGACAAAATCAGAAATTGCTGAAACTCAACAGGTCTGACAGCATCTGTGCAGAGAAAGCAGAGTTAATGCTTTGGGTCCAGTGACCCTTCTTTTGTATTTAACTTACTGTTTTGTGTCTTCCTAAGAAACTTGTTTTATAGATTTACCACTTAGTTGCTGAAGTTAATTTATTAAAGCAACCCTGCCATTTTTCTTGTAAACAAGGCATCTCATTTAATTTGCACTGTATTTAGCTTCCATTTGAGCCTCTATTTCTAATGCTTTAGTTATCTGGACAAAAATAACTATTCTTTTCACATTCAGGTGAAAGAGGATGGGGTTCAGGTGAGATGCTCAACATGGTTGAATTGATTTTTGACATTTTCCTTCATCAATGGTCAAAACTAAGAGCAAATACCTTGAACACGATGCCAGAGAGTATAGTGCTCTGGTGCATTATATCATCTTGCAGCATAAATCAATTGGGGTGGTGAGAGGGTTTCAGAAACACGATCTGTCCTTTGTAAAAACATAATTAACTCTGAAAAGTTGAGAATAATCTTTTCTTTTTTGCCATAAAAGTATAAATACAGAAAAACCAAAGACAACAAAAGGAAGCTGTCTGTCCTTTAAATAGTCTCGGTTTTTCGTAATCTGACATCTGTGTGAATCCTCAAAGAAAACATGCTGAAAAAATATGTGGTACATTTTTTCATCAGGAGGTGTGGAGCTCTGAATAGAAGCAGTCTTGTCTGAGATGAAATGCTATAGGGTTCAGGCACTGTGTTTACCTCAAGTATTTCAGTTAATTACTTAAACATCCGCATAGATCTAAAGTGTCTTTAAGTGTTGATTTGCTGTCAGATTTATCTTCATAGATTCATGGATCCATCTCTCTTCATGACTTGACTCTAGCTCAGGTAAAATTGTACGATCGACAATTTACGTTCAACTTGCTTAACAAAATATGGATGTTAATATTGAAGAATTATTTTTGACCATAGGGCTTCATGAAGAGGCTGGGATTTAGATCAGAGTGGTGCTGGAAAAGCACAGCAGGTCAGGCAGCATCCAAGGAGCAAGAAAATCGATGTTTCGGGCAAAAGCCTTTCATTAGGAATAGAACCTCTATTCCTGATGAAAGGCTTTTGCCTGAAATGTCGATTTTCCTGCTCCTCGGATGCTGCCTGACCTGTGCTTTTCTAGCACCATTCTGATCTAAATTTTGGTTTCCACCATCTGCAGTCCTCACTTTTGCCTTCACGAAGAGGCCACTTCTGCCTTCACTCACTTTTTTCGTGGGAAATGGATATCACAGGCAAAGGTCAATATTTACTGCCTATCCTTGCTTGTCTTTGAACTGAATGGCTTGCTAGGCCATTTCCAAAGGAGTTCACCACATAGTGGTGGTTTGGAATGACACCTAGGCCAGAGTAGATAAGGAAAGCAGATCTCCTTCCCTCAAGAACATTCGTGAAGCAGGTAGGTTTTTGCAATAACCAATAATCGTTTTTGGCCACTAATTTAAATTCGGCCAGCTGCTATAGTGGGATTTGAGCACATGGCTGACAGAAATCGCCTTGGCTTTTGGATTATCACTACATATTACCATCTCCTCCAATTTCCACACACAGGGCAGAACCTTCCCAGGTCCTGAATGATGTGGGTTCTGGTGGGAAAATTGGATGAGATGACAGTGAGTGCCTTCTGAGGGTTGAGAACAAAAGTCACATTTCCGAACCAAGTCCCATACATTGAGATAGGATTCTCACCAGTACATGATAAGAGATCCATTAATGGGAATTATCGCTCATGATCACATTCATAACTACCTAATATCACCTCATTAACATGCAGCCTTCCATTCTCCCACCTGCTGAACAGAAACCAGACACAGAGAATTCTTGATGTGAGCTGTAGGAATCACAATATGGGCCCTGATGAATGAAGATTCTTTGGTAGGAGATAGTTAAAGAGAAGCACTTGAGTGATGTCCAAAAGTTGTCATTGAGTAAAGTGAGCTCATTTTAGTGTTCTATTTCAAATATGTTACAAGGCTGGATTGTCAGCTTGGACTGCTCTTCACTGGAGTAATAGAAGAGTGAGGGGTGATTTATTGAAGTTGATAAAATCCTGAACGGTTTTGAAAAGATGGATGTGGAAAAGATGTTTCCACTTGTGGCTGAGTCCAGAATTAGGTGGTGCTATTTTAAATTTAAGGGATGCCCCTTTCAGAGACCGATTAAAATAATTTATTTCTCTCAAAAGGTTGTGTGACTTTGGAACTCTGCCTCAGAAAGTGGTGTAGGTAGGATCATGGGTTAGTCTTAAGACACAGGTAGATAGATTCTTGTTAGGTAAGATAATGAAAAGTTATCACAAATAGATAGAGATTCGTGTACAAAATGCAAACATATGACTCTATGACTCTATATCAGTCATAATCTTATTGAATGGTGGAAGAAGTTTGAGGGGCTTAATAGTTATCTCATCTCCTATTTTGCATGTTTATATGCAAGAGCAGGTCAGGATCAATGAATTATGTGTAAGAAACTCACCTCCTATGTCTTTAATTCTTGCCAACATCTACAAGACCTAAGTGAGGGTTGTGATGGACAACGCACAACTTGTTGGGATATTCAACAAGTTTGGTACCATCCAGGAAAAATTAGTCGACATTCAATCCCTTCAATATTGATGCACAGCTACAGCAATATTTACAATATACAAGATGCGCTGCCACCAAGGCATTATGTGCAGTTTTGGTTGCCTTATCTGAAAAAGGATGTTGTAGCTATGGAGGGAGAACAACAAAGATTTACTAGACTGATTCCTCGGATGGAAGCACTAATATAAGTAGAGAAACTGAATCAGTTAGCACTATATTTGTTGGAATTTAGAAAAATAGATGGTAGAATATCTTACAGAAACACAGTGTTTGCCTATTCGACTACCTTACCTATTTGTCCTGCTATCTTCAGGAATATGGATACATGCATTTCAAGGCACCTCTATTTCTTTATATGTCTCATATTTCACCAGTTATTGTGTATTCCATGCTTTGCGAGTCTTCCCACCTTTTCATTTTAACTCTATCCATCACTTTTCTGCTAATCTGACCAATCCTTTGACATTTCCTGTTTCCTACAGCTTTCTTCCTCACTATCAAACACCCTCAGTATTGTTTGATCTGCAAATTTAATGATGATCCCGACATTTATATCTGTTTTAATTTGTTTAGTTGGATGAGGCATAAACACTGGCCAGGACAACAAGTGACGATCCCTTGTTTTACCTTGAAGTAATGATCTGGGATATTAAGACCACTGAAGACAGTTGATATGGCTTCATTTAAGGCATATATCATGCAAAAGCTGGAAATAGCAGACTGTGCATTTATGCTTACCTGTGGATGCCAAAAATGTCTCAATGTAATCATTCCAGAAAGAACATTCTGCTGTTTTCAATCCTTTTTTATTTTTAAGGGCGAGTGCAAATTCTTTGTAGTTACTGCCTTCAGTACTGTCCAAGAAACTAGGCCATGGAGGTAGAGTCTCACTAGCAGAATTCCTGGAGAAGTTGAATGGATAGTTGGGGTTGCTGAAAAAAAATTTGGAAAAGACTTCAGGATGGAATACAGGAATTATTTACTGAGCTTGCATTATCGTTTTAAATTCTTAATGTCTGGCCACACACATCAAGAATTCAAAGCTGTGTCACCTTTTGTGAATGAGAATTACTTTCTATCTCCATCATCAGAATGAAGCTATAACTATTGGATAGATGTATTGAACTGGGGCTCTTGTTGTATGATACATGTACAGCCACAGGTAAGTGTTTCTTAACAATGGACTAAAGCCTAAAGCATTATTTTTTGACCACAGATCAGACACTGTACTTAAGGGATGTGACAAGTATGTGCAAGTGGTGTTTATTGGAAATACTGCCATGATAACTTATATTGGAAGACATTGACAGGAATAGCATACTGGCAAAAGATTTTTTAACAATATTATAGATAGTAACATTGAATTCACAATAATAAATTGTATTTATATTGTAATTTAACATAATAAATAAAAAAAAGGCACTTCCCAGGTGGGAAAAGAGACGAATGAAAGGTTTGAAAAGAGAAGTGTTGACAGATTTTAGTCTATTTCAAAATGGTTAAAAAGTTTATTTTAAGTAACAAAGAGATTCCAATAAATATATTAGTGGCTGATAGTTACTAATTTCAAATGATTGGAATTTTCCTCTTTAAAGAAGAATATTCCAGTTTTACTCTGTCACTTTCTTTTACTCTTCCTCTCTTCTTCTACCCTTCACTTTGACTTTCCTTTTCTGTAGATTTTTTCTCTCTCTCTCTCTGCATGCACTTTCTCTGTCTGATTGGCACTTATCACTCACTGGCAATGTGGTAATTGTGAAATAAAACTTACCCCGATTTGACAAAGTTGGCAATGTACTGGATGATTATGAGAGACAGGCTCTGCTCCTGTACCGTGAATAGCTGTTCAGAGTCTGGGTGAAGGGGCAGGCCGAAAATGAACTGCACATCTGACGGAAGGCTTGCCCTGGAACAGAAAATGTAGATAATCATTTGAGTAGGGGTTTAAAAGAATGTGCTGCTGGTCATGTATCTCCCATGTAGAACTGAACCAGGCAAGTCAGTTGTCTATGGTATCGCAAAAATTGGTCTCCATTCCTTGGGGTAGTATCCTTCACCCAACTATCTTCAGCTAGTTCTTCAATGGTAATTCCCTCCATCATAAAGTCAGAAATGGGAATGTTCGCTGATGATTGCACAATGTTCAGCATTGAAGAATGTGTAAGCCCTAGTCAATTCTCCTGCTCCTCGGATGCTGCCTGACCGGCTGCGCTTTCCAGCACCACACTCTTCGAATCTGATCTCCAGCATCTGCAGTCCACACTTTCTCCAATGTTCAGCACCATCTACAACTCCTCAGATACTGAAACAGTCCCAGTTCAAATGCAACAAGATCTGGACAATATCCAGGCTTGGGCCTACAAGTGACAAATAACATTTGTGTCACACAAATGCTCTGCAATGACCATCTCCAATAAGGGACAATCTGATCTCTGCCCTTTGACTATCTATGGTATTACCATCACTGAATCCCCTGCTATCAACATCTTTGGAATTACCATTGACTAGCAACTCAACTGGAGTCTAGATTAGAGTGGTGCTGGAAAAGCACAGCAGGTCAGGCAGCATCTGAGGACCAGGAAAATCAACCGACTCAACTGAACTTGCCAGAGCAAGTCAGAGGGTAGGAATATTGCAGGGAATAAGTCACCTCTTAACTGCCCAAAACCTGACCACCATCTATAAGGCACAAGTCAGGAATTTGATGGAATATTCTTCACTTGCTTGGACAGGTGCATCAAACAACATTGAAGAAGCTTGACACTATCCAGGAAAAAGTAGCCCACTTGATTTGAATGACATCCACAAACATCCCCTCCCTCCACCAACAACACTCAAGAGCAATGTGCACTGCAGTAATTCACCAAAGATGCTTGTTCAGCACTTTCCAAACCCATGACCACTTCCATCTGGAAAGACTAGGGCAGCAGATACATGGGAACACAAATCTCTACAAGTTCCCCTCCAAATCACTTATCAGTCTGACTCTTGGAGTCCCTTCCCTAACAGCATCTACCAACAGCACATAGACTGCAGTGATTCAAGGAGGCAGCTCACCACCGCTTTCTCAAGAGCAACAAAGGACAGGCAATAAATGCGGGCCCCGGCAACGATGCCTACCTCCCTTGAAGAAATAAAAACAAAAATGGTCATCTGAAGGCTGTAGAGGACTAGAAGCTCCCAAAAGCAATTGCATGCCAGCATCTCTTGTTTTCCATTTTTCAACATTGAATATTCAGCATTAAATCAGTCATTTTGGTGAAAATACTCATGGAACACAGTGAGAGTAGCTTTATCTTCAAAAATATTGCTTTCTTAAAGTTAAGCAGGCAACATAAATGACAAGGGCTCAGATGCAATCCAAGCCTACTGCTCAAAACTCAAAACTAAAGCAACCACTGAAAGGAAAGCAACTATTTTTATGGAGATAAAAACTGAAAGACAGAATATTGTTAAATTGGTGATATTTTGGGAAACGTGGAGATACAAAGAGATCTAGGTGTCCTTGTACACCATACAATGAAAGCCACCAGGCAGGTCCAGTAGGCAGTTAGAAAGACAAATGGAATATTGGCCTTCGCTGTTAGAGAATTTGAGTTCAGAAGGAGGGATATCTTACTGTACTACTGCAGACCTTGGTGAGACCGCAGCTGGAGTATTGTGTGCAGTTTTGGTCTCTACCCTAAGGGAGAATATACTTGTCATAAAGGGAATGCAACAGATGTTCTCTTGGCTGATACTGGGGACACCATATTAGGTGAAATTGGTTCGGCTGAGTCTGTATTTAGAAAGATGAAAGGGCATCTGATTGAAATGTATAAAATTCTATCAGGCCAGCACAGACGAGATGCAGGGTCTATGATTCCCCTAGTTGGGGAATCTCGAACCTGTGGTCTCAAGGCATGGGGTTAACTGAGCTCAGGAAACATTTCTGTACCCAGAGGGTGATCAGGCTGTGGAATTTGCAACCATAAAATGCTGTGGAGGCTGATACTAAGCAAAATCAAGAAGGATTTTTTTTTAGATATTAAAGGCATCAAGGAGTATGCAGCAAAGGTGGAACTACGTCACCGAGATAGAGAAACATCCACAATTACATTTAATGGTGGTGCAGGGGCCAAATGGCTTCCTGTTCCTAGTTTTCATGTTAAATGTGGCAAAGCTGAAGGATTTCCCTCCTGAATAGGTGTGGACAATGGGAGTTGGAAATGTCTGGATGTTTCAGTCATAATTATGCCTGAGCTCCTGCAGTAAGTAAACACAATAAGTAAAATGAATAAATCTCTCCCCTGTCTAAGGTGAGGATAAACCATTTTTCTGCTGAGTGACAGATGGATTCTTTCTAGCCTCTGCGTCTCAAAGTGGTTCACTGGACAGTCCTATTTGGATTAATAATGTATTGGCTCTCTTCGAAACGTCGAATTCTCTATTCCTGAGATGCTGCCTAACCTGCTGTGCTTTGACCAGCAACACATTTGCAGCTGTGATCTCCAGCATCTGCAGACCTCATTTTTTACTCTCTCTCTCTCTAGCCAGCTTCAGTCATGTGATAACTGTATTGATGTAATACGTTGTTCACACAATGAGTTGAAGTTGACACACAATAAGGAAATGTTTGATTTTTCACCAAAATTCCAGCTATAATTATCCTTCTGAATAACTTAATTTAAAACTTCATCCACTTGTAGCCTTGGTAGCCATTACCACTTTAAATCTCTTCCATTGAGCTGTTAATGTATAGTTAATCAAAAGCTGGGAATTCCACACTAATATCCCAAAGAGATGCTTAGACAGTTCTTTTATTATCCAGAAACCACAAAAGATGTGACATGACTTCCCTGAAATCTACATCTCAGTGTGAATAATCTAGTTTTCAAAAAATAATGTATCCACCTGCCAATAAGCTTAGTCATATGACATAATAATTACATCTATACATGTAATGATGAAGTATTGCACCAGCAATGGTCTCTCTGTTGACCTATCAACAATCCTGGCTTTAATGTCACCCTGAATTTGACACCCTTCTTCCTCTATTGTTAAAACTCCCTCCAAGACATTTAGCTCCCTGTTTTACAGTGAACATATCTTTGCAAATCAATAACTCAGCTCCAGCAAAGCCCAAACTAAGGTGAAAGCTTGACTGCTCCTCCCATATGCAAAGACACTGCACTTCAGAGCATCATTTTCAGGCTTGGAGGGTTTGAGCTATAGGGTGAGGCCAAATTGACAGAAGCTGTTTTTCTTGTAGCATTGGAAGATTGGGGGTGGGGGGTGGGTGACATTATAGAAGTTTATAAAATCATGAGGGGCATGGATAGGGTAAGTAGACAAGGTCTTTTTCCTGGGTGGGGGAGTCCAGAACTAGAGGGCACAGAGTTAGGGTGAGAAGGGAATGATTTAAAAGGGATGTAAGGAGCAACTCTTTCAATGCAGAGGGTGGTGCGTGTATGGAATGAGCTGCCAGTGGAGGCAGGTACAGTTACAACATTTAAAAGGCATCTGGACGGGTATATGAATAGGAAGGCTTAAGAGGGATATGGCCAAGTGCTGGCAAATGGGACTAGACTAGGTTGGGATATCTGGTTGGCATGGACGATTGGACTGAAGGGCCTGTTTCCATGCTGTACATCTCTATGATTCTAAATGAAAAGAAAGTCTAAAATATAATCTTTTGTTCCCTCGGGCCCCAACTTCTCTCATAATCTTTGTTTTTTTTCCCATTTCTCCTCTTCTGACCTATGTTCTTTATGTTCCTCCTATACTCCAAGTTAATTTGGTATGTACTACTGGTGGGGAGTCTTTTTTATTTGCTTACTTAATGCAAATTTACAGGAATCCACCCATGAGGTTTTGCGATGCATTGCTGGTTGGCTTGGTGCAGGTTTTTATTCACAAAATTATGCCTCTACTCCCTAAGACTCAGCAGAGAATTGTCTCTCCCCTGAAATTTTGTGTCTTTTTGAACTTTGATTACTTTTGTCTTCAAAATTACCACCCAATTAATACTGCATTATATATCCAGTATTATTTTATAAACTTGATGGCAAACTTTGACCCTTTATTTAATACACTGGTGCCTTTAGGAAAGAATCCTTTGAAGAAAATTGAGACTGAAGCATGAATAGACAGCTATAGCTGACCAGCTAACACCTACACATGAGTCAAAACATTGATTCCACCTCTAACCCCTATCTCCTCACCCCAGTATTGTGCCGTGTCTCCCTTTCACTTCACAAGAAAAGGATTAATTCTGCCTTTCCATCATCAATTCTATGAATGAAATCTTGATGTTTCCATTAACAGGTACAGTTGACATCAAAAGTTTCAATTTCAAAGACAAATTCCATGAATGGGAAGGACAAATTGTTTCTTGGAAGTTGTAAACTCCTCCTGGATATCCAATAACTTTTGGCTCTGACAGTTTCTATCAACTGACAAAGTTTTGTTGAAAATTGTAAAACATTAACTATTAACAAGCAAATTATTAAAATTGAAAATAATTGACAGATTTATGAGAGATCAAATGACTCTTCAACAGATAGGCAACTCCCATTTAAAGAGGTTGTGCAATGAACTGAATTGTCATATAATCCTGAACATTATTAACTCTTAATTTATGAAAAATACATATCTCACAGCACAAATGTAAATCATTTAGTCCAGTATGCATGTGTTAGTACCTAGTATCTCTTGATTTGATTTATTATTGTCACGTACCTAGGTACAATGAAAAGTTTTGTTTTGCATACAGTACAGGCAGATTGTCCCATACAATGTGCATTAGGGTAATAGAACAGAGTGAAGAATACAATGTTATGGCTGCAGAGAAGGTACACAGATTAATGGTAAATTTAAAATTTGAGAGGTCCATTCAGAAGTCTAATAAGACCTAGGAGTCTAAATTCAAATTGGAGTCGCAGGTAGACAGGATAGTGAAGAAGGCATATGGTATGCTGGCCTTTATTGGTTAGTGCATTCAGTACAGGAGTTGGGAGATCATGTTGCGTCTGTACAGGACATTGGTAAGGTCACTTTTGGAATATTTTGTGCAGTTCTGGTCTTCCTGCTATCGGAGGAATGCTGCAAAACTTCAAAGTTTTCGGAAAATATTTACAAAAATGTTGCAATGGTTGGAAAGTTTGAGTTATAGAGAGAGGCTGAAAAGGCCGGGGTTATTTTCCTTGGAGCATTGGAGGCTGATGGGTGACCTAATAGAGGTTTATAAAATCATGAAGGGCATAGATAGGGTGAATATTCCCTGGTGTACAGGAAAACTAGAGGGCATATGTTTAAGGTGAGAGAGTTAAAATTTAAAAGCTACCTAACGGGCAACGTTTTCACGCAGAGGATGGTGCTTGTATGGAATGAGCTGCCAGAGAAATGTTTGAGGTTGGTACAATTACAACATTTAAAAGGCACCTGAATGGGTTTATGAATAGAAAGGGTTGAGAAGGACATGGGCCAGATGCTGGCAAATGGGACAAGATTAATCTAGGATATCTGCCTGGCATTGACAAGTTGGACCAACGGATCTGTTTCCGTTTTGTACTGCTCTATGACTATGCCTCTATAACAGTGGTGAAGAAGCTTGTTATTAGTCATCATACCCTTGCAAAGAGAAAACAATTTGATCACTTTGTGATAAACTCTTATTAGTATCCTGCTGTTGAACTACTCATACAATTGAAGAAACTTATTAGTTAGAGTGGGTAGGAAATCCCTTCTCTGAAAAGAGAAAGGATAAAGATAAGATGTCAAGGAATATGGAAAGAGAGCGACCATAAGACTAAGAGCAGATCTAGGCCATGTAGCCAATTGAGTCTGCTCCACCCTTCAATTTGATCAATATGATGTTGAGATAGAGGATTAGTTATGGGGATACGGATTAATGGGCCGAAAAGTCTATCCTGCTCCTATTTCTTATGTTTCCAAATTCAAGAAGCAAAATAGAGAAAAGGCAGTCAAATAGAGGTAAAAGAAAATTAACTGGAGAGAAAGAATAAGCTGGGAGTGAGAAGTTATAACAGAGAATTGGCTTAACTGATCTGGGCTGGCAAGATTGAACTCTGTGTTCAAAGAATAAAATCCTTTTTGAACTGGAGTCAAACAATATCAAAAGACTAAGTCCCTTACATTCCTTAGCTAGGCTGATAGGTCAGACCATCAAAACCTCAGCACAGCACCTTTCCAAGCTAATATAAGGCTAAGATTAACTTTTAAATAGTACTTTACAGAATGCCACATTGTTCCTCATAAATACATACTCCCTCAAAATGTTGGTGTGATATGCCCACCAAAAGATTCTGTAAGGGTTTCCCCCTTTGATTGGGAAGAACCTCAGAAATTCCAGAGAAATGCACATTTTTTGGTCCAATCTTTTTATGCCATCTTCCTTGGGCTTTCAGTGAAAGAGTGGAGATTGACCGGCGGCAATTTATTGCCAATATCTCCTGGATATTCAAAAGTTCAATAAACAATAAGAGTTCAAAATGTTCAATAAACATTATCAGAACCTGCCTATAAATTACAGTTTGCTATTCTTTGCCTTTTAAACAATATACAGTGTAGCTAATCTCAGTCATTTATATTTCTTCCTGCTATGTGTTTTTGTTAGTTTACACATACGGATGTCACCAGAAACATCAGCAATTATTGTATACTCCTAGTTACCCTAGAGAAGATGGTAGCAAGCCTTCTTCTTGAACCAGGAGAAAGTGAGGACTGCAGATGCTGGAGATCAGAGCTGAAAATGTATTGCCGGAAAGGCGCAGCAGGTCAGGCAGCATCCAAGGAGCAGGAGAATTGACGTTTCAGGCATGAGCCCTTCTTCAGGAAGATTCCTGAAGAGGGGCTCATGCCTGAAATGTCGATTCTCCTAATCCTTGGATGCTGCCTGACCTGCTGTGCCTTTCGAGCAACACATTTTCAGCTTCTTCTTGAACCACTCCAGTACGTATGCTGAAGTGGACCCACAAAGTTACAGAGGCACTTTGAAGAATTTGAGAAAATGACAATAAAGGAATGCTGATAATTGGCGGCACAGTGGCACTGTAGTTAGCACTGCTGCCTCACAGCGCCAGAGACCCGGGTTCAATTCCCGCCTCAGGTGACTCTCTATGTGGAGTTTGCACATTCTTATAATGTCTGCGTGGGTGTGCTCCGGTTTCCTCCCACAGTCCAAAAATGTGCAGGTTAGGTGAATTGGCCATGCTAAATTGCCCGTAGTGTTAGGTGAAGGGGTAAATGTAGTGGAATGGGTCTGGGTGGTTTGCGCTTCAGCGGATCGGTGTGGACTTGTTGGGCCGAAGGGCCTGTTTCCACACTGTAAGTAATCTAATCTAATAATTTTCACAAGTCATGATAGTGTGTGCTTATCCTGTCCTTCTGTGTAGTGTGGGTTATGAGTTAGGGAGAGACTGCTTATAAAGTTAAAGTGAGTGAATATATAAGAGTTCAACTGCTTTATCATAGGTGTTTCTTCAACAAAAGAATTAGCAACATTTTCTGCATCACTGAGCATTTAGTTCTGGTTGAATTACAAGATTGAAGCTGATACAAGTTTAGGCCTATCTAGTTCTGATCAC
Organism: Hemiscyllium ocellatum; assembly: GCF_020745735.1. Taxonomy (NCBI): domain Eukaryota; kingdom Metazoa; phylum Chordata; class Chondrichthyes; order Orectolobiformes; family Hemiscylliidae; genus Hemiscyllium; species Hemiscyllium ocellatum. The sequence continues at coordinate 113,018,972 of NC_083404.1, read as the reverse complement.
TCATCAAACCGTCAACTAAAACCCTCCTTTCTGCACTAAAAGCACCAGTATCTTTGCAAAGTGTCAATGAGATCTTTGACAATAGAGCTAGAACATAATAAAGAGCTTATGGACATAGAGGCACTTTTCATATTGCTTCAGATTAAATAAACTAAAGCAAGAAGGAAATATATATATTTTAAACTGGCATTTTTAACAAATATATTTGAAAGAATGACTGCTAATTTGAATAATATTGGTAAAAGAAGGCAAAACAATCAGATATTCAAGCTGTAGTTGTGTCATTTGATGGAAGAATGGTGCACTCTAGCATCAAGCTTTGCTGGAAATGATGGCCTTTCCTTATCTCTTCACTTGCAACCCATTTAACCACAATTCTTCTGTGATCACCTGCAAAAAATTACTTTCTGAAGTCTCCACTGCCTAGCTTTGTCCCGATATTCATTGCAGTACCTCTACAACTAATGTTCTGTACAACCACTCCCTGACTTCCATCAATGATGAGCTAACATCAACTTTGAACAGAGTCTTCATTGTCCATTAATCTAATCATTACCTTCAGATCAGTGTACAAATTCAAGGGAAATAATATAAGCTCACCTGACACACAACCTTTTCAACTACTGGAAAGACTGCATAATTTTATGTTTGTATCTTTGATTGTAAACTTAAGTTGAGAAAGGTCTGTTTTAACAACAAATACTATGGAAGGAATTGCTGCAAGTTATTGAAACTCATTGTGTGGTGTTTATGCTGCTGCTTTGTTCAAGCAGTGGGTGAAATGTTTGAAGATGATACAGCACTAGGATGTGTGCGCAGACTGAGATTTGACCAGCAAAAGTAGTTTATTGGTTTGAGCAATTGTGAACAGTTGTGGATACCAAAGGTCATCAACGTGATGACAATTCTCTGACTTGTCTAGGTGGCTTTCGGACTGCTGGAAGGGTAGATGATGTTTGTCTCTCTCTTTCCTGCCACTATCTCCGCAGGAAGAAATACCTGAAGTCTGAAGAAAACTCCTTCCACCAGTTTCAGTAAGCTGTTGCCTTTAACCAGTATAAAAGAGACTTTGTAGTTATTGTACCAATTGCCCTGTGCCTTCTGCAAAGAAGTGAAAGGACCTGGAGAAAGGAGATTGAAGAACAGAAAGTCCTGGCAAGCTAAAAGGATCATCTCAGTGAAGACTTTAGATTGGTGGTATTGAATTATGCTTCCTGATTGATTTTTTTTGTTTGTGTCCCTGTATATGCATGCATAGGGACTTTTAAAAGGAGATCAACGTTTTAACTAGTAGGGACATATCTTGATAGTTCATAGATGTTTACTTGCAATTTGAATTTACCTATTCATAATAAAACATAATTCATGTCAATTATATGAACCTAGTCAGTTTTTTTAAAGATTAGATTCCCTACAATTTGGAAACAGGCCCTTCATCCCAACCAGTCCATACTGACCCTCTGAAGAGTAACCCACCCAGACCCATTTCCCTCTGTCTAAAGCACCTAACATGATAGGCAATTTAGCATGGCCAATTCACCTGACCTGTACATCTTTGGATCGTGGGAGGAAACCTTCGCAGACACGGGGAGAATGTGCAAACTCCACACAGACAGTCGCCCAAGGCTGGAATCAAACCCGAGACCCTGGTGCTTTGAGGCAGCAGTGCTAACTACTGAGCCACTATGTTTTTTTGTTAACCTGATTCCATCAGCCAGGTAAATTAAGGACTTTGGGTGATTTGACTGAAGTACTGTGTACAGTTTTGGCCCTCTTACCTAAGGAGGGATACAATTGCTTTGGAGATAGTTCAGATGAGATTCATTAGATTGATCCTACAGGTGAGGGAAATTGTCCTTTGAAGAAAAGTTGAGCAGGTTATGCCTTTACTGCGTAAAGTTTAAAAGAATAGAAGGGATCTAATTGTGGATCAGTGGTGCTGGAAGAGCACAGCAGTCCAGGCAGCATCCAACGAGCAGCAAAATCGACGTTTCGGGCAAAAGCCCTTAATCAGGAATAAAGGCAGTGAGCTGGAAGCATGGAGAGATAAGCTAGAGGAAGGTGGGGGTGGGGAGAGAGTAGCATAGAGTACAATGGGTGAGTGGGGAAGGAGATGAAGGTGATAGGTCAGGGAGGAGAGGGTGGAGTAGATAGGTGGAAAAGGAGCTAGGCAGGTCGGACAAGTCCGGACAAGTCATGGGGACAGTGCTGAACTGGAAGTTTGAAACTAGGATGAGGTGGGGGAAGGGGAAATGATGAAGCTGTTGAAGTCCACATTGATACCCTGGGGTTGAAGTGTTCCGAGGCGGAAGATGAGGCGCTCTTCCTCCAGGCGTCTGGTGGTGAGGGAGCGGTAGTGAAGGAGGCCCAGGACCTCCATGTCCTCAGCAGAGTGGGAGGGGGAGTTGAAATGTTGGGCCACGGGACAGTGTGGTTGATTGTTGCGGGTGTCTCGGAGATATTCCCTAAAGCACTCTGCCAGGAGGCGCCCACATCAGGGGAGGAGACCGCATCAGGAGCAATGGATACAATAAATTATATTGGTGGATGTGCAGGTAAAACTTTGATGGATGTGGAAGGCTCCTTTAGGGCCTTGGATAGAGGTGAGGGAGGAGGTGTGGGCACAGATTTTACAGTTCCTGCGGTGGCAAGGGAAAGTGCCAGGATGGGAGGGTGGGTTTTAGGGGGGCGTGGACCTGACCAGGTAGTCATGGAGGGAACGGTCACTTTCCCCTGTCACCACAGGAACTGTAAAACTATTAGCCATGTGGCTGATGCAGCTACCACCCCCACGCTGATTGATGATGTCACTTCCACCCCCATCATGGCCACTCCCAAAGCCACTTCTGCCTCTCACATCATCGCTGATGCCACACGCTCAGTGACTTCCGCTACCCCTACTGCCGTGTCTGCCACCACTTCCGCCCCCACCAGCGCCACTCACCTGGAGTCTGCTGACACGCCCCCCACAGACCCCACTGTCACTATCCCCACACTCCAGAACCCTGAGGGGCACATTACCCCTGCTCATGACACCACCCCCATTCCCCCCACCATCACACCCACTCCAGGTACTGGCTCCGACCCCACTCCCAGCTCCACACCCACACCAGATCCCAGCTCGCAGCCCTGCCGCGTTTTCACCATCCCTCCAGACCTCCCTCTCACTGAGGATGAACAATCAGTCCTCAGCAAAGGACTCACCTTCATCCCCCTCCATCCACACATCATTGAATTTAATACACGCCGTGACGTCGAACAATTCTTCCGTCGCCTCTGCCTCCGAGCTTACTTTCACCATCAGGACTCCTGCCCACCTTCTGAGGGCTCCTTCACCCACCTCCAACACACTGCATCCACCTGGACACCCCGCGCTGGCCTATTACCTGCCCTCGACCTCTTCATTTCCAACTGCCGCCGGGACATTAACCGCCCCAACATGTCTAGCCCCCTCCTCCACTCTAACCTCTCACCCTCACAACGCACAGCCCTCCAATCCCTCTGCTCCAATCCCAACCTCACCATTAAGCCAGCGGATAAAGGGGTGCAGTGGTAGTCTGGCGCACTGACCTCTACACCGCTGAAGCTAAACGCCAATTCGAGGACACCTCTTCCTACTGCCTCCTCGACCATGACCCCACCCTCCATCACCAAACCATCATCTCCCAGACCATACAGAACCTCATCACCTCAGGAGATCTCCCACCCACAGCTTCCAACCTCATAGTCCGGGAACCCCGCACTGCCTGGTTCTACCACCTTCCCAAGATCCACAAGCCTGACCACCCTGGCCGACCCCTTGTCTCAGCTTGCACCTGCCCCACTGAACTCATCTCTACCTACCTCGACACTGTCCTCTCCCCCCAGTCCAGGAACTCCCCACATATGTTCGAGACACCACCCACACCCTCCACATCCTCCAAGATTTCCGTTTCCCCGGCCCCCAACGCCTCATCTTCACCATGGATATCCAATCCCTCTACACCTCCATCCGTCATGACCAGGGCCTCCATGCCCTCCGTTTTTTCCTCTCCCGATGTCCCCAACAGTACCCTTCCACCAACACTCTCATTCATTTGGCCGAACTGGTCCTCAACCTTAACAATTTCTCCTTTGACTCCTCCCACTTCCTCCAGACCAAAGGGGTAGCCATGGGCACACATATGGCCCCCAGCTATGCCTGTCTCTTTGTTGGCTACGTAGAACAGTTGATCTTCCGTAATTACACCGGCACCACTCCCCACCTCTTCCTCCGCTACATTGATGACTGTATTGGCGCCACCTCGTGCTCCCACGAGGAGGTTGAGCAATTCATCAACTTCACCAACACATTCCACCCTGACCTTAAATTTACCTGGACCATCTCTGACACCTCCCTCCCCTTCCTGGACCTCTCCACCTCCATTAATGATGACTGACTTGACACTGACATTTTTTATAAACCCACCGACTCCCACAGCTACCTGGATTACACCTCTTCCCACCCTATCTTTTGCAAAAATGCCATCCCATATTCCCAATTCCTCCGCCTCCGCCGTATCTGCTCCCAAGAGGACCAGTTCCATCATAGAACATACCAGATGACCTCCTTCTTTAGAGACCGTAATTTCCCTTCCCACGTGCTTAAAGATGCCCTCCAACGCATCTCGTCCACATCCTGCACCTCCATCCTCAGACCCCACCCCACCAACTGTAACAAGGACAGAACGCCCCGGTGCTCACCTTCCACCCTACAAACCTTCGCATAAACCAAATCATCCGCCGACATTTCCGCCACCTCCAAAAAGACCCCACCACCAGGGATATATTTCCCTCCCCACCCCTTTCCGCCTTCCGCAAAGACCGTTCCCTCCATGACTACCTGGTCAGGTCCACAACCCCCTTCAACCCACCCTCCCATCCTGGCACCTTCCCCTGCCACTGCAGGAATTGCAAATAATGTGCCCATACCTCCTCCCTCACCTCTATCCAAGGCCCTAAAGGAGCCTTCCACATCCATCAAAATTTTACCTGCACATCCACTAATATCATTTATTGTATCCGTTGCTCCCGATGCGGTCTCCTCTACATTGGGGAGAGTGGGCGCCTCCTAGCAGAGTGCTTTAGGGAACATCTCTGAGACACCCGCAACAATCAACCACACTGCCCCGTGGCCCAACATTTCAACTCCCCCTCTCACTCTGCTGAGGACATGGAGGTCCTGGGCCTCGTTCACCGCCGCTCCCTCACCACCAGACACCTGGAGGAAGAGCGCCTCATCTTCCGCCTCGGAACACTTCAACCCCAGGGCATCAATGTGGACTTCACCAGCTTCATCATTTCCCCTTCCCCCACCTCATCCTAGTTTCAAACTTCCAGTTCAGCACTGTCCCCATGACTTGTCCGGACTTGTCCGACCTGCCTAGCTCCTTTTCCACCTATCCACTCCACCCTCTCCTCCCTGACCTATCACCTTCATCTCCTCCCCCACTCACCCATTGTACTCTATGCTACTCTCTCCCCACCCCCACCTTCCTCTAGCTTATCTCTCCATGCTTCCAGCTCACTGCCTTTATTCCTGATGAAGGGCTTTTGCCCGAAACATTGATTTCGCTGCTTGTTGGATGCTGCCTGAACTGCTGTGCTCTCCCAGCACCACTGATCCAGAATCTGGTTTCCAGCATCTGCAGTCATTGTTTTTACCTCGAGATCTAATTGTGGTCTGTAAGATGCTTCAGGTGATTGTCAAGATTGATGTAGAGAGGATGTTTCCTTGTGAGGGAAATCTAGAGACGGATGTCCTAGTTGAAAAATGTGTTGCTGGAAAAGTGCAGCAGGTCAGGCAGCAGCCCAGGATCAGGAGAATCGACGTTTCAGGCATAAGCCCTTCTTCAGGCATCTCCTGCTACATTTTTTCAGCTCTGATATCCAGCATCTGCAGTCCTCACTTTCTCCCAGGGATGTTATAGTTTTACGCTGACAAATATTACCAGATTTAAAACAGAGATGAAGAGAAATTACTTCCTTCAAAGAATTATGAATCTGTGAAACTCACTACCCTAGAGTGCAGAGAATACTGGGACATTGAATGAACTTAATCAGAAGATAACAGATTTGTCATTAGTAATGGGTTGACAGGTTATGGAGAGATTGTATTAATTGACAGAGCTAGCTTGAGTGGCTGAGTTGATTACTCCTGCTCCTAATTCTTATATTTTGTGGTGAAGCTAAGGATCAGTGCACTTTCCTAAGTGAGTGGTAAAACAACAGTCATCATAGCTGGGTCAAACTGGACCAGATCTCTCTCCTTCCTGAAAAGAGTAACATTCTCACCACACAAATTGCAGGAAATCACCATCCCCAAGAAGAGATATTCTAACCTTGTTGACATGAAATGGCATTACCATTACTGAATCCCCCACTGACTCCTGTGGGTGATCATTGACCAAAAACTCAATTGAACTTGTCATAGAAATGCATTGGCTCCAAGAGAATGTTAGACACTGGGAATACTGCAGCGAGTAACTCACCGGCTGATTCTCCAAAGCCTGTCTACCATCTACAAGGCAGAGATCAGGATTATAATAGAATACTTCCTGGATGGGTATAGCTCTAAAAGCACTAGAGAAGCTTGACATCATCCAAAATGAAGCAGCCTGCTTGATTGGCACCATGTTCACAACAATTCAGTCCCTCCATCACCAATGCCTAATAGCAGCAGTGCATACCATCTACAAGATTAGATTAGATTACTTACAGTGTGGAAACAGGCCCTTCGGCCCAACAAGTCCACACCGACCCGCCGAAGCGCAACCCACCCATACCCCTACATATACCCCTTACCTAACACTACGGGCAATTTAGCATGGCCAATTTACCTGACCCGCACATCTTTGGACTGTGGAAGGAAACCGGAGCACCCGGAGGAAACCCACGCAGACACGGGGAGAACGTGCAAACTCCACACAGTCAGTCGCCTGAGGTGGGAATTGAACCCAGGTCCCTGGCACTGTGAGGCAGCAGTGCTAACCACTGTGCCACTGTGCCGCCCATAATACTGCAGAAATTCACCAAATCCTTAGTCAATATTTTTCAGATTGATGACCACTTCCATCTCGAAGGATAAGGGCAGCAGAGAACACTATCACTTGCAAATTCCCTTCCAAGACACTCAACATTCTGACTTTGAAATATATTACCATTCTCTCCCTAACAACATTATGAATCTACCTACAGCACATGGACTGCACCAGTTCAAAAGGCAGCTCACCCCAACCTTCTCAAGAGCAACTAGGAGTGGCCAATAAAAATGCTGGCCAGCCAGCGACATCTACGTCCTGTGAGTGGATTAAAAAATGTAACTATTAGTCTCAGGACATCTTGAAGAGTACTAAATCTGCCTTTAAATCCTCTCCTGATTAACGAAGAGAGGGGCGTGAGAAGCAAAGCAAGCTTCCATACAACCTCGCTTGTAGCTTTTTTCTGATCCCTTTCTCTCTGTTTTATATGCACCAATTTGTACCATGCTCATCTCATCAAGATCCACTTCCTGCTCCTCCAATCCCTTCCCTCCTGAAATCCTGAGTGTGCAAATTCCTTTTCAGTCCCGAGCTAGCAGGCACTATGTGAGGTTCCATTTCCCGAGAAATTTTTCTCATACCTTTTAAACTGACATTAGTAGCTTAGCTCCTCAAAGCCTTTTAACCTCTCTCTATGACTGAACCATCACCAATTTCCTTCCTCTAATCCTGCTGTAAGTCATGTACATATGGCATTCAGCTGCTTGATCAATATCAGTTTCTGTATCTTTTCACTCAGCAGTTCTGAGTTGCAAAAATTTAAAACCAATATGACCTCAGACTGATCCAGGTCCAATCACTCATTAAGCTGTCAACCAATGCATCCACAGTTCCAGCGTTTGAGCAGCTTGACTTAGTTATTCAGATACTTGCTCATTCTTTTCTGCAAAGCCTGATTGGAAGTGTTCCAAGCAGGTGCCACTAGCCCCACAGCATTAAATTCCCTGACTGACATCATGAACAACAGTCTCTGTGACTGTGACCATTGTCTGCTTTCCCTCTTTGACGCGCCCATCATCCTTGACAGATCCTATCACAGAATCCTCTTTCAACACTATTCATCAACACAATAGGCCTGCCTTTACTTGGTCGCACTTTCACCTGTCTGATTGTAGTTTGAGTACTGCTTTCCATTTCATCACTGAAGGATCCCAAAAGATCCATTCCACAGACCTGACCGTATCATGCGCTTTGGTACCTGACTCCAGCCTGGAAAATGGGACTTGAGCAGGAAGATGGCACCATGATACCAGCAACATGCAGGTTCTGGTTGAGGGAATGGTACAAAATCTTCTTCCTGGAGGATAGGCAGAGCAGGCTTAACTACCAGACCCTGGCAGCCTGGCCTCAAATCACTTCCTGAGTCAGTGTGAGGAATAGCTTGTAATAGTATTGTAAGGAGGAGGAGAAAGTGAGGACAGCAGATGCTGGGGATCAGAGTCGAAGAATGTGGTGTTGGGAAAGCACAGCTGGTCAGGCAGCATCTGAGGAGCAGAAGAGTCGACATTTTGGGCTCTCTATTCCTGATGAAGGGCTTATGCCTGAAATGCCAACTCTCCTGCTCCTCGGATGCTGCCTGACTGGCTGTGCTTTTCCAGCGCCACACTCTTCATGCTGTAAGAAGGTAAATGACTTTGTTTGCTGTGCCAGGCTAAGTGCCACAGTCTTCTGTCTGATAGCTTACACTCAGTCTGTATATCTATTACTGAACACACCGCCAACTAAGGCTCACACTCTGCCGCTCTCACTATTACCAGCAACATCATTCCTCATCCACTCTCAGCAACACTCACTCTCCCCTAACCCCTCACACCACTAAGTCAATGCTCGTAGCATGGCCTACTCAGTCGCTGTGACAGCACTAACAGCGGTGCCACCAACTTACATCTCAATCAATTCCTCCCTTTCTCTCATTACAGGAGAAGATAGATTATATCAGGGCAGAGAGGACCTATACAGGTGGAGTCCAACAGCAAGCTCCTCACTGCATGGGACGAGAGATTTCTGCTAATCACAGGAGAAGACCAAAGTCATTCTAACAGGGTTATCAACGCATCCATATCCCACCAAATGAGTAAGTTCCACTCTCTATAAGTATTGTAGAATGCTGGAAATCTGAAGCTACTTGGAGTGTGATTAAAAATCGATGTATTTGGATTTTTGGAAGACTTTTGAGTTTGCATCACACAAAATGCTAGTAAACAACATTGAAGTGCATGGAATTGTAGGTAATATACCAGCATGAGGGTTTGTAATAAACAGAAAGCAAAGGCTAAGAAAATATGGTTTACTCTCAGATTGATAGACTATGACCACTGGGATACCACAAGGATCTATGCTTTGATCCTAACTTCTCACAATCTATATCAACAATTTGGATATTTACAAGTCTACAGATAACATGAGATGTAAAAAGGATGCAAAAAGGCTTCAGGGTGATGTAAACAGACTGAGTAAGTGGTAAGAGCCTAGTAGATGTATTGCCATCTGGTTAATTGTCAGGCTATCCACAATAATAGGGGGAACAGAGGTGCAGCGTATTTCTTGAATGGTGACAGATTGGAAACTGTTGATACCCAAAGGTACCAAGGTGTTGTTGGTTCACAAGTCGCTGAAAGTTAGCACGTAGGTGTAGAAAGCATTTTGGAAGGAAGCAAAATGTTAACTTTAAAATAAAATAAAGGACTGCAGATGTTGGAAATGTGAAACAAGAACAGAAATTACTGGATAATCTGTGAAGAGAGACACAGAGTTAATGTTTCGGGTCCAGTGACTGTTCTTCAGAACTGATAGCATCGAGGAAAATGTAAGGCTTTTGCTGATGATTGGGTTGGGGTGGGTGATGGGAAGGGAGGTGGAAAGGAGTGAGACGATAGATGGGGATGGAGCACACACAGACAGGAAAATAGTTAGACAGACAAAGGATTGTTGATAGTAAGCCAGGGAAGATGAAAAGCTAAAAATGTGTTGCTGGTTAAAGCGCAGTAGGTCAGGCAGCATCCAAGGAACAGGAAATTCAACGTTTCGGGCTAAAGCCCTTCATCAGGAATGAGGAAAGTGTGTCCAGCAGGCTAAGATAAAAGGTAGTGAGGAGGGACTTGGGGGAGGGGCAATGGAGATGTGATAGGTGGAAGGAGGTCAAGGTGAGGGTGATAGGCCGGAGTGGGGTGGGGGCGGAGAGGTCAGGAAGAAAATTGCAGGTTAGGAGGGCGGTGCTGAGCTCGAGGGAATCGATGAAAAGCTAGATAGGTTGTGACTATAAGCGGGTGAAAATGGGTTGGCTGTGCTGAAAGCTACTCAGGTCATGACAGGACCTGGGGTTTGGATTTGGGTAAAAGACATGGAATAAGGAGTTCAGGTTCTAAAATTATTGAATTCAATGTTGAATCCTGAAGGCTGTAAGGTCGCTAAGCAGAAGATGAAGTGTAATCTTCTAGCTTGCACTAGGCCTCTCGAGAGCACTATAGCTCAAGACAGAAATGTTGACATGGGAGAGGTGGCAGGCCACTGAAAGCTCAGGGTCATTTTTACAGATGGAACATCCCTTTGTCTGCCTCACACATTTACCCCCTCTCTCTCTGGGGTCCTTTTCCACCTACCTGCTTACTCGTTTTCCTCCCATCTCCGAGATGCTATCGATTCTAAAGAACTGTCTTTAGAATGCAATAGTTAGAATTAAAAACAAGAACAGAAATTGGAGAAACGGAAACAAAAGGAAAAGGAAATGTTCAGATTACCCTCCTCACTGTCACCGGTGTGGGTCTTGAGCTGGGCTTACCAATGCCGCTGGTGCAAGACTCACTAATGCTGAGATACCATCACCACCGGTGATGCCACCACCTCAATTCCTGCATCACTCCATTGCCTGTGCCAGACCCACCAACGTCAAAGTTGCCATGACCCATGCCAACACTCATCGCTGGGCCCACCTTGCTGACATGGCCGCCATCTTGGAATCAACTGAAGTATCAGTCAGAGTCCAAAACCTTCCTGAACATTCAAGGAAGGAGATGGCTGCCAAAGAGGGAGTGCAATGCAGCTTCATCAGACAGATTCCTGGCATGGTGGGACTGTCCTATGCAGAAAAACTAAGAGACTCAAGCTGCATACACTGGAGTTTTGATGAGGCAACCTTTCGGAAGCTTCTAAAATTCTTAGAAATGACAGAGCAAATTCAGAAAGGATGCTTCCATTGGTGGTAGAGCCTAAAATTAAGGGACACAGTCTCAGAATAAAAGGCAAGTCATTTGTGACTGAGATGAGGCAGAACTTCTTCACTCCAAGGCTGGTGCACCTTTGGAATTCCTCTATTTCAGAGAGCTGTGGAAACTCAGTCATTACATAGGTTTGATAGAGATTGATAGATTTCTAGTTATTATGATGTCAAATTATATGGTGATTATATGGGCATATAACATTGAGTTGATAGTCAGTTATAGTGTAAAATTGGGCAAACACATGAGACTGAGTGGCCTACTCCCACTATGATGATCCAATCGCATAGGTCCTCTGGCCTATATTGCATAGTTCTTTGAGTCTTCAACTATCTCCCTGAAACCGCTATCTCTCCATTTTCCTCTCTTCCTGTAAGAACCTCATTAAATCTAACTTTTCACAAGTCTTTGGTCTTATGGATGTAGGAAGTAGGCCATTTGGCTTTTTGAGCCTGCTCTGCCATTCGATAACTGATCTGATTGTTGTCTCAAGTACGCTTCTTGTTTCTTTTTGTCTTTTTGTTGTGGGATGTGGTCATCATTGTGAAGGCCAGTGTTTAATGTCTATTCTAATTTCTCTGTAGCTCAATGATTATTAGGCCATTCATAGGGCAGCAAAGAGTCAATAAGCTACTATGGATCTGGAGTCACGTATAGGCCAGGTCAAGACCTTGTCAAAAAGGCAGATTTCCTTCACTAAAGTGCATCAATGAACAAAATGGGGTCTTCTAGTAATCAATGCTGAAAACGTGTTGCTGGAAAAGCGCAGCAGGTCAGGCAGCATCCAAGGAGCAGGAGAATCAACGTTTCGGGCATGAGCCCTTCTTCAGGAAACCACCTCCCCATGACCCCACCTTCTTCATGACCCCACCTCCCACCACCAAACCATCATCTCCCAGACCATCCATAACCTCATCACCTCAGGGGATCTCCCATCCACCGCCTCCAACCTCATAGTCCCACAACCCCGCACCGCCCGTTTCTACCTCCTGCCCAAAATCCACAAACCTGACTGCCCCGGCCAACCCATTGTCTCAGCCTGCACCTGCCCCACCGAACTCATCTCTGCATACTTCGACACGGTCCTGTCCCCCTTAGTCCAAGAACTCCCCACCTATGTTCGGGACACTACCCACGCCCTCCACGATTTTCGCTTCCCCGGTCCCCAATGCCTTATCTTCACCATGGACATCCAGTCCCTGTACACCTCTATCCCCCATCACGAAGGACTCAAAGCCCTCCGCTTCTTCCTTTCCCACCGTACCAACCAGTACCCTTCCACTGACACCCTCCTTCGACTGACTGAACTGGTCCTCACTCTGAACAACTTCTCTTTCCAATCCTCCCACTTCCTCCAAACCAAAGGAGTAGCCATGGGCACCCTCATGGGCCCCAGCTATGCCTGCCTCTTTGTAGGATATGTGGAACAGTCCATCTTCCGCTGCTACACTGGCACTACCCCCCACCTTTTCCTCCGCGACATCAATGACTGTTTCGGCACTGCCTCGTGCTCCCACGAGGCGGTCGGACAGTTCATCAACTTTACCAACACCTTCCACCCCGACCTCAAATTTAGCTGGACCATCTCAGACTCCTCCCTCCCCTTCCTAGACCTTTCCATTTCTATCTCGGGTAACTGAATCAACATGGACATTTACTATAAACTGACCGACTCCCGCAGCTACCTAGACTACACCTCCTCCCACCCTGCCCCCTGTAAAAACGCCATCCCATATTCCCAATTCCTTCGTCTCTGCCGCATCTGCTCCCAGGAGGACCAGTAAAAAGATTCCTGAAGAAGTGCTCATGCCCGAAACGTCGATTCTCCTGCTCCTTGGATGCTGCCTGACCTGCTGCGCTTTTCCAGCAACACATTTTCAGCTCTGATCTCCAGCATCTGCAGTCCTCACTTTCTCCTGCTAGTAATCAATGGATGTTTCATGGTCACCACAACTGAGACTATCTTTCACTTTCATATTTTATTGAATAAATTTAAATTTCACCAGCTGCTATGTTAATATCCCCAAAGCATTAGTCTGGTCTTCTAGGTTGCTAATTTCCAGGGGAGGGGACAGACTAGTATTATTACTCCACAGACCCAGATAACAACCCAGGGACCTGGATTCAAATCCCACCATAGCAAAAGGTGGAATTTGAATTCAATTTTTTTAAAATCTGAAATTAATCATCTAATGATGACTGCGAAACCATTGTTGATTGTCAGTAAAAACCCATCTGAACTGCTATCCTTACCTGGTCTGGCCTGCATGTGACTCCAGAGATAGAAAATGCCTTTTACTTTTAAACTATGTTCCCTAGCTCTAGGCTTTCCCATATTCTCCTCGTATTTATCCTATCAAGCCCCATCAGGATTGTTAATGTCTCAATCAGATCACCTTGCGTTTTACCAATGGTGTAGGCCCGGTCTGTTTAACGTTGCTCCATAAGCGAAGTCTGTCATCCCAGGAATTAGTTGAGCAAAACCTCTCTGAACTGCTTCTAACACACTGCTACCCTTTTTCAAATAAGGAGACCTAGACACCATCATCTAGATGTGCTATCATCAAGGCACTGTTCAGCTGTAGTAAACCTTCCTCACCTTTCTATTGCATTCCCCTCAAAATGACCATCATAAGTCTTCCTAATAACTTGCTGCATCTGAATCCTATCATGAGTCATATACTCTGACACCCTGATCTCTCTGTACCATAGAGTTCTGCAATCCATTCAGAAACATACTGTTCTTATTAAAGTTGTGGACCCTTTATCTAAGGAAAGACATACTGGCATTGTAGGCAGTTTAAAGATGGCTCACTCTGTTGATACCAGGTATGGAGGGACTGTCTTATGAGGAGAGAGTGAATAGTTTGGATCTATTTTCATTGGAATTTAGAAGAATGAGAGGTAATCTTATTGAAAATTATGAGGGAACTTAACAGGATGTGAAAAGTTTGTTTCCACTTGTGTAAGAGCCTAGTATCAGATGACATAATCACTGATTAAGGGGTCACACATTTCAAACAGAGATAGGGAGTAATTTCTTCTCTTAGAGGATAGTGAACCTGCAGAATCTTTACCACAGAGGGCTGGCAAGACTGAGTTGTTAAGTCTATTCAAGCCTGAGGCAGACAGATTTCTAATCAGTAATGGAATTAATCCTTATAGAGAAAAGGCAGGAAATAGAAGTTGAAAATTAGCAGATCAGCCATTGAATGGTAGAGCAAACCCAATGGGCTGAATGGTTTATTATAGTTCCTAAGGGTAAGGTGGCGGTGGCAGAGCAGGCTGCACCTGGGCTCCTGTGGCCAAGCTGATCCTCTTCACCTGCTTTTATTCCTTTATTAGATTACTTACAGTATGGAAACAGGCCCTTCGGCCCTACAAGTCCATACAGATCCGCCGAAGCGTATACCACCCAGACCCATTCCCCTACATTTACCCCTTCACCTAACACTACGGGCAATTTAGCACGGCCAAATAACCTAACCTGCACATTTTTGGATTGTGGGAGGAAACTGGAGCACCTGGAGGAAACCCACACAGACACGGGGGGAATGTGCAAACTCCGCACAGAGAGTCGCCTGAGGCGGGAACTGAACCTGGGTCTCTGGCGCTGTGAGGCAGCAGTGCTAACCACTGTGCCAACGTGCTGCCGGTATCATTTTCCTTTTGTTCCCTTCTTCTTACTGTTCAGTTTTATTCAGTTTTCACTCAAACCTACCTTATAAACAGAGCTCTTCGATAGAAAGGAGACTTTGATGGGCTCCAAAGTAGTGGCAGCGTCTTCAGAAGCAGGGTGGTGACAGAGATGGTTGGCCTGTGAATCTGGAGGCAAAACCCTCGCTTTTGCATTCAGTGGGCCACTGGTGGAGCATGGCAGAGTGGGAAACTAGCAGAGGCTCAATGTGGGCCAGGAATACCGGAGCGGGACACTAACAGAGGCTCAGTGTGGGCCGGGAATACTGGAGCGGGACACTAGCAGAGGCTCAGTGTGGGCTGGGAATACCGGTGCAGGACACGAGCTGAGGATCAGTGTGGGCTGGGAATACCGGAGCAGGACACTAGCAGAGGCACAGTATGGGCTGGGAATACAGGAGTGGGACACTAGCAGAGGCATGGCGTGGGCTGGGAATACCGCGGCCGGACACTAGCAGATGATCAGTGTGGTCTGGGAATTATCGGAGCAGGACACTAGCAGAGGCACAGTATGGGCTGGGAATACCGGAGCAGGACACTAGCAAAGGCTCAGTGTGGTCTGGGAATTATCGGAGCAGGACACTAGCAGAGGTTCAGTGTGGGCTGGGAATACCGCAGCTGGACACTAGCAGAGGCATGGTGTGGGCTGGGAATACCGGAGCAGGACATTAGCACGGGCTCAGTGTGGGTAGGGAATTACCGGAGCAGGACACAATCAGAGGCTCAGTGTGGGCTGGGAATTACCAGAGCGGAAGACTAGCAGAGACTCAGTGTGATCTGGAAATACCGGAGCAGGACACTAGCAGAGGCACAAGGTGGGCTGGGAATACCGGTGTGGGACATCAGCAGTGGCTCAATGTGGACTGGGAAAACAGGAGCGGGACACTAGCAGAGGTATGGCGTGTGCTGGGAATACCGCAGCTGGACACTAGCAGAGACTCGGTGTAGGCTGGGAATTACCAGAGCGGGATACTAGCAGAGGCTCAGTGTGGGCTGGGAATACCGGAGCAGGACACTAGCAGAGGCATAGTGTGGGCTGGGAATACCGGAGCTGGACACTAGCAGAGGCACAGTGTGGACTGGGAATACGGCAGCTGGACACTACCAGAGGCTTAGTGTGGTCTGGGAATACAGGAGTGGAAAACTAGCAGAGGCTCAGTGTGGGCTGGGAATTACCAGAGCGGGACACGAAAAGAGGCTCAGTGCGGGCTGGGAATTACCAGTGCAGAAAACTAGCAGACGCATGGTGTGGTTTGGGAATACCGGAGCCGGAAACTAGCAGAGGCTCAGTGTGGGCTTGGAATACCGGAGCGGGACACTAGCAGAGGCTCAATGTGGGCTGGGAATTACCGGAGCGGGACACGAGAAGATGCTCAGTGCCGGCTGGGAATTACCGGAGTGGGACACTAGCAGAGGCTCAGTGTGGGCTGGGAATTTCCGGAACAGGATACTAGTAGAATATCAGTGTGGGCTGGGAATTACCAGAGCGGGACACTAGCAGAGGCTCAATGTGGGTTGGGAATTACCGGAGCTGGACAAAACAGAGACGCAGTGTGGGCTGGGAATTATCGGAGCGGGACACTGGCAGAGGAACAGTCTCGGCTGGGAATACCGGAGCAGGACACTAGCAGAGGCTCAGTGTGCGCTGGGAATACCGGAGTTGGAACTAGCAGAGGCATGGTGTGGGCTGGGATTTACCAGAGCGGGACACGAGCAGATGCTCAGTGTGGGTTGGGAATACTGGAGGAGGACACGAGCAGAGGCAGACAAGTTCACATATTCCCATATTGTACTTCATCTGTCAAATTATTGAACAATTACTTAACCTGTCTATACCACTTTTACGACTGTTTACCTCTGCTCAACAACTTAACTCATCTTCTCTGAAATATTGTTTACCTTGTCATGCATTGAGAAACATTTTGAGATGTTTTTCTCTATTGCCGATACTAAATTAATGTAAGCTATTGTTGAGGAGTTATTGAAATATGAGTTAAAGAGAGAGAGAGCGAGAGACAAAGAGAAAGAGAAAGAGAGAGAGAGACAGAAAAACTTTCTGGGAGAAAAATAAAAAAATTACCCTCAAAGTGAGAATCTCTTCTCAGTTTCTCAATAACCTCTCTTAAGAAGTCAAACTACTTCGATAATGAAATTTCAGGGTTGGGCATTAAAAATAAACTTTTTTTTAGAAGAAATTCACACTACTGAATTAACCTTGTGATCGAGGACTTTAATAATTGACAAATAACTTATTGGCAGTGTTTCCTGCGTTTGACTCTCTGCTACCTATTACTTCTGCCTTCTCAAATGTCACTGACTGTTTTGATTCAAACCTTTCATCTTACCATTGGTCGCATAATTTTAAGAGTAAACTCCCCCCTCTCTTTCTCCCAGAACTGTCTGGAAACAATAAACTACTATTCAAAACAATAGAATCTAATGCTCATGAGAGGTTTTCCACTTATAGCTCACAGTGCCAAATCCCAACTTCAGCAATATTTCACTTACTTTACTGAGCCTTCTCATTGTATCTGGTTCTTCATGTCTGGATTCCCTTAAAACAAAGACTTACTTTTATTCATCTGCTCTGAATCAGTCTTCTATTCAATCTTTGAGATCAAACCTGCAGCAGAAGTCTCAAGATTTTGCAAACTATTTCAAGTCTGCTTTCTTTTCCACATTTTGCTTAAATTTACATTAAACACAAACTAACAGGACAAATAACGTGACACCATTGACTGCAGGAGGTGGAGGAGGATGGGAAGCCAAAGACCTTGTGGATGTAAATCTAGAGGCAATACCTGATTTAGTGCTCCAATTTATAGCCCAACCTGAAACAGAGTGATCAAAGTAGCAGACAATAGGGCCCAATCAAATCACTCAGCAAGGAAATGGTACTGAAAAATCTGACACTTTCTATAGAAACAATGAATGCAATTGTTAAGATCAGAACAATCAATGGCTAAGCAGCAGAATTGTATAATTGTTACAGCACAGAGAGAGCCCATTAGACCCACAGTGTAAGTGCCGGATTTCAGAATGAATTATTGGGATGGACTGATGGTAAGATTAGACTGCTTGAGACACTGGCTATCCGACGTGTCAGGCTACTAAGCTAATGAACCCAGTCCCATTAGAGGCAAATGCTCTGACGATTAGTATCTTCTTCACCTTACACCCTCCTGGGCTCCTGGGTCCTGAGCTTAATCGTTTCTCAAGAGCAATTACGGATGGACAATAAATTCTCACCTTTTCCCAATGCCCACGTTCTCCAACAGAAAAATAAACAACTTTGAAGTACCTTTGAAGTGAGGTCACTGTTGTAGGAAATATGGTCACCAATTTGGATTTGGTAAGTGCTCACAAATAGCAATTGGACAATGGTTGGGTAATCTGATTTTTAAGTAATTTGGTTGTGGACAGGTATTGATCAGGTATCAATGTTTAGTTGTGAGTTCAATAATAAAGTTTTGGATCTTTTGTTTTCTCTCCCCTCGTTCAAACGTTTCTCTCCACTGACACTTGTTGTGTCAATGATGGTCATAATTATCTGTTGAGGATATCACTTTGGCAAATGCTGCCATTGTATCCTGTGCAGTTTGCCTTGGAGGAGCCTTACTTTATAAAAAAGAGGCTGTATGAAACTCAAAGTGAATATTTGTGGAGTAAAGGGTCAACTACAGCTTTCTATTGGAATAGCTACAGAGAACATGCATAAGGAGCTGTGTAATAGCAATGATGAACCTCATTGAATTCAGCCCCAAGTTATAGGGTTCCAGAGATGATGTCTCTTCCCGCCCTTTGTATATAATTATATCCAATGAAGCCTGTTAATGTACATTTAGCTGAGTGCAGATTCTACTACATGGTGGATCTAGTGACCTGATCTATGGAACCAAAGTCAACTGGCAAGGAGCAATGGAAGCGAAGCGGTACAGCAGGTTAAAAAAAGCCAATAGGAGGCCAATCAGCCATCCAGCCATAGAAGGGATGGAGGGAGGTGGGATGGGTTGCGGGAAGTAGCTCAGAGGCACCATAATACTGCCAGTGAGGAATTCAAGGCCAATATAGGCACTCGACAGCAGAGTAGGAAACTGTGGTACTATATGAGAAAAGCTTGCTGCTGGGACACAGTCAACTAATTCTGCAGGCAAGCCAGATAAACTTGGCTTTGCAAATGTCCTACTTATTTGCAAGAAAGCTAATCTTAAATCAGAAATAAGGCAGACATATTCTTCTGGGTGCAAGACTGTGGTTGAGGCCAAGAATTCTTTTGACTGCCTTTGTTTCAAATTTAAACGACAAGTCAAAGTGAGAGGGCAGGTATAGGTTAAACATTGTACAATTGGAGAGAAATCACAAACCGTTCGCATGTCATCCGGAGTCATTTTTTTTATGAAATGGAGACATTTTGCAGGCTTTGGATCTTCCTACAAACATACCGAGAGAGAGCAGTCGGCCAATCAGCCCTTCGAGACTGCTCTGCCATTCATGCTGATTGGATTGAAATCTCTTCTCTGTCTTAAATGGCAACCCATTACTCTGAGATAATGCCTCCTGTTCTTAGACTGTTTCACAAGAATAAACATCTCCATAGCTGTTCTGTCAAGCCCCTTAAAAAACTTACATGTCTCAATAAAATCATCTCTAATTCTCCTAAACACCAATATTGAGACCAGGCCTAACCTATTGAATCTTTTGCCATAAGAAAATCTCACTATATCTGTGATAAAATGAGTGAACCTTCTCAGCACTGCCTCCAATGTCAATATATCATTCCATGGATAAGGGGACAAAAATTACTCACTACTCTGCTTATATAGTTTTTGAACACTTCCTTTTATACTCTTTGAAATGATTGCCCACATCCATTTGCTTTCTCTATTACCTGCAGAATTTGGATGCTAGTTTTTCAAGATTTATTCACAAGACCTCCTAAATTGCTGTGTTGCAGTTTTCTCCAATTTAAATAATATTCAGGTCCTCTATTCTTCCTGCCAAAATAACTTCATATTTTCCTTCATTATATCCCATCTGCTAAGCTTTCACTATTCACTTAACCCGTCTACATCTCTTTGTAGACTCTGTGTGATATTGTCATGATTTACCTTCTACCTACTTCTGTGCGATCTGTAAGCTTGGCAATAGTATATTCACTTTCTTCATGCAAATCATTAATATATATTGTAGGTAATTGTGGTCCCAGATTCCATTAGTAGCAAGTTGCCATCCTGAAGGTGCTTCTTTATACAAACTTCCAGTCTTCTATTAGTTGGCTAATCTTCTGTCCATGTTAATACACCACCACCAAAAACACGGGGTCTTATCATATTTAGTAGCTTTCCTTAGCGATACCTGACTGAGTAAATTCAAATACATTATATCTACTAGAACAATTTAGCTATCCCACTTATTTGTTTTTCAAAGTATTCAAAGCATTTATCAGGCTGACTTCCATGAAGCCATGATGAAATTATGCATTTCTAAATGATCTTGTTGTTACATCATTTATAATTGAGCCTAACATTTTCACAATAACAGATTAGATTAGAGTTACAGCGTGGAAACAGGCCCTTCGGCCCAACAAGCCCACACCGACCCGCCGAAGCGCAACCCACCCATACCCCTACATTTACCCCTTACCTAACACTACGGGCAATTTAGCACGGCCAATTCACCTGACCCGCACATCTTTGGACTGTGGGAGGAAACCGGAGCACCCGGAGGAAACCCACGCAGACACAGGGAGAACGTGCAAACTCCACACAGTCAGTCGCCTGAGTCGGGAATTGAACCCGGGTCTCAGGCGCTGTGAGGCAGCAGTGCTAACCACTGTGCCACCGTGCCGCCCTGTTAAGCTCACTGGCCTATTTTAGTCTCCCTCCTTTTTTTTGAGTAACGGTGTCACTTGACAGTTTTCCAATTCTCAGAATTTTTTAGAATCTAAGGTTCTTTGAAGATGTTTGCCAGAGCATCTACCATCTCTGTAGCGACTTACTTTAGTATCCCAGGATAGATGCCATCAGGTTCAGGGATCCATTAATTAGTTCCATTAATTGCCTTAATACCTTTTCTTTAGGTTTAGTTATTGTTAATTGTATTTATTTCCTCCTCCCTCTCACCCATGAGTTAGTATTTTTTGAAATGCTATTAGTATCTTCCACAAAGAAGACTGATGCAAAGCATTTATTCAACTGCACTGCCATTTCCCGGTTCCCCATTACTGTTTGACCAAGCTTAATCTCAAGGTACCCTGTGCTCAATTTAGCCTCTGTCTCTTTATTTATTTATCTCTAAAGGCATCCTTGCTCTCTGTTTTTATACTACTTTCTATTTACCCTTAACGTTTATTTTTCCCTCTTTATTTCATTATTTGGTGGTTTTTAAAACTTTGCAAATCTTCTGGCTTACCACCAATGTTTGTTTCCTTGTATGTTTATTTTGTCAATTTGATACTTAATTTGCTTGGTTAGTCATGATTGATTTAATCCCTTCCTTTCTTCACTGGGAAATATCTTTGCCATGGATCATGAGCTAGTTCATTTCATGTAAAGAATCTGAAATGGATCACTGTGGCTACAACAGCAGGTCAGAGATTAGGATTCGTACAGCAAGTAACTCCTCTTTTGACTCCCCAAAGCCTGTCTATAATCAACAGGACACAAGTCAGGAATGTAATGGAATACTCCCCACTTGCTTGGACGGGTGCAGTCCCAACAACCACTCGAGCAGCATTACAAAATCCAATACAAAGCAGTTCACTCGATTGACACCACACTCTCATTCATCCCTTCACCACCAATGCTCCATAGAAGCAATATGTACCGTGTACAGGATGCACTGCAAAAATTCACCAAAACCTCTTAGATAGCCCTTTCCAAACCCATAACCTTTCCATCGAGAAGGACAAGAACTGCATATACTGTATATGGGAACACCACTGCCTGCACCTTCCACTCCAAGTCACTTACAATCTTGATTTGGAAGTATATCGCTGTTTGTTTAGTGTCGCTGGGCTAAAATCCTGGGATTCCCTCTACAATGGGCGGCACGGTGGCACAGTGGTTAGTACTGCTGCCTCGCAGCGCCAGAGACCCGGGTTCAATTCCCGCCTCAGGCGACTGTGTGGAGTTTACACGTTCTCCTCGTGTCTGCATGGATTTCCTCCGGGTGCTCCGGTTTCCTCCCACAGTCCAAAGATGTGCGGTGTCAAGTGAATTGGCCACGCTAAATTGCCCGTAGTGTTAGGTAAGGGGTAAATGTAGGGGTATGGGTGGGTTGCGCTTCGGTGGGTCGTGGGGCTGAAGGGCCTGTTTCCACACTGTAAGTAATCTAATCCAATCTAAAAAAAATGGCATTGGGGGTCCACCCACAGCAAATGCACTATAATGGTTCATGAAGTGAATAATAAAAAAAAAATCAGCCATTATTTATCAACCACTTAAACTAACCTCCTTTCTCAGTCCACTGATTAAAGGATCGGACACTCTGGAGGCAGGAAACATGTCTCCGCTGATGGATGAGTGCCTAACCAGAGGACACAGCTTAAAAATACGGGGTAGACCATTTAGGACAGGGATGAGGAGAAATTTCTTCACCCAGAGAGTGGTGGCTGTGTGGAATGCTCTGCCCCAGAGGGCAGTGGAGGCCCAGTGTCTGGATTCATTTAAGAAAGAGTTGGATAGAGCTCTCAAGGATGGTGGAATCAAGGATAATGGAGATAAGGCAGGAACAGGACACTGATTAAGGATTATCAGCCATGATCATATTGAATGATGGTGCAGGCTCGACGGGCAGAATGGCCTACTCCTGCACCTATTGTCTATTGTCTAAGACAATTTTGCCCATATTGCTTTTTAACTATGCTTATTTAATGTTTAACATAATTGTTTCTGACCAAAATGTTTCCCACTTAAACGTAATGCTAAATTCTACCATGTAATGGTCACTATTTTCTAGCGGATCTTTTATTCTGAGATTGTTTATTAAACCTGCCTCATTAAACATTACCAGATCCAAAACAGATTGATTGCTGGTTGGATTCACAACATATGAATCGAAGAAACTGTCCTGAGTACAGTCTGAGTTTTTTTCTAGTGGCTATCTCTGCCAATTTGATTTTCTTTATCAACATGATGATGAAAATCACCCATAATTAATGGATTTCCTTTTTACGTGCCGTCATTATCTCCTGCTTTATTCTCTGTCCGACATTTTAGATTTTCTTAAGGACCATACGATTACTTCTGCCAATGTTTTTTGCCTTTGGTTATTTCAGACTTCCATCTATATGGATTGTAGATCTCCCAATCCCAGATCATTTCTTATTCTCATACTTATTCCATCTGATGTGAACACAGCCATCTCACCACCTTTTCCTTTCTTCCTGTCCTTTCCAAAACCTGACTTGGACAATCCCAGATGCGCAATAAATGAAGGCCTCTACAGCAATACCTACATCTCATGAAAAAACACATATGTCCTACACATTGTCAAGAAGTACCACGATTATTAATTGAGATAAATGCCTTAGCAAAAGGGATTTGGGCATAGAGTCATAGAGTCATACAGATGTACAACATGGAAACAGACCTTTTGGTCCAACCCATCCATGCCGACCAGATATCCCAACCCAATCTAGTCCCACCTGCCAGCACCCGGCACATATCCCTCCAAACCCTTCCTATTCATTTACCCATCCAAATATCTCTTAAATGTTGCAATTGTACCAGCCTCCACCACATTCTCTGGAAGCTCATTCCATACACGTATCACCCTCTGCATGAAAAAGTTGCCCCTTAGGTCTCTTTTATATCTTGCCCCTTTCACCCTAAACCTATGCCCTCTAGTTCTGGACTCCTCGACCGCAGGGAAAAGTCTTTGTCTATTTATCCTATCCATGCCCCTCATAATTTTGTAAACCTTTATAAGGACACCCCTCAGCCTCCGACCCTCCAGGGAAAACAGCCCCAGCCTGTTCAGCCTCTCCCTGTAGCTCAGATCCTCCAACCCTGGCAACATCCTTGTAAATCTTTTCTGAACCCTCTCAAGTTTCACAACATCTTTCCAATAGGAAGGAGACCAGAATTGCATGCAGTATTCCAGCAGTGGCCTAACCAATGTCCTGTACAGCCATGACATGACCTTCCAACTCCTGTACTCAATACTCTGACCAATAAAGGAAAGCATACCAAACACCTTCTTCACTATCCTATCTACCTGCGACTCCACTTTCAAGGAGCTATGAACCTGCACTTCAAGGTCTCTTTGTTCAGCAACACTCCCGAGGACCTTACCATTAAGTGTATAAGTCCTGCTAAGATTTGCTTTCCCAAAATGCAGCACCTCGCACTTATCTGAAGTAAACTTCATCTGCCACTTCTCAGCCCATTGGCCCATCTGGCCCAGATCCTGTTGTAATCTGAGGTAACCCTCTTTGCTGTCCACTACACCTCCAATTTTGGTGTTATCTGCAAACTTACTAACTGTACCTCTTATGCTCACATCCAAATCATTTATGTAAATAACAAAAAGTAGAGGGCCCAGCACCGATCCTTGTGGCTCTCCACTCGTCACAGGCCTCCAGTCTGAAAATCAACCCTTCACCACCACCACCCTCTGTCTTCTACCTTTGAGCCAGTTCTGTATCCAAATGGCTAGTTCTCCCTTTATTCCATGAGATCTAACCTTGCTAATCAGTCTCCCATGGGGAACCTTGTCCAACGCCTTTCTGAAGTCCATATAGATAACATCTACAGCTCTGCCCTCATCAATCTTCTTTGTTACTTCTTCAAAAACTCAATCAAGTTGTGAGATATGATTTCCCACGCACAAAGCCATGTTGACTATCCTGAATCAGTCCTTGCTTTCCAAATACATCTACGTCCTGTCCCTCAGGATTCCCTCTAACAACTTGCCCACCACCGAGGTCAGGCTCATCGGTCTATAATTCCCTGGCTTGTCTTTACCACCCTTCTTAAACAGTGGCACCATGTTTGCCAACCTCCAGTCTTCTGGCACCTCACCTGTGACTATCGATGATACAAATATCTCAGCAGGAGGCCCAACAATCACTTCTCTAGCTTCCCACATGGATGAAAACTATAAATAGTGTTTAAAGGTTAACAGTTTGTGGAAAGGGTGAATACATGGGAAGATGTGAAGTAAAGGGTTAATTATACCATTACTAAGAATAGCTACTGAGCCTATGCATAAGAAGCAGTGTTATGGCAACGTTTGATGACATGGAACTGGTTTAATAAACAATCTCAGAATAAAAGATCCCCTAGAAAATAGTAACCAGTACATGGTAGAATTTAGCATTACGTTTAACAGGGAGACACTTTGGTCAGAATCAATTATATTAAACGTTAAATATGAGAAATTAAAAAGCAATATGGGCAAAATTGCCTCCAGTGGACTGAGAAAGGAGTTTAGTTTAGATGGTTGATAAATAATGGCAGATTTTAAAAAAGTCTTTAAGATTTCAAAGATGTTCCCCCTTGTCATCCACTTCATAGCCTGTTAATGTTTGCTCACTTGATTACAGACCCACATATCCACTCTATATAGCAAATGGTCACTAAAACAGGGCAGTCATATGGATCAGTTGAAGAGTCCGATTTAGAAACAGATCTAGTTTAGCCAAGAACGACAGTGGTCGGATATCTAAATTTATCCAAGAACAAGTAGCCAAGGATTTAGTTAATTAGCACTGTGCTTTTGAGGTTGGAGGGATGTGGTTGAGGAATGAGGCACTGAAAGAATTATGAACGTATCCTAAAGTAAGTTACTGAATATTCTGGTCATGAGGCCATCTCTTCTTGACAAAATAAATCACATGTTCCAGAGACCACGGCGCTTGCTCCAGCACCTGACCGCTTCCACCATAAACTTTTGTCGGTAGTTTTTTCAAACTTCAAATGAAATTGTGAAAATACCACACAAGTTCTTTTTCAATAGTCCCACCCAGCAACTATGAATGGTTGTGATTTAGACTAAAATATATGCATACACAAAACTAAAAAACATTTATTCGTGGTTAATAGGCATATCCAGTTCTCTGAAATTATTTATTTTAAAGGAAAGCATGAAGGTCCATTGCTAGGTACAGGAGTAACTGTGACTACAGAACGGTGGTCTCAGTAATGTGCCCTTTGCTCCCAGCCTCTGGCTCTTTACTAGGAGTAAAGCCTCACAATTTCTGTCCCACAGATATTTGAATGATCAAGGTGTATACTGTAGTGGGCAACATAAGGTGAAAGAAGACATTCATTTCTACTTCTCATTAGGACAATCTCCCACCATAAAAGCCATCTGAGCTGCTGAATTTATCAAGCATTATCTGTCTGTCTCAAGTGCCTTTGTAAATTTGCAACATCTGCCAAAAAGGAAAAGAAGGCTTGCCAAAAGTGTATTTTTAACTTGTGTCGTTCATAGTCAAGGTTTGTTAGGTCAAGGAGGGGTCAGTTACATTTTCTGGAAGATTGCTACATGCAATGCAAGGGCAAGTCTTGAGCACCCCTGACTGTCCAAACAGTTTGGAAATTGTGACAGTGGATGTCATCTCTGAGGAAAGAGTCATCAGGGTCTTTTGCACCAGAAATAGCAATATAGTGTCCGATGTCTCTCCTTATTATGAGCCCAAATATGTTGTCAAAACTTTGAGGGGTCTGTGGGGAGACATATTTAAGGACTAGATCAAGACATCTTTGTGAGCCCATTTAAGTTATTCCATCCGCCAGTGAGAAAGAAAGTGTTGCCAAACATTTTTCAGAAGGAAGAGGGAGCACATTTTTTTCGATGTGTGATACTTTGAAAGTCTCAGCTGCATTCTCTCGATGTTAAAGCAATGTTTAGCTGTCAGAGCAGGGAGAGGAAGATCAAAAGAAGGAAAATATTTTCTTCCCACATGATTTGTTGGCTGCTATCAGCTATGCTGAAGTAAGCTTTTATTGGACTAAAGTGATGAGGGAAAAGAGAGCCAACAGGCTGTCATTTGAAGCCTGGAGGTCAGTACCTTGCTCTTAAAAATAAAAACGTGTTGATAATTTTGAAATATGACATGTCACTTGCTTTCAATGAAGAAATGGAAAATTATTTATGATTTCTGGATGCTGTTTTTTTTAAATTTACTGTCTCTATCTTCCTCTTTCTCTCTCTCTACTTCTGCCACTTCTCTAATTCTGTGGACTACTTTGAACTACTTTTCAACTGGATGAATTTTAATGCAACTATACACTGGCTTATAGGTGTCACAATGAAACACAAAGCTTTGTTCTTGGAATAGGGTCCCATAGCCATCTCAGGATGGCTATGGGACCCTAATTAAGAATGGGTGCACTTAATTTTCCCTACACAACAAATCAATGATTTCAATGTGTCCTGTTCCTGGGGCAGTTAACAAGTGAGAATTGAAAGCTTGCTCAATTCCTAGTAGTCAGATGTTGCCATGCTTGCCTTTGATTGGTGATTTCTAGGATAATAACATTCCTTTGTCTAAAACGTAAGAGGTTTAATGTTGCTGCCAACATTATGAGGAGCTATGAGGATGACACAAGAACACCAAATGCTTTTTTGATGACCTCCATAAACTATATTTCAGGTGTCTCTGGAATAGAAGCTTCAGAAGAAAGTGCAGGCTATCACACCTTTTCAGATGTTGCTCACCATTTTCAGATGAAGGACACTGACACAGTACTGATACTGGTTTGTATGACAATATATTTGAGACAATGTTTCTGATTTTTGTCAAGTCTTAAATCTCATTTCAGATATGAGCTTTCATAACTTATGCTAATGTTGCGAGAGCCATCCTGAATTTCCACCTTACTCAATTAATTCTTCTTTTCTTCGTACCTGCAATGATCAACCTGCACTTTTGACTCCAAAAGTTCCTCCTTATTGGGATCTTGCTCAACGTTTGAAGATTGTTAGCCAAAGTAAATAGGTCAACATGTTTGACAGGCTATCAGACTGTGTATGATAATACAATATTTCAGGTTTTTAAAGCTGAGCACAAATTCTCTTACTTTCACGGCCAGATCTGAAATCAGGTTCTCTGGATCACTCATGATGACGACACCACAATACCATTTTAAGCACTGTTTCGGCTAAGATCGGACTGCTCATCACAGACCTGGCATTGAACCTAGGATTTCCTGGTCTATGTGATGGATTTCCATACCACAAAATGAATGCACTTACCCACTAATCTGAAGTGGACCACCCAGCTAATTGATACTTCTCATTTACCAAATAGCTGTGGCCCGGGCTTTGACGGGACAGTTTAAGTAACAATCAACATCAGCAGACGAGAACACTTTCTGGTGAAACAGTCGTGCTACTGAACTGTTCGAAGCAGAAGAAATTAGAATGAAAAAGTAACAGACACGAGACTGATCTTTTGTCTTTCACACCAAATCAAAAGATGGACGCATTGTATAATTACATGAGCAAAAAAAATCTGTAATCTATTAACAATTAATATAAGCTGGCTACAGTGTGTATTGTAATACTGTACTGATGAGGAGAGATTTTATGCAGGTTGCATAGTTTATAAAGCTAAACCAACATTCAGAAGATTTATACAGTTTTCTTAATGGATTACAGCTTGATATCTTGAGAGATGTTTCGCCAAATGAGTCTGAATGGGTAGAGGAAAGTATATGATCAGATGAATTGTATATGGTCAAAGGAAAAATCCTTGATAGTTCAAATGCCCTTTTCTTGTCCTATGCATTTTATGCTATGATAGTCTACTGGACTCATTATAATTGGACTCATAATTGGATACACATTACAAAATTGTGACCTAGGTGTGGAATTTCACACACATAATAACATTCCTTTGTCTAAAACGTAAGAGGTTTAATGTTGCCGCCAACATCCAGGTGTGCTATGAGGATGACACAAGAACGCTTTGCTCTTTGATGATCTCCATAAATTATATTTCAGGGGTCTCTGGAATGGAAGCTTCAGAAGAAAGTGCAGGCTATCACACCTTTTCAGATGTTGCTCACCATTTTCAGATGAAGAAGGACACTGACACAGTACTGATACTGGTTTGCATGACAATATATTTGTGACAATGTTTCTGATTTTTGACAAGTCTTAAATCTCATTTCAGATATGAGCTTTCATAACTTATGCTAACGTTGCGAGAGCCATCTTGATTTTCCACCTCACTCATTCTTCTTTTCTTTGTACCTGCAATGATTAACCTGCATTTTTGTCTCCAAAATGTTCCTCCTTACATAGCTTCTGTTATAAGGATGGTGATTCTTATTGGGATCCTGTTCAATTTTGAAGATTGTTAGCCAAAGTAAATAAGTCAACATGCTTGACAGGCTATCAGACTATTTTACAGGCAGTTGACGCTTACTTCCTCCACTTCCCCAACCCGTTAGAAAAACTGCACTTTCGCTTGAGCCCAGTGACTTTAAAAAGGGATGTCCTGTAGTGATAATTGTCTGGGAGTGGCCAGGACAAGATGAGGGAGAGGCCTGCCCCTCAGGTATAGGATGTCCCATTGCCGAGAGCTATCTGGTAATCCGATTGTCTGGCAGCTGTGTAGTTCCAACAACATCAAATCTCCCCAGTAGCCATTGCTGAGACTGCAAGACAGCCACTAGAAGGAGATCCAAAGATCAGGTTTGATCTGGAATGGATCAGAGACCCCAGAAAGCAGTGGTTGGGGCATGGGCTGGGCTCAGTTGGGTCTTGGAAGTTTGGGGTGGTGGGAGGGATGCACAGAAGAGGAACAGAGTTTGAAGCAATGCTCCCAAATAGGCATAGAGGAACTTCTCAATGCAGGCACCCCTCCCATCTTTTCCATCCTGCACATCCCAATTTGCTAAGGACCTCTTCCATTTTGCTTTCCCCAGCCATGGAGGTAGAATGATGACTCCAACCTGCCTCTAACAGAACTGGATGGACCTCAATTGGCCTAAGGATAGATAGTCTGGTTCACACCTTTGAGAGCCTCCCTATTCTCCCATAGTATGGGTGACAGATCTAGGGGGTGGACAGGAGGTCAATGGGATAGCCACTCATTTTATTTTACATATCCCCTCTCATCCTGCAAATACACCAAGAGAGAGGTAACCACAAAATTCTCCCTAAAGAGAACATCTTGGGAACTGTGTTCTGCATACAGTTTTACATCAACCAAAATGTTTAGTGGCAGTGTAAGACATGGGAGAGAAGGGAAATGAATGGCTATTGTCAGCAGTTTGTGGTTGGAAAGGTGCTGAACAGTGCATCCCAATGACTCATGCTTCCTGCAGTAATCAGTTTAATGACAGGTAGGCACAGGAGGAGGCAATATTTTACAAAGACAGCTCAACCAGTCTCTAAGTGTGGCCTGTGTGTTATTATAACTTGCCAAAGAAGAGGTTTTGGAGTTTATCATCCAGCGCCCATTTATTATTTCATAATTACAGTTCCTGAGGGGTTGGGAGGTAGCAGTTCTTTAACATCCGTGCTTGTCTTTGTGAAGCTAAACTATGCCTGTCTAAGAGTCTTTGCTTTATCCCACATTTGGCATACAGCAGGCTTCAGTGCTAAGAATATAATTCACCCACTGCTAATGTTTATTGTTCTTATAGACATCAGACCACTCCTGGGCCCCACAACCTGTTATGCAGTATACGTGAAGATTGCAGAATTCAAGTAAAAAATTTGGTCAGATTGTTGGCAATAGAACAAATATGCTGGAACTGTATAAAACATTGGTTAAGCTACAGCTAGTGTGTTGTGTGCATTTCTGGACTTCACATTATAGGAGGGAATGTGATAGCAGTGGATAGGGTACTAACAATATTTACCAGGATGTTGCCTAGGTTGGAGAATTTTAGTTTGGACAGACTGTGGTTGTTTTCCTTAGAGCAGAGGAGTTTGAGGAGGACATGATTGAGATATATAAAATTAAGAAGGGCAAAATACAGTACATAGAACATAGGACATAGAAACAGAAAGCACAGAACAAGTCCTAGATGTTGTGCTGAGGATTAATCCTAATCTAACATAAAATAAATTAACCTACACACCCCTCAACTCACTGCTGTCCATGTGCATGTCCAGCAGTCGCTTAAATGTCCCTAATGATTCTGCTTCCACCACCACTGCTGGCAACGCATTCCATGCGTTCACAACTCTCTGTGTAAAGAATCTACCTCTGACGTCACCTCTATACCTTCCTCCAAACACCTTAAAACTATGACCCCTTGTGGCAGTCAATCCTGCCCTGGGGAAAAGTCTCTGGCTATGGACTCTATCCATGCTTCTCATTACCTTGTAAACCTTGATCAGGTCACCTTTCTTCCTCCTCTCTCCAGAGAGAAAAGTACGAGCTTAGTCAACCTCTCTTCATAAGACAAACCCTCCAGTCCATGCAGCATTCTGGTAAACCTTCTTTGCACCCTCTCCAAAGCCTCCACATCTTTCCTATAATTGGGCAACCAGAATTGGGGCTGAAAATGTGTTGCTGGTTAAAGCGCAGCAGGTTAGGCAGCATCCAAGGAACAGGAAATTAGATGTTTCGGGCAAAAGCCCTTCATCAGGAATGAGGAGAGTGTGTCCAGCAGGCTAAGATAAAAGGTAGGGAGGATGGACTTGGGGGAGGGGCGATGGAGATGTGATAGGTGGAAGGAGGTCAAGGTGAGGGTGATAGGCCGGAGTGGGGTGGGGGCGGAGAGGTCAGGAAGAGGATTGCAGGTTAGGAGGGTGGTGCTGAGTTCGAGGGAATCGACTGAGACAAGGTGGGGGGGTGAATGAGGAAACTGGAGAAATCTGAGTTCATCCCTTGTGGTTGGAGGGTTCCCAGGCGGAAGATGAGGCGCTCTTCCTCCAACCGTCGTGTTGTTATGTTCTGGCGATGGAGGAGTCCAAGGACCTGCATGTCCTCGGTGGAGTGGGAGGGAGAGTTAAAGTGTTGAGCCACGGGGTGGTTGGGTTGGTTGGTCCGGCCGTCCCAGAGGTGTTCCCTGAAGCGTTCTGCAAGTAGGCGGCCTGTCTCCCCAATATAGAGGAGGCCACATCGGGTGCAGCGGAATCAATAGATGATGTGTGTGGAGGTGCAGGCGAATTTGTGGCGGATATGGAAGGATCCCTTGGGGCCTTGGAGAGAGGTAAGGGAGGAGGTGTGGGCACAAGATTTGCATTTCCTGCGGTTGCAGGGGAAGGTGCCGGGAGTGGAGGTTGGGTTGGTGGAGGGTGTGGACCTGACGAGGGAGTCACGAAGGGAGTGGTCTTTGCAGAACGCTGATAGGGGAGGGGAGGGAAATATATCCCTGGTGGTGGGGTCCATTTGGAGGTGGCGGAAATGACGGCGGATGATACGCTGTATACGGAGGTTAGTGAGGTGGTAGGTGAGAACCAGTGGGGTTCTGTCCTGGTGGCGGTTGGAGGGGCGGGGCTCCAGGGCGGAGGAGCGGTAAATGGAGGAGATGTAGTGGAGGGCATCGTCGATCACGTCTGGAGGAATCTGCGGTCTTTGAAGAAGGAGGCCATCTAGGCTGTACGGTATTGGAACTGGTCCACCTGGGAGCAGATGTGGCGGAGACGAAGGAATTGGGAATATGGGATGGTGTTTTTACAGGGGGCAGGATGGGAGGAGGTGTAGTCCAGGTAACTGTGGGAGTCAGTCGGTTTATAGTAGATGTCTGTGTTGATTTGGTTGCCTGAGATAGAAATGGAAAGATCTAGGAAGGGGAGGGAGGAGTCTGAGACAGTCCAGGTGAATTTGAGGTCGGGATGGAAGGTGTTGGTAAAGTTGATGAACTGTTCAACCTCCTCGTGGGAGCACGAGGCAGCGCCGATACAGTCATCGATGTAACGGAGGAAAAGGTGGGGGGTGGTGCCAGTGTAGTTGCGGAAGATGGACATATCCTACGAAGAGACAGGCATAGCTGGGGCCCATGGCAACTTCTTTAGTTTGGAGGAAGTGGGAGGATTGGAAAGAGAAGTTGTTCAGGGTGAGGACCAGTTCAGTCAGTCGAAGGAGGGTGTCAGTGGAAGGGTACTGGTTGGCGTGGCGGGAAAGGAAGAAGCGGAGGGCTTTGAGTCCTTCGTGATGGGGGATGGAGGTGTACAGGGACTGGATGTCCATGGTGAAGATAAGGCGTTGGGGACCGGGGAAGCGAAAGTCATGGAGGAGGTGGAGGGCGTGGGTGGTGTCCCGAACGTAGGTGGGGAGTTCTTGGACTAAGGGAGACAGGACCGTGTCGAGGTACGTGGAGATGAGTTCGGTGGGGCAGGAGCAGGCTGAGACAATGGATCGGCCAGGGCAGTCAGGTTTGTGGGTTTTGGGCAGGAGGTAGAAATGGGCAGTGCAGGGTTGTGGGACTGTGAGGTTGGAGGCGGTGGATGGGAGATCCCCTGAGGTGATGAGGTTATGGATGGTCTGGGAGATGATGGTTTGGTGGTGGGAGGTGGGGTCATGGTCAAGGGGGCAATAGGAGGAGGCGTCCACGAGCTGGCGTTTGGCCTCAGCGGTATAAAGGTCGGTGCGCCAAACTACTACCGCGCCTCCCTTGTCTGCTGGTTTGATGGCAAGGTTGGGGTTGGAGCGGAGGGAGTGGAGGGCTGCACGTTCTGAGGGTGAGAGGTTGGAGTGGGTGAGAGGGGTGGAAAGGTTGAGTCGGTTAATGTCGCGGCGGCAGTTGGCTATAAATAGATCGAGGGCGGGTAAGAGGCCAGCACCAGAATTGGACGCAAGTGTGGTCTCAACAGAGTTTTGTAGAGCTGCAGCAAAACCTTGCGGCTCTTAAACTCGATCCCCCGTTAATGAAAGCCAAAAAAACCATATGCTTTCTTAACAATCCTATCCACTTGAGTGGCAACTTTGAGGGATCAATGCACTTGAACACCAAGATCCCGCTGTTCCTGCACACTGCCAAGAATCCTGTCTTTGACTCTGTATTCAGCATTCAAGTTTGCATTTATCCAGGTTGAACTCCATCTGCCATTTCTCAGCTCAGCTCTGCATCCTGTCAATGTCACGCTGCAGCCTGCAATGGCCCTTAATACTGTCAATGGTACTTCCAACATTTGTGTCACTGGAAAATATAATAACCTACCTCACAATCCCCTCATCTAAGTCACTTATAAAAAACTACAAAGAGCAGAGACCCAAGAACAGAGCCTTGTAGGACACCACACACCACTGACTTTACCACTCTCTGCCTTCTGTCAGCCAACTAATTCTGAATCCAGAGAACCAAATCTCCCCGTATCCCATTCCTCCTGACTTTATGAATGAGCCTACCATGGGGAACCATATCAAAAGGCTTGCTGAAGTCCATATACAGAACAAAAGTGAGGACTGCAGATGCTGGAAATTAGAGTCGAGAGTGTGATGTTGGAAAAGCACAGCAGATCAAGCAGCATTTGAGGAGCAGGAAAATGGCCATTTCAGGCAAAAGCCCTTCATCAGGAAGGGCCCTCGTTGCTGATGAAGGGCTTTTGCCCAAAACATCGATTTTCTTGCACTTCGGATGTTGTCTGGTTTGCTGTGCTTTTCCAGCACCACACTCTCAAACTCCATATACACCATATCCACTGCTTGACCTTCTTCAACCTGTCTTGTCACCTCCTCAAAGAACTCAATAAGATTTGTGAGGCATGACCTGCTCCTCACAGAGCCATGCTGACTGCTTTTAGTCACCCTATGCTTTTCCAAATAGTCATAAATCCTATCCCTAGAATTCTTTCCAAATTCTTGCTGATCACAGACACAAGACTGACAGGTCTGTAATTGCCAGGGATTTTCCTATTACCCTTCTTGAAAAGAGGAACAACATTCTCTCCAATCCTCTGGTAAAACTCCCGTGGAGAATGAGGAAGCAAAGATCTTCACCAGCAACTTGGCAACCTCCTTCCTCACTTCCTGGAGCAACCTAGGATAAATCCAGTCTGACCCTGGGGATTTATCAACCTTAATGTTTGCCAAAATTTCCAGCACATCAACTTCCTCAATTTCAATCTGTTCAAGCCTGTTTCCCGGCTCCTCAAAGTTCTCATTCACAACAAGATCCTGTTCCTGAGTGAAAACTGAGGCAAAAAACTCATTCACAGCTTCCCCTATCTGCTCAAACTCCACACACAAGTTCCCTACACTATTCCTGACCAGCCCTACCTTCTTCCTGATCATTCTCTTATTCTTCATATATGAGTAAGTGCCTTTGGGTTCTCCCTAATCTTTCCCATCAAGCCTTTGTCGTGCCCCTTCCTGGCCCTCCTCAGTCCATTTTTAAACTCCTTTCTAGTAAGCCTGTAATCCTCTAAAGCTGTGCTAGATCCTTGCCTCCTCCACCTTACATAAGCTTCCTTCTTCCTTTTGACGAGAAGCTCCTCTGTTCTCGTCATCCAAGGCTCCTTAATCTTACCCCTTCTTGCCTGTCTCAGAGGATCAAATTTATGCATCACTCGCAACAACTGCTCCTTAAACAGTAGACAGGAAGAAATTTGTCCCCTTGATAGAAGGATCAATGACCAAGTGACTTCAGTTTAAGTTAAAAAGCAGAAGATTTAGAGGAGATGTGAGGAAAGGCCATTCCACCCAGAGGATGGTGGGAAACTGGAACTCACTGCCTGTACAGGTGGTAGAGACAGAAACGCTCAAATCATTTATGAAGTATTTGATATGCTCTTGCTATATCAAAAAATACAAGGCTATGAACCAAGTGCTCGAAAATGGGATATAGAATTGTTAGGTGATTGCTTTTGACCCATGTGTACACACTAGGCTGAAGGGCCTTTTACTGTCTTGTCAATTTCTATGATGCTACAGAGACAGCACTGGTAAAGCACTTTCGCTTGGGATAAGATACTACCACAAAATTGAATGGGTGGGACAGAACCACAGATTGTCAAATGAGTGCTCTGCTCTGTTTACTATGGTCAAAAAGCCAAAAACTAATTGCTAGTTCTCAATATTCCAGACTTCTTGGCTCAGTCAGGATGAAAACAGAGCTGCTCGATTACCTGTCTGTATATCCCTCACCATATGTTAGCATTGAGCATCCCTTTGCAACCAGACTCGCCCATCGTACACTTCAACCTAGAGGTCTTGTCAAAAATAGCAAAGTATTTTCCTCATTGTGCGCAGTTAAAAACCATTCCTTCAGAGGTTATGTAATGATTGCAACAAGGTCAGCCAGGTTCATAGCCTCATAGAGTTAGGGATGTTAATCTGGCCCAATCAGGGAGCCCTGGCTGATAGATAAGAACAGGAGTGTCAGAGGTTCTGTTCACTCAGAGCTGGCTCTGAGGGAGCTGGATGAGCGTCAAGCACTCTTCATCGGTAAATAAAGGGTGACTTGCTGACTGGGTACTAGCCTCTGTGGAGTTATTTCAGTTTATTTTGATAGCTTTATAAATACCCTTGACTATCAGCTTGGCACATTTGGTAATGATCGCACCTCTGTATTAGAAGGTTGTGGTCTTACAAATTCGGCCCAGATGCGCTAATTTGCAAAATATGGATTCCTAATTTTGTGTTAATTTTAAACTCCACTCAAGATGTGTACGATTCAACTTTCACCAATAAACCATTTGACCATTATGATATATTTAACTGTTTTGATCTGTGGTTTAAAACTGTCCTTTCATTGAAATGCATAATTGCCCCTCCTATCATGCACTGCATGATAGATTACTGATAATATCCTCACCAGTCACAACAATAATACACATACAGATGGTGTTTTCACTGCAGTAAAACATTCACAGCTGCTTCGTGGAAACACTATCAGAACATAAATACTGAACAAATAAAGAGACACTAAGACAGGTTGGAAAAGCTTTGTAAAGAATTGGTTCAACTTGCAACTTTAAAGAGAAAAAGATGACAAGATAATACAGGCTTAGATATTAGACACCTGAGAGAGGTGTAGTAAAGGAAACTGTAGACATGGAGGAGTCCAGAATTGGACGTCTGGGCATTTTCGCAGGGATATATATTGTAGGTTACAGGACGGGGATGGCATGGAGAGATTTGAACAAGGGTCAAGAATTCTCAAATTGAGGCATTACAAACTGATCCTCAATGTATGTCAATTGACATAGGGATGTTAGGCAATTTGAACTTGCTCCTGAGTTGGAAAGTTGTGGGCTCATCTTAGAGTCATAGAGTCCTACAGTATAGAGACAGGCCCTTTGGCCCAAACTGGTCCATTCCAACTAAAATGTCCATCCACACTAACCCCATTTCCCTGCACTTGACCCATATCCTTCTAAACATTTCCTATCAATGTATTATCCAAATACCTTTTAAATGTAGTTAATATACCCACTTCAATCACTTCCGCTGGTAGCTCATTCCATCTGCATACCGCCCTTTGTGTAAAAAAGTTGCCCCTCAGGTTCATTTTTATTCTTTCCCCTCTAACCTTAAACTTGATGTCCTCTAGTCCTCGATTCTCCAACCCTGAGTGCATTCACCTTATCCATGCCTCTCATGATCTTATACACATCTGTAAGATTCCCCCTCAGTTTCCTATGCTCTAAAGGAAAAATTCCTAGCTTATCCAACCTCTCCCTATAACTCAGACTATTAAGTCCAAGCAACTCCTTATAAATTTCTTCTGCACTCTTTATGAAATTCCATAATATAAAAAGTGAAACTTTGCCGCTCACAAGTCAGATGAAGAGTGTATATATGTCAGTTTGGCAGTGGTGTTGAGCCATGTGAAAATCATCAGATCAAAAATCCAATTTACACAAAGCCAAATCCACTCTCTGGCTTGAATCCAGGGGCTGTTTCTAGGAACTATCAGGCCACATTCTTGTCAGGATTTTTGCTGCTCATCTGCCTGAAATTTCAGGAAGAAACATCCAGAGAAGAGGAAAAATATGTCATTTATACGCAGTTCTCCTGGCTTCAGTGTGAAGCTTGGTGGATGCCTTTGCAAATTCACTTGCTATAAATCTCCCACCAAACTGTGTGAGTTGGCAGCTAGCATACTCCCACAGCAACCCAGTCAACAAAAACCCTTCAGTATTAAAAGGGAGATCTGGTAGGTTCAGGAGGATCTGCATTGAAAACCTGAATGCATTTTTTGGCTATCTTTTTAACTCAGCTATTTCATTGTCGGAAGAGTCCACTTTTGTTTCCAATAATCAGTGTCAGGACCTTCAGAAGATGGTCCCTGCTACAGTATTTAAGAAGCTAATGAAGAGATAAAATTTGGAGATTTTGAAGTTGAGGAGGAAGGAGGAACAAATTCAACAACAGATTTGAAATATTGAAAGACTTTGATCTAATTCATTGATGCCTCCTTAGATATATTGCTGAGTGTTATGAGGAGCTGGGGGACGGGGAAGTGCTGGCTACTATCTCTCAGGAATACAAAAAGAAAACCAACAGCCAGGAAGAAACTGCATTTGGAGATTATCCAGAAGGTGATCAGCAGTAGTGTTGTGCTTCTGAATGCAACACAGGAAGCTATTTAAGACCCTGTATTGGTGAAAATTAGCCAGTGAGATAAGCCTCAGCTAACTCTGACTGGCATCACTACTCACTGGCAAATTTCACACAACGCTCACCCCATCAGTCGGGTGTCTTTTGCATTTCCGGGCCACCAACTGAGAGGTGGTGAACATGCCTCCAGCACAGCCCTGCAAGTATTCGGGTGCTAAATAGCTGAGGGTGTTGGTGACTTGGTTAGCCGCTGGTAACACAGGTTCAGCCGCTAGTGGATCTTCTTCTCTGAGGTTACAGAAGTTTGCCATCACCCGATATTAGGAATGTGAGTTTCCTGAGAAACAACGGGCTGCATTTTGCAGCATGTCTGACCATGGGCTGGAAAGAAAGGCAGCCCCAGTTGGATTTTGTGGCTGTTCGACAGTTAATTGCTGAGATCTAGCCTTCTGCACCCATGTGGCAGAGGTCTGGCACTTCTTCAGTGCTAGATAGAGCAGTGGCCACAGCTGGGTCTTCTGCCAGATCCAGCGAAGGAATTTTTGCTGGAGGTTGGACTGGAAGGTGCCTGACCAGGGTCAGCCAGGCAGACAATGCAAGGTGGTGTAGAGGGGGTGGGGGGAGATGCTCCATAATTTGGAAACCTAGGAAGATATAAAGGGAATGTGG
This sequence comes from Hemiscyllium ocellatum, assembly GCF_020745735.1. Classification (NCBI taxonomy): domain Eukaryota; kingdom Metazoa; phylum Chordata; class Chondrichthyes; order Orectolobiformes; family Hemiscylliidae; genus Hemiscyllium; species Hemiscyllium ocellatum. The sequence continues at coordinate 112,979,913 of NC_083404.1, read as the reverse complement.
AAGGAATGGCATCTCTCCGCTGGAGGAATAGCCCTCTCTGAAGTGAGGCAACTGGGATTTACCTGGCTGTCTTGCCACAACGGTGTGGGCACCCCTGCCATTGGTTGCAATGGGTCAAGGCTCTGAACTGGCTATTAATTGGACAGCTAACAGACTCATTTGGACAAAGGCTGAGTGAGAGGCCTAATATCTTTCCAACCATTGGTAAAGTCCTAGAAAGGAACATAGCAGATGGTGACACCATGCCATTATTTGTTCCATTTTTACCTTCTGGCCACCTGACAGCCTCCTCCTGTAGGGTATAACATTCTGGCCTGCACTTCAGGCCTGTGAAGGGAGCTGAGCTGCTCCATTTTGCTGGCAGGGACTCCTCTGAGTTGATTACTTTCTGCTGCTCCCTGCCTTGCTCAGTCCACTTTGCTGTGTATTACAGCTCTCTGATGTAGCTTGCTATGGTCATATTAGTCCTTATAAAAGGTCTATTCTGAAGCATTATTAGCATTACTCATTCTGTTGCGAATGAGAAAACCTTAGAAGTGTATAAAACAACCTCTTAGCAAAAGTTATTGCAAAAGAAACACTCTCCATTCTGTCGGTCAAGGAGCAGTTGTGATCATGAGTACTTATTGCAGTTTGTCCTCCTTCATCTCACATCACCAGCATTTCCATCCCAACCCACTACCTCAGCACCTGCACATATTCCTGCTGCTTTGTCTTTCCTTTATTGGAGATTTTCAAAAACCCCGATGAATACAACCATTAATCTTGGATATGAGCTGATCTAACTGACCAATTAATGCAAGAAAGTCACACATAAACTATTTTAAGAACTATTTAGATCAGCAATTGAAACAGCTAGCATACAAGGCTATCGTCAGAAGCTGTAAACTGGGATTAGAACAGATAGATGCTTCATGGCCAGCATGGACTGAATGGGCCAACAGGCCTTCTCTGTGCTGTAAAACCTCAATGAGTCTATGATTGTAAGCAACACAATGCACTTCAGTAAAATCAGGAAGTTGGGTTGCAGCTGGTTCCTTGATGCGTTGGCATTTATTGATCATTTTCACCATCCACAGCTGCTCCTCCATTTTAACATCTTGGTCAAAATTTCCAATCTTATTTTTACTTTTAGAATCACATGAACATATGAAAATGATGGTCTGAAATAGATCAGTTCACACCTACCAATACTCTGATGGCTGTCAAGCTATTATGTAAATCAAACTCATGCCACATGTTCATGAGGGAAGGAAACTGCCATCCTCACCTGTTCTGGCCTACATATGTTTCCACACCCACAGCAATGTGCCCTTGGGACAATTAGGAAAGGGCAATAAATGCTGACCTATGCAGCAATGCCAATATCTCTTGAGCAAATAATTTTTTAAAGCCTCGACATTAAACATGGGTAACTTCTTTCTACTCTCTGAAGGGGCCTAGCAACTTAGTATCATTTGTATTAACTTTGTTTTATTAATTCGTGGGATGTCACCATTGCTGGCTAGATCAATACTTACTGCTGTTCTGTAAGGTTCAGAGGACGTTAAGGGATAACAAGATTGCTGTTGGTCTAGAATCAAATGATAGATCAGGACAGGTGATGACAGCAGATTTTCTTCCCTAAACAAGAACTGATAGCACTACAAAAAGAAGGCCAACCAGGTTAATTATGAGTAGACTATAAATGCCAGTCTCAATCTATTACATCATGACAGTGAAAATCAAAATAATGTTGGAAGGTCCCTTTAAGCCTTACCTGTGTTGAGAAAAACTTCCTGGTACATGGTACATGAAGGTATTGGCTCGTGTTCTGTTGGCCCAATGAGCAGCCATCTTTACAACAGGGCAAATGATAAAATAGTCCCTATGACAAAAGAATAGAAACAAAAGACTTTATCAGAGGAGATAAAGAAGTGATCATTCAGTTTCTCTCAGATGCTGACCAGTCAAACAAGCAGTTGTTAATCATCTCTGGCAGTTATCACTCAAAAAGTAAGTTTGAACTTTTCATTTATCTGATTGTGGACCTCAGAAAAACAAGTCTGCTCCTACTAGCTCAATATGGATTCCAGCCAGCAAAAACCGATAACCCCCGTGATTTTTTCTTTTCCCATTCTGTTCTGCTGGCCTCAGTCAGTTTGAGTCAGCTAATTTTTCAAGTCCTTCCTTACTGGCAAAATACTTCTGGGCACTGTGAAAGCACAATGAAATTCAACTTTTTCAACTTTATCTTAACTAATGAGTTTTGAGAAGATTTGTAGCTGCCAACCATCCAACTCAAACTTTGGGTCCACGATGTGAATGACATGGATAAATGAAACAAATTAGAGGAAACCTTCAATACCATCAATAATACCCTTACTGGCATAAAATTCACTAAAGAGGAGAAAAACCACAACAAACTGCCATTCCTAGATATCACAGTAGAATGAACAGGCAATGGGGAACTTCAAACCAACGTTTGCAGGAAAACAACACATATGGACAATCATCCCAACATCCACAAATGAAGCTGCATTCGAACATCATTTCAATGAGCCACCATACATTGCAGCACAGATGAACTACACAGGGCAGAGGAAAATCACCTATCCAATGTATCCAAAAAGACTGGGACCCAATGAACACAGTCCACCAATTTCTCAGCAACAAACCCAAACTAGCAAACAAAACATGTCCAGAATGGGATGGGACTATTCGCCGCTGCCAATTAGCCACTGCCCTTTCACCGCCAAGGACGCTTCGCCACTGCCCATTGGCCACTGAGGACGATTCGCTACCATAAGTGTTTGTAACTCATTTTTATGTATAAACCAATAAAATGATATTTATTTCACCTCTTTTTTTTATCAATATGTACTATGTTGTTGTATAAATAAAGGGGAGTGAGAAGTATGAAAGAACAGGCAGGAAGGAAAACAATCAGTACATATATATATTTCCAGTGGCGAATAGTCGCCAGAGGTCAATCGACCCCAGTGGAGAAACGCTGGTGGTGAACCGGCAGTGGCTAATCAGCGGCAGCAAGTGTGCCATGGCGAATCATCACCAACCTATCCAGAAACTCTAGCCACTCTCCCTTACATAAAAGACATCTCGGAAACTACTGCCAGACTACTCAGACCCTCTTACATCATGGTAGCCCACAAACCCACCCACACACTAAAATAGCAGCTAATGAACTTGAAAGACCCTTTACAGATAACAAGCAAAACTAATGTAATTTACAAAATACCTTGTAAGAACTGTAACAAATACTACATTGGACAAACGGGCAGCAAACTAGCCACCAGGATTCACGAACATCAACTAGTCACAAAAAGACATGACCCACTCTCACTAGTATCCTTACATACGGATGAAGAAGGACACCACTTCGACTGCAGCAACACATCCATCCTAGGACAAGCCAAACAGGGACATGCATGAGAATTCCTAGAAGTATGGCATTCCAACTGGAACTTTATAAACACATTGACTTGGATCCCATTTATCACTCCCTGAGAAAAAGAACAGGAAATGACATCACTATAGGAAATGACATCACCCCAGGAAATAACATCTCCAACCCAAGGAAACCTAAACACATAAATATAAAGTGGGCCATGCCACCAGCGCTTCATCCAAAGTTTCACTGATGATGTTACTTAGTATGGTGACGAAACGTCTGAAAACAAACCTTCCAGCTTGGCGAGCAAACCTACATCCATTTTCTTAATTAAGTTTGACAGGAAGGAGAATGTAACCATATTTTAATCATCGATGGCACAACCATTTTATTGAACATTTGCAGTTTTATTTCTGGAACTGTGGAATGGGAGGGAATAAATTAATTCATTTTTCTTCAGCTGCTTAGCCTTGCAACACTGAAGTACTTTTGGTCTTCATCCATTCTGGGTGTAAAATAAAAAATTATTCCTAGCAGGTGATAATCCATAGCAAAAGTATATCTTTGCAAATTGCAGAATCCAATAGCAGACTAAACCCCACTCTCTGCAACTGGATCCTCAGTTTCCTGACCCAACGACCACAATCAGCGAAGATTGGGACAATATTTCATCCTCACTGACACTCAACACTGGACTCCGCCCCCCCCAGGGGTGCATACTCAGCCCCCTATTGCATACCCATGACGGCGTCACCAAAATACCAGACTAATGCCATTTACAAGTTCGCTGATGACATCACCGTAGTCGGTGGAATTTCAGATGATGATAAAACAGCTCGGCGAACAGAACCACTACAACAAGCACCCGAGCTACAAATCTTCGCACAAACTTTGATGATAAAACAGTCTACAGGTGGGAGTGGAAGACCTGGAAATATGGTGCACTGAGAACAACCTAGCTGTCAATGCTGGCAAACCCAAAGAACTCATTTACTGACTTTCAGCGGGATGTTACTCATGTCCCCTTAAACATTGTCAGCACAGAAATGGAACAAATGGAGAGTGTCAAGCTGCTGGGAGTTTTCCTGGACTCTTCATGTGGACTCACTGGTTACAAAGGCCCGACAACATCTCTTTTTCTTCTGGCAGTGAAGGAAATTTGGCATGATGGCGAATACCCTTGCCAAATTTTATAGGTATGCCACCGAGAGCATTCTGTCTAGATATATCACTACCTGGTATGGTATGGTAACTGTACCATTCAAGATCGGAGACAGTTACAGAGAGTGGTGAAGTAGGCCTGGACAATCACAAAGGCCAACCTCCCATCCATAGGATCCATCTACTGGGCCTGCTGTCAAGGAAATGCTTCTCAAAGATCCATATCACCCTGGCAATCATTTTCTACAACATCTACCATCAGGAAGAAGGTACAGAAGCCTGAACATATGCTCTAGGGTCGAAACAGTTTCTACCCTACTGATGTTAAAATGCTGAATGGACCCACAAACTCTTCGCATTTGCCTGGAACTGTGTTTTTGTTTTTGTCACTGTTTACCTATCATATGTTTATCTATGCTTTTTGACTACGTGATCTGCCTGTTTTGCTCGCAAGACAAAACTTTTCACTGTGCTTCGGTGTACGTGACAATAAATTAAATCCAATTCAATTCAAATTCAATCCAAGACTCAATACTGTGCAGGTTCACTTCAACAATTCACCAAGGCTTCTCCGCCACAGAACAGCCTAAATCCACAGCCTCCCCATAGCCCAAGAAGTTGGGTTTATCGCTTGTATTGACAGCTGTTAAAAGATGATGTTATGGAGGTATCTAAGATAGTAAGTAGCATTGAAATGATTGAACAGTAGAAACAGGATAATGGAACACTGCAAGAAAACCAAATTGCTCGAAAAGCTCAGCAAGTCCGTGGAGAGAAATCAGTTAATGTTTTGGATCAAGTGATCCGAAAATAATGTACTATTACCTGTTTCACAGTTCAATCATTTTCAATGTTGCTTACTATCTTAGATGCCTCCATAACATCAAAAGCATTCTGAGGGAGGGTCACTGGATATTAACTCTGATTGCTCTCTACAGATGCTGCCTGACCTGCTGAGCTTTTCCAGAAAATTTTGTTTTTGTTTCTAATTGTCAACATCCGCACTTCTTTCCATTTTTATGGGTTTCGAAAGTCCTGTCTGAGGACATTTGGAGAATTGCTGCAGAATATCCCTGCCTGGAGCTGATGCACAACATAATGTATTAACAATGTGAAGGCAGGACTTTGTCTGCACAAGGATTATGTAGTGGTCACTCTTACTGATACTGTCATGGAGACAAATCCTGCCTTCACATTTCAGCAGAAAGATTGGCAGGGATGAGGTCAAGTACTTTGTTTCCCAATTGTTGGTTCTCTCACCACTTGCTGCAGACCAGTCTATGTCCTTCAGGACCTGACCAGATTACTCAGTCGTGGTTCCATCGAGCCATTTTTGACGGTGGACATTGAAACTTCCCCGTCTAGAGAACCCTCAGTGCTTCTGCCTAGCATTGGTCAACATAGAGGAGCACTGATTCATAAGCTGAGGGTGGACAGTACATGGTAATCAGCAGGAGGCTCCCTTGTCCATATTTGACTTCATGCCATGAGACTTCATGAGGTCCTGAGTCAAGGTTGGAAACTCCAGGGGAACTCCTTCCTGACTATATATGACTGCATTATCACTCTGCTGGCTCTGTCCTGCCAGTGGGACAAGACGACTCCAGGGATGTTGATAGTATGTTGGAATATTGTCTGTAAGGTATGATTCAGTGACTATGACTATGTCAAGCTGTTGCTTGACTAGTCTGTGAGACAGCTCTCCCAATGTTGTCACTTGTCTCTAGATATTAATATGCAGGATTGTGTGGGATTGACAGGACTGATTTTGCTGCTGTTCTTTTCTGTTGCCTAGGTTGATGGCGGGTAGTCCACCTGCTTTCATTTCTTTTTCATAGTAATTGTCACAACTGAACGGCATTACAAAGGGAAGTTGAGAATGAACCACAGTGCCACAGATCTGGCGTCACTTGCAGGCCGGACCAGGTAACGATGGCAGATTTCCTTCCTTGAGGAGTTTAGTGAACCAGCGTGAGGCTTTCCTGATGATTGACAATGGGTTCTTGGTCATCATTCGCTCTCAATTACAAATATTCATTGAATTCAATTTTTATCAAGTGCCGTAGCAGGAATTGAACTTAGGTGCTTGGAAAATTTCTGGATGAATAGTGTAGCAATAATACTACTAGGCCATTACTTCATCCGAACTCTGCTTGGAGCTTTCCAACACTGGATGTTTGAAAAGACTCACTGACATGGGAGGAAATAGAATTGGTATGCTTTATGACATGCTGACATATTGACAACCAGACACACCAAGACATTCTTCAACAACTACAACTGTCTTGGTTACTTTAAGAAGTGCCCTGCTGTTAAACATGAAAGTCTTTCATCCCCTTGAGTACTTTTTACATGTACAATTCAGGCAAGTATTATCGCTGCAAATGATGTGCTTCAGAGAAGCACAAGGCTGCAAATGTCATAGTAACGAGGGTACACGCTGCTTCTGATTACAGCAACATGCGAGTTTGGCCTAACTACAGACGGCATCTGAGGTGGGACCTAAACAGTTCCAGCTGAATGGTTTGAGTGATCACCCTGGGAATCTTGCCTTCCCTGCCAACTCTTCCACGCTGACGTCTGGGAAAAAGCCAATCATAAGGTGAAAAACACCACAGGTGATAGGATCCTGATATCACTGCATTGTGTTTTCAAGCCCTCGAGCAGTTTTCTGCAAATTCTAACTGCCAGCTGTGACCATCAAATATTTAACTTCAATAGGAATATTTAATCCTTCTCAATGCAATCTTGTTTTCAAAGTTGTCTCCCTCATCCCCATTTCACCAGAGCTCAAGCAGAAAAGGACTTACAGCCTCATTAGACAGCAGAACTGAGAGGCACAGCAGCAGCAGCTAACCAGATTGTTACAAAGAAGTCTATGAGCACCCTTTCTTATTTTGCAAATGAGAATTGATGAGACAGGAAAAAATATTGAAGGAGATTGCTAACTGAAAATTAGTATTTACTGACATGGACATGTTGGATTGAATAATCTCTGTGCTCTCACTATTCTATTTCCAAGTCCCCAAGACCTGGTGAAATGTGGCTGTGATACATAGTACTTACTAGGTATACCACAATAATTTACCAAGTTTTACATTTTCACAATACTTCCCTCCACTCTGACGTTTATCACTGAAAACACGATGAGTTAAACATAGATCTGCTTCCAGATGAACTCCAGTTATGTGGTGGTGGGTAATATCAAACACCTATCCATGCCATAGCTATCCTCACTTTCCTATTGCTACTCATTAGCAGCTATTGGAAATATAGGCTCACATTATCCACAATATTAGAATAAGTTGAAGAGATGGATAAGCTTGATTTTCTAATAAGCATTCCCAGTACTACACAAATTTGCTAAAGAGGACAGTTTAAGACACAGAATCTCTCCAAACCAAATTCCAGGCCTCACAATTACTCCATTTTGCTTACTGATTACATCTCTAGTGTTAACAGAAAGGTTGAAGTAACAGTGATATATGTCCAAATTCTGAGGATGCTGAATAACTTGAAGGAATATTTTGGAGGTGATAATATCAAGATAGCATCTCTATTGTTTTTGTAAACTCTTACAGCATGAATAGAAGCCATTCAATCAACTGTGCTTATGCTGGTTCTTTGAAAGATTTATCCAACTCATCAAACTTCCCTGTTCTACCTCATCAGCCAAGCAAATTTTCAAGTATTTATCCAATTCATTTTTGTAAGTTACTGTTGAATCTATTTTCATAACCTTTCTGGACACTGCATTTAAATCATATGATGTTACAGCACTAAGAAAACTTCTTATCTCTCCTCAGGTTCTTTTGCAAATTATCTTCAATCTATGTTGTATGCATAGTCACCCTCCTTCCAATGAAAAATTGGCAGGATTTTAAGTCCTGCGGTAAGCATGGAGGCAAGACAGCATGAAACTTGGGTCACTGGTGTGCTGGTTTGTCAGTCCACCCCTTCCTGAAAATGTCTATGTGACCAACAACTGGCAATTACAAAGGAAATAACTGCCAGGTGCCAATTCCCTGCCCAATGTGGGGTTGTGACCCCTTTGGACATCCAATAGCTTAACTGCCTTCTCTTCCATTATGATGTAGGCAGCATATTCTTCCTTGCTAATGGTCAATGTGATGTATTTGTGTAATATTTCTGGTTTGTACGATGCCAGCAAATCCTTTTCCTGGTCTCTAAACAGGTCCATTCATCCTTTACTAACCTTTTACCACTAATATAACTTGGATTCCCTTTCAATTAGTTGCCAACATCGTCTCATTCTCTCTCTTTTCTTCTCATCATTCCTTTTTCACATCCCATGATTCTCAATTGTTTTTCTTTATTCTAGAAATCACGAACAAATCTAAAGATTGTTTTTCATCCCTACTGGGGCCTCAATAAGGATGACTTGCTCGGCTATTTGGAGGGAAAGTAAGAGCTAACCATATCAATGTGGGTCTGGAGTCTTTGTAGGAGAGAATGTATCAGGATGACAGATTTACTCCCCAAAAGGACAGGCATTCGTGAACTGGCTGGAATTTATCAACAATTGGTAGTAGTTACATGGTTACCATTAATGAGACTAACATTACATTCCAGATTTATAATTGAACTTTGATGAGATTTGAATTATTAGAGTCATTGAGATATACAGCACAGAAACAGACCTTTTGGTCCAACTCATTAATGCCGACCAGATATCCCAGCCCAATCTAGTTCCACCTGCCAGCATCCAGCCCATATCCCTTCAAATCCTTCCTATTCATATACACATCCAGATGCTATTTAAATGTTGCAATCGTACTAGCCTCCACCATTTGGGGATGCTGGTGTTGGACAGGGGTGTACAAAGTTAGAAATCACACAACACCAGGTTATAGTCCAACAAGTTTATGGAAGCACTAGCTTTCGGAGTGTTGCTCCTTCTTCAGGTGGTTGTGGAGAGCCTCTTAGCCTCCACCACGTCCTCTGATAGCTCATTCTGGACACTCCCAACCCAGGGAAGAGATTTTGTCTATTTATCTTATCCATGCCCCTCATGATTTTATAAACCTCTATAAGGTCACCCCTCAGCCTCTGACGGTTCAGGGAAAACAGCCCCAGCCTGTTCAGACTCTCCCTATAGCTCAAATCCTCCAATCCTGGCAACATCCTTGTAAATCATTTCTGAACCCTTTCAAGTTTCACAACATCCTTTCGATAGGAAGGAGACCAGAATTGCACACAATATTCCAAAAGTAGCCTAACCAATGTCCTGTACAGCCACAACATGACCTCCCAACTTCTGTACTCAATCCTCTGACCAATAAGCGAAAGCATACCAAACGCCTTCTTCACAATTGTATCTACCTGCGACTCCACTTTCAAGGAACTATGAACCTGCACTCCAAGGTCTCTTTGTTCAGCAACACTCCCGAGGACCTTACCATTAAGTGTATTAGTCCTGCTAAGATTTCCTCTCCTAAAATGCAGTACCTCGCATTTATCTAAATGAAATTCTATCTGCCACTTCTCAGCCCATTGGCCCATTTGATCAAGATCCTGTTGTAATCTGAGGTAACCTTCTTTGCTGTCCACTACACCTCCAATTTTGGGGTCATCTGCAAACTTACTAAATCATTGCCCCCAAATTACCAGCTTGAACCTCTAGACACTAGTCAAGTTACATTACCATTGTGCCACCACCTCCCTCAGCATTCTGTGTCATCATCCACAAGTTTTTCCTGCTTTATTATACTCTATATCACTGTTGCCATCTAAAAAGCTCTGGATTTACTTACCTTTTCCCCATTTGGGAGCTCCCCTAGACTGTCTCCTGCTTTAAGGTACCTCATTGCACCTTCACAATTTTGCTTCATTAATGAACTTCCTAGGGTGTTATCATTTCAGGTTTACTCCCTTGCCTTGCAAGTCCTCCCTAAGTGGAACAGCACTAAATTTCCTTTGTCACTGTTCAGCCCATCTGATGAGCCAGTCGATATTGTCCTGTAGCCAGCCTCCTTACTTTTTAACCGCACCATCAATTTTCATGTCAGGTCTGAACTTACTGATCATATCTGTTACATTCATGATTGTTAATGTACACAACAAGCAGAAAGGGACCCAGCGGCAAACCCGATGGTATGGCAATGGACAAGGATTCTAGTCAAAAAAATTAAAAACCCTTTGAGTATGGGGTGACACGGTGGTTAGCTCTGCTGCCTCACGGTGCTAGGGATCCAGGTTGCAGCTGTAGATGGTGCTGCCTAAGGAATTTTGGTAAATTTCTACTTTTTACTTTCTTGGTAATTAAGAATCTAGTTACCACAGCTTTAAAAATATTTTGAAAAAGTAGTTCTTCATCTTTAGCAGATATGCTCTTTTATTAACACTTGATCTTGCTATAAATCAAAAGGGATTTTGACAACTCACTGTCTGAAAGCATGTGAGGCTGTAACCCTCATCACATTTGGAAAAAAATCATGAACATGCACTTGAGGCGCTGTAACCTACAGAATTGTGGACAAGTAGCAGGAAGGGAACATTTAGCCTGTCTGCAAAAACTAGTGCAGGGATCTGTGTCCATCCCTCCCAACAGAATAGCATATAATCTGTCTGCTCGTTTTAACATGAGCTATGAACAGCCCAGGACTAATTGCACTATTGGGTAGCTATGCACTATAGGAGGGGGCAAAACATTGTGACCAACGGTAGCACTTAAAACTAGCCTGCACTTTTTAAAGAGAGGTTTATTTTGGTTGGATCTGCATCTGGAAATGGACATGATGGGCTGAATAGATAAAAAGAAGGACTGCAGATGCTAGAAACCAGATTCTAGGTTAGAGTGGTGCCGGAGAAGCACAGCAGTTCAGGCAGCATCCGAGGAGTAGGAAAATCGACGTTTTGGGCAAAAGCCCTTCATCAGTAATAGAGGCAGCGTGCCCTGCAGGCACTCTGCCTCTATTCCTGATGAAGGGCTTTTGCCCGAAACATCGATTTTCCTGCTCCTCGGATGCTGCCTGAACTGCTGTGCTTTTCCAGCACCACTCTAACCATGATGGGCTGAATAGCCTCTGTATTGAAATTTTCTGCTAAACAGTAACTGGAAATTAGTGCAGTCACAGCGTCATTACAAATACAAAGGGGATTGTGACAGTCTGCATTGGATTCATAAATAAGTTCCTTATGTCAAAATAATGTGTTGCAAACATCTGCTATCGATGTAGTTGAAGGTCCAAATTTATCTGATACAAGGGAGGAATTGGGGGCAGGCTTAATTTTATCCTAGTCTAAAAGCAAAATACTGCAGATGCTGCAAATCTGAAATAAAATAAACAGAAAGTGCTGAAAAACCCCTGCAGCAAATGTGGACAATGAGTAAGGATTAACATCTTGAGTCCAACATGGATCTTCTGCAGAAGAAACAGATGCTACCAGATCTGGTGCAAAACTCAGACTGGCTATATATTTTCCCCATTTTGTTTGTTTCAAACTTGTCCTCACAGTGCAAGTGCACAGAACATGACCATTGACCAAGCTATGTTAAGAGAGATCTGCTAACCATTTCTCAGAATGGAGAATAATTCAGACTTTAAGGCAATTGGGGAATTAAAATTCAAGATGACGAAACACATCAAAACTTCACAAAGGGCTCTGGAATGCAAAAAGCATTAAATGAGAAAAAAATACAATTTCCACAAAGATTAAGCAACACATTTAGGCTCATTTGAGGATATATTCTGAACAAGTTTATCCCCAGCTGGAACAAGTCATTATAATTTACTAAAAGACATTTCAAATTGTCCACATTTTGTTCAAGAGAATATTTAAATCTCAGACATTAGATGATTTTATTTGACATCTTCCAGTTGTGTTCTCACATTTCTCAGAGGTAAAGCTTGGGTCAAAAGCATCGTGTGGAGTGTTATATTCCTGAATATAATTGTAAAATAGATAGCACTCTTAACACAAATCAATCACTGCAGTGCTTCTACTGTTGCACTGTGCAAGGTGAAGAGATTCTGATCATATAACAATTTATTTCAGAATGATTATAAAAAGGCTGTTTTGCGTGAAACTCATCTTAAGATGAAGTTTGATGGAACACTGAGTCTTGAAAGAAGGTACTGGCATGAGAATGGGCTATGCCTTCATTCCAGATAATTTAGATGAGTTAATCCAATGTAGGTTCCTAATACTGGAATTAAAAAGAAATCTGGAGAAACCCAGCAGATCTGATGGCATTTGGGGAAAAAGAAACAGAACAGTTCTAAAGAAAAGTCAAATCAGACTCAGAATATTTCCTCTGTTTCTCTGCCAAACCTGCTGAGTTCCTCCAGAACTTTCATTTTGATATCAGCTCTTGAGAAGCTACAATACTGTGCATTTATTAACAGCGGAACTTTGTTTCTGAGAACTGAAGCAAATATTTGTCGGGGACTTTCAGGAGGTCATCTTCTTAAACATGTTTGAAGTTTAGGTTCACAAACTTGTTCAGTCAGATACCTGACATTTAACAATGTTGGTGGATTGGATGACTGATCTGATTTGATTCATTGTTGTCATGTACTGAGGTACAGAAAACATAGAATCACAGCAACTGTGACACAAAAAGAGACTGAGCTAGAAATCACTAGTCCAGGAACTGATAAACAGTAGAAATTCCCCCACTCCAGCATATTATCACATATTATAAGTGAGACCCAATAGAGCACAGTGAGAGTATAGTGTTGTCAGAGATCCTATCTTTCTGATGAGATGTTAAAACAAGAATCTATGCTTTTTGGGAGAACATTTGAAAAGAAAGAGCAGAGCATTCTCACTATGTTCTCATCCAAAGTCTTTCAATAAGCAAAGTCACGAAGAAAACGTCAGGGATTCAGGCCATAATTGCTTCTTGGGTCTTGATGTGTGCAAAATGCATACCAGGTAAATCCTAGCTGTTTTGATTATAGGCCTTTGGGGCAGGTAAAGGCAGGGAGAGAGGGGTGGGGGGAGTAAGAGGGAGGAGGTGGTGCCTTTGACTTAGCACATTTAACGGCTTCTGGAGGGGAGACCCCTACTATCCCTCTTCCCCAAGACTGCCTTCCCCTATCCGTCATCTATACTTAAAACCCTCCTCAAACTGGGGCTTCAGGTGACTACCAACAGCAGCTTTCCCTTTCAAGCTGCCAAAGCTGTACACCTTTGATTGGTTTGCAGCTCTCAGCAGATGGGAGTTCCATCCTTGGGATTCTTGATCCTGATAGCCTGTTGAGTGCCTGTGTGGCATATGCTGCAGTGTATGTCTTCTCAAAGATACTGAATTCAACAGGCAGCCAAGACCAACCCCAACCATCAACTACACAAGGTCTATCCTGTGTCAGGTTACATAGCAATATTCACTTTGTTTCCAGGTTATACATTTCCAAATTGTATTTAAAACAAAATATGTGGTACACACAATCATAAATTATTTAAGTTTTTACAATGGCAAGCAGGGTATTTGTGAAGTTGTAGCTAGTCTGGTTTGAGAAACCTTTTTCCTTGCTGAAATTCTTTGAAAATTAACTTTACTGAATTGTCCACGCCCTATCATTGCGAGGCTCAAACAAGTACTGTTATGAAACTGATAACTCCATGATGTTGCATGTTTAATTTTCCATATTACCATAAATTTAACACATTGATACATCGCCATGAAGCTACCTAGAACACTGCAGCTATATCCTCTCCCATAAACAATGAAATCTGATATGAGAGATTGATGAATAGTCTTGTCATTTGATATTCCTGTTTGAAAAAGTATTATGATTAATGTGAGAATGTCTGGAAATTGCAATTGCAAGATTCGTTTGCTCACACGTTTCAGAGACTGTGGATAAGTTGTGCATCATGGATTCTTTTTTAATCATTTTTCTGTAAGACATTAAAACAAGGCCAGTCATCTTTACAGGCAAGGGTAAAAATGCCTGGGCAGTATTCAAAGAAGACATGAGAGTTATCCTTGGTTTCTGACCAGTACTGAAGCCTCAAACAATAACACTGTAATAGATTATTTCTGCACGATCACAGCTCTTTACAGTTTCAGAGAATCATATGGCCATAGTGCAGAACAAGGCTATTCAGTGCATCAAGTTTACACAGGTCCAAAACACCCACTGAACTATTCTAATTACATTTTACAGTATTTGTCTCATAGTCCTTAGTATGTTAGCAGCATAACGCACATTTAAATGCTTCTTAGATTTCATGAGTGTTTCTGCCTCTCAAATCTTTATAGGTTGTGAGTTCCACAATCCCACCACTATCTGGAATGAAAACATTTTATGCCACACATCCCCTTCTAAACCTCCTGCCCCTTGCCTTAAATTTATGAGCCTTTGTCACTAATCCCATCACTAAGGGAAAAAACATTTTTAAAGTCTACATGTCTATGCCCCTCAGAATTTTATACATCTCTACCACATGCCCCCCTCAGTCTCCTTTGCTCCAAGGATAACAACCCCAATCGACCTAATCTCTCTTCAATCTATAACTCTACAGCCTGGGCAACATTCTGGCAAATTTCCTCAACACCATCTCCGATGCAATCACATCCCTCCTATAATGTGGATTCCAGAACTATGCACAATACTTCAGCTGTGTCCGAAGCAACATTTTATACAGTTCCAGCAGAACTTACCTTAAACTTGATATCTCAGCTCATAAAGGCATGTTCACGTGCCTTCTAAACCACATTTATCTAGCTTCCCACTATTTTAAGGGACTGGCAGACATGCACACCAATGTCCCTCTGATCTCTGATGCTCCCCAGGGTCTTACTGTTGTTCTTGAAATTTGATTATCCTGTGCAAACACATCACCTCATTTATCCAGACTGAATTCCCTCTGCAACTGATCAGACCATCAGACCAGATTTTCTTTAGCCTCCTGCAATCTAAGGCTATTCTGCTCTTTATTTACCACTCCATCAATTTTTGTATCATCTGCAAATGACCCGATCAACCCTTCCATATTTAAATCTAAGATGTTCACATATACCACAAACAGCAAGGGCTCCAAAACTGTTCTCTGCAGGACCCCACTGGACACTGGGTTCCAGACACAAAATACTGCTCGACCATCACCCCCTGTTCCCTGCCATTCAGCCAACTCTGGATCCAATTAACCAATTTTCCATGTATCCCTTGGGCTCTTACCTTTGGTTTCAGTCTCCCATTTGGGACCTTATCACTAGCCTTGCTGAATGCAGTTATACTCTATCAAACATATTATCCAATTTGGCTGCTGCATTTCTTACTCTGCAATAGTGGGTACCTTTCAAAAGTACTTTATTAGTAAAATGGTTTCAGATGTTCTGATTTCATGAAAAGCCAGAGAGTCAAAGCCATACATCACACAAAGGGCCACTGTGTCTATGCCAATGAACAAACACTAAATTACACTCATCCCAGTTATCCACACTTAGTCCATAGCCTACTATGCCCTGGCATTTTAAGTACTTGTACAGATGCTTCTTAAATGTTGTGAGAGCACCTGCTCCGTCACTCTCTCAGGCAGCAAGTTCCATATTTCAACTATTCTTTGGGTGAAAAACATTTTTCTTGGATCTCCTCTAAACCACTTAATCACCTTGAGTGGCTTCATTCCTGAGGATTGGGTGAAGCACTGTCATTCTCTAATAGGAATATCTACATACTGGCACAAAGAACTTTCCTGAATACACTTTAAAAAATTGCCTGTCCAACCCTTTCAGACTAAGGCGAACCCAGGTCCATTTAGTAAAGTTGAAATCCCCTATATCTATAACTGTTTCTTTCACACCTTTGTGTGATTCACCTACATATCTGCTCCTTTATCTTCCTCTGACTGTTGACAGGTGTTATAACTCAGAGGCAAACCTTTTCTGTTCATTAAACCAATCACCCAGAAAAGTTCACCTCACCTCATAATATATTAAAATATGAGTGACACAGCTCCTACGTTCCACTATTTAAAGAAAATAACATCAATTTATTTTCTTACTCTAAAAGTAAACATTAAACAAAAAGACTTTACCAACTAAGCCCCCCTTTCTCTTAACTGCTTACTCTCTGACTCCATCTCTATAACAATATGCTATTCAAATATGACACCTTATTAAAATTATATTAGATTAATCTCAAAATCACACAGTCTTTGTCTTATCTGCTGTCTTCAATTTTCCTGCTACTGATCTCCCTGGGTCATCTTCCTTCTTTTTACTGTGAGTATGTTTCACATAAAAAGGTACTTTTGATAGAGGGTTTTTTCTATCTTCTTTGAGAGCAAGATGTTAGATGGCAAATAGCTCTCCAGCTGTTTCTCTCTTGAAGACAGTTGCTCTCTGATCAATTTTCAAAATGTCCACTACTTATACCTCTCCAACATCGGATTGTCTCATTGGTTCAATGTTGGCAAAACAATAAATTCAAACTTGATTGGGTTTTAGTATCCTGGGACATGATTTAAACTGATTGATCAAATTTGAATTGTTGTGAAAATAAAACAAAAACTCAGGCATCCATTTCACAGCCAAATGTTACATATTTTCAATTTCCAGTACACTCTGAGATTTCCATCTAGTCATATACACAGATGCTTGTAACCTCTCAGTTCAAAGCAGCATTCTCTCTCTCTTAAAAGTACAGTGCATGCCTTCAATTTCATAGCAAATGGCCTATAGTATAATCCCAGCAATCACCCCTTCTTTATTTCTAAGATTTACCTCATGAGCTGGCCTCATTTGAAAAGACTTCTCGGATTCCATCTCTCATTACCACAGTGATGGTTCCCTTTATCAATAATGCACCTCTCGTACACCCCCAACCACTGCATCTGAAGCTCCTCTACCCTGGAATGTTGAACTGCCAGTCCTGTCTTTCCTTCAATCATGTCTCAGTGATTGCAACAATATCGTATTCTCACATGCTAATCAATGCCCTAAGGTAAATATTGCAAGTGTTCCATCCTTAGTAAGTAACAAATAAGTCAATAATCTGATCATGTGATCCCAAATTTCCAACGTAACAACATGTGATATGAGCCAGCAGATGAATGCCTGATTTAACAAAGTATGTAAAATGGAAAACCAGAAATTCTCTGATCATGGTACAATGAATGCTAATAAAATCATCCAGTGCCCCAGAAATGATGGTATTCTTGGGGTTATTAAAGGGAGAATAATCATACAACAGAAGAATATCCAATTCTATGCCATCAGTCATAAGAGATGGAACCGCCCTTGTTAAATAAATGTAGACAGAGCAACAAAGCAATTGCATGTCTTTATCCTATCAAACTAAAAGCAATGTGTGCGGGGTTGAAAACCAATGTAATGTTCATAAATTATACATTAGAAATAAGTTAGGAGGAACAAGACTTAGTTAAACTAACCTCATTCCATTAGTAGGAAGTTGGTTTGTCGATTGAACAAGTCATCTTTTTTGTCTCTCTCCCAAAGTAGTTACCCATACAGGCACAATGAAACTAATAGATGTTGTTGTGGTTCTGTTTGCCGAGCTGGGAATTTGTGTTGCAGATGTTTCGTCCCCTGTCTAGGTGACATCCTCATTGCTTGGGAACCTCCTGTGAAGCGCTTCTGTGACGTTTCCTCTGGCATTTATAGTGGCCAATATACCGGCCACTGCAGCGGACAGCTGGAACTGAGAACCGGAAGCGGCAGGGACAAACCACTATAAATGCCAGAGGAAACATCACAGAAGCGCTTCACAGGAGGCTCCCAAGCACTTAGGATGTCACCTAGACAGGGGACGAAACGTCTGCAACACAAATTCTCAGCTCGGCGAACAGAACCACAACAACGAGCACCCGAGCTACAAATCTTCTCACAAACTTTGAACTAATAGATGTCCACAAGAGATCAAAGATCATTACTAATGCCTCCAGAGGAAATTAGAGGAAAATTAAGGGATTATAAGGAGAATTATTTAACTGAGATAAAGTTATTATGGTCATGCTTAAATGAAAGAAAAGGACTAAAAAAAAATTGAAATTCGAAGTAGCTATGATGTAAAGAGAATGATGAATGAACTAATGATATCATGGTAGCCCACAAACCAAACAACACACTAAAACAGCAGCCAGTGAATTTGAAAGAGCCAATACAGACAACAAGTAAAACTTATGCTATTTACAAATTACCTTGCAAGAACTGTAACAAATACTACATTGGACAAACAGGCAGAAAACTAGCCAACAGGATACATGAATATCAACGAGCCACAAAAAGGCACGTCCTACTATCACTAATATCCTTACATACAGATGAGAAAGGATACCACTTTGACTGCGACAACACATCTATCCTAGGACAAGCCAAACAGAGACACACATGAGAATTCAGAGAAACCTGGCATTCCAACTGGAACTCTATCAACAAACACATTGACTTGGATCCCATGTATCACTTCCTAAGAAAAAGAACAGGAAATGACATCACCATATAAAATGACGTCATCACAGGAAATGACGTCACCAACCCAAGGAAACCTAAACACATAAATAGAAAGCGGGTCATGCCACCAGTCTTTCATCCGGAGGTTCATTGATGATGTTACCTAGTATGGTGGCAACACATCTGAAAATGAACCTTCCAGCTCAGTGAGCAAACCTGAGCTACAAATCTTCTCAAAACTCATGAATTAATTAAATATTCGGTTTGTGTAATGATAATTAATTGTGCAATTGTAAACAACTGCATGCTGAATTGTACCAATGTCAGACACTGGGAGATAGGGATGCTTAAACCTGGTGATTCCATATGTTTACACAAATGGGGTCAAAGGAAAGACTGTAACAGGTTGACAGATAAACATACTTTGTAGCTGCTGTTATGAAGATGTGGGTGCACAGTCTCTTTAAGAGAGTTAAAAGTTGGTAGAGCTACCTGAGAGCACCAAATGTTCTCAATAAGTAACAATGGAACACTTGGTTGAAAGTTAAATTAGCTGGTTGCCTGGGAATGATAAAACAGATTCGAATTTGGCCAATCAGTTTAAATTATACTCCAAAAATACCAAATTCCAATCAAGTTTGAGTTGAGTGTATTGATAATCTTAAAAAACCAATGACACAATGGGGGGTATAAGACCTGGGAAAGTTGAACAGTTGAGAGGAGAACTGCCCAGCTATCAGCATGTAAAAGACTGCCTGAAAAATAGCTCTCTTAAAAGTACCTTTATCGATCAATAACCAGAATCCCAAAGAAGAAGAATAGAAGACACAGGAAGATCCAAATAGAAGAACTTTTTACAGTCACATAGATGGGTTAATACAGTCACATAGATGGGTTAACTCCAGGAAGGGTAAGAGAGGACAGCACCTAGGGCAAGAGTCTTTTGTGGATATACCCATTTCAAACAGGTATGCTGTTTTGGAAAATGTAGAGGGTGAAGAATTCTCAGGGGAACGTAACACAAACAGCCAGGTTTCTGGTATTGAGAAAGGCTCAAATGCAATGAGGGGTACATCGGCTTCCAAGAGATCAATTGTGCTAGGGGATTCTGTAGTCCAAGGTACAGACAGATATTTCTGTGGCCAGCAGAGAAAAAGCAGAATGGTGTGCTGTTTCCCTGGTGCCAGGATCAAGGATGTCTCAGAAATGTTCTCACGGGGGAGAGGGGCCAGCAAAAGGTCATTGTCCACAATCGAACCAACGATATAGAAAGGGAAAAGGTTGAGATTCTGAAGGGAGATTACAGAGAGTTAGGCAGAAATTTAAAAAGGAGGCCCTCAAGGGTAGTAATATCTGGATTACTCCCAGTGCTACGAGCTAGTGAGAGCAAGAATAGGAGGATAGAGCAGATGAATGCATGGCTGAGGAGCTGGTGTATGGGAGAAGGATTCACTTTTTTAGATCATTGGAATCTCTTTTGGGGTAGAAGTGACCTGTATAAGAAGGACAGATTGCACCTGAATTGGAAGGGGACTAATATACTGGCAGGGAAATTTGCTAGAACTGCTAAGGAGGATTTAAACTAGTAAGGGGGCGGAATGTGAGGAAAGAGATCAATCTGAAACTGGTACAGTTGAGAACAGAAGTGAATCGAACAGTCAGGGCAGGCAGAGACAAGGTAGGACTAATAAACTAAACTGCATTTATTTCATTGCAAGTGGCCTAACAGGGAAGGCCGATGAACTCAGGGTATGGTTCGGAACATGGGACTGGGATATCATAGCAATTACAGAAACATGGCTCAGGGATGGGCAGGACTGTCAGCTTACTGTTCCAGGATACAAATGCTACAGGAAGGGTAGAAAGGGAGGCAAGAGGGGAGGGGGAGTGGCATTTTTGGTAAGGGATAGCATTACAGCTGTGCTGAGGGAGGATATTCCTGGAAATACATCCAGGGAAGTTATTTGGGTGGAACTGTGAAATAAGAAAGGGATGATCACCTTATTGGGATTGTATTATACACCCCCTAATAGTCAGAGAGAAATTGAGAAACAAACTTGTAAGGAGATCTCAGCTATCTGTAAGAATAATAGGGTAGTTATGGTCGGGGATTTTAACTTTCCAAACATCAACTGGGACTGCCATAGTGTTAAAGGTTTAGATAGAGAGGAATTTCTTAAGTGAGTATAAGACAATTTTCTGATTCAATATGTGGAGGTACCTACTAGAGAAGGTGCAAAACTTGACGTACTCTTGGGAAATCAGGCAGGGCAGGTGACTGAGGTGTCAGTGGGGGAGCACTGTGGGGCCAGCGACCATAATTCTATTCGTTTTAAAATTGTGATGGAAAAGGATAGACCAGATCTAAAAGTTGAAGTGCTAAATTGGAGAAAGGCCAATTTTGACGGTATTAGGCAAAAACTTTTGAAAGCTGATTGGAGGCAGATGTTCGCAGGTAAAGGGACGTCTGGAAAATGGGAAGCCTTCAGAAATGAGATAACAAGAATCCAGAGAAAGTGTATCCCTGTCAGGGTGAAAGGGAAGGCTGGTAGGTATAGGGAATGCTGGATGACTAAAGACATTGAGGGTTTGGTTAAGAGAAAGAAGGAAGCATATGTAAGGTATAGACAGAATAGATTGAGTGAATCCTTAGAAGAGTATAAAGGAAGTAGGTGTATACTTAAGAGGGAAATTAGGAGGGCAAAAAGGGGACATAAGATAGCATTGGCAAATAGAATTAAGGAGAATCCAAAGGATTTTACAAATACCTAAAGGAGAAAAGGGTTACTAGGGAGAGAATAGGGCCCCTCAAAGATCAGCAAGGCAGCCTTTGTGTGGAGCCACAGAAATTGGAGGAGATACTAAATGAATATTTTGCATCAGTATTTACTGTGGAAAAGGATATGGAAGATATAGCCTGTAGGGAAATAGATGGTGACATCTTGCAAAATGTCCAGATTACAGAGGAGCAAGTGCTGGATGTCTTGAAACGGTTAAAGGTGGATACATCCCCAGGACCTGATCAAGTGTACCTGAGAACTCTGTGGGAAGCTAGAGAAGTGATTGCTGGGCCTCTTATTGAGATATTGTATTATCGATAGTCACAGGTGAGGTGCCGGAAGACTGGAGGTTGGCAAACATGGTGCCACTGTTTAAGAAGAGTGGTAAGGACAAGCCAGGGAACTATAGACCGGTGAGCCTGATCTCAGTGTGGGCAAGTTGTTGGAGGGAATCCTGAGGGACAGGATGTACATGTATTTGGAAAGGCAAGAACTGATTAGGGATAGTCAACATGGCTTTGTGCGTGGGAAATCATGTCTCACAAACTTGATTGAGTGTTTTGAAGAAATAACAAAGACAATTGATGAGGGCAGAGCAATAGATGTGATCTATATGGACTTCAGTAAGGCATGGGACAAGGTTCCGCAAGGTTAGATCTCATGGAATACAGGGAGAACTAGCCATTTGGATACAGAACAGGCTCAAAGGTAGAAGACAGAGGGTGGTAGTGGAGGGTTGTTTTTCAGACTGGAGGCCTGTGACCAGTGGAGTGCACAAGGATCGGTGCTGGGCCCTCTACTTTTTGTCATTTACATAAGTGATTTGGATGCGAGCATAAGAGGTACAGTTCGTAAGTTTGCAGATGACACCAAAATTGAAGGTGTAGTGGATAGCGAAGAGGGTTACCTCAGATTACAACAGGATCTTGATCAGATGGGCCAATGGGCTGAGAAGTGGCAGATGGAGTTTAATGCGAGGTGCTGCATTTTGGGAAAGCAAATCTTAGCAGGACTTATACACTTAATAGTGAGGTCCTCGGGAGTGTTGCTGAACAAAGAGACCTTGGAGTGCAGGCTCATAGCTCCTTGAAAGTGGAGTCGCAGGTAGATAGGATAATGAAGGCGGTGTTTGGTATGCTTTCCTTTATTGGTCAAAGTATTGAGTACAGGAGTTGGGATGTCATGTTGCGGCTGTACAGGACATTGGTTAGGCCATTGTTGGAATATTACGTGCAATTCTGGTCTCCTTCCTCTTGGAAAGATGTTGTGAAACTTGAAAGGGTTCAGAAAAGATTTGCAAGGATGTTGCCAGGGTTGGAGGGTTTGAGCTATAGGGGGAGAGGCTGAACAGGCTGGGTCTGTTTTCCCTGGAGCGTTGGAGGCTGAGGGGTGACCTTATAGAGGTTTACAAAATTATAAGGGGCATGGATAGGATAAATAGAAAAAGTCTTTTCCCTGAGAGCGGGGAGTCCAGAACTAGAGGGCATAGTTTTAGGATGAGAGGGGAAAGATATAAAAGAGACCTAATGGGCAACATTTTCACGCAGAGGATGGTACATGTATGGAATGAGCTGCCAGAGGAAGTGGTGGAGACTGGTACAATTGCAACATTTAAGATGGGTATATGAATAAGAAGGGTTTGGAGGGATATGGATCAGGTGCTGGCAGGTGGGACTAGATTGGGTTGGGATATTTGGTCAGCGTGGACAGGTTGGACCAAAGGGTCTGTTTCCATGCTGTACATCTCTATGACTCTATGGCTCTAACTGAAAGCTACCTGGTTTTGACAAAAGAACTATTGTTTTGTAAATGTTAATTGGGAGTTTTATTGGACTAGTATTATGGATGGGAAAGGTAAATGTTGGATTAGAGGATGGAATTGTAAATGGTCATTAGTTAATTATTCTCTGTTATACTTTAAGAAATAAAGCTTTAATTTTTACTTTAAATAGTTCTTGGCCTCTTGAGTTTTCACAGATTACTGCATGGGATAAATCTTTTCTGTGTTGCTGGTTTTAAATTAAACAGGATAATTTACCCCATGTCATAACAGTTTGGGGGCTCATCTAAGATTTGAACTAGTTTCGACAGATTTGATTTGATTTGGGGGTATGAAAAGTCCCAGCAGATTTAAACACTTGCAGGCTAGTGTCCTAGATCTTTAAATAAAATGTAGGTGAAACAATTGGTTTATTTTTAGTGACTGTGGTTGGGTAAATTAAAAGTGAGAGAATGGCTCTTAAAATTGCTAAAGAGGCTTGGGGATTTGAAGATGATTCTCAAATTTGCCAAGGAAGTTTAGAAGGAAACAAAAAGGCCATACTTTTGAATTAGTAAGTAAGTTAGATTTGGGTTTAACCAAAGACAACAATTGAAAGGGAACTGAAATTAAAAGGGAATTACTCAAACACTTAGGTGTATAGAGAAACAGACAAGTACAGTAGAGGTAGAAAAACTTAAATTACAATTGAGGAAAATGGAATTGGGAGATAAACAAAGGGAGAGAGAAAGGCAAAAATAAAGAGAGAGAAGAGAGGGAGAGAGAGGAAGAGAGAGGAAGAGAGAGAGAAGCTTCTTGGCTGAGCAAAGACAGAGGTAGAGAAGAAAACGAGAGAGAAAGAGAGAGAGATGAAAAGGAAAGAGAGAGAAAGTTCTTAATTGAGCAAAAAGAGAGAGAATTTGAACTTGAGAAGTTATGACTTAGCCAGCAAAGTCAAGTTAACAGGATGGAGATAAAAAGAGAAGGTAGTGATATATATACATATGCCAAAACTCTTCCACATTTTAATGAGAAAGATATTGAAGCCTTCTCAATTTCATTGCAAAAATTGGCTAAGCTGATGGAGTGGTCTGAGGATTTATGGGTAATGCCGGTCCGGACTAAACTGGTCAGCAGAGCTTTTTGCTGCGTTGCTAGATGAGGTGTCAAGAGATTATGAAGAGATTAAACAGGCTATTTTAAGTGCTTATGAATTGGTACCAGAAGCATATAGACAGTGGTTCAGAAACTCAAAGAAGGAAGCAGGTCAGACTTATATTAAGTTCAAAAGAATTAAACGTAGTCATTTTATCGATAGGTGCATGCTTTCAAAATAAATAGGACGCTTGAGGCTCTAAGAGAGATTATTCTGCTGGACGAGTTTAAAAACTCACTTCCAGATTGAATAAGAATTCACGTGGAGGAACAGAAAGTTCAGGAAGTGAGAAGGGCAGCAGAATTAGCAGATGAGTACAGGTTGGTGCATAAGACAAGCTTCTGGCCAGAATTTCATCCTGTGAGGAATAGAAGTTGGGAAAAGGGGTGATCCTACATGACTAAACCAAGAACTGGGCTTTCAAGATGGTGTTGGTGGCAGGAATCCCAGCAGTTCTCCTGCAATGGCAGGTAATAACGATTGTGCCGAGAGGGAGGATATGATGAGCAGTACTCCATCGGGATATGATCCAAATGAATCAAGATAAGTTTTGGAAATAGTGCAAGAAATCTCGTAGGGTCTCACAGGGAGAAATGTCCCATTAAACTCAACAAAATTGCCACATTGCTGATTTCTGGTAAAATTAGTCCAATATGCCCTTCTCAGGCTATCCTGCTCATGACATGCTTACATCATTAGTTATACCATTGATTGATTGATGATCCTTTGCTTATCATGTTGTCTGCTACACTTTCCTCATTATTGTTGCTAACCTCCTCTTCCTGTTTACTGGGTATCTTTCTCTGTGGGACAGGGCTATGGGGAGGACTAGGTGAATTGTGGAGAGTGCCTTCCAATGGTATGGAGCCTCTTCAATTGTGTGTGTGTGTGTTTCCAAGCTGACTGCACAATACAGAATTTCCTTTTTTAAAATTATTTTTATGAAAAACTTTTTTCAAATCTTTTACAAAAACAACTACATATATATTTTAAAAATACCAGAATACAAAAGGATAGAGGTAGTACAATAGTGTCGTATCACAATACTAATGCAAAAGGACTGGTAAGAATTTACCACATAGTAAAAAAGAAGCCCATGAGGGTGGAAGGGAGGTGTAAGGCCTGAGGTGTTTCCACTGTAGTAAAGTAGGACATATAAAGTCAAAGTGCTGGTCATTAAAGATAGGCATAATGGGAAAAGATATGGTAAAAGAATCTAAGCCAGTGGCATTAGTGAAGGTAGTAGAAGAGACCCCAAGAAGAGTTGAGGATCTGCAGGAGAGTGCACAGCCTAGGCAGGGGCTGGCTATGCAGTTAATACCTGATCTCTACAAAGAATTTGCCTCTGTGGGTAAAGTTTACTCAGAAAGAACAGGGGGAGAAGACAAGTAGTTATACTTTTGAGAGATACCAGTTGCTCACAGTAAGGGATGAGTGAGTATGCACTCTTTCTGATCTGTTACCCGAGAGTGTGGTAATTTGTGGGATAGATGGACAGCAATTTAGCATTTCCCAATGTGAGATCAGGTTGGAGTGCCAACTCAAGACTGGGGAAGTTACAGTGGGAGTGATTGACAGAGCGTCAGCTCCAGAAATTCAGTTTTTCCTTGGGAATGATTTGGCAGGATCCAAGGTGGACGTGATACCCTTTGTTGTAGAGAAGCCCAAGGAAGTCCTAAAAACTGAGGAGTTAAAACAGAAATATTCTGGTATTCTCCACGATTGTGTGGTAACCAAATCCCATTATCATAAGTCACAGCATGAAGTGAAAAGTAAAGAGAAAGATGAAGGATTTGAGGTTCAGTTAGCAGATACCCTGATGTAATGGTGCAGGAAAAACCCGAACAGGCAAAGGGTCAAACAGAAGTGTTTAGTCCTGAAAGACTAACAGACTTGCAACTGTAAGGCAAGATGATAAAAGATATATATCTGGATGCGTACTTTGTAAAGGAGGCAGAGAATATTCTGGAGGTTTTCCTAAGACGGAAATGGAGACCACGGCAGGATGGTGCAGAGGAGAAATGGGCCAAAGTGCATCAGATTGTGTTGCCAGTAGCATACAGGCAGGAAGTGTTACAGGTAGCACATGAACAACATGTACATAGAACATAGAACATAGAAAGATACAGCGCAGTACAGGCCCTTCGGCCCTCGATGTTGCGCCGACCGAATCCTACCTAACCTACACTAGCCCAATAACTTCCAAATGCCTATCCAATGCCCGCTTAAATGACCATAAAGAAGGAGAGTTCACCACTGCTACTGGCAGGGCATTCCATGAACTCACAACCCGCTGTGTAAAGAATCTACCCCTAACATCTGTCCTATACCTACCACCCCTTAATTTAAAGCTGTGTCCCCTAGTAACACCTGACTCCATTAGCGGTAAAAGGTTCTCAGTGTCGACCCTATCTAAACCCCTAATCATCTTATACACCTCTATCAAATCTCCCCTAAACCTTCTCTTCTCCAATGAGAACAGCCCCAAGTGCCTCAGCCTTTCCTCATAAGATTTTCCTACCATTCCAGGCAACATCCTGGTAAACCTCCTCTGCACCCGTTCCAATGCCTCCACATCCTTCCTATAGTATGGCGACCAAAACTGCACACAATACTCCAGATGAGGCCGCACCAGAGTCTTATACAGTTGCAACATGACCTCAGGACTCCAGAACTCAATTCCTCTACCAATAAAGCCCAGTACACCATATGCCTTCCTCACAGCACTATTTACCTGGGTGGCAACTTTCAGAGATCTGTGTACATGGACACCAAGATCCCTCTGCTCATCCACACTACCAAGTAGCCTACCATTAGCCCAGTAATCCATCATCTTGTTACTCCTACCAAAGTGAATGACTTCACACTTAGCTACATTGAATTCCATTTGCCACCTTTCTGCCCAGCTCTGCAACTTATCTATATCCCGCTGTAACCTACCACTTCCTTCCTCACTATCCACAACTCCACCGACTTTTGTGTCATCCGCAAACTTGCTTACCCAGCTTTCAAGCCCTTCCTCTAGATCATTTATAAAGATAACAAAAAGCAATGGTCCCAAAACAGATCCTTGTGGTACACCGCTAGTAACTGCACTCCAAGATGAACTTAGTCCATCAACTACTACCCTCTGTCTCCTTCCAGCCAGTCAATTCCTAATCCAAACCTCTAATGTATCCTCAATGCCATACCTCCGTAGTTTTAGCATTAGCCTACCATGTAGGAGGTCACCTAGGGGTACGAAAGACTCAGGCTAAGGTAAATAAACATTTTCATTGGCCTGAAATGCACAAGGATGTGGTTAAGTTTTGCCATATGTGTCATACATGCCAAATGATAGATAAGCCACAGGTGGTAATAAAAGCAGCACCTTTGTTGCCTCTTCCCACATTTTAAGATCCTTTCATGTGGGATATATTTGATTGTGTCGGTTCCCTCCTGAAAACTAAAAGTGGGAATCAGTACTTGGTAACCATAATGGATGTGTGTACCAGATTTCCGGAGGCAATTCCATTACGGAGTATCAAGGCAAAAATGTGGCATAGGAGTTAGTAGTTTTCTTCAGATGATATGGATTATCCAAAGAGATTTGGTCAGAGCAAAGGTCAACTGCTAGGCTGTTTAAGGAGGTTATGGATAGCTTAGAGATACAGCATTTTAACTCCAGTATGTATCATCCTGAAGCCTAGGGAACTTAAGCAAGGTGGCATCAGACCTTGAAAACCACATTGAGCACATACTGTCAGGATTACCCAACTGATTGGGATAAAGGTATCCCATTCATATTGTTTGCCATTAGACATGCCCCAAACAAGTCTACTCAGTTAACCCTTTGAGTTAATATTTCATAATGAAATGAGAGGCCCTTTGAAATTAATTAAAGAAGCATTGACTGGACCAAAGTTGGAGATCTCACACTTAGATTACATATCGGAGGTGAGGGAGAGAGTAAATTGAGTAGGTGAGTTAGCTAAACAGCACCTGAAGAGGGCACAATGTAAAACGAAGCAGGTGGCAGATAAAAGCTCTCAGACTCCGATGTTTTCCCAAGGGAATAACGTGTTATTACTGTTACCAGTGATAGGGGATCCCTTCAAAGCCAGGTTAATGGTTCCTATCAAATTGAGAAAAACTTGTGTCAGGTGAACTATCTAGTTAAGATGACAGATAGGAAAAAAGGTATCTGGTATGTCGAGTGAACATGTTGAACCATATTATAATAGAGACAAAGAACTGGAGAAACAGGCGTTACTTACAGCCCCGCAGAGTGAGGAATCAAATCCAGATGATGTGGATTTTGATGTGCCTCAAAATAGGTTAAAAGAGGTCATTGAGGAGTGGGATAGGTTAGTAAGTTATCTGTTTCAGGAGCATAGAACGCAGTTGAAAGATTTGTTACTGCAGTATAAGAACATATGTAAGCATCAGATGGGGTGGACTACTGTTATTAGACATGAAGTGGATGTAGGGAAAACTGCTCCATTAAAACAAACCCCGTATTGGCTTAACCCTTTCAAAACCAGACTGGTCCAAATTGAGGTGGAGGCCATGCTCGATGAGGGCATCACTGAACCAAGCTAGAGCGAGTGGAATTCACCGATCATCTTAGTCGCAAACCAGACAGGACTCAATGATTCTGCGTGGATGATCGGAAGGTCGACGCCATTACAAAATCTGACGCATATCCAATTCCTAGATTGGAGGACTGTATCGAGAAAGTCAAACAAACAACTTACATCATCACCAAGCTGGACTTAATACATGGTTACTGGCAGATACTTTCATCAGAGTCAACAAAAGAAATTTTGATGTTTGTAACCCCAAATGGGCTATATCGTTTAAAGTGATGCCCTTTGGAACGAAGAACACACCTGCCTCATTCCAAAGACCCATGAACAGAGTTGTGAGTGGACTAACAAACTGTGCAGTCTGTTAGATGATGTAGTGATCTTTAGTGAGTCTTGGAAAGGTCACATGGTACAGTTGGCAGAATTCTTTGAATGACTAAAAGAAACAAAACTGGTGATAACCTTAAATTAAATGGAATTGTGAAAGCAGAGGTGACGTTCTTGGGCATAACATCGGTCATGGAAGGTTGACCCCATGGAACATAAAGACGAAGGCCATCGAGGAATTTCCATGACTAACCTCGAAGAAAGAGGTGTTTTGATTCTTAGGACTCAACAGATTCTATTGGAAGTATGCTCTAAACCTCAGCCGATTTGCTGAAGAAGAACACAAAGTTTCGGTGGACAGAACAACGCCAGGAGGCATTCGACCATTTGAAAGCCATATTAACCACCAAACCAGTTTTAGCTGCACCAAACATTTCAAAACTTTTAAAGTCATCATTGATGCTAGTGACATAAGAGTTGGAGCTGTCCTCCTACAGGAAGACGAGGATGGGATTGAACTACCAGTTGGCTACTTTTCAAAGAAAATCAACATCCACCAGAGGAAATACTCCACAATCGAAAAGAACTATTGAGTTTGGTACTAGCCTTACAACATTTTAATGTGTATGTCACAAACAATGTGTCAGAGACAGTTGTGTACACAGATCACAATTCTGCTTACATTCTTAGAATGTTTCATAGACCAGTAATGAGACTATTTTGTTGTAGACTTATGTTGCAAACTTTTAATTTAAAAATCATACATGTTGCAGGTCATAAGAATGTAATTGCAGATGCGTTATTGTGGATTTAACTGATGGAGTTTAATTGAGATTTGTATTTATTTAATGTTATATGTACACAGCTAAATGAGAAGAAGTTAAGGTGAACTTATATGGAAGTTAGGGTAATGTGTTTAAAAGGTAGAAAAAAGGAAGCCATCTTTTAAGACCATAATGATGTTTCATTTTTTTTCTTAAGAGGAGGTGCACTGTACCTTTAAGAGAGTTAAAAGCTGGTGGAGCTACCTGACAGCATCAAGTGTTCTCAATAAGGTAACAATGTAACACTTGGTTAAAAGCTAAGTTATCTGGTTACTAGAAACAACAAAAAAAAATTGAATTAGGTCAATCAGTTTAAATTATACCCAAAAAATACCAAATTCCAATTAAGTTTGAATTGAGTACATTGACAATCTTAAAAGCTGATGACACAATCCGATTCTTTGTGGTAATAGACCAGGGAAAATTGAACACTTGAGATGAGAACTGCCCAGCTACAAGCATGTAAAAAGATTGCCTGAAAAATAGCTCTCTTAAAAGTACCTTTATCGATTAGTAACCTATGAAGCAGAATCCCTAAGAAGAAGAAAGGAAGACATATGAAGATCCAAATAGAAGAATCGAACGCTGCCTGGTTTTGAGATAAGAACTTTTGTTTTGTAAATCTTAATCGGGAGTTTTATCGGACTAGTATTGTGGAAGGAGAAGGTAAACGATAGGTTAGAGGATGGAGTTGTTAATAGTTGTTAGTTAATTATTCTCCGTTATACTTTAAGAAATAATGATTTGGAGATGCCAGTGTTGGATTGGGGTGTACAAGGTTAGAAATCACACAACACCAGATTATAGTTGAACAGGTTTATTTGGAAGCACTAGCTTTTGGAATGCTGCTCCTTCATCAGATGACAACTCCGAAAGTTAGTGCTTCCAAATAAGCCTGTTGGACTATAACCTGATGTTGTGTGATTTTTAACTTTAAGAAATAAAGTTGTTAATTTTTAACTTAAATAGTTCCTGGCCTCTCAAATTTTCACAGATTACTGCACAGGATGAATTTCTGTGTTGCTGCTTTAAATTAAGCAGGACAGTTTACCCCATGTTATAACACTGCAAAGTGCAAACTAAAGACACCTTGGGAGCCCGGAGCAGAAGCCTGACAGTGATAAGCTGGGGCTTATTACAGTTGATCACTTTCCAGACTCTATATGGGAGAATGGATCTCGGAGCATGCAAAAATAAAGTAAAGCTTGGGTAATGCCATTGCAGAAGGACAGCCCTGAATTTGGAGCTCAGAGAAGGGGAAGATATCCATATTACGTGACTGAAGCCTGGCTGGCTCCCTCACCAGTGCAGTTGATACTACATCTCTGAACTAAGTCTGAGTAATCTTTGTACTACATTCTTGTTGATCGCAATTAAGCCAGTTCTTCTGAATAAAGTAGAAGTGCATTAAGTTTAGGTGACTTTATTGTATCTACCTAAACTGATCCAGCAGAGAATTGGTCAGCAGAGTCAAATGATATATTGAATAAACAGGAAAACAGAGACCACAATCAAACAGTTGTGAATGTTAAATAAGGGGTTAAATGAGCTACTCCTCCTCCTAATTCATATGTAAGTACCATTTTTCACAGTAACTTCAGTAACTGGGACTTCTGGCCTTCATAACACAATCTGGAACACAAGTGGCTCACACAAAATGGCATCACTGTTCGCCAAAAAAACGCTATCTGCTCATCATAATATTTCCAGCTATAGTACAGAACTCATTTTGCAGAAGATCGAGAAAAAGCTAACAGCTCAATAGGCATATTTTACAATACCCAGGAAGTGACGGGGTGGAACTAGTTCTCAAGTGATATCTACTTTTCCCACAGTGATAATAAACTTTAACTCTACCAAGTAAAACAGTTTGTATTTTTGGTATGTAAACCACAGCAAACAGATACTCTAAATATAGCAC
Source organism: Hemiscyllium ocellatum (assembly GCF_020745735.1). Classification (NCBI taxonomy): domain Eukaryota; kingdom Metazoa; phylum Chordata; class Chondrichthyes; order Orectolobiformes; family Hemiscylliidae; genus Hemiscyllium; species Hemiscyllium ocellatum. The sequence goes on along the minus strand of NC_083404.1, from coordinate 112,947,637 downwards.
ACCAGATTTGTCATGTGCGACAGATGTGAATGTACTAGCTTTGCTTTTGGTAACTTTTAGAAGGTAATGTTCTCCCAGTTTTCACTTTTCTCAATATTTTTCTGTCTCCAAAAGGGATAACACAGCGTTATATCGATAAAGCACAAGCAAATCTCTGATACCTTGACTAAATGGTGATTCTTCACATCTGCCCAGAAAATGAGCATTTGCAAGCAATTTTATATTGAAGTTGATTATTTAATGAAATGTCTTTTTTATAAAGTCAAAGATAAAGAAGACAATTTTTTTCATGAGGACAATTCCAATGATTCATACCCTCTTAATGAAGAAACTGGTTAATTTTCTGCTTTAAGCCAACACCACTGCCGATACATTGAGAAACCAATCTGGAATATTTTGGCTGTAGTTTTCTGCATATACTTTTTCCTGGAGCCTGCTTGTTCCATGTCACTTCAGTATGGCTAATGCACTGTAATCTTCCATTCTGTACATCCAAACATAGTCAATTCCCAAATACAGTTCATTAGTGTAGTGTCTTCATAGGCTCATTCTCGACTTGTCTCTTATCTTTGACTGATGACAGAGTTACATTATCATAATTTGCATGAATCACATTATACCACCTCTCCTCCTGAAAGTCTATCTCTACGTGGTCTACATTATTCCAGTTGACTTTCATTTACTGGTCATTCTGCTATAAAGTGGGTTTTGTTAACGTGAATTCACTGTAACACAGTTGACGAACTGGGGACACTGTTTTTAAAGCGCTAACTTTTTAAAACTTGTAATCACATTACAGGCAACATCGCCAACACTTTAAGCGCTATTTCTATTAATTTTTCTATAATATGGGGTTGCACAAGAATACAATCATCATGTCTTAGACGAACTACCTGTACTTATATATTCTTTGTAAATATTAATGTCTTTACGAGCATCATTATGACCACAATCACTGTTATCACAATTACCAATAATCCAACCAATGTCTAAATTTCAATCTGGAAATCTGACTGGGACACTCTGAATATGTTTTCTTGAGTTCAGCACTAGGATGATGGTGCAGGATTTTGTCTAGAATAGTTGTACTACTTTATACATCAGCTGATTTAGTACATGTACGGTTGTCCCACAGCCAGTGACCTCTTGTCACTTAGCTTGAGTAAGAGCAATGCCTTTCTACTCGTTCTGTATAAACTGCTAGGTGTCCTGACAATACAAGATAGGGATGTAACCAATTTTTCTCCCTAGTGAGATCAAGAGTCGAGTCCAGCCAAAGTGTGATTAGGATTGGGGTTACTGGGTCAGACGATGAGAATGAACAGCAGCAACAGCCTACTGCTGTCTTTGGAGTCAGGAATAATGTTCCTGCCTGTTCAAAATCCACAAATAAAGAGTTATTTTTTATCATGATGGTCCAACAGCCTTTTTAAGATTAATTACTTAGGCAGCATTCCTGGAATGTAATAGTAAAAGTTTAGTCTTGTGTCACAAATGACAACTAATGCCAACAAACTAGATTAGAAAAGAATGCAAAATTCTCAATGCAATATTGAAAACAGGCCTCCTTGAGGTCAATTAAAATGAGCTTATGTAATTCAGCAGTGGTTCAAACATTGTTTCTGTATCAGCGAAGGTCTAAACCATTTGCATGCATGTGTTGAACCATGCAATGTATCATGTGAAAACATGTCTGCTCACCCGATCCCCTTCGAAGCCATGTGAAACTATCAAGAATATGAGAGAAAAATTGTTCATATTCTTGTAGTGGCCTTACCGTGTGGCATTCTCTAAAACCCTAGAGAAGGCAGCGTAGTCAGCCAGAGAGTGCTGTAACGAGTAAAACCAAGTTGCTGCATCCTTGATGAGTGAGTTTGAGTCTTCTCCTCCCAGCGCATTCTGAAGAGCTTCATAGAAAGCTGTTTTACTTGTTGATTTTTCGGAAGATTCGTCAAACTTCTGAATAACACAAACCACAGCAAGGAAAAAATATGGGTACAATTGTGAAAATATGTTCGGACATTTCAAAAGAATTTGAATTTAGTGCTCATCGCAATGAGAGGTATCATACTCATGTCTAGGTTCAAACATATAGAAAATCCTGGGTGGGGTACCCTCGTGAAGAGAAAGTAAATAGAATTAGGTAAAACATTGACTCCCCCCAGTCTCCTTTAGCCCTGCAACTGTGGAGGTAAAATATTAACTGAGTGCAGTGGCTGTTAAAACTAAAAGCTGCATCTACACATTATTTAATAAAAAAAGGGAAAATTGTAGTAATATGTGCAATTGTACAGTGCTTTTCTTGATCAATCTTAAGGTTCCTTAAACATCCCCCCACAGATAGGATTGGGGCATTGAAATGCAATGGAACATTGTACATTCTAACGTCCCAATTCTATTTATGGGGCACTTCCACAAGAAGGATATGTTGAATTAGAACAGACCAACTCCAGTCAGGCATGTCATTTTGTAAATATTTTCTTCAGAAGCTTGAGAACATAGATAATAAAAACTTAAGAATGTTGGTGCTCAACATTCTTGGAAACAGAATTAAACCTTCTCGAACTTTGCTTTTGAGCTTCTGTGATACAGAGCTGCAGCAGTTTTCCAATGGGCACCATTGCTGTTGGCAGTGTACCATGCAGGAAGATCAAGAAGAATGAGGGTGGGACTGTGGAGTACAAATAACTCAAATAGGCAAAAGTGAGGAATGCAGATGCTGGAAACCAGAGTCTAGATCAGAGTGGTGCTGGAAAACCACAAAAGGTCAGGCAGCACAAGCCCTCATTTTGGTAATGAGGATTCTGTGATGTTAACAACTCTATACTTTTCATTTCCAGTGATAATTTGTCAGTATCATTCCTTTTTTTTGAGACTTTCCAGTGGTGTGATACAACTGTGCTGCTTGCTACATCAATTCAGGAGGATCTTGAAAATCAACTGCATTGCTGTTTGTCCAAGTCATGTGTAGACCAAATAAAACAGCAGATTCTCTTCCTGAAAGGGAAATGGGGAGCCAGACAGAATTTTACAACAATGTTTTCTTGATCACTGTTAATTCCACATTTTATTGAATTTCAATTTTACTCTCTGCCATTGTGAGCCTTGAATCCAAGTCTCCAGAGGACGTGCCTGGGGCTTTGGATTACCAATGCACTGACACTATCACTACGTAATCACCTTGACAATAACACTCACCTCTTTTGCTTTTCTTCTCTGGGTTGACTGACTGACTTTTTATTTTGGGGCATGAGCAGCCTGGCTCCTTGTAATATTGAGCACAAAGTACCAATTATATAAGGCAAGTGGAGGGCGATGCAGGGTTGGGGGAGGCGGGGCAGCAGGCGTAGTTTGCATAAGGCCTCGTTATCAAATACACTGAATGCACAGATATTACAAATAACTCATTACCTTTGGAACCAGAAAAAGCTATAATCAGTACAAGAGTAAAAGGTTGTATCAAGAGGGGTGACCTTATAGAGGTTTACAAAATTATGAGGGGCATGGATAGGATAAATAGACAAAGTCTTTTCCCTGGGGTCGGCGAGTCCAGAACTAGAGGGCATAGGTTTAGGGTGAGAGGGGAAAGATATAAAAGAGACCTAAGGGGCAACTTTTTCATGCAGAGGGTGGTACGTGTTTGGAATGAGCTGCCAGAGAATGTGGTGGTGGCTGGTACATTTGCAACAATTAAGAGGCATTTGGATGGGTATATGAATAGGAAGGGTTTGGAGGGATATCGGCTGGGTGCTGGCAGGTGGGACTAGATTGGGTTGGGATATCTGGTCGGCATGGACGGGTTGGACTGAGGGGTCTGTTTCTATGCTATATACCTCAATGACTCTATAGTTCAAGACAGACTTTACAATTTCTGACAGTTCATCAGTCTTAATAAACCTGATTCTTGGTACCCTTCTTTGACAAGGATGCTGATTCAAAACTTTACCACACAAACAATGTGCCTTTCCCGTAGTTCTGTATTTAATCTCTTTTGGTGGATATCATGCTATTGCTGACAAGATTAGAGTGGTGTTGGAAAAGCACAGCAGGTCAGGCAGCATCCCAGCCTCATTCCTGATGAAGGGCTTTTGCCCAGAACGTCAATTTTGCTTGCTCCTCAGATACTGCCTGACCTGCTGTGCTTTTCCAGCACCAGTCTGATCTAAATACTACAAATAACTCAAGATCAAACAAATAACTAAACTAGGAAGTTGTCATCTCTGCAGCATGTGTATACAAAAGGGGGACACTTCTTCGAAGGATCTATTTGACTGAAACTTCTCACCAGAGATAGCACACTACTTTTTGAATGAGTAATTATTAACTTACAGGCATATGCGTCAATATTAAAATAAATTGAATTGATACTACTTTCTCTGACTCACAGGCAGTAATTTATCAGCATTGAGATTAAGAATAGACCACTGACAATTTCCGGGATAATTCTGACACTTTGACTGGCTTTTGGTTAATTAGAACACAAAGGCTTGAGACCAAAACAAATACATCAATATAACTTAATCAGTCAAATGTTAGGATAGCCATGTTATTGGAATGCTAACACTAAATTAATAATTCATACATTGACTCAAACATAAACACAAAAATGTTGAAAATGCTGAAAAAGTGAGTTGTTGTCTGAGTTGTCCTTCACTAGAACGAAGGACCCAATAGCCAGCACGAGCCAAACTAACGTAGTTTACAAAATACCATGCAAGGACTGCACAAAACACTATATAGGTCAAACAGGAAGACAGCTAACAATCCGCATCCATGAACATCAGCTAGCCACAAAATGACACGACCAGCTATCCCTAGTAGCCATACACTCAGACAACCAGGAACATGAATTTGATTGGGAAAACACTACCATCATAGGACAAGCCAGACAGAGAACAGCCAGGGAATTCCTAGAGGCATGGCATTCATCCACAAACTCCATTAACAGACACATAGACCTGGACCCCATATACAAACCACTACAGCTGAAACTGACACCCGGAAACGGCAAGAAGATCCATCAACAGACACATCAACCTGGACCCCACATACAAACTACTACAGCTGAAACGGACACCGGAAGCGGCAAGAACAAACCACTATAAATACCGGAAGAAACATCAAAGCAGCGCTTCACAGGAGGCTCCAATAGCACTGATGATGTTCCCTAGCCAGGGAACGAAACGTTTGCAGCAAAAACTTCCAGCTCGGCGAACAGAACCACAACAACGGAGACCCGAGCTACAAATCTTCAACCAGACTTTATGCAAAGAAGAAGTAGGTCATTTAACCTCTTAAACCTGCTTTGTCACTTGATAAGATTTTGACTGATCTTTAATGTGGAATCAAATTCTTTTTGTTGTGTACCCAAATTATCTTTTGACACCCATTTCTGCTGAGGTCATCGTAACAGAGCACGAGGAATTGTCCAATACCTGAGAATGTGTAGAACAATGACAGAAAATGCTGGAAGAATTCAATAGATCTGGCAGCATTATCAGATGGACTGCAGAAGTTCAAGAATGCAGTTCAACCTCAGTGCAATCTTTTCAAGGGCCATTTATGAATTGGCAATAAATGCTGTCCTAACCAGCAATAACCAATGGGCAGCACGGTGGCACAGTGGTTAGCACTGCTGCCTCACAGCGCCAGAGACCCAGGTTCAATTCCTGCCCCAGGTGACTGACTGTGTGTGGAGTTTGCATGTTCTCCCCGAGTCTGCGTGGGTTTCCTACGGGTGCCCCGGTTTCCTCCCATAGTCCAAAGATGTGCGGGTCAGGTGAATTGGCCATGCTAAATTGCCCGTAGTCTTAGGTAGGGGATAAGTGTAGGGGTATGGGTGGGTTGTGCTTCGGCGGATCGGGGTGGGCTTGTAGGGCCGAAGGGCCTGTTTCCACACTGTAAGTAATCTAATCTGACCACATCTCAAGACTGAATGAAAAGCATCTGTGAGAGCTCTAAAGAAGAGGCATTGGACTCAAAGCATTAACTCTGTTTCTCTCTCAACAGATAGAGCATAGAGCTTTTACAGCATAGAGAAAGGCCATCTGCCCAACAGACCAATACTGGTCATCAAATATCCATCTATTCCAATCCTGTTTTGATCCATAGCCTTATATGCCATTGCATTTCAAGTGTTCATCAAAATAGTTCTTAAGTGTCATGCACCACCACCTTGACAGGCAGTGTGCTCCAAATACTGAACTGGCTGGGTGCAAACATTTTTCCTCAAGTCCCCTCTAAATCGATTACCCCTTACCTTAAAACTGCTCCCTGGTTACTGGCTGATTACTGACTACTAAGAGAAAATGTTTCTCCCTATCTATACTATCTATGTCCTTCAGAATTTGCAATGTAAATCAGATACCCCCTCAGTCTTCTCTGCTCTAATAAAAACAATCCCAGCCCATCTAATCTCTCTTCAAAGATCATTTCTCCAGTCCAAGCTGGTGAATTTCTTCTGCATCCTCTAATGACCAATCACATCCTTTCTATAGTAATGCTGACCAGAATTGCAACCAACTCCAGCTGTAGCTTAGCAATGTTATACACAGCTCCGATATAACCACCTTGCTCTTGTATTCAATGTTTTCACTAATAAAGGCATGTCTTCTCAACACCTTATTGACCTGTCCTGCTGCTATGGACAAACAAACACACTTTGTCCCTTTGTACTTCCTGGGATCCTGCCATCAATGTTTACTCCCTTGTTCTTTTAGTTAATAATTTATCCTCAAATAATAAATTAAGAGCCCATTCAATCTCCTCCCTTGCATCCTTTAGCAGCCTAGGATACATCTTAAATGGGTTTGGTGACTTGTCCATTTTCAAGCCTGCAAAAACTGTTAATACCTTCCCTCTCTCAATACTAATTCATTCAAGTATAATACCATCCCCCTTACTGATTTCTACGTCAATCTCACAGCAGGCCCTCAAATCTTGCTGTCTGCCATGTCCAGGGTAAACGCATGGCAATGTGCATGTCTGGGCTGACAATATTTAGTGTGCTGTCAGTGTGTGGTGGGCTGTTCCAGGATCAGCACCTGGTAAGATGGGGTGGAAACTGAATATGAGGCATACCATAGGATATACTAGGTAATTAGTGAGGTGAGTTTGGTAAGACATGGTGAGAGAACTTTGGGTCTTGTGGCAAGAATCACCAATCGATTCATTGCAACCTAGACTTAGCCAAAAAGAAAGTAAGATTCAGGCATGGTGTCCATTATCCAGGGTGAGGGTGGGTTGGTCTATGGGACTTAAGAAATCAATTGTCGTGTTAAAGACAATCAAGTTTACATCAATTATTTTAAGGATGATTCTACTCGTGAATAATGTGAAAAAAATCTGAATGAGTTGACAGATGTGCTGGCAAATTAGCCTCTACTTTCTGGAATCATGTACAACAGAGGGAAAAAGTGACGACTACAGATGCTGGAGATGGGCTGACAATGTTCCTGAAGAATGGCTTATGCCCGAAACATCAATTCTCCTGCTCCTTGGTTGCTGCTTGACCTGCTGCGCTTTTCCAGCAACACATTTTTCATCACGTACAACAGAGTCAGGTTTTATGGAAAAGATTGAACAGCTTATTGGCCTGAAACTGGAAACTAAAAGCAAAAATAAGGTCAAGTGATTGATGGTTTTAATTGGTGCTTGTCAAGATAAGAATGCAGATTAGGATTACAGAGTCTGAAAACAGAGCTTTTTTTTAATGAAGGTGAGATGTGAGATTGAGTAAAATCAGTGAAATTTGAATTTATTGTTCACTTGCTGTCTATAATGTAATAATTTGTACTCAATCTTGTTTAGTCAAATGCGTCTTGGTTTACCTTCTGAAGAACTAGAGGAGCCATTTCGAGTATGAAATGATATCAAGTTCAGATACTAAAGAACTCCACTCATTGATCACAAAGTTAGATAAAGGGCAGAATGTGAATAGGCCAAACATGAAATACTTAGGCTATTTAGAGCAGTGGTAAGCACCTGAGAAAAATGCCTAAGGCAAGAGTCTAATGTTGTAACATTTTCAATGTCCTTGGAGTTGTATTACCAATTTGCAGGGCTCTCAATGTCTCTGTGGAAGAAAAGAGGTTGGATACTTTGTAAAATAATCTACTAAACAGTCCTTCCCCACAACATTTTGAAGGTGAAGTGCTTGGTTGGTATTTGTGAAGTTTAAAGTTTAACTCCACATTAACAAAATCTTTTCTTGTGGACGGCAAGAAGAGAGAATGAAACTGAAACACAGGAGTGTCAGTCCACACCATAGAGCTATTCCTTGACTTTGGACTATTCAACAAAGTCAACAACAGAACAATGCACCTACCAGATCAGTCTTGTTGAATGGTGGAACAGGCTACAGGGGCTGAAAAATCACTTCTGCTTCCAATGCCTATGCCTGTATTCTGCATGTATCTATCAGTCAGAGGCAATATGCAAAATTGAGCCGGTTTTGAGTTTTTTCACATCGATAAAAGATCATGTAGGTTGTTTAGGTGGGGCCATATCTTGGTGTGGTGGAAATGAGAGGTCAAGGGGATTGTTCACCAGAGAAAATGAGTCTCCAGTCAGCAGTCACTGCTGCAGTGTCGGAGTTTGCAAACTCTAATGATCAAACTACGGTAAAATTTAGGACTGTAACCCACAGTTTAGTGACCCCTGATTTACACAATTCATTTCAAAACCTCCCCATAATGAGATCAACATTCAGGGTACTCTGTGGTTGAAGAGATTTTTTTGAATTTCCTATTGGATTTCTTGATAAGTATTTTATATTGATGGCGTTTAGTTAGGCTCCTAGACACAAAAGGAAACATTCCCTCTGTAGCTACTTGATCAGAATCTTTCATAATTTTACAGATGTCTATGAGGTACCACTTAGCCTTTTTTTTCAATCAAGAAAAGCCCAAGTTTATTAAACCTTCCCGATAAGTATGTTCAAGTATTTCTGGCAGTTTTTATTGAAGTCTTCTTTGATTTCTCTCCAGTACCTTTATAACCCTTTTATAATATGATGACTAGAACTGCACCAAGCACTCTCAGTGTGGTATAACCACAGTTCCATACAGTTTTGGTATAACATCCTTACTTTTCAATTCTATCCTTCCAGACATGTTATACCTGGTGCTTTGTTACATTTCTTAATGCATTTCTAACCTGCAATAAAATGTTTAGTAATTACTGTATTTGCACTCAGAGATCAGAATGATTCTCTACCCATGTAGCCTGTCATTTTAACACAGCCCATTAGTATGTCCTCAGCATGCTGCAATGTTCCAACAAATCACAGTGCAAACTGCAGGAACAATATCTTATCTTCAGACTAAGCACTTTACAACCTTATGGACTTAATATTGAGTTCAACACCTTCAAATTGTGAACCAGCTCCCATTCATTCCCTTTCCTTTAGCTTTACTTGGTGCATTCTCTGTCATCATGTCCTTTATCACTGCCCTACTCCAGTGGAATTATCTGTTCTTTCCAGTCAGGCAGTTCTGCCTTTCTTACATTCTGATCACTTAATCTGCATAACCAACACCCTTTCTCACCCAGCATGTCAGCCTTCTACTATTGCATAAATGTTGCTAACTTCACATTTCACATCAGCTCTGATGAAGTCAGCATGGGTTTAGTAAGGGGAGGTTGTGCCTGACAAACCTGTTACAATTCTTTGAAGAGGTAACAAGTTGGTTAGACCAGAGAAACTCAGTGGATATTATCTATTTAAAAGGCCTTTGATAAGAAGCCTTACAGGAGGCTGCTGAGTAAGGTGAGAGCCCATAGTGTTCAAGGTGACCTACTGGCATGAATGGAGGATTGGCTGTCTGACAGACGGCAGAGAGTTGGGATAAAAGGTTCTTTTTCAGAATTTCAGCCGGTGACAAGTGGTGTCCCACAGGGTTCAGTGTTGGGGTCGCAGCTGTTCACTTTATATATTAATGATCTGGATGAAGGGACTGGGGGGCGAAAGTTGCCAAGTTAGATGGACAGGCAGGTAGTACTGAGGAGGTGGGAGGCTACAGAAAGATTTAGATAGTTTAGGAGAGTGGTCCAGGAAATGGCTGATGAAATTCAACATGAGCAAATGAGAAGTCTTGCACTTTGGAAAAAAACAATACAGGCATAGACTATTTTCTAAATGGTGAGAAACTTCATAAAGGCAAAATACAAAGGGATCTGGGAGTACTAGTCCAGGATTTTCTAAAGGTTGACTTGCAGGTTGAGTCCATGGTTAAGAAAGCAAATGTAATGTTGTCATTTATCTCAAGAGGGTTGGAATATAAAAGCAGGGATGTGGAAACTTACAAGATAATGTATGGCTTAGAAAGGGTGGATGCTGGGAATTTATTTCCATTAGGCAGGGAGACTAGCATCCGTGGGCACAGCCTTAGAATTAGAGGAGATCAATTTAGAATGGAAACGAGGAGTCACTTCTTCAGCCAGAGAGTGGTCGGCCTGTGGAATTCATTGCCACAGAGTGCAATGGAGGCCGGGACGTTAAATGTCTTCAAGGCAGAGATTGACAAATTCTTGATCTTGCAAGGAATTAAGGGCTATGGGAAGAATGCGGGTAAGTAGAGTCAAAATGCCCATCAGCCATGATTGAATGGTGGAATGGACTCAATGGGTCAAATGGCCTTATTTCCCTTCCTATATCTTTATGGTCTTAAGTCATCTCGACTCGAAACGTTAGCTTGCTCTCTCTTCATGGATGCTGCCTGACTCACTATGATTTCCAACAATTTTTGTTTTCAGTTCCTCCACCCAACCTAGGCTTGCACTTTCCAACTAATTACTGACTTTGCAGTTCTCTCTGCCAAGAATGACCTTCTTATTCTTCCTGTATTATAGTAAATAATACTGGCGGCACGGTGGCACAGTGGTTAGCACTGCTGCCTCACAGCGCTTGTAGACCCGGGTTCATTTCCCGACTCAGGCGACTGACTGTGTGGAGTTTGCACGTTCTCCCTGTGTCTGCGTGGGTTTCCTCCGGGTGCTCCGGTTTCCTCCCACAGTCCAAAGATGTGCGGGTCAGGTGAATTGGCCATGCTAAATTGCCCGTAGTGTTAGTAAGGGGTAAATGTAGGGGTATGGGTGGGTTGCGCTTCGGCGGGTCGGTGTGGACTTGTTGGGCCGAAGGGCCTGTTTCCACACTGTAAGTCTAGTCTAGTCTAAAGCTGTATATCAAAAGTGGTTAATTTGCTGTAAAATGCTTTGGAACATCTGGATGATATGAAAGGTGCTATATAAATCTAGGTGTCCCAAAGCAGTTTACAGCAAATTAACCACTTTTGATATGCAGTTACTTAGACAAAAAAAGAAGTTTCTGGAAAAGCTCAGTAGATCTGGCAGCATCTGTGAAGAGAAATCAGAGTTAACGTTTCAGGTCTGGATCTGATTTCTCTTCACAGATGCTGCCAGACCTGCTGAGTTTTCCCAGCAACTTCTGTTTATGTTTCTGATTTACAGCATATGCAGTTTTCATAATTTACATAGATATTGATTAAAGTAAATACATACACTGCATTACAATCCACTTCTATTTTTGAACAACTTGCATAATTCACACCTATTAGGATGCCTACCTCAAAGTAAGATGTATAGCATGTAACCTGCCTTCAAAGCTTTACCAGTGCTGCTCCTGTGCCAGTTAAACTAAGACAAGCAAGAAAGAACACACATCTTGACTTTCTGGTTGAATTATGCTTTACTGCCTGTAGAACACAGATCCTTTCTTTGCTGTTATTTAATTTTCTACTTATTCAATGAAGATAATGCTTAACCTTTTTAACTTTGTTTCTTTTACTACTTCGTACCTAATTTTTTTTGTACCCTGGTGTGTTTGTACCTAAGATGGCTCCATCTGTGGAGATGTTATACACTTTTCACTGTACTTCTGTACTTGACTACACGTGACAATAAGATCTAAACTAAATCTAAAATGTTCCGACGCAAGCATGTGCAAATCTGACCAATCATAGTGTATTCTAACATGATAATGGCATAATATCAACATTGCTGTCTATTTGTGATTCACTTGCTTCTTAACCGAATGATTGTGGCGATTATTTAGATGTTTCCTGTTACCCAAAATGTTGCCATTTCCTGGCACTAATACAGAACACATCATCTAACTTGTGCTTATTTCTGGCAGGAAGGATTTTATCAGCACCTTGCTGAGCAAGCATCTGTAAACTTCAGCTTAAAAAGGATCAAAGCCTTCAATTAATGAGCTAGTCTAGTGCCTCTGTGTTGTTAACAATAAATACACATGTTTCTCCACAGGGTCTGAAAGCTAACAGCTATGAAAACCCAAATTGACAGACAGTAAGCTGTTCAATTCCACAACTGAATCTGCTAGGCAACTGACAGAGCATGTGAGGCACTGCTGCCTGCAGTTTGAGCAAGGGATAAAAGTATAAAATCTATTATCTAAAATTGATGGACTACGCTCCTAAAATGGTCAAATGCATGTCAAATGAATGTTATACATAGGTGTTTAATTTAGCGGTTAGAGGAATTTTAGATGAGTGCATTAGATCATTGTTTACTTATGTGCCATCCTTAAATTCTCTGGGCATAAAGTCTCTTACTACCCATTGTTTAAATTAAGCAGAAGTTAGCAAACTCTGCTGGCTGGTGGTCAAAAGGAAAGTGGCAATGGTATTGGAGGAAGGCAAAGGCTATTGTTGAGTTATGACTAATTAGAAACTACATGTAGCTGCAATTCAGTCCTTTAAATAGGAGTAGGGGGACAAACAGAGATAAAGGATGGTATTCTGGGCCTATCCGGAGCAGTTAGAAAGGTGAGAGGGCAAACATAATTGAGCGGGTGATCAAACTTCAGATTTCTGACAGTGTGTTAAAGTGGGACAGCCATCCTGGTAATGGTTGGGAACCTCTTTACATTCATTAACATGCCATAAATACTCATGATTTAGAGGTGCTGTTGTTGAACTGGGGTGGACAAAGTTAAAAATCACACAACACCAGGTTAGAGTCCAACAGCTTTATTTGGAGGCACTAACTTTTGAAGCGCTGCTTCTTCATCAGGTGGTTGTTGAGCAGAATCAAATGACACAGAATTTATAGTAAAAGGATTGGAGTGTAATATTAAACAAATTTAGCTCGAGTCTTTCATCTTTTAGGGTGATCATGTTAGTTTCGGTTCCTTCATATGTAAATCCCAGAACTTTTTTAAAGTTACATTCTCAAGATAGCTTTTAACAATCGGTGCCATCTCAGCTCAGATAATTCATTGAAGGCATGAGGTTAAAGTCTGTCTGTGTCCCACTGTTAGGTCAGACTGATTCTATTTCCAAAGTGGAATTTACAGAAGTTTCAGTACCATTGAGTAGTGCACCACGAGGGACTACTGAAGCCATTGCAGCTAGTTGCAGATCAGTCAGTACTAATGGTGGAAGTGCATTCAATTGACTAGGGATAATGTCACTCTACACGAAGGTGAGGACTGCTGATGTTGGAGAATAGAGTCAAAAGTGTGGTGCTGGAAAAGCACAGGAGGTCAGGCAGCGTCGAGGAGCAGGAGAATCGCTGTTTCGGGCAAAAGCCCTTCATCAGGAAGTCACCTACATCTCCCGCGCACACACTGCAGGAGGAACTGCAGCCTGCTGTTTTGGAGGAAACACTGTGCCTGTAGAATGGAAGTAGGATCAAATTTCCTTGCCACCAGCATCTTTCAAACTAAATGTGGAGATTCTTGTGGCACTTCCCAATTGCCAGTTAACAAGTATATTCATGAAATCTGTCATCCCCAGGGGTGGCTCATGAGAACATGGGGTACCCCAGAACACAAGGATAATGACCCCAGCACAGAACCTATACCCCCGACCACCCCCTACCTCCAGACTGATGCTGCACAGTGCTACAATGTTGTCCATGCATTTGCAAGGGACATCATTGAACAGACAAGTGATGCTTTTCCGCTGCCTGGACTGGTCAGGACAAGAATTCCAATGCCATGTCTCCAGGATAGTGAATGTTTGCTGTGCCTGAACAGTCCAACGCAATAACAGACTGACAGCCTAGAAGAGGGGAATGTGGACCGATCTGGAAGAAGGGGAATCTGACAGAGATACTGTGGGAGACAGCATTGATGATGTTGCTACTGCAGAAACTAGGGCAGTATTGAGGTTGGCTAACAGGTCTGAAAGAGCCTAAATGCAGTGATTAAATTACTTTGAACTAATATATGTGGAGATTAAAAGCTAGGAGACTACTATGGCATGCCTGCTCTGTCAGAAAAGTTTGATTCCGAACGTATACTCCTTTATTCAGCCTTGAATGGAAGTTAGTTTGTTTCACCTTTCTCCAATGATCGAGTGTTCAGCTTCTGGGTGTGAACATCAGTATGCAGTGTACTGAAATACATTCCTGAAATATCAGTGAGCAAGGGACATTCAACTAATGCTGAGATATAGAGGGCTGATACAATGCTGAATGACATTCTAAGCCTGAACATCTATCTTAAGGTCGCTCCCAGAGGACAGCAGAGATTAGAAGCCTCAATGCTCAAGGTACAGCTCAACATGACACACACAAATGCCAGTTGAGATGAATGCCCTTCAAAGTTGGCTTTGAGAGAATCAAAATAAATCAGAAACATCAATAGATATGAAAAGACCACATTAATATAGTAAGGTGTGATATAGTTGTGAATAGCTGGGAGGCAAATTACACAAAGGCAAGATGAGGCAATGTAAGGCTGGGATACTGTGAACATGTGCAGGTAGACTCAGAGTGAGTGGACACTAGGAGAGTAACCAAAAAGGCCTGAGAAGAAGCTGCTTTCAGTCCATGAGGGGTGTGTGTGTGTGCACAGTATCCTCGCAGCAGCATTATAATGACAGTTGTGACCTGAGGTGCAGCGTTAAAATGTAGAATTGTCCTGTAAATTGTTCTGAGATGTGCCACAAGAGATATGGGATGCATGTGGCTGGAATCTGCCCTGAAACTTTGGTGCCCAGTGTCCAACATGGAAGATCTTTCGAGCCAATAACAAGATGATATTCATGTCGAGAGTTCTATATGCCTGATTTGTGAGGTGCATCTGGTAAGATAGGCAGCTGAGTGTTAATGAGATAAATGATGGCATTAATGAGGTATTTAAGAAGCTTTAACCTTTCCCAACAGAAAACCTGCCACTGTCATTGAGCTAAAGTATAAACAATAGAGAAAGATGCCTCTGAAATTGCGATAAGCTTTGTGGGGTTTCTTGTCCAATTCTATCACATTTCTTGCCTTAGCCCAAATCTCTCAGATACATATAAGGTTTCGTCCAGTGTTTCTGAAAACAAAGTTCTTTCGGAGGCACAACACTATATTCCATATTCTCTCCTCAGACCTCACTTTGAATGCAGTGCCCCAGTGGGATTTACACAGCAAGTAGATAATAAAACAAAGCTGCTGAGACAGAGAGAGAGAGAGAGAGAGAGAGAGAGAGAAAGAATGAGAGACCATCGATATTAGACTTAAGTAGTAAAGAATAAGACAGTGGAGGTAAAGTATTGATGCAAAGAGATATGATTAGAAATGAAAGAAATATTTCAGAAACTTGTGGTGAATCAGTTTTATGCCTCACAGCAGGGAAGGCTGACGTGGGAGGGAGTGGGGTGGTGGGAGGGGCGGGGGGGTGGTGGTGGTGGGGGAGGGAGGTGGTGTGGTGAGGATCTGATTGAGTTGTATAAATCTGAGGGGCTCAGACAGTGTGGATCAGGAAAGGGCTTTTCCCTTAATAGAGGGATCAATAACCACAGAGCACAGGTAAGGAGCAGAAGGTTCAGAGGGGACTTGAGGCAAAAAAATGTTCATCCAGAGGGTTGTAGGTATCTGGAACTAAAAGGGTATTACCTAAAAAAAGTAGTAGAGATGGAAACCCTCAAGACATTTAAGATGAAACACCACAGTTTACAAGGAAATGAGTGCTGGAAAATGGGTTTAGAATAGATAAATACAGTTCTGAAAAGGTTATATCAGACCCGAAATGTTAACTCTGTTCCTCTCTCCATGGATGCTGCCAGACCTGCTGGGTTTCTTCAATATTCTCTTTGTTTGTTTCAGACTTCCATCTTCCATGGTATTTTGCTTTCATTACAATAGATGGATATTTGATAGCCTGCATGAACATGATCGGTCCAAGGGTCTCCTTCCATGCGGCAAAACCTCCCTGACACTAATTTACTGGAAGTTATCAATTGCTTTGAAATTTACAGATGATTTAATCAGGAGCTTGAACTCAATAAAAGATTTCCCTTCAGCACCTGCAAGTAATTCCAAATTCCCTTAGGATTTGAAAACATGGAACTGAGAATTGTGATAGAGAATAATTGTTTTAATTGTTGATTATGAGTGTGGTTTGGTTCTCAACAGTGTCACTAAATTGATTTTGATGTATAAGAAATCACTTAATGAAAAGGATTGGGTTCACGACAAGTCAAATCATACATGCTCACTGGAAGGACAGATTCTGATTGGACAAATAACCCTTTCATGTCTCTTCAAAGATACTGACTTACACTGGTTACAGGAACCTCACCTGAGTGGTTTAGCTTAGCTCAATATGTGATAGAAAATATTAGCAAGTTGTTTGATTAGGGGTCACTTTAATTGAATTTCCGTCATAGAGTCACTCAAAATTGACACAAGTGTATATAAACAAACAAATGCACATATACCTCCAGCAAGAATCATTGGCTGGTAAACAGAAGCAAGAACTGAGTAGCTCTTCCCTTCCTTACCCCCAACAGACCAATGTCAGTTGTAGGATGTTAATTTCCAGCTCAAATATGTAACTAATTAAATATTAATTCAGAGCATTCCTGATCTATCAGATTTAGTCACACAGTAGAGCATGAATTCACCGTCTAGCCTTATTGGATGATCAGTGTTGTGTCAGTCTACAAGGGGTTAATTGTTTCACAGCTAAGAATACATTCCAACATTCTTAAAACAAAATTTTGATCTCACCTTGAGTGTTTTTGATCTTCTAACAAGCCCATCCTCCTCTGCGCTCCCAATCAATAAGTCGACCTTGTGATATCGGTCATGGGTTAGGGCAGTGACAGGAGGCTCCTGCAGATAAACCCCGTCCACTATGGGAGCCCATGAATGGAATGGTCCACTGACAGCTAATAGCTGTGGAAACACAAAACAAACCAACATTCACCTTCAGACCTGAACCTGAATATGGAAACTTGCATTCATTTACGCAAATGAATTTACTGAAGAACATCAGAAATATTAGATGAAGAAAGGCCCATGTTCATCAGGTTTCCTCACAGATCACAAAATGCAACAAAAAATTGAGCTGTTGCTTACCCATCTCAATTGATCTCTTAAAAATTAACACTTTTAAAATCTATTGTGTGTGAGAGTGAAGCGTCTGGGCCAGCAATTTTTTTTCCCTTACTGCCCTCGAGAAGATGGTGGTGAGCTACCTTTTTGAACCATTGCACTCCATTTTGTGAAGGTACACTGACAATGCCATTAGTGAGACTCCTCCAGGATTAGGGTTAGGCTCCTCCCTCACATTATATCCTGAACCCCTCTTCCCTCACCCTGAACCCCCTCCCTCATCACATCTTGACACCTCTCCTCCCTTATCCTGACCCCCTCCTCCTTCACATTGCACACTGATACCCCCACCCCTCACACTGCATTCTGACACCCCATCCTCCCTTATCCTGACCACCTCCACCCTCACACTGTGTACTGATTCCCTCTTCCCTCACAATGCACCCAAGCACCTCCTCCCACACACTGACACCCCCTCTCTCACACTGCACCCTCACTCCTATCTTACCTCATCCTGATCCCTTTTCCTTCTCACTGCACCCTACTCCCCTCCCCCTCACCCTGATCCCCTCCTCCTTCACACTACACACTGACCCCCCTTCTCCCTCACACTACACACTGACCCCCCTTCTCCCTCACACTACACACTGACTGCCCCTTCTCCCTCACACTACACACTGACCCCCCTCCAGCCCCCCACATTACACACTGACCCCCCCTCCCCCACGCTGCACTTTGATCACTCTCCTCCCTCACCCTGACACCCCTCTTCCCTCACACTACACACAGACCCCCTCTTTCCTCATGCTGAACTCTCTCTCCTCTCTCACTCTGACCCCAGTTCTCCCTCACACTGACTCTGAGCCCTTCTCAGTTCTTCATCAAAAAGCTACCTGAATATGTTTTTGCAAAAGGCACCGTCAGATATTAGCAGGTACCGTTTACATTTTAAACGTGCGTGACTTGCGCAAGCAGAGTACATGAGGCATTTGCAGCCTTTTCTTTACTTGTTCATCCCTTTCTAAGATTATGATGAAACATTTTTTCTTCTTGAGGGCAATGGGAATCTGGAATTCACTGCCTGTAAACTTGGTAGAGACAAAATCCTTCAAAACATTTATGAAATATGAACTTGTGATGCCAAGGTATACAAAGCACTGCGCAAAGTGTTGGAAAATGAGATGGGAATAGTTAGTTGTTTGTTTTGACCACTGCAGACATGATGGGCTGAATGGCCTCTTTCTGTGCCGTAGATCTTTATGACTCTAATATTCTGATGAACCATTCCAAATCCTGTAGTAAATTGACTGCTGAATGACTCAATTTTACCTAAACAAATCTGTGGATTTGAGTGTGTTAAAACGCTGGGGTAAAGTCTGATAAAATGGTTTACAATCAAATCCCGCCTTCAGTGGTTATTCTGACCTTAACCTTGCATGTTGTGCAGATGGTCAACCAGTCCAGTCCAAGGGGATGAATTGGAATTTCAAATATGCTGATGAGACACTGAGTTTCTTTGTTATTCAGGTTTTTAAATTTAACTCTGATTGACAGGGTTTCCAACCTGAGCTTACTTCAGATGATTTCAGGAGGCGAATGTCTTCACAGCTACCTCCTGGATCAAGGTGCTTCATCTGTAAAACTTGAAGAATAAGGAACCATTTCTCCATGTCGATCCCTCTTTTTCCCTTTCCCGAAGGCCAAGGCCCCAAATTCCACTTCCCTTGGCCCTTTGTCTGTCCCAAATGCTCGTGAGCCCCAAATCCCACTCCTTAACTTGAGGCCCCAATCCCTCCCCTTAGCCTTTGAACTTTGACCCCCCCCCCACCCCTCTCCAAACATTTGACTCTTGTGCACCATCCAACACTCTGCTTGCAGAAAAGTCTCAACACCTATCCACCTCCTCACCACCACTGGACATGTAAACTCCCACTTCAATTCCTCCATCTCCATTGGTCTTTGGACTTGCAGCCCACAGAAACTGTGACTGTGTGAAGGCAGCTGAACTTTTGTTGCTGCTGTTAATCTCAGATGTGTAAAATACAACCTGCCCTCCTTCCTCCACACCTCTACCTGACCCTATCCTGGTTAAAAAAAAACGATAGTTGCTATTTCAAGGAAGTGACTTTTGGAATCAGAATTTTGGAATCCTGCACCATGTTGGCTAACCTGGAGATCCCTTCTGTCATTACAAAAATTCAGGGCAAAGTCTGAATCACTTAATGCATCAAATTATTCCCCATAGTGATGTATACAGAAAATATAACCCCATTCAATTAGACGCTTACCACAACATGAACTAGTTCTTTGAAAGGAATGTTTCCACTCCCTTGTTCTTTCTCTATTACCTCACAAAATGTTCTCCTTCAGATATTTTTCAAATAATCTTTTTGAAAGTCACTCCAGACACTGTATCTCCCACCTTTTTCAGGCAGTACTTTCCTATCATGGCAGTTCACTGTGTGTAAAAAGAAAATCTCAACTCTCCGCTCGTTATTTTCTCATTGGCACAGCAAAATGGAATGGAAAAAGTTCACAGATCATTTCATGACAGTAGAATCAAGTCACAAATCATGGCCCATATTCATGGTAAAATAAATTAAGTTTTCTGGTTAGGAAATGCATACTGAAGCATGATTAATAATATAATCTAAATCCATTAGAAGAGTATTTACTGCGTAGGTACCGACCTTGGTCTGTGCAGCATTCAGGGTCAGTGCGGGTAGAGCATGGAGACAGGGTAATAAGATTGTTTTGTTAAAGGGTGGACAGCCAACTTCTTCAGCCAGTTTGGTGATTTGTTGCTGGGCTCTCTTCTTACTCATCACAGCACTCGGAGACAAGGCTGATCCTCCCTTAATAATGCAAAGGAAATACAAGGAATACAAGTTGAACCAGTACAGAGACAGATCTGATTTGCTTAATTTAGTCAACTAATTTCCTAGTAACCCAAACAGAGAAGAAAAAGAACTCTGCACATATAATGTGTCACATCAAATCACATTCTCTCAACTGCTTTAGTGAAAGTTTTAATAATCTCCTTTAAGTTCTGTTATCCTGTTCTCTGAAGGTGCTGCAATGATGGTAAACTCTTAAAACCTGATGGTAGCTGAGAGAAGGGACAGCATAGTGTGGTAAAGGAGCTGAAATTCCTGGAAAATAATGAAATAAAACAGGCAACTCTTCCTCTTGAGATATAAATAAATATGATTTCACTAAAGACCCTCATGAGGTAATAGTTCGACTGAGCTCTAAAAATAACATATGCATGTCACACATCTTCTGACTATATTGGCTACATGTGTTTCCTTTATATAAGAGCCATGGAAAGCCGAACATGAAAGTGAAATTTTGCATACTTTTTAGGAGGATAGAGGAAACGTTGGCAGACCCAGAATTTAATGGCTATCCCTGTTTCCCTTGAGAAGTGGCACTGTGTCTTCTTTATTCACATACACTCCATCACGCAGGAGGTCCTACAGTACTTTTAGGGAGAGTGTTCCAAAATTCTAATCCAGCCACAGTGAAAAGGCAGGAAAGGAATTGACTTGAAGGACAGCTTGTTGATATGATGTGTGCATGCAGGAGTTGTCCTTGTCTACCTAGACGACAGAGGTCTTACTGTAAACAACAAATGCAGGAGATCAGAGCAGGACACACAGCAGCCACGGAGAGACAGCAAGTTAATGTTTTGAGTCTAGATGATTTGCTCCTACAGAGGTCTTGTTGAGGTGCATTTTGATGAATCCTTGCTGCCCTCCAGCTCCTCAGAGTTGGACAAATAGCCAAGACCACTGGTGTCAATGGATCACTTGGTCATGGAGAGCTGCTCTGTTCTTATGGCCACCCTTTCTATACGACAGTTGAAGACATTTTCAGAACATTTATGCTTTTCTTAGCTTCAGGAATTTGAGGAAAGATATTAATTACCTGTGACGTACTAATACAAAACAGATGAAGAATTCAATCTCAGTTCCTTTTGCTTTATCCTTGGGTGAAGAAGCTGCTCTTTTAACAAGGTTATATTGTGCTTGGCTCCTTTTTTCAGAGAGGTTACAAATAACACAGACTCCAAAAAGGGTTGAAGGGTTTTAGGGCCAATTCAATAACAGATACTGCCTCGGGCAGAAGGCTTTCAAGCTTAAAAAATTGTACAATGAAAGGAGGGTGGCCCATTGTCCCACCTTAGCTTTTCTCTGGTTTGGTTTGATTTTTAGGAGTAGTGTGGAAAAAGCTGCTGGACCCAATGACGCAGGTCCAGGCTGGTATTCTCTGTGACTTCTATCCTGTATGAACCTGTGTTTGAGTTTTCCTTTTGTGTCAAGGAGTGTTTATTGGGATTGTTGCAAGTATTTGGAATAGCATCATTAAGTTGGGATGATTTGTTGGGTTTTCAGAGAGGTTAACGTTTTCTGTATTCTGTTTTCTGTTATTTGTGTTTCATTCAGTAATCGTGTAAATAAATTGGAATTTGTTCAAAATTAGGTGGATTAACCAGTGGCATGTCTCCTGGAATATCCATTGTCCACCTGCTTAAAACAACTAGCAAAGTTAGGGTTTGGGCTACCTTCTTGAAATGTTTTGAGGGAGATCTGGCCTGGTCCATGACATCTGTCTGCTTCCACCATAATGTTCATGATACTCAAGATACTAGGAAATACGTTTCACAAAATTGGTCCAGTATACTTTATACTTTATGACCAGTGGGTGGTATTCAGTTTGGCATATTAATCATTTATTCGCAAGTTTCTGCTAGTGGAAGTTTACAAGATGTCTCTTTCAGAGCTCACTGAGAAATTTATGGGAAAAACAGAAGCTTTATAAAACACAAATATTTCAAATCTGGGGATGACATTTATGGATTGCTTCAGCTTCAGTCTTATACTTTATTGTGTAATTAGAGCCAACTATTCCCTGAAGGTCTTACAGCTTTGAAGCAGGCACTGTAGAATCTGCTATTGTGCATTTTGATTGAGTATGATCCTAATGCTTGCTAATTATCAATATCCTGTTACAATCCAATGAATTGTAATGCTAAACATTAAAGGACAAGACTGTATGAACAATGTTTGACAGCATTGTCTATTTTAGGGCTTCACTTTCAGTGATTCATTTCACATCTTTCAAAGCCTGTGATTTTTCAGGTTTTGACATTATAAACTTTTGCACCTTTACCTCAGATGCCTTCCTTGCATAAAACACAACTCCTGTAAAGGTAACCTCTCATTTGATGTGAATCAATGTGTGTGCCCTCCTATGTCTGATACCAGATAGCTGTACTGAATCCAAGTCACAAACAAACTCCCACTGTATTCATCTTAGTAGCCATGGCAAGGAAAGTGATAGAACAGAGACCCTACCAAACAATAGGTATATAATTGTAATTATGATATATTAATGAATAAATAGATAAGAAAACACTAACAAAAACAGAAAGGTAATAAATTATATAAAACATGGTAATTCCTATTGTAACATTGATAAAACAAAATATAACTATTTTTAACTCACCACCAAACCAGAAATGAGAAGCAGAAAGGGGTAAATACTCAATCCTTGTTGATTTCAAATCAATAGAGAAGTTCCCTGGAAGAGAGACCCGGCCCATTTTGCAGTTTGCTCCTCACTGGCAGAGGCAACAGCGTCTGACCAGAAAACCAATAATCCTGGACAGAGCACTGTTTCTAAGTGGCTGCAGTATTTGACAGCTTGGCCAGTCTCTTGGCACAAAACATGGTAAGGCTGGGGCTTTTGTAGATTTTTGGGAAGGATGGACATTAAGTGATAGCATCCAAGGTCGTATTTTGCAGAGACCAAAGAAATAACTCTCCTCTTCCAGGCCTCGCAAATATTAAGTCAAACTTAAGTTATGTGGCCTTTTGCTTGGCACCCAGTGAAGCCTGTGCAGAACATATGTGATGAACTTCAGCCTCAGTTAACTCCTAAAATGCTAACTGTATCCCTATACGTGGTTGAGAGTGTGTTGCTGGGAAAGCATAGCAGGTCAGGCGGCATCCAAGGAGCAGGAGAATTGATGTTTTGGGCAAAAGCCATTCCTAATGAAGGTCTTATGTCCGAAACATCGATTCCCCTGCTCCTCGGATGCTGCCTGACCTGCTCTGCTTTCCTAGTAACACATTCTCGACTCTGATCTCCTACATCTGCAGTCCTCACTTTCTCCTGTATTTCTATACGAGCCATGAGAACACAATGTTGACATCAATCTAACCCAAGCCTGCTATGTCTGCCCAAATGAGATCTTTTGGGAATACAGCATCTGCGACATTGTCACCAGGATTGGGACAATATGTTGTACCTGACCATTTTCACAGTGCCCTCTTTTTGCAGGTTGGGAGGCTTCAAATTTCAGGTCATGATGTCCTGAATCAATCAGCAGGAAACCTTTCTTTGCTGGAGGGACAGGGCAGTATACCAAGATATCTATGATGCAAAGACTATGATTCTGTGCAAGAATAAGGGGACTACAGCAAATGTATCAATTGCAGAGGTATCTCCCTGCTGAACAGCTTTGGTAAAATATTCTGTCTCTTGCACTTGTCAGATTGCAGATTCTAAATGAAAGTCCAGCTTGGTGTCAGAACTGGAAGGTTTACAGTTGACATGATTTTCTCTGTTTGACACCTGCAAGAGTAACGATGTGGACAAGAGAGACTACCCCCATCACTGATTTCACCAAGGCATTCACCCACGTAACCACAGGTCTATTTCAACCGTTGGAGTAAAGTGGCTCCCCACTAAACCTACGCAATATGACCTCTTCTTTCCATGACAAGTTGATGGGTAAAGTCTGCTCTGATGGGTCAATGTTTGAACTTGTGAAATTTACCGTGGTATCAAACAGGGCTGTATCCTGGCACTGATGCTCATTGGCATATTCTTCCCTTTGTTTCTGTTATTGCCTTTGGTCATCAATTTAGGTATAGTCATATTATAAGCAGAGTGATTGAGGTATAGTGCCACCAGTAGTCTTCCTTTCTGTGCTGAGTCAAGGGTCAATCTGAAAGCCATAGACTTTAAACCTATACCCTTGTGTTCTTGTTCCTTTTGCCAGTGAGAACAGCTTCTCCCTGGCTAGTTTATTCAGCCCACTCATGAATTTGTAAAATCTCTTCTCACCATTCTTTTCATTAAGGATAATAACGTTATCAATCTATCCTCATGACTGAGGTTTTCACTCCTGAAGCTATTATTTTAAATTTCTTCTATACTCTCTTCAATATACTCACATCTTTCCTATAAAGTGGTGCCCACAACTGCACACCATACTTCAGCTAATGTCTAATAAATGTCTTATACATATTTACCAATAGCTATTTGCTCTTGCAATCTATGCCTCTATTAATAAAGCAAATGACAGTGCATGCTTTTTAAACCGCTCTCTCCACCTGCTCTGATACCATCAATGATACATGTAGATATCAACTTAAGTCGCTTTGCTCCTGCACCCACGTTTGAATTGTATCTCTATTTTAGGTTGTCTTTTAATACTCTTCCTATCAACATGCATTTCCTCACATTTCTCTGCACTGAAACTGCATCTGCCACCTATCCGCCCACTCCACCAGCCTTCCAATATTATTTTGGAATTCTACGCTTTCTTCCTCACAATTTCACAGTCCGATAAACAATGTCTGTACTTCTCGATGGCTTTCACCAGTTGCGCAGAATTTATTAACCTCATTATGATAAATACAAAAGAGGTTTGAGCAAGATCATATTGGACACAAAATGTTAACTCTGTTTCTGTCTCCACAGATGCTGCCACACCTGCTGAGTTTCTCCAGCACTTTCTGTTTGAGTCTGAATTGAAACTGTACACAGATGTGACAATATGCACGTGCCACACACATCGTGGTAAGCACACAAGTTTCCTTGGTCTCAAAAGGTCAAGACTAACATTTATTTCCCCATCACCCATTATCTTGAGTTTGATAAAATTAAGTGGTTTGTGAAGGGTCAGCCTAAAAACAGAAGTTGCTGGAAAAACTCAGCAGGTCTGGCAGCATTTGTGAAGAGAAATCAGAGTTAATGTTTAAAGTCTGGTGCTCCTTCCTCAGAACTTAAGTGTCAGATATATTGGGGTAACATACAGACCAGATTAAAACTCTAGATTTCCTTCTCTGAAGGGCATTAACAAACAAGTTGGATTATTATAATTTGATAGCTTAATTTAACTGATAACAACTCTTTATTTCTAATATTTTTGTTTAAACTGAATTAAATTTTCAACCTGCCATTTTTTAGACTCCAGAAATATGCATAGATAGGGCTATGACTTTGTCATGAGGAGGAACATAAAAATGAATAAATGCAGAATTTAACATGAATATCATGTGATTGTATATATTTATGTTTAGCTCACTGTGTGATTTTCTGATATAAAGAAAATGTGTGTGGTCAGTATATTCCCAGAGACTGTGATACCATCATTTTGTCACAGCTGTAAACAGAGTTAACTCAGACTCAAACATCATTTTTCTCTTTATTCTTTGATGAGATATGGTCGCTGGCAGGTTCATTGCCCACCACTTGAACTTGAACTAAGAATCAAACACATTGTTGTGGATCCGAAGTCACAAGTAGGCCATGGGGAGGTGATGGCCTAGAATTATTATCACTAGACAGAGAGCCAGGTTCAGATCCTGCTGTGGCAGGTGGTGGAATTTGAATTTAATTAAAATCTGGAATTAAGAGTCCAATGATGACCGATAAACCATTTCTAATTATCAGGGGAAATGAAAAACAACCTGGTTCACTAATATGCTTTGGGGAAGGAAGTTGCCATCTTTATCTGGTCTGGAATATATGTGACTCCAGACCCACAGCAATGTGGCTGACTTTCAACTGCCCTCTGGGCAATAAATGTTGCCCTCATCCCATGAATGAATTATGACCAGGTAAGGATGGCAGATTTCCTTCTCTTAGAATAATATTATGAAATAAATGTGTTATACAACAATTGACACTGGTCTTCAATCTTTTAAGCTTTTAATTTCAGATTTATTAACTCAATTCCAATTTCACCATCTGCTGAGGTGGAATTCAAACCTATTACCCTGGGAAGTTAATCAAAACAACTGAGGATGCTGGCACTCTGAAACAAAAACAGAAATTGCTGGTGAAATTCAGCAGGTCTGGCAGCAGTTGTGCAGAGAAAGCAGGTTCAAAGTTTTGGGTTCAGTTGCCTTGCTTCAGTTTGAGTTCTGAAAATGTGTCACTGGACCTGAAGTGTTGACTCTGTTCTCTCCACAGATATAGAGGACCTGCAGAGTTTCTCCAGCAATTTCTGTTTTTGTGCCCAGGCCATTAGCCTGGTTCTCTGGATTAGTGATCCAATGGTAATAACAAGCTACCACCAACACCCTCTAAACTGTCTGGGTGGCATCAAGTTGAAGCCATTGCTCTACTTACTTCAGTTTTAGCTCAAGTATAGTCAGAACTTTCCTGAAAAGATCAGTGAGCCCTGAACTGAAAGTTAATTAGGTCAATCGAAAATAAATCCTGGGCTGTGTTGCCTATGTAAAATCATAGACTGTAATAAATTTTAAAAGCTAAGTCACTTCTAACCTCTTCTGTTCCTAAAGGCACTGACATTTTAGGGCATAGCCCTACAGAATAAAGATCAGAGGTGAAAATCTTGGCTGATTTTTCCTTCCTTCCTTATACATGGGGTGCTGACACCAATTATAGCATGTCCTTCTACAAACTATGTATAGACTTGTTAGTTCAGCTCAAATGTAAAAGAGGAAGTAGTGAGTCAACAGTGAAGACAGGGAGAAATTCTTTTCCCAAAAGGCATTTCATAATAAGTGAAAATTATAAAAATGAATGGTGTAAATGAATCAAGTAGATTTGTAGACAATGGAGACTGAAAGATAGGAGAACAAATTCAGCAGAACTGCTTCAGAAGCTTAGACATTGGGAGTGAACAATCAGCACTGTTGCCCGGGATTTTCCAATTGCCAGACCATCATTATGCCAGCATGATGGGAGTTGTGCATGTGATCCTACGGAATGCCTATTGAAATAGACTCTGTAGGGATTGCCCCAGGAAACTGAAGATTCTGCTGGACAATTCCTCTACTCTTGGAACATCAGGCGGTTATGATAAAATTAAGTAAAAGCAAAATGATACAGCTGCTGGAAATCTGACACAAATGCAAAGGAGTCTGGAGAAACTCAGCAGGTCTGGCATCATCTGTAAAGAAAGAAACAGACTGAATGTTTCAAGTCCAAAAAGACTCTTCTTAAGAATTGAAAAGGAGTAAAATTATGTAAACATATACTGAAGAAAACTTAGACTATTAAATACTTACTCTCATTCTGAGCAGCTATTCAATTGACTTCATCCTTACCCCACACACCAACAACTCTGCCTCTCTCAGACGCTCCAGATCCTGACCTAACACCATGCCTCCCTCCAGGACATGACACTTAAAACCACCACTAGACCTTCAGAGTTGATTTACCTGCCCTCTCCATTAATTCATGCACATTGACTCCAGGTTATGGAACTAGGCTTGCCCTCATTGCTGGCTCAAACATCAATGTAAACTGCACTGGGCAATATTTTTAATTTAAAAAAATATTGCAGCGACCATTCAGCAACTTTGGCTTTTAAACAAAATTTTTCCCATTTCAGCCCACAATAAAAATACCAAAAATAAAATTTTACATCTCTCCACACTTAAAAATAACATTATTTCCAAAATATCATATGTTACAAAATATGCGATATACAAACAACAAAACACAAGGCTTGCATCCATCTTTCTTCCTTCCTCTTATACAACCTGGTACAATCTGAGCACTGCCTGCGATTCTGAACCTTTGCACTTCAGGCTACAGCAGCTGATTGTTGTGAAGAGGGAGCGTGGTTTTCTCATCCTGACAGGTCTGCACGACTGGCTACTGTCAGAATGGGAGTATGGCTCTGCATTTCTGATGAGGCTCTGATTGGAGTCTCTTGTCCTGTGCTCACTTTCATAACATCCTCCCTTTGACATTCAATGGTGTTAGCATCACTGAATCTCAACTAACAACATCCTGGGGGTTATCATTGACCAGAAACTCAACTAGACTCACCAAATGAACGCAGTAGTTACAAAATCAGATCAGAGGCTTTGGAATGCCTCAGAGAGTAATTCACCTCCTGATTCCCCAAAGCCTGTCCACTATCTACAAGCACAAGTCAGGAATGTGATCTCATACTCCCCATTTGCCTGGATGAGTGCAGCTCCAACAACACTCAAAGAGCTTAACACCACCTAGGGAAATGCAATCCCTTTGATTGGCACCACATCCACAAACATTCAGTTCCTCCAACACCAATGTTCCATAGGAGCAGTCTGCAGAAATTCGTCTTAGACATTCACCTCATCCTCAGACAGTGACCTTTCAAACCCATGACCATTTCCATCTCAAAGGACAAGGGAAGCAAATACATGGGAACACCATCAGCAAGCTCCCCTCTCAGCCACTCACCATTCCGACTTGGAAATATATTGCTGTTCTTTCACTGTCACTGGGTCTAGATCTTGGAACTTGTATCTACCTGTAGCACATGGAATGCGGAGGTTCAAGAAGTCAGCTAACCTTTTCAAGGATAGTTAGGGACAGGCAATAAATGTTAACCACCCAATGACACCCTGACCCATGAGAGGATGAAACAAAGAGGCAGAGTGGTGACCTAGATCAGTTTGTCACTTCTCAGAAAATCCAGCCCAAAGTGACAGCAGCTTGACTTTTCATTATTCCTTCCATCTGATGAATTTTGACTTTAGGAGAGCAGTCTTACTCAATTTTCATATGCTGATAATTTAGATTAATGAAGACTGATCTACCACATTTCCAAAATTACCGTGAAGCATACTTTCCAAAAAAACAACAAACATCAATGTCAGTGTTCACTATGTTCATACCTCACTTGCTTTTGTAGTGGGGGAATGGATGCTGAGAAGTGATGACTCAGTGGTCAGTTCACATACAGTTCACATAATATCGATCTAATGAATATGGCTGAGTCAGTGCAGATTGAATTAGCAATGAGTGTATGTTGATGAAATTTGAGTGCTTAAGGACCTCTGAGTTGTTTCTGTCTGTTGTGTGTTGTCCAGGTCTTACCACTGGAATTGACTGCATGACTCAATTGATTTGCAGTTTAGTGCTTTGCGTCTTGTAGTTGTTGTTCCATACCTTCATTCAGATTGCATATAACAACTGAAGCATTTGTAATGAGCAAGTTGATTATAGCACAAAGTGATACAATCGGTGGTGATTTTTGAATTTGGATTTGTAAAACTATCAACATTCTCCAGTGTAACATTGCCACTGCAGATAAATCAGATTGTCAATCTCCTAGACCATGATATATATTTTTCTCAATGACGATAATCATACCAAACTCTTTACTGACATGAAAGCCTGTCCATTGTTCCTCAATATTGAATGCTAATACAACACCATCAGTGACGAGCAACTCTCAGATGATGTCTTTTTCTAACTTTGTCTTGGATCGCAGGTGAGCAAGACTGAACAACTTTCCATCCGTTCTTATTTATATGTAGCCATCTGAGATATAATGAAATGTTTCAGAGGTAATTCATGTGAAGTTGCATTGAATCTTACACATTCAGGCAATATCATACAGTCCTCGAGAGAAGAATCAAGCAGTCTAGCGTGAAGTCCCAGTGGAGACAAATATGTCTTCTCTTAAAGAATTACAACTCACTTGTTCAATGTAACCTTTTTCCTATTGCTATCATACATAAAATACCTGTTGTATTTATGAAACATGTGCTTCTTCTTGCTAAGCATCCCCTGTGACTTCTTCATAAAAAGCAAGAACGATATGAGAAAAAGCTTTCTCACATAGCAAATAGTTAGGGTATAGAATGCACTGTCTGGAAATGTGGAGGTAGCAAGTTCCCATGAGGCATTTAAGAGGGTCTTGGATGATTATTTGAAAAGAAACGATGTGTATGGACACGGGGAAGAGTTGGGAGATTGACACTCGGAAATTATGCTTATTTGAATAGTCATTGAAGACACAATGGGCCAAAGGGCATCTTTCTGCACCACAACAATCCTGTAATCCTGTAAAGGAAATCATTCATTTTGGATACAATAAAATGGGAAGCCTTCAGTTTACCCACAGAAGAATGGAAATGTCCATTTTGGTTGCAGAAGGCAGGAAACCCCCATTTTGACTGAAGCAAATGTGGGAAAATCCTTAGTAAGCAGCACATATATTGCTGTATTACAGATTTTGAAACTTTAAAAGAATGAATTAAGCCAGAATATTTGTACTGTACAATGTCCTTAAGGCAAGGAAAACAAAACACCACTGCTGTACTGAAAAAAGAAAGAATCTGGTTGGGAACAAGACTAAAACATTATTAACCTAAGACAGTTAGAAACCTTTAAACTAAGAGAAGTAAATAACCACATTGGGAATAAATAGCAGAAAATATAATACTGCCAGGCAGATTTAATCTCTGAGATGAGCAACATGATGGCTCAGTGGTTAGCACTGCTACCTCATAGCACCATGGTCCTAGGTTTGATTCCAACCTCAAATGACTGTCTGTGTGGAAGTTACACATTGTCCCCAAGTCATCGTGGGTTTCCTCCAAGTGCTCCATTTTCCTCCCACAGTTCAAAGATGTGAAGGTTAGATGGATTGGCCAATGGGAGGTATAGGGTTGCTGGGATAAGGTAATGGGGTGAGTCTGGGTGGGATGCTCTTTGGACAGTCTGTGTGGATTTGTTGGTCCAAATGGGATTCTATGAAAAAAGATAGAACCCAAGATTGGGCATGCTGCAAAAAAACAATTCTTAAGATACCATATTGCTTTGAACCTTGACAATAAATCACAAGATGAACAACTATTATTTTATTCATAGGAACTACAGCTGATGATATTATAGCTGGTCAAGGCATAAAAGGCAGCACAGGCACTTTTGAAGAAGCTCTACCAGTGTCAACAATGATTTTAATCTGAAATCAAGTAAAGTTTTTGAAAGAACGCAATTTAACATTGAAGTTCAGTATCTAAGGAAATCGACAGGATAATTGTCATATTTCATGGCTACAATCTGGCAGAATTATTCAATTGGACATGTTCTATGATGAACATGCATGTGCTGAAGACTATGGCCATTATTTATAACTTCAAAACATAAAATGAGTAGAAATGCTATCAGCTAAACTTACGTACAAATCTGTTTACCATGATCCACACACCATTGCCACAATAAAATGATTGCCCACCATGTTTCCCACTAGCATTCTCCTCTTGTCCTCTGGAAGCTTTAATTTCTTCCTAAGGTGTAGCCATAATAAGTTTCCTTGCTCAAATGACAAGTCTATATTATGAACTTCAAAATTATGCTATTTTCAGCAGTTGACAACATTACAGCTAATGTCTGATATCTACTTATTTGGGGTCTTCATGGCCTGTATCATTACGCTAATCACAAACTAAATTCATTGATCCATAGGAGAATGCTAAACATTTCGGCATGAAGTTATCTCCACTTTAACACAAACCAATGAAAACTATCTTATGAGCCCTCCTCTGTTGCTTTGCTTTTACATTTTCTGTTCCAATGAAGATGTAAATGCTTTAAAATCAGCATGATATTTTGTAATTACCAGCAGTGAATCCTGCTTAAAAGCAGTTATCATAGCAAAGAGATAAATATGCTCTTTCATTTATTGATTTTTTTACAGTTATGTAGTTGGTTCATCTGCAACTGATGTCCAGACCCATAAACAAGTAACTCCATTAACTAAAGCCCTTATCATTTCTGTATTTATTTGGAAAGGTTGCCCAACTGTTTTTCTCATTCTCTTGGCTCCACCTCCATCTATGGTTCATTCTTTCCCCCTCCCCCCAACCTCTTTCTTTACCACATATACCAATCTTTTCCAAGCTACAATCAGTTCTGAAAAAGGGACAATGGACCTGAAACTTTCTTTCTCTCCACAGATGCTGCCAGACCTGCTGAGTTTCTTGACCACTTTCTGTTTTTGTTACATCCTGTTTATGTTATTCGCAAAGTACACTTCATTCTAACGAAAATAATGTTACCAACTAAGGCACTGAACCGTAACAGTCTCTGGCACTGAGAGAATCATCACTGAGATTGTTTTTAGCCTTTGTCTTTAACATGAACCCTTTGTAAGGCTGATGTCTCAGTAATGTATGTTGTTCCTGGCAACCAAAATGATTCTATCCCCTTTTAACCCTAAAGTCCCAAATTTAATGAGGAGAATTGAAGAAGAAGTTTTTCCATGAGTTTACATTTCAGTGTTCCTTTCACATATCAAAAATTCAGACAATGTGCTAGAGTGTACCATTTATGACCCACGTTACCTTTCATCACTCAATTAATAAGTTCAGTGCTCTCAATCACAAATAGTAAAATAATCTGAAAGTATGTTGAAACCAAAACAGGAAATTCTTTCAGATTAGTACAGCCAGCATCTTAAATAGGGTTTTGTTGCAGGATTGTAAACAGAACATTAACATGTACTGTCTCTTTCAAAATTAGTAGGAGAGCTGACTGAATCTGGATGCATAGCCAGCATTTTCCATGATATTACCTTTCTATTTTATAATTAAGGTGCCCTTAGAATAGACACACTTATCGGTCATCTCTACTTTCTCTGGGAAATTTGGCAGTGACCTTCCTCTTGTAATGTTGATAAAATTGCTTAATAAAGTAGGTCATTTTAGACACAGTTAAAAATTAACTATGGCAATGTGCAACAGGACTTCCATGTAGGGCAGATAACAATTAGGATGATAGATGTCCTTAGTTAAAGGATATGAATGAACCAGTTTCCATGACTTTGATTAGTGCCTACTATTAATGGATGCAGTTGTACATTTCCAGTTTGTTAAACTGCATTCGAGTTCTCGATATATTCAATATTCTCTAGCTCAGAGGTGGCTGAACTTTACGGATAGTGTGAGGATCACATTGCAGCAGCATTGCAATGAAAGTGCAGGCTGAGGTGTGGCATTGAAGTGCAGAAGCATCCTGTAAGTGGATTGGAAATATGCCATGAGGATTCTTAGAGACTGGAATGTCAGATGGCTAATGTCCAATGTTATTGCAGCACCAGTATTTGGTTCCCATGGAACATACCCTGAGATGTTAGTGCCCAGTGTCTGCCAAGGAGTTCCTTCAGTGTAAACAGTGAGCTGGATTCAACACTCTTGACTTCCATGCTGGGAATTCTCAATGTCGAGTTTAGTTAGCACACTTGATAACTCAGAAAACTGAATATTGATGAGGTGTGTTCGGCTGTTAATAATGCATTAACAAATAATTATTTCTCTGAATTGCCAACTCATTGCTGTCTAGCTTCTGCACTCGACAGATGCATAAAAGAAGCAATGAGATGCTGCAGCATTGAGAAAGACCTTCGCAGATTTCTTGAACAATCCTGCCCCAAATCTTGCCATAGCCCATGACACTCAGGCACGCCATTAAGAACCTTATTCAATTTCAGCATGGGTCCTGATGAACACCAAACAAAGATACTGGGTGAGTTTCTGTGATTGGTGTAAGAACAAAGAGTGTTAGGTGGGGGTGGGGGGGGGGGGGGTGGGGTTGGGGTGGGGGGTTGGAATAGATTATCATGAGTTGGAGCTAAATTGTCATTAAGGTGACAAATTGCCATTGGCTGAGGGTAATTGCTGGGGAGCAAATGTAGCTTGGAGATTATGAAAGGTAATGGCAGTTGGGTGGAGGAACCTAAGTTTAGATGCATGAGGCATAGGGAATGTGTAAGAATGAGGAGGTGTGAGGGGTGAAGGCTCGAGGGCTGTTTTCTGTTTGTGTCTTTTTCATATATTTGACGAAGTGCTGGATTACTACATTGGCCTATCACCCAGACCATCTCCAAGCTCTGCAGCCTCCAAATGCATTCTAATTCTCATTAAACCTGGGCTTCCCCACAGAATGAAAACCTGCTTATCCCAGGCACTTTGCCTAGCTCGAAAATGTGGCTTATAACTTGGTTCAGCTTGCCATCACCTTTCACTGCATTTGTTTTTCATTCACATTTCCAGTTTCCCATTTCGCATTTTCAATTAAATAAAACAAAACTCAATTAAATATACAGAATGTATAGCTTGATCTGATTGTACCACACATGAGCAAAGGATAGACAACAGAATATAACCTGTTTGCTGTAGATATCAATGTGTACTCAATAGTATCATTATCATCTTCAGAACCAATTAAGGATAAAGCTATTTTAGATCATGTTTTGTATAAAATGCAGAGTAATTAGTAAAATCATACCAAAAAATCCACAGGAAATTAGTGCTCATAATGCAATTGAATATTACATTTAATTTGAAAATTATATATTCCAATCATAATTCTACTCCCAAACAAAGCTACTTGGATAGGTATGCAAGGAGACTTTGTAGGCTTTATGTGATAAATGGTATAAAAGGCATAGCCATAGATAAATACAGGTGGGTGGAATTTTATGAAGTCTGCAAAAGTGGGAAATGCTGTATTCAGATTGACCAAATTAGGTGATAGTCAACATTTCCACTTCCAAATAATGGGTTGAGAAGCAGATATGAAAACAGCTGCATGGTTATGGCATATCAAAACACACATAGTCTCCAACAAGCAAAACTAAT
This sequence comes from Hemiscyllium ocellatum, assembly GCF_020745735.1. Taxonomy (NCBI): domain Eukaryota; kingdom Metazoa; phylum Chordata; class Chondrichthyes; order Orectolobiformes; family Hemiscylliidae; genus Hemiscyllium; species Hemiscyllium ocellatum. The sequence continues at coordinate 112,912,628 of NC_083404.1, read as the reverse complement.
GTCATTTACACAATACCTTGCAAGAACTACCAACACTACCTTGGATCAACAGGCAGAAAACTAGCCATCAGGATACATAACAGCAACTAGCCACAAAAAAGACATGACCATCTCTCACTAGTATCTTTACATACAGATGAGGAAGGACTGGGACAACACATCCATCCCAGGACAAGCCAAACAGAGACATGCATGAGAATTCCTAGAAGCATGGCATTCCAACTGGAACTCTATCAACAAACACATCGACTTGAACCCCATTTACCACTCTCTGAGAAAAAGAACAGGAAACGGCATCACCACAGGAAATGATGTCACTGACCCAAGAAAACTGAAACACATAAATAGAAAGCAGGCCACTAACACCAGTGCTTCACTGGAGGCTCACTGATGATGTTAATTTGTATGGTGACAAAACATCTGAAAACGAACCTTCCAGCTCAGTGAGCAAACTTACTTCCAGTAGAATGAAAAAGTCAAGGAAATTTATATTAGCAGTGAAAAAAACACTGGAGTAATTCAAGGGACTAAAATCCAACAAATTCCCAGGAATGTAACCTACATTCTAGGGGTCTAAAAGAGATAGCTGCAGAGATAATGTTGCTTTAATTATAATTTTTCTAAATTCTCTAGATTCTGGAATTGTTCCACCAGAATGCAAATTAGCAATTATAACTGCAATTTGGCAAATAGGTAATGAAAACAGGAAGTTACAAATCAGTTAGCCAGACATTAGTCATCAGGAAAGAATAACAAAGCAGAAGACTGTAAAAAGTGGGAAATTTGTAAATGTTCACTTTCAGGGCAACGTGGGTGTCCTTTGCTGGCAAATCAGGATTTTAGCAAGCATGTACAGCAAGCAATCAGGAAGATAAACGGCATCTTATTCTTTGTAACAAGGGGCTACAGATCTTGTTACAATCCTACAGGGCTTTGGTGAGACTGCTTCTAAAATACTCAGTGCAGTTTTGGCCTTCCTATTTAGGGAGGCAAACACTGGCTAGGGGTAACTATATTGATTCCCAGGCAAGGTTGGCCCGAGGCACGGTATGTGGTGAATCCATGCAGACACTACAATGGATGAATGGACATTGCAACAATCACCAGACAGAAATGTTCCCTCCCAGTCGGGCAACACTTCAAGGATATTCAGCCTTCAATCTTTGTGTAAGTGTCTTCCAAGGTAGTCTTTGAGAAACACAACACAAAATCACCAAGCAGAAACTGATAGCCAAGTCCTGTACCCATGAAGATAGCCTCAACAGTAATCTTGGGTTCATGTCGCGCTACATGTGACCCCAACACACTATTCTGTATTTGTAAAATCTTCCTTACTGTCCTGTTTTAACAAGATAACCTTGATAATTTATTATGATTGCTCTATTTTAATTAGCTTGTACAATTTTGTATTACTTGTTACCTTGGATAGACCCTCGTCATATGAGCTGCAAATGTGTTGCTGGTCAAAGCACAGCAGGTTAGGCAGCATCTCAGGAATAGAGAATTCGACGTTTCGAGCATAAGCCCTTCATCAGGAATAAGAGAGAGAGAGCCAAGCAGGCTGAGATAAAAGGTAGGGAGGAGGGACTAGGGGGAGGGGCGATGGAGGTGGGATAGGTGGAAGGAGGTCAAGGTGGGGGTGATAGGCCGGAGTGGGGTGGGGGCGGAGAGGTCAGGAAGAGGATTGCAGGTTAGGAGGGCGGTGCTGAGTTGAGGGAACCGACTGAGACAAGGTAGGGGGAGGGGAAATGAGGAAGCTGGAGAAATCTGAATTCATACCTTGTGGTTGGAGGGTTCCCAGGCGGAAGATGAGGCGCTCCTCCTCCAGCCGTCGTGTAGTTGTGTTCTGCCGGTGGAGGAGTCCAAGGACCTGCATGTCCTCGGTGGAGTGGGAGGGGGAGTTAAAGTGTTGAGCCACGGGGTGATTGGGTTGGTTGGTTCGGGCGGCCCAGAGGTGTTCTCTGAAGCGTTCCGCAAGTAAGCGGCCTGTCTCACCAATATAGAGGAGGCCACATCGGGTGCAGCGGATGCAATAGATGATGTGTGTGGAGGTACAGGTGAACTTGTGGCGGATATGGAAGGATCCCTTGGGGCCTTGGAGGGAAGTGAGTGTGGAGGTGTGGGCGCAAGTTTTACATTTCCTGCGGTTGCAGGGGAAGGTGCCGGGGGTGGAGGTTGGGTTGGTGGGGGGTGTGGATCTGACAAGGGAGTCACGAAGGGAGTGGTCCTTGCGGAACGCTGATAGGGGAGGGGAGGGAAATATATCCTTGGTGGTGGGGTCCGTTTGGAGGTGGCGGAAATGGCGGCGGATGATACGTTGTATGCGCAGGTTGGTGGGGTGGTAGGTGAGAACCAGTGGGGTTCTGTCTTGGTGGCGGTTGGAGGAGCGGGGCTCAAGGGCGGAGGAGCGGGAAGTGGAGGAGATGCGGTGGAGGGCATCGTCGATCACGTCTGGGGGGAATCTGCGGTCCTTGAAGAAGGAGGCCATCTGGGCTGTGCGGTGTTGGAATTGGTTCTCCTGGGAGCAGATGCGGCGGAGACGAAGGAATTGGGAATATGGGATGGCGTTTTTACAGGGGGCAAGGTGGGAGGAGGTGTAGTCCAGGTAGCTGTGGGAGTCAGTCGGTTTATAATAGATGTCTGTGTTGAGTCGGTCGCCCGAGATAGAAATGGAAAGGTCTAGAAAGGGGAGGGAGGAGTCTGAGACAGTCCAGGTGAATTTCAGGTCGGGATGGAAGGTGTTAGTAAAGTTGATGAACTGTTCAACCTCCTCGTGGGAGCACGAGGCAGCGCCGATACAGTCATCGATGTAGCGGAGGAAAAGGTGGGGGGTGGTGCCAGTGTAGTTGCGGAAGATGGACTGTTCCACATATCCTACGAAGAGGCAGGCATAGCTGGGGCCCATGCGGGTGCCCATGGCAACTCCTTTAGTTTGGAGGAAGTGGGAGGATTGAAAAGAGAAGTTATTCAGGGTGAGGACCAGTTCAGTCAGTCGAAGGAGGGTGTCAGTGGAAGGGTACTGGTTGGTGCGGCGGGAAAGGAAGAAGCGGAGGGCTTTGAGTCCTTCGTGATGGGGGATGGAGGTGTACAGGGACTGGATGTCCATAGTGAAAATAAGGCGTTGGGGACCGGGGAAAATTGTCATATGACTCTTATACTTATCATGTTATGTCAGCCATTTAGTTTGTCCCAGCACCACATTATGTTTAATTTTGTCTGCCTCAATTACTTGGATTATAACTCCTTTCCTTCAGTTACTATTGAGCTGTGGACACTTTACTTACACTGTCTGATACATTTTATCACCTGCAGAGGCTTATTATTCACTCTATTTATACTCCACTCGCACGATAGAGTCATAGAGTGACAGAGATGTACAGCATGGAAACAGTCCCTTTGTTCCAACTCGTCTATGCCAACCAGATATTCTAAACTAATCTAGTCTGTTGTATGTATGGACAGAGGTCAGACAGAGTGAAACACCACCAACAAGGTATCAGACAGAATTCTCTTTAGTGAGTTTGACATTCTCTCTGATGTTTGAACAAACACAATGTTAACTAACATACTTGAGTCCTTTTGCAATCTTTGTAAGCAAATGACCACAACAAAAGCTTAGTCAATGAGGACCACAATGAATTGGCCATGCTAAATTGCCCGTAGAGTTAGGTGCATTGGTTAGGGGAAGTGGGTCTGGGTGGGTTACTCTTCGTAGGGTTAGTGTGGACTAGTTGGGCCGAAGGGCCTGTTTCCATACTATAGGGAATTTAATATCATCACCTAGAGTTGGCTCTCCAAGGGGGTGAATATATTTTATTTTCCCCCAATAGTTAATGTAGCAATCCACCTACCCAAGAACAATTCAGTTGAATATCACAAGAAGCTGAAGTAAGGACTCAGGGTAAGAGATACTGGGCACAGCTATACTGTTGGGCTACTGCATGTAGTGAGCATGCAATAGTTGAAGCCATACAGATTAGGTCAGACCACTCATTGGTAAAAACATTGCTGAAGTGTTGCTGGGGGGTATTTGTCCCAGAAGGTGAGACTTGAAAGTTCCCATCAGATTGGAAGAATAGTAAATTTAGCTCATCTATTCAAAAAAGAAGGGAGATTGAAAGCAAGAATGGGATAGACCGGTAGCAATATGGAATTCAGGAGGTTGGAATTGAACACTTAGAAAATCTTAAGGCAAAGTCAACATGGTTTGTTGAGGAAATTATGTTTGACTAATTTATTAGAGTACTTTGAAGAACTAACAAGCAGGGTTTCCAGATGATGCTAGATAAATGTTAATATGTAAAATCAAACCTCATGGTGTAGAGGGTCACATACAACCATGAACAATGGACTACAGTGGTATGTGGACATAATGTAACATTTTTGTGTAAGCGAGATGTAACAAGAGGAGTGTCACAGAGATCAGAACTAGAGCTTCAACCATTTGGAATCAATATAAATTCTGATAAGGATGCTGATGCTACAATGATAGGTAGGAAAATAAATTTTGAAGAGTAAAGAGACATAAATAGCAAAATATCAAATACTGTTACCTTGTATACTTTGTCAGGAGAAATTGAAAAGTATGTTTTACATAAGTTGAGAGAGATTGCAAAACTCTGAGGTACGGAATGCTCTGGGTGTCAGATCTTTCCTGGTTTACAGATTCAGCAAGTGATTAGGAAGGCAAATGGAATGTTGCTGTATTTAGTGAGGAAAATAGAATTATAAGCAAATGTTGCTGCAAATGTGTAGAGCATTTCTGAGTCAGCATCCGGAATACTGAGTACAGTGCTGGTCTCCATATTTAAGAACGCATGTAAGTGCATTGGGAACCATTCAAAGAAAGATCACTCAACTGATAGCTGGAATTCGGAGTGGGGATGTTGTGGGTGAAGTTTTCTAATGAAAGAAAGATTGGACAGGCTCAGCTTTATCTATTTAAGATTTGAAAAAAAAAGAGGTGATCTTATTGAAACATATAAATCCTGTGATGACTTGACAAGGTTCATGCCGAAAAGATGCTTACCCTTGTGGGAGTGAATAGAACTAGAGGATACAGTTTGAACGTTAGGGGTCTTCTATTTAAGATGGAGATAATAAGGATATTTTTGTCTCAGTGTCATGAATCTTTGGAACTCCATTCCAGAGAACATTGGGCGTGGAATCATTGAATATTTTTGCAGTAAAGATCTTTACAAACACAATAATTAAATGTTATCAGGGTTAGGCAGGAATGTAGAGTTGAGGCCACAATCACATCATACATGGTGTTGCTGAGTAATGGTGCCAGAGTTGCAAGGCCTCTTTGTATGTTTGTCTGGTGAGGATTTGTGGGGGTGAGGGGGGTGGGGGGGGGGGGGGGGGGGGAGGCGGTGTGGAATATGGTGTAAAATATTTCCAGTTTTTGTGAAGGTGGTATCTTGGTCAATCATCCAACTAATACATTCAGTGTGAACACAATTCTTCAATGCCATGTTCAGACACACATCTAAAGATTACACTACAGATATTAGACTGCCTGATTATGACTGTACTGTAGCTGTTATTTTTTTCTCAGGTACAATGGAATCACAGAATTGTTACAGTCCAGGAAGGAGTCCACTGCTTGCACTGGCTCTCCAAATCAGCATCATGACTTTGCACCATTCTCCTGCCTTTCCCCCCATGATTGATTATAAGGAATTTATAATTGTACTGAAGTAATAAGCTGTATTCTTCACACAGTTCCCCAGGAAACCCATTCCACATATTATATTGATCTTTAACTTCAAGCCATCCTCAGCCATCAAATACTGCCATGGGTATGCACAGGTACTTCTCCACGGAACTTGATTTTCAGCAAACTTTATGTTTTGAAAGTTACCATTGACTTCTATTTTGTTGCATTGCTTCTGCAGGCTACTATCACTTTGATGAATTACCAGAAACTGGTAATTTTGATATTAAGTTATCTTTGTGCAATCTTGGTCACCTGCCACGAAAAGAGATCAGTTGCTCTGAAATCTTTACTGATACGGAATTTGTTTTGGCCCACTAAAATACATACATACATAGCGCATTTCTGACGTTCATGAAACTAAGAAAATAATTTTCAAGCACCCTTTCTGATAAATGTTTCTCAATACGAGGCTAGTGACTAGTATCTGTTCTCATGCCACATTTGCTATTGAGTATCTTCAGTAAGTCAGAATCTTTCCTCTTTCATTCTCAGAAATTTCTCAGTAAAACTGGATTTGCTTTCTGCAGTACAGTTATTTGATGAAACAGCACACGGTACATCTTTTATCTCAAAATCAATGTTTGATTTCATTCATCATGTTGAAAGACTTATTTATCATTGTACTTCAACCTATGCATTTAGCACGGTGTGGTCCTCTCTTAAACTTCCATACATCTTTATATCTTCATAGATCCAAGATGGCGGCAGAGTAGGACGCTCCAGCCAGAGCTCAGCTGCTCTGTCCATTCCTTTTTGTTTTCTCTTTTCATTTCTCTCTTCTGTGTTTTTCCTCTTCAACCAGCAGCATGGAGCAAAGTGGGAGCAACCAGCGGAGCAGGGAGGATGGCCAGCGGCCCAATGTGGATGTAGCCAGTGGAGCGGGAACATTGGCAGTAGCCCAGTGTGGGGGTAGCCAGCAGAGTGGGAACTGTGGCCAGTGGAGAGGGAACAGTGGCCAGTGGCCCAGTGTGGGGGCAGCAACAGAGTGGGCTGGTAGCCAGCAGAGTGGGAACAGTGGACAGGGGCCCTATGTGGGGGTAGCCAGTGGAGCAGGAACAGTGGCCGGGGCCCTGTGTGGGGGTAGCCAATGGACCGGGGATGGTGGCCAATGGCCCAGTGTGGGCGTGGCCAGCACAGCGGGGATGATGGCCAGCGGACCTGGAGCCAAGATGGCTACTGGTTCGGAATTGGTGAAGGCCTGTCAGACCATTTGGAAGTCCTTATAGCAAGATTGTAATGTCTAATGTTTTACTGTATTTCTTATTTTCCTAACTATATATATCTATAATGTGGTGTAACTTTTTTATTTATTTCCTCTTTTTTTGTACCTAGGTACTTTGTACCTCAGATGGTGTTGTGTGTTGGTGACATTGTAACTTGAGTATACATGGTGATAAACTGAATTCTAACAAATTGCTTTATGCCCTGTTGTAAGGTTTGTAAAATGGAAGTTGTGAAAATGCTAATTGCAAATGCAAATATAGCTTGATAAGTCTGAAAACTAGGTCAAAACATACACCAGAATTTGCAGAAACACTACTTTTGAGTCATCTTATATGTCTGGTTAACTTATAATTCACACTTAGAGTAGCAATGAGGGGTATGAAATCTCCTAATCAAAACTGGTGTTGAACAATCAATACCTCGTAAGAAGAACAGGAGCTGATGAAAATCTTGGCACTAACTTCAAAAGACAGCTATAAAAATAAAAGCACTGAAATTCCACCCCATCTGTACAACAGCAGCAAGCAGTTCACGCACTCAAGTCCCTAAGTGGAGCATGAATCGACAACTTTGAAATGAACCAAGCTGTGAATGCACCTTAACGGAATAAAGGAAAAAAGAAAATATTCAAAGCTCAACTTATTGTAGTATTCGACGTTTTGGAAAATATTCACCTGCTTGGTTCACTTGTCTAGAATAATCCAGAACTGCACATTTAAAGATTGTGCAGTTTGATTTAAGAGTAGGGTGAGAATTTAATAAATATTTTTTTAAAATATTGGTTACATTTTTCCTCATGTCATAATATACTATATAGGTCAAAGGAATGTATCCTTCTTTATACAGTTTTTATCCCAGCTGAAATAACTCCACATAGCCTGTAATCCTGTCACCAAGTCCCCCTTTGTTTACACATGGAAACTCCTTGACATTGATTCAGCTTCCTGAGAGCCAGCTGTCAGAGTGACCAAAACACTTGACACTTCTGCTTATTTTTTTAAAATTTCTTTTCTACAAACTTGATAAATTCTGCAACATTTTCTATTGAATCTGTATACATGACTGAAATAACTCTACAGACGCCAGGTCACATCTACAAGTCACCCTTTATTTACACATGGAGAGTCCTTGACACTGAGACACTTCTGCTTATATCTGTCAGGCAAGACTCCCTGATTCGGCCAGATTAACAGCCCCAGTCAGGCAACTCATATTCAATAATGTCCACTTGGCTGACCTGGTTACAATCACTGCACCAATGTAGTTTCAGCATGGCCAACTTGACAAAACTCTCCATGTGCATACTCAGACAGCTGCAGTTTCACACTTTATGGTGGAATTGAACATGTAAATTGTACTAATACTATTGTGGGAGATGCCATTGTTAGAAGCATCATCTTTGACTTCCGACATTAACCAAAGGCCCCAATTGTTCATTTAAATTAATGTTATTGCTCATATGTAAGTACTTAAAGAACAATTGCAGACTATGTGGTCATTTCAGGTCTACACTCCTGTAAGTGAACATTAACTGACTTTAGTATAAAAGAGATGAAGACCATCTTCTGAAAACTCAGACTCAAGTATCAGGTGATCTGATATCATTATGTCATATCTCTTTTTGGACATTCTCAGCGGCCATTCCTAGAATAAATCTTCCCCAAGCTGATATTCACATTGATTATATGATTTTCCACAACTTCCCCTCCTCATGTTGTTTTTGTGGTTTCCAGGAAAATTCTGTGAGGTGGTTTTACCAATATCCCTCAATATATATAGAATTCAATGGGACCTTGTAGAGCTTCTGTAAGAGTCTCAATGTTGAGCCCAAAACTTTGGCCAATAGCCTTGTGTCTCTGGTTGAAAATGCAAGATTGGTCTGCCCTATATTATTCATCATGCTACTGCCCATGTGGCATCAATACTCAGTCTTACTGTCTGGGTGCAGTGTTAGGTTCAAAAATGATATCTCCAAAGCAGATTATTAAGGGTGAATTGGACATGGCACTAAGCAATTGAAAGAAGATACATGAAAAGCAGGCAAAGGGAAAGCAGCTGTTTTTTGCTGGCAATGATCTTGGCTTGGGACAAGCCACTTTGCAGCGACACCTGGATTTGTTTGTGAGCACCGGCACCGAGGAATGCTTGGAAAAGTACTCAGGAATGGCAGCGTAGCACAGGAGATCAGATTCAGAATAGTATTAATATTGGAGAATTTTCCCAGCTCAGGGACCTTTCTGCAGCAGACTGAGACTCACGAGATTGGAGCTGTGAACATTTTACCATTACTCTAGAATTCGTGAAACCAGTGCCTTGGAAACTCAGGTAGACTTCCAAGTGCTAGACTTCACCTAGGAGTCCCTGAAAAGTGAAAGGAAAGAAACTTGCTTGTTGAATGTGTCTAAAGTAGTTTTAAATTAGTAGTTTCACTCATTAGTTTGCTAAAGTCAATTAAACTAATATATTGCTTGATATTGAAGCACGTGTGTTTTATTTTATTCATTTTGATGAGAGCTTAAAGAACCCATTAAGTACATCCAGCCTAACAATACTCTGGGAAAGGAAGGAAAATTAGGTTCAGAACTTGAGCTTGTCAAAAGTTGACAGGAGTGAAACTGTTCTGTAACTTTATGGAGTAGTACAGTCAAGCTAAATGAGCTTTTTAAAAATATATTATACACCCGTCTATTTGTTTCTAACAGTCAGTTTGATGAATCTGGAACATGGATAAATCCAGTACAGGCTGTGAAGAATTGGAAACATTATGTGGCAAACTGGACCCCATTTTTGGAGATGACTAAAGAAGATACTACAGTCTCTGAGGTACATCTGTTGAACTTCTGGACCTTGATGCATTGGGAACAATAGTCAAAGTATATGAGAATACAGTCCTTTTATAGGCCAGTAGATCAATGTCAAGACATTCAATGGCCTAGCTGTGAGGAGAATGGCAGAAGTTCTTTCTACACCTATTTATGAAGTGTGCATGTGTATGAAGTGATCATGTTCTCCGATTGCATCAAGGGAATGAAGGTTTTACCTGGACACCTTGGTTTGCTGCACACTGGTCTGAAAATAGCAGGTTGTCTCTACTCCAAAGATGCCCATACAGAGAGAACGTGGGACCACAAACCATTCATTGTAAACCAAATGGTCATTTATGATACTGATGTGACAGCATTGTTCAAAATATTGTGACAGGATAGGATTATTAAATTCCTGCAACTTCTTTGATGAGTGAATAGTTAAATCAGCAAATGTTTTTGCTTCCTGAACATGCTTGCTTGATCTATTGATGGGAATTCTTGACAGAGGGACAGTAGGTGTCTGTGATACTTTTACTGTGACCATTGCATAGTCTGTCAGCCACACTCAAAATCTCTGGATTCTAGGATGCCTCTTCGCAACCTGCTCTGTGTCTAATAAGGTTAACAATGTGATCAATTTCAATTCTGGATGGCCGAAGATGTAGTCAAATCATTTACAATAATGCCCAAGTCATTGTCCAAGTCGTCTTTCACATTGATGGCATATTTTTCATCTAGGTCAGGATGGAAATTTATGAGATTAGATATCTGATGCCATCACACTGCATCTGAAATAAAACTGCTCCCAAAACTATGAATGAGGTAATTTCCATTATTATAGCTTGAAGATCAGGATCATCCTTTGTGTCTCAAATGCCTGAAGTTGGCCTTTGACCTTTAAGTTGGTCCCTTCTGAGCCGCGCAGTTGGATGGATAAAGATTGTTGCATAAATTCTCTTGTCCATTTAATGCTATTGGACAGAACAGTCCTGCATTTCCTGTGATCAATGTAAGGTACCTGTGATGATCATTGGTAGCAATGTGTACATTCCAGTATTGACTACCCTGGTCTGTGAAATTTTGCTGTGAGTTCTTCTTTAAAAGCGGTTGTTTTTTTTCTCTTCATTAATACAGGCTTCTGTAATGAAAGGGGAGTGCTGTTCTATAGTGTGGGTGTCCTGTCCATAGAGCTTCTTTATGCCATCACAGGAAGCTGGTGGCTTGCCTTTCTTTGCAGTTGTCTTGTTGCTGCTGTGGCATACTTTTGGTCCTGCACCTTCAATAGCAACTCTGCCCTTGTTCAGTCTGCCTGGACTTTGTCTCATCCAGAAAGTTTAGGTGGCTTCGGACACAGTTCATTGCTTACCTGTGTGGAAGCAGCTTCTCACACTGTGATAAATGTTGCCTGATAGACTGGTCTGTTGACCACTTTGTCTTAAAATTCTTCACCCATTGTACTGTCAGTGGGCTTCATTTTAGGCTCTCCATGCTGCTTATCTTTGGGTCTGTCACCATTACCATTATGTAGTACTTCAGGTCTATGCTCTTGTAAGTGAATATGAATAGACTTTACTAAATCTAACTATATACAAAAAATTGCAAGCCAGGACATCTTCCGGAATCCTCCAGACTCAGACTGCAAGACCATGTGATCTTACACCGCGATGACATGGCTCCAGTCATACTGTTCAGTAGCAATCCCCAGAATAAATGCACAATTAACTTTTTACTTCACAGGCTCCAAAGCTACCTCTCACCCACAAAATTTCAATCGTCAGAGAACTTGTTGACAGCACTATTCATGAAGTCATCTCTGATCAGAACAAACGGGAATCGGTGGATGTTACTCCACTTCCTTTTTTATCGGAGTTTGTCCACGTTGTTTCTTGTGCTTTCAGCTGATTAGCTAGGTACCTTTTGTCCAACATATTACATGATGTCTCTAATTACAATGACACACCAGACTGTAGGAAACCAGTCACTGTACTAAGTACTTCATAACTTAGAACAAGAGTAGTAAAAGCTCAGTGGTATTTACAACATTTGTTGTGGTAACAAGGTTCACAGATCTCATTGGTGGTGAATGACAAATACATAAAGTTAATGGTTGGAAAAAAAAACTAATCAACCATCCATGCCCCAAAACGAATTTTTCTCAGAAGGCTGAGAGTCTTTGGAATTCCCTCCCTCAAAAGGCACTGAATTCAGAATATTTAATGGCTGAGATATAGTAGATTCTTGACTGCCAAAAGAATGACAGATTGAGTTTAAAATCAGATCAGCCATGATCTTTTGAATGATAGAACAGCTCAAAGACCTAACTTATTCCTGGTCGTATGTATATAGTAATGTCATCATGGATAAACATCTTTTTTCCCTGAAGTGAGGGGGAGTAAGGGAGAAGGAATACCCTGGAAAATCCACTTTCAACCTTATCAATCAATTAAAACCATAGCAGTACGTACAGCGAGAGATTTTCTCATGAAGTGGGATCAGATATCTCCTGTAGTTGGCCATAATGTTCTTAGGATCAAGAAGGGCGAAACTGGTGGAATTTTTGATTCCTGATGACTACATTGGTGATCGCTGTCTATTAGGACTGGGTTTGGCCTAGTTTCTGGGCAATAATTATTGTCCAATGAGGTGACAACTTGGCTGAAGCCCTAGACCTGTGAAGCTGTTGTCCAGCATGACTCAATACCTTTTGAACAAATTATTATTTTCTGGAATTACTTATACAGGCAAATGTTAGGCAATTTCTACACATATGCCACAAACAATAATAAAATTAGTCATCAGTTTGGAAGTGTTAAATTGAGGGAGGTATGGTTATTAGGGCATTTGGAGAACTCCTCTGATCATCTTTCAACAGTGCCACAGTGCTTCTCCTAAGTAAATATGAGGAGTCTTAATTCAATATTCCATGCAGATGGGTGTATCTCTGACACAGCAGCACTCCCTCGCTAATGTACAAATGTATAAACTGCTGATTATGTGCTTATACTTTTGAATGTGGTTTGGACCTACAATCTTTTAATTCAGAAGTAAGCAGAGTACTACTGAGTCTGGGATAGGCATTTTAGGAAGAGCTTGGAGCAAAGCCAGCACTTATAAAACCATCCCTGGGTTTTCAACAAATGCCATCTCTGGATATGTTAGCATTTATGTGGAAAGCTTCTTTTGAGATATTAATAGTGACCAACTTTTCTTGCTGCAGTTCAAAAATGCCCACTACCACCTTCTCAAGGGAAACCGAGCATGGATGGTTGACATTGCCAGTAAACACCCACACGAAGGAAAACATTGGAAGGAGATTTAAAAAAAAGGAAATGTTGCTGCAAGTGCTTAGATGTAGCTCACTGTGGGAGCATTGCTGCTGTGTGGATTGTTGTTTCATGCTGTCTTCCACAATTCTGCTTCCCTTTCTTGTTAAAAACCACTTTGAGGAACCATTTAGGCAGTGGCTAGTCTGACACAACTGTGCAAATATAATACATAAGGTGTGGGGATGAGCTAAAATACTGCATCTAATATCAAATAGCTCATACGTGGTTCAGCCATCTGATTCCTTAGCAGGTTCGTTGCCTGTCCCACTCTGCCTCTGAGTGAAAAGGGCAGGTTTCTGCACACACAGGTAACATAAGTTTGGCTATTGATTCACTTTGACATTTAGCCTTGACTACAGCTGACAACAGGAGGGTTTCTCAAAAGGTAAGTTGTTCCATCCAGACCTGTCCAGAATATTCTGCACCGAACCAACGTGAAGTGAAATAATGAGTACCGAGAATACTGGTTACCTATTTTTATGAAAAGCCATTCTGCTGGTTTGAGTTACATTTAGAAACGGTATTAGGAAAAATTCATTCACCAGAGAGACAGAAAAAATTAGAATACCAAACAATGAAAATAAATAAAGGAAACCAAAATACTATGGATACTGGAAATCCAAAATAAAACTGGAAAGTACCAGCAAGGCTCAAAAGGTCTGATAGCTTCTTTGGAGACAGAAGCTGTTAACCTTTTGAATCTAACAATTCTTGAATTAGAGTATCTATCATGCACAGGATGGCACAGTAGCTCAGTGGTTAGCACTGCAGCCTCATAGCACCAGTGACCTGAGTTCAACTTCAACCTTGGGTGACTGCGTGGAGTTTGCACATTTTCCCCATGTCTGCATCAGTTTCCTCTAGGTGCTCCAGTTTCATCCCACAGTCGAAAGATTTGTGGGTTCGACGGATTGGCCATACTAAATTGCCCATAATATCCAGAAATGTATAGGGTAGGAATATTGGCCATGGGAAATGCAGTATTACAGAGCTGGGGTGGGTGGATGTTTGCTGAACGATCTGCTATGGGGATTCTATGATACAATTGCAACTTACTCTGTATTATTGAATAGAGATATATATTGATGGGGGGGATTAATATATTTCATATACCTGACCTTTCTCATTTGATGTATGATATTTTGCACCAAGATCTTGATAATGCTGCTTTTATTATATCCTTGAGACACTATTCCATGTTCAAGGTGATTGTGCACTACTCCCACTCTCCTTGCAACGAGTCTTATTCACCCTCTGCTTGTTAATCCACAATTGTTCCCACTTTAACAATGTCTACATTCTAAAGATCTCAACTTTGATTTCATACCCCTCCATGACCATGTCCCTTCATACTCCTGTAACTTCTTTGAGCCTTAAGTCCTCTGAGTTCTCTGCATTCCTTCAATTCTGGTCTGTAAGTCCCCCTTAGTTAGAAGGGACCAAAAAATATAGTGGCTGAAAGGACAAGCATGACTCTTCATAAAAACATGGTAGTAAACTTTCCCATCAGAAACAAACTCTCTGTGATTTGATTTTCAATGTGTATTTAAGTATATTTTTGGGGTAAATTAAAATTGGCCACATTGATAACCTTATATAAACAAAGCAGTTTGCAGTGAGGCTTTCCAGAATCCAGAGTTTGAATCTGGCTGATGGACTATGAGACGGTCACAGAAAATGTAACTAGCCAAGAAACGGACTCAGCCCCCTGCTGTATGCCCACAGTCAAGAAGTGGAACATTAAAGTTTCCTCCAAGAATAGCTGGAGCTGCAGAGAATTCTGACACACACTTGTGAGTGGTCCCTACAGAAGTAACTAACTTTAAAATTAATGTTTCTTATAAGAGAATACTTGGGGGGGAAGTAAGAGGTAACCCTAAGTGCATAACATACATTGTTATAAGCTTAAGTGTTATCATACTCATATTATCTTTGTTTAATTTGTTCTATACACAATAAATGTTTGTGTTTTGTTAAAACAAATGAAATTTTGTGGTATAGTTCTATTAGTTAACACAAAGTGCTCAGCAATAGAGAAATAGTGAAGTAAAGGGAAGAACATATTACAACCACAATTGCATGAGAAACATTTCTTGGTAAACCAAAGGGATTAAAAGCTAACAAGTCCCTGGAAGGTCTGCAAGTGCAAGGTCTGCATGCTCATGGTGGTTGGGGACATATAACAGTTTGGGTACAGGATTATTGACTAACAGGGTATGTAGAGTGGGGATAAATTATTCATTTTCAGGTTGGCAAACTAATTCACAGTCTGCCAGAGATGGGCACTAGCACCTCAAATGTTCACAAAATATTAAGGAAGGGAGAAAAAGGCATATTTTAATTGAAGCTTTTTTAAAAATTTAAAATATAACCTGCTTTAAATCTGTTAAACATCTAAATATGTGAGACTGTTGTTTGCACTGATTTTGTTAACCACTATTTGGATTGGATTATAGAATCCCTACAGTGAAGAAGGAGGCCATTCAGCCCTTGACTCCACACTGACCCTCCAAAGAACATCCCATCAGACCTAGCCCCCTACCATACTCCCAGCCTTACCATGGTAATCCACCTGGTTTACACATAGAACATAGAACATAGAATGTAGAAAAATACAGCGCAGTACAGGCCCTTTGGTCCTCGATGTTGCGCCGATCCAAGCCCACCTAATCTACACTAGCCCAATAACCTCCATATGTCTATCCAATGCCCGTTTAAATGCCCATAAAGAGGGAGAGTCCACCACTGCTACTGGCAGGGCATTCCATGAACTCACGACTCGCTGAGTAAAGAATCTACCCCTAACATCTGTCCTATACCTACCACCCCTTAATTTAAAGCTATGCCCTCTCGTAATAGCCGACTCCACACGTGAAAAAGGGGTCTCATGGTCAATCCTATCTAAACCCCTAATCATCTTGTACACCTCTATCAAGTCACCCCTAAACCTTCTTTTCTCCAATGAAAACAGTCCCAAGTGGCTCAGCCTTTCCCCATACGATCTTCCTACCATACCAGGCAACATCCTGGTAAACATCCTCTGCACCCGTTCCAGTGTCTCCACATCCTTCCTATAGTATGGCGACCAAAACTGCACACAATACTCCAGATGCGGCCGCACCAGAGTCTTATACAACTGCAACATGACCTCAGGACTCCGGAACTCAATTCCTCTACCAATAAAAGCCAGTACACCATATGCCTTCTTCACAGCACTATTTACCTGGGTGGCAACTTTCAGAGATCTGTGTACATGGACACCAAGATTCCTCTGCTCATCCACACTACCAAGTATCTGACCATTAGCCCAGTACCACATCTTCTTGTTACTCTTACCAAAGTGAATCACTTCACACTTACCTACATTGAACTCCATTTGCTACCTTTCTGCCCAGCTCTGCAGCTTATCTATATCCCACAGTAACCTGCCACATCCTTCCTCACTGTCAACAACTCCAGCAACTTTCGTATCATCCGCAAACTTGCTCACCCAACCTTCTAGCTCCTCTTCCACGTCATTTATAAAAATGACAAACAGTAATGGTCCCAAAACAGATCCTTGCGGAACACCGCTAGTAAGTGCACTCCAAGATGAACCTTTACCATCAACTACTACCCTCTGTCTTCTTCCAGCCAGCCAATTCCTAATTCAAACCTCCAACACACCCTTAATGCCATACCTCCGTATTTCTTGCAGTAGCCTACCATGGGGAACCTTATCAAATGCCTTATTAAAATCCATATACACCACATCTACCGCTTTACCCTGGTCCACCTCCTTAGTCACTTTCTCAAAGAATTCAATAAGGTTTGTGAGGCACGACCTGCCCTTCACAAAACCATGCTGACTATCCTTGATCACATTATTCCTATCCAGATGTTCATAAAACATCTCTGAACACAACTGACAATTTTTTTAAGCATGGCCAATCCACTTAATCAGCACATCTTTGGACTGTGGGAGGAAACTGGCACCCAGCAGAAGTGGGGTGAATGTGCAACCTCCACATAGGCAGTCACCCAAGGCTGGAATCAAACCCAAGTCCCTGGCGTTGTAAGGCAACACTGGTAACCACTGAGCCACTGTGCCACCCATCTATGGATGGGACCAATGAGCTGATTGTCTATTGATGGCACGCATACCCTAAGTTCATATACAATAAAATCAATAGAGTTAGCATGTGATTAACTTATCAAATAACTTTGATTTGCTTGATCTAGCTCATCACTGCTTAGATCAAAGCAATTGTCCCCAAAGTGATACTCCTAATCAATCATTCAACAGCAGCAACCACTTGTCAGTACTCTTTATATGCAACATTTTCATATTATTAGTATTATAGATGCAGTTGATTTAGATGATTATGAGGCATGTTTACTAATCCTTTTAATGAAGACTTCTTCAATCAAAAGCATTTGAGAATGATAAATGTTAAAGCAGCCACATTAATAGTACACTCTAATTGAGGCCAGCTAACACAATAAGCCTTAAGAAAGGTTGAAGATTAAAAATGGCTAGTTTGTATGATTTGGGAAAATATATTTACCTACCAGACATTGTAGATTAATTGAGTATTTCTCAATCTGTAATTCACCATTGTGCCAGCCAAAGGTGGCAGTGTGTTCTGTATATTACCTTTAGCTTTTCTCATACAAGCTTTTAATGTGGCTGTTCAGTATGTCATGCAAACTGATTGCTGTACAAACTTTATTCATGCATACAGAAACTGTGATATCACACCAATTATCATACCAATCCTTAACTATAGCATCACAGAGGGAGATGACAGCAATGAGCAGCATCTACTCTGGACATATTAATTTGTAGAGACCAAAAAATATAGTGGTTGAAAGGATAAGCATGACTCTTCACAGAGACATGGTGATGAACTCTCCCTTCTGAAACAAAATGACTCTGTGGTTTGATTTTCAGTGTGTATTCTAGTACTTTTTTGTGTAAATTATTGACTATATATACACACATATCTGGATTTGATTGAAGCCAGAAAATGAGGGGCGGGGCTTCACATGTGGTAGCTAGTTGCTCATAGAGTCAAACAATCATACAGTACAAACAGGATGTTTGGCCCATCAAGTCTGTACTGCCAAAGCTACACCAAATCTACCGCAATCCCACCATCCAGCACTGGGCCTATTGCCTTCAATGTTATGACACTTGAGTGTTCATCCAAGTACTTAGATTGTATGATTTTCTGCTTCAATTAGCTTCCCAGAAAATGCATTCTAGACCCCTATGACCCTCTAGATGAAAAACAACTTTTCTCAAATCCGCTCTAACCCTCCTATTCTTCACTTTAAAATCTCTGACTCAGGGAAACAACTGCTTTCCATTCACGCTGTCCATGTTCTTCATAGTTTTATGATGAGAGTCAGGTAGATTTTTGTCATGATAATAACTACTGTGTATGGGTTTTTCAAATCTCAGTGACTTGGCTTATAAGTCAAGGATAGTGACTTGATTTTGCCTATGGAATCACACAGTACCAAAAACCAGTGTCTTGCTATTGAACATTTTGAAGGCAGTGGTGACTAGATTCTTGTTAGATGGTGGAATCAAAGGTGATTGAGGGTAGGTGGGAATTGGGAATTAAAACACAGACAGATTAACCATGAGCTCACTGAACAGCTACACAGGCTGGATAGGCTGAATAGTCATGTATTGCTACTAATTCCTATGTTTATAGTTCAAAACATCAGCTGGTCAATATCTATTTTTACTTGCTTTTTTACACATCTATTGATGTGTCATAAGTGGCTGTGAAAATTGACCAGCCTTGGATATTATTGTTCCGAAACAACTAATACCAAAGCTTTGCATTCATATTCTGTCTTTGGCCTCATAGAAGAGCCCAAGAAATTTCACAGGAGTATTATCAACAAAAGTTTCCACGGAACTAGTGAGGCATGCATTTTGTTTTATTCATTCGTGGGTTGTAGGCATCACTGACTGGACCAGAATCTATTGCCAATTTCTACTTGCACTTGAGAAGATGGCAATGAGCTGTCTTCATGAACGACTGCAGTCTATTTGCTGTGTGTAGACGCACAATGTAATTAGGGAGGAGATTCCTGAATTTTGATACAGTGACAATGAAGGAACAGCGATACAGTTGCAGTGACAGGACAGTGAGAGGCCTGGGGGAGATCTTGCAGGTGGTGGTATTCCAATGCACCTGCTGTCCTTGTCCTTCTAGATTGAAATGGTTGTGGGTTCAGAAGGCGCTGTCCAATGAATCTTGGTGAATTACTGCAGTGCACCTTGCAGATAGTACACTCTGCTGCTATTGAGTGTCAATGGTGGAAAGAGTGGATGCTTGTGGATGTGGTGCAGTTAAGTGGCTGCTTTGTCCTAAATGGTGTCAAGTTTCTTGAATGTGCCTGGATGAGTGCAGCCCCAACATGTGAGTATTCCATCACACTCCTGACTTGTACTTTGTAGATGTTGGACAGGCGTTTGGCAAGTTAAGTGGTGATTTCCTCACCACAGTATTCCTAGACTTTGGCCGGCTCTTCTAGCCATTGTATTTACATAATGAATCCTGTTCAGGTTTTGGTAAATAGCAACACTTCAAACATTGAAAGTGAGGGATTCAATAGTGATAACGCCATTGAATTTCAAGGGGTGATGGTCTCTTATTGGGGATGGTCCTTGCCTGGCATTTGTGTGACTCAAATGTTACTTGTCACTTTTTAGCTCAAGCCAGGATGTTATCCAAGTCTTGCTGCAATTGGATGGACTGCACAATCATTGGAAATAATCCCAACTTCTGACCAGCAAGAAAGTGAGGAGAGATGAAGAGAAACTTCTTTATTGAGGGGGGTTAGGATTTGGAAGGTGCTACTGGTGATGGTAGTGGGGAGTGAATTCAATACAAGGTTTCAGACAAGGGCTGGATATATATTTGAAAGAGATTAATTAAGAGGGATATGGATACAGCGCTGGAGACTGGGAGTAGCTGGGTAACCCTTTTGGGAAACAGTACAGACACAATGGCTGAATGGCCTCTTTCTGGACTGTAAAATCCTGTGATTCTTATGATGGTGGGAAGATCATAGATGATGCAGCTAAAGATGGTTGGGTCTAGAAATTCAACCCTAAAGAACTCCTGCAGAGATACCCTAGCTCTGAGATAATCGACTTTCCACCACAATGATCGTTGTGTGTGCTAGGAGAGTTTCCCACCTGATTCTCATCGGTTCCAGTTTTGCTAGAGCTGAATTTCCACCAACAATGTTTACGGTATTCCTTTAGAGTGTATGCAGATTTTCCACCAAAGTTACAAGAACCAATTGTGTGAATGATCACAGAATCCACCTTTATTGTATTTTATACAGAGTATAAAATGTATTTTATACATTTTGCACAGAGTAAATATTTGAGATCAGTGACCATTCACTTTATTTTTGTTTCCGTTTCCATTTTTACTTTGGATTTCCGGCATCTATCATTTAATATTTTGCTTTTTGTTCAAACCTTCAGGACTGGGTTGCAATCAAATTTAAGATTTATATTCATTCTACCTGCATGTTTGAACTAAAGAAATTTGCTGTAAGGAACCAGTTAATAGCATATGGTGCAGGATCAATCTGTTAAGAGAGACGTGTCTCCTGAGATCAAGGAGTAAGGTTTCCAGTCATTATTTGTAGTACTTTAAGGCTCTGGGATAAAGCACAGTGAATTGTTAGCAACATTTGCAAGCTTTGTAACCAGCAGGAGGTTTTTGGCACTCAATTCATATGGGAAATTCACAGATGGAGAAAGCTATATTTAAATTTTCCAAAACTATTAAGAAACATATGTGAGTTGGGGGCTCCGAATTGTGAGGTTTGGCTGACTTTGTGGTATACTGGAACATCTAGCCATGCTGATTGTGAACTATCCAAAATGTCCATCAACATCACTTCAACCCCATGTGATTAGCTCGGAAAGTATTCCGGGCTGGAGTAAACATAACTGTCCTAAGCATGAGCTTTGGCCCATTGTCACCTCTGAGATAGAAAGTCATGGGTTTCAATAGCCTTGTAGAGATTTGCCAAATTAATGTAAGCTGACATTACAGCACAGCAATGGAAACGTATCGTGCTGTTGAAGGTATCAAACTTTTGGATGAGATATTAAATTTCAGCCCCCTCTGCCTCCTCAGCTAGATGTGAAAGATCCCATCACACTAGTCAAGGAAAAGATTAATTCTCCTCTTACTTTCTGGTCAGTAAACATCCCTCAACAAGTGATACTGAAATAAAACTGAGTATTAAAAACATAAAACATAGAATATATAACAGTACAGCACAGGAATGGGGCCCACCGGCCCACAATGTCCTGCCGAACATAACACCAAGTTCAATTAATTTCTTCTGCCTGTCCTTGGTCCATATCCTTCTAATCCTTACACATTCATGTGCTTATCTAAATGTTCCTTAAATGTTCCTACCGTACCTGACTCCACCACTACCCCTGACAGCACATTGCATATTCCTATCACTTTGTGTAAAAAATGTGCCCCTCACATCTCCTATGAACTTTCCCCTTCACCTTAAATACATACCGACTAGTAATCGACATTTCAACTCTGGCTAAAAGGATTCTGAACATCAACTCTATGCATCTCATAATTTTATAGATTTTTAACAAGTCTCCCCTCCGCCTCTGCCATTCCAGAGAAAACAACATGGGATTTTTCTAGGCTCTCCTTATAGCATATACCCTCTAATCCGCACAGCACCCTGGTAAACCTCTTCTGCATCCAGTCCAACACCTCCACATCCTTCCTGTAATGTGGCAACCAGAATTGAACGTAATGATCTGTGGTTTAAGCAAAGTTTTATAGAGCTGCAACATGATATTCTGACTCTTGTACTTATTACCCAACCAATAAAAGCAAGCATGCCATATGCTTTCTTTACCACCCTATCTACTTGTGTGGCCACGTTCCGGGAGCTACGGACTTGAACTCAAAGATCCCTCTGAAAATCAATGCTTTTCAGGGTCCTGTCATTGACTGTATACTTTTCAAGAACAAAGAACAAAGGCCCTAGCTTTTGACCTACCAAACTGTAACACCTCACACTTACTCAGACTAAATTCCATCTGCCGTTTCTCCCCCGATATCTGCAACGGATCTTTATCTCACTATAGCCTTTGACAACCTTCTGCAATATCCACAACTCCACCGATTTTGTGTCATCGGCTAATCCACCCATCTACATTTTCATCCAAGTCATTTATATATATCACAAACAGCAGAGGTCCCAGTACAGATCCCTGCAGAACACCACAAGTCACAGACCTCCAGCCTGAAAAACACCATTCCACCACTAGCCTCTGCCTTCATTGGGCAAGACAATTCTGAATAGATGCAGCCAAGTCACCACAGATCCCATGCATTTTAAGTTTCTTGATGAGCCTACCATGAGGGACCTTGTCAAAATCCTTACTAAAGTCCCTGTGGACAACATCCATAGTCTACCCTCATCGATCACCTTTATCACATCCTTGAAAAATTCAATCAGGTTACATAGAACACAGAACACAGAACACAGAACACAGAAAGGTACAGCACAGAACAGGCCCTTTGGCCCACGATGTTGTGCCGAGATTTAATCCTAATGTAAAATATAATAACTTAACCTATGCACCCCTCAACACACTGCTATCCATGTGCATGTCCAGCAGTCACTTAAATGTCCCTAATGACTCTGCTTCCAACACCACCGCTGGCAATGCATCATGTAAAGAACCTACCTCTGATGTCTCCTCTATATCTTTCTCCTAATATCTTAGAACCATGACTCCTCGTACCAGTCAATCCTGCCCTGGCGAAAAGTCTCTGGATACTGACTATATCTATTCTACTCATTGTCTTGTATACCTCGATCAGGTCTCCTCTCTTCCTCCTTCTCTCCAGAGAGAAAAGTATGAGCTTATCCAACCTTTCTTCATAAGGCAAGCCCTCCAGTCCAGGCAGCATCCTGGTAAACCTTCTTTGCACTCTCTCCAAAGCCTCTGTATCTTTCCTTTAGTAGGACGACCAGAACTGGACACAATATTCCAAGTGTGGTCTCACTTGGGACATGTACAGCTGTAGCAAAACCTTGCGGCTCTTAAACTCGATCCCCCTGTTAATGAAAGCCAAAGCACTATATGCTTTCTTAACAACTCTATCCATTTGGGTGGCAACTTTGAGGGATCTATGTACTTGCACACCCAGATCCCTCGTTTCCCCTACACTGCCAAGAATCCAGTCTTTCATCCTATATTCAGCACTTGAATTGGACCTTCCTAAATGCATCACCTTGTATTTATCCAGGTTGAACTCCATCTGCCATTTCTCAGGCCAGCTCTGCATCCTGTCTACGTCATGCTGCAGCTTACAGTAGCCCCCTATACTATCGACAACATCTCCAACCTTTGTGTCATCTGCAAATTTACTAACCCCTCAACCTCCTCATCCAAGTTATTTATAAAAACTACAAAGAGCAGAGGCCCAAGAACAGAGCCCTGCGGGACCCCACTCAACACTGACCTCCAGGCAGAATACTTTCTATCTACAAACACTCTCTGCCTTCTGTCAGCCAACCAATTCTGAATCCAGTTCTGAAGTTAGTTAGACATGATAACCTGCACAAAACCATGCTAACAAACCCTATTTAGGCCATGCTTTTCCAAATGCACTATCCATAAGAATTCCCTCCAATAGCTTCCCAATCATCGATGTGAGACTATAGTTTCCTGAATTAACCCTATTTCCCTTCATGAACAGAGAGACAAAATTAGCTACTTACCAGTCCTCCAGGACTGATCTCATTGCAGTGTACTTTGCTGGTGAAAGTTACGCTTGAAAAATTGCTGAATTGGCTTTTAAAGCACTTTGTGTCATACTGAGACCCTGAAAGATGCTAAACAAATGAAATTTCACCTTCTTTTCTTTGAGTTGGCAGGTGTTTTGAATGTGCTGATCTTCAATAACAAAGAATAACAGCAACTAGACTTTACAAAACCCATTTTGACACAGCAAATTGTCCCAAATTGCTTCACAGAGGTGCAAGAAAAAACAACATTATATCAAAAAAGACATATTGGAGGGTTACTAGACATTATCGTGGAGATGAGTTTTGAAGAAGATGTATGAAGGAGAAAAGGGAGGAACTTAGACATAGAACTGCAGAGTGTGAAGCCTAGGCAGATGAAAGTAGAATGGTTGATGATGTGAAAGAAGTGGAGATTCTTGGAGTGATGTATTATGGTTTCTGAGGATTGGAAGACGTCACAGATATAGAGATTGGCATTTTATGATCCCTTGCTGATGGGTTTGAAAATGGGGGGCTTGTGGAGGAACACTGAAGAGGGAATGTTGCACATACCCTGTCCACCAACTAACTACCCACCTTGACCTGTCTCCCATTTTAACAAGGGGCAGTGAGGTGTTGGATAACTTGCTCTCCTTTGATATGTTGGTCAATTAGTGGCTACTTATGTGTCTCACCCCACCCTAACCAGCATTTTATACCGAACTGGGGGCATTCAATGTGAGTAGAGAGCCTGCAACACTTTACCAGGCACTCCCCTATAAGGGAATCATACCCTACTTTTCAACATTCCATCTTGGCATCTTTATTCCCACATGCCCATCTTTCTAACTCTGCAATCCAGGTCCTGCTGATAATCTGAATGTACCTGAAGTCCATTAGCTCCACCTGTTCAAGGATTGACTGTGGTCTAGCATTGTGAGACTGTAGTTGACCACTTGTTACTGCTGGAACTATATAGCTGCTGGTCATTTGATTGACTAGCAGTTCTCTAAGATGGCGCTTCCTCCCAAAAAGGGACCCTCTATCTTTTTATTGTTCAGAACAAAAAATCTGAATGTCTCACTTGATGTTATTGACATTCTACGTGTACGTGTGTAACTCCTCTTGACATTCAATGACATTTCCATCACTGAATCCCCTACTATAAAACATTTGGAGAGTTTCACTTGAATAGAAACTGAATTGGACCAGCCAAATACAGTGGCCAAAAAAACAGAACCAGCTGAAGATTCTGAACCAAGTAACTCACCTCTTGATTCTCCAGTGCCTCTCAGCTGCATACACCATCAACAGGATGTACTGTAATCACTTCTCCATTGAGGGCACCTTCCAAATCCACAACCTGTACCTTGAACGATGGAGGTAGCAAATGCAGAAGAAAGCCACCAGCTACAAGTTCATCTCCAAGCCACATGCCATCCTGACTAGCAATAATATTACCATTGCCTTACCGTCTCCAAGTCAAAATCCTGGCACCTTCTTCCAAACAGCTTTGTGAGTGTACCTACATCAGATGCATTTCTGTAGTTCAGCAACAATGTTCACCAACATCTTTTCAAGGATAACTTGGGAACAGTAACAAATGTTGGCTTTGACAGTGTTGCCAATTTTCCAACCTAACACCATTAGTGCTGATGAAACTAAGCATATCAAATTGGAATGTTTAGCAACCCATTTTGCATAGTGCATGTTTTCTCTCATTTGAAAACTCAATTAGCTATAGTCCCCCATACAGTCATCAGCAAGAAGTATTTCAACAAATAATCCAATGTATTATTTATTGAAACCAAAACTGCTTCACTTCTTGGCATAGATACACAAAAAGACACTACTCAGAGACATTGGCATACATACATGCACCAGTTCAAACAGAGACGTAAAACAGGCGACAAATCACATGAAAGAAGTATAAGGTAAGTGGGGTCCCCAAAGTTAAACGAACCTGAAACAGAAAAAGAAGTTGAGGAAAAGGAGTAACCGCACCAAGTACTTCTGCCATCTGTAACAGGAAGCACGTGGAAAACAAAATAACCACTAATCATTCTGACATCACAACCAAAAAAAAGTGCTGCAGATCAGTAGCTCACACTGGCTGTCACCACAAATTCCGCTCAGCACAAAAAGCTGAAGAGAACAAGGATCTCATCTGCTGCTCTGCTGTGCTTTGGAAGGTTTCGCTACAGCTCCTAGAATGATGCATGTCCCTCAAAAATACCACAATTTACCCTGCTTGTTATAAGAAAGGTGTGCTGTCCAAAAGGTAAATATGTAACTTTTTTGCCGAAAGGAGATTTTCAGAAATGAAATTGCTGACAGGAAGCTCAGTTTTATTGTGAAACATAGAGAAGTAGAGACGTTGTTTTGAATTGTTTTCAAATTATTAAATGGTTTCCATATTTCTGTAATCTCCTCCAGACCAATGACCTTCTGAGGTATCCACGATCATCCAGTTCTAGCCACTTGTGCATCTCAGATGTTAATCCTTTCACCATTGCCCACTGTGCTTTCAGCTAGCTTGGCCGTAAGCTCTAGAATTCCTCATCTAAAAATTCCTATATTTACACCTCTCTACCCTATTTTAAGATGTTCCTTTAGAATTTATCTTTTTGACCAGGCTTTGAATTTTCTGTCTTGATATCACTTTCTGTGGCTCAGTGCTGAAAATGCTTTTATTGGTAATGCTTTTGTTAAGTGTCTTGGGATGTTTCGCTATGCTCATGCTATATAAATGCAGGTTAATTTTGGTGTTGTTATCCATTCTCCCTACCTGTCTTCTGAAGCCTCTCCCTCATTCTGGGGTCCAGCAGTAGAGGTATCTATGTCACTCAATGTAATATTGTCATGCATAAACTTAAGTGATTCTCTGCAAGCTTTCAGCATAGAAGACCACCCAAATGTGCCTTAACCCAGACCTATATATAAGAGCATAAGGTATAGGAGCAGAGTTAGACCATTTGTCCCATCAAATCTGTGCCACCATTCAATCATGGCTGTTACGTTTCTGAACCCCATTTACTTGTCTTCTCCTCATGATCCCCTTACTAATCAAGAACCTATCTCAGTTTGAAAGCATCATCTCTTCGCTCTGAGGCTGTGTCCTTGGGCCCTAGTCCCTCCTACTAGTGGAAACATCTACTCCAAGTCTGTTCTATCCAGGCCTCTCGGTATTTACGCTTGATTTGTAGGAAAACGATTCCCACGAAAAGGTAAAAGTGATGGCCAAGATATCAATGTTGACTGAATCAAGGAGCAGCCTTGATGGGCAGACTGGCCTAATTCTGATCCTGTATCTAATGGGATGCCCATATGATTTTTTTTGCATTCTAACCTTCTTTATGGTCATTTAAGCGGGCATTGGATAGGCATTTGGAAGTTATTGGGCTAGTATAGGTTAGGTAGGATTCGGTCGGCGCAACATCGAGGGCCGAAGGGCCTGTACTGCGCTGTATCCTTCTATGTTCTATGTTCTATGTTCTATAACCTCGCAATTATACTCATTTACCAAAAAGAAAAAAACGGCTAGCAGCCATTAAATCTGTTTTCAAAGAAACTCTTGCAAATGAGCATAGCAATTATGGATGTTTTATGGTTATTTTAACAGCATTTCTCCTTGCAATGTGGTGAACCCAATAAGAATTGAGATGACTGTAGTATGAGAACACAGGTAGAGGCGCTCGGTTTTCTTCCTGAACTGCTGTAGGCAAAGGTGGTGCTAACAAGAGGGAGCGCCAGGATTTTGACCAAAAGAATATGACCGAATAGCAATATGTTCCCAATTCAGAGCCGTGAGTATCGTAAATTGTAGACGTTTCAATACAGAGAGAAGTCACTCAATAATTTCTTAGATATTACCATACAGATTTTTCTGACACATTCCGAATTATTATCTAGGCCTCTGGGTTATTTACTAATCCAGCATCCTTTAACAGTGATTGTAGTTTTGTAGCAAACACATCATGGAGAGGAGAAAACCGATAAAAATATGAAAATGTACGTCATTCTGCCCCTCAAGCCTGCTCCGTTATTCAATTTGATTATGATGATCTGATTTTAACCTTAACTGCACATTCCTGCATAACATCTGAAAATCTTTCATGCCATTAGAAACCAAGAATTTATCTACTCCTGCCTTAAAAGTATTTAAAATTTCTGCATATATTGACTTCTGATGAGTTTCAAAAATTCATAAGCAACTGAAAGAAAAACTTATTTTTCTCATCACTATTTTTAATGAACACCCCCTTATTTTTAAACTATGACCCCCAGTTCTAGATTCTCCCACAAGAGGGAACGTCCTTTCAACTTCCATCCAATCAAGTCCCCTCAGGATATATTTCAATTAAGTCACCTCTGAATCTTCTAAACTTCCCAGGATTTGGGTCCAGCCTGTCTAGCCTTTCTCATAAGGCAGGTTGTTCATTCCAGGTATTACTCTAGTAAACCTCTGCAATGGCTGCCAATGCATTAACATTCTTCCTTAGATACATGACCAGTTCCATACACTGTAGTTAGATGCAGTTTCACAAGAGCTCCGCTTAACTATTACATAATACTTGGAAATGAATGTACTGGTTGTACAGGACCTCTATTTTGAAGTATACAAGGCCAGTCAGCGAGTGTGTCTAAATCACCAGTTTTACTAAGACTTCCTTCCAAACAAGTACCTTGCAAACAATAAGGCTCCTTGAACAGTAATGAGATGAATACTTACAGTTTTGTTTAGGGAAGAAATGTTAACTAAGACATTGGGAAAACTATAGCACATTTGAATGTTACAGTATATAAAGTGTTTGTTCAGGCCATTGTACCTGTACGGCTCTTGGAAAGAGCTGCCATATTTTATTTCACATTCTAGCTTTAAGTTACTCAGTTTGATCTGCCTCGCATTAACAAATACAATGTTGCAGAGCCTGAGTAAGAAAGAATTCACCTCTTTTCTCCTCTAGATCTTTGCAAATGATTTTATAACTGTTACCACCAATTGCTAACTCACTCAGCAGAGGGACTAATTTCCTCCATTTACTTTACTAAAAGCCTGTACTTCTTGAATGATTCAAAAGGTCTCATTTTAACTTCTCTTACAAGGAGAGAAGTAATAAATTTTCTAACCTTTTCTCATAACTGAGGTCTCTCATACTTCATAACATTCTTGAAAACCTCCTCTGTACCCTTTCTAAGGAGGTGAAGTCTATGTTCCAGAAATACACCAGCTGAAGTCTAACTAGAGATTTTCAAAGGTATAAAATAATCTTCATGCTTTTGTGTTCTTCTCTGTTTAAAATTCCAAGTAATATATATGCTTATTTAACCAATTTGTCAATTTGTCTGTTCCCTTCAATGATTTTTGTGTATGGATGTTAATGTTTCAATGCTCATGTACACTTTACAAAATCATGCCATTTGTAGCATTCTGTTTCATCGTGTTAGTCCTCTGAAGTGCAACATTACATACTTCTTCATATTGAATTCCATCTGTGTTGTTTCTGTCCATTTTACTATCCTTTCTATATGATTATACTGAAGCCTATAAATTTCCTTATCATAATCATAGCATCACCAAGTTATGCATCATCTGGAAGCCTTATAATACTGTTCTCACACCTTAATCTAGAGAGTTTATTGGAATTGAAAAATTATAGATCCAAAACTGACCATTATAAAAATGCCATTGCAAACTACCTTAGTCTGAAAAACATCCATCCATCCTTTAACATTTTCTGCTTTCTGTCACTAAGTGAATCCTGTATCCATACTTTGTTTTTCCTTTAACCCACTGCTTCAATTTTCTTAACAAATTTCCTGTGTAATACATTGTTGAATGGCTTTTGATTGTCCATACATGCAGCATCCATGCAGTGTTTTTCTGTAGTTAGTGTTACAGGAACTCTAATATGTGAATCACATCGATAAGCAATTGGGCCACAATCCAAACTCTATTGAAGCAGCCCTTCAGTATTGCACTGCAGTATCAGCCTGGGTTATGCAGTTAATTCTTTGAAGCACAATGTCAACTCTACAAGTATGAGCTAAAATGATACTACATGATTAAATTTTATTCAGCTTTAGGTGGAATCATTTTATAGCTGTGTGATTTACCATTGCACTGTCAATGATAGCAACTGGCATATTGTATAGCGGACCTACTAATTGTCTAACTAAGAGCAGAAAGTATTACCCAGCATTTAGGACAGTAAGAGTTTACATTGTTGCTATGGCACAGATGACTTTTAAAGTGGCAGGGAAGTAAACTACCAGAGACAGGTCAGTGCTGTGTAATTTATTTAGCAACACTGTAGACAATAGCATAGTTTCACTATTCCTCTTTATGAACAAATTTGCACTTGGACTCATTTTAGAGATTATGAAGATTAAAATGTTTGTGTAGAATGTCAGAAAGCATGAAAGGAGACTATTTGATCCATCATGCTTATGGCAATGCATTGAAAGAGCACCATAATTGGTCTTGTTCCTCTGTTTCTCATACATACTCCTGCAAAATGACCCGCATAATGTACTCATCCAACTCCCTTCAGAAAGTTATTGTTGAATCTGCTGCCACTGCTGTTTAAGATGGTTCCTTCTAGGTCACCACAATTCCTCATGTAAAATATCACACAAAGGTGGCATGGTGGCTCAATGGTTAGCACTGTTGCCTCACTGCACCGGGGACATGAGTTTGCACATTCTCCCAGTGTCTGCAAGGGTTTCCTCTGAGTGGTCCGGTATCCTCTCACAGTCCAAAGATGTGCAGGTCAGGTGAATTGGCCATGCTAAATTGCCCATAATGTTGAGTGCATTAGTCAGGGGTAAATGTAGGGTAGGGGAATGGGGCTGAGTGGGATGCTTTTTGAAGGGTTGGTATGGACTTGTTGGGCCAAATGGCCTCTTTCCACACTGCAGGTAATCTAATCTAAACAACACCAGGTTTATATGGAACTACAAGCTGTCGGAGAGCTGCTTCTTTATCAGGTAGGAGCAGTGGTCTGAGAGCTAGTGCTTCCAAACAAACCAGTTGGACTATAACCTGGTGTTGTGTCATTTTTAACTTTGCCCTCCCCAGTCCAACACTGGCACCTTCATATCATCTAAAATACTTCTCCTCATTTTACCTCTGGTTTTCCTGCCAATTATCTAAAGTCAGTGGAAGCAATTCCTTCTTACTTACTCAATCAAAAGAGGAGGTAGTGTAGTATTCATGTCCAGATATCAAGTTAATGATCTGGGGATAGGGATTTGATTTCCAAATGATGGACAGTGAAATTTAAATTCATGCTTAACATTACGATTAAAAAGGTTAACCTAACTGTAATCACTGCTGAATGTTGTAAGGAAACTATCTGGTTCACTAATACCCTTTAACAAATTCAAATCTGGTATCTGCACCGTGCATGTGAAGCCAGACCCACAGCAATTTGGTTGAATCTTGAATGTCCTCTCAAACACCTGAGCAAGCCACTCAGTTGAATTAAACTGCTACAAAGCAAAGGTATGAGACAGGATGGACCATTTAGCAATATCCTAAACACCAGAAACAACAATGGCAAACACAGCCCTATTAATGCAGCAAAGCCTTCCTTACCAACATCTGGGGCGTGTGCCAAAATCGTAAATGTTGTCCCATAGACCAGCTAAGGAACAACATGGAATTACACCTACAGTCAATGTCTCAGAAAGCACCATTACCATCATTAGGCATATCCTATTCCCATGAACAGGACAGACCCACCACAGGTAGCAGTAAAGTGGTATACAGTAGAGAAGGAATTGCATTAGGAATCCTCAATTTTGGCTCCAGACCCCATGAAGCCTTATGGCATCAAGTCCTGCTGATTACCCTCTGCCATCCCCTCTTAGCTGATGAAAAGTAGCCCTTCTTGTAGAACATCACTTGGAGGAAACATTGAGGGTAGCAATGATGTTGAATGCCTCAGTACAACCACAAATGACTGAGCTGACCTAATCCTAAAAGACATAACTGCTAGATTGGGTATGCAGCAGGTCACAAGAGAACCAACAAGATGAAGAAATTTACTTGAACACATTGTAACCAATCTACCATTTACAGATGAATCCCTATATGGCAGTTTGAACAAGATAGATGGCCTTTGTCTGAGTGAGGTTCTGGTTATTGCAACCTCGGGTTAATGTAGATGGAAAACATTCCAGCAACCTTTGCTGTGAGTGGACCTTCTCTCCAAAATTGTCTTTACCTGTTGTGCGAGGCATAAGAAACCTAGCTAGCCACTATACATCCTGCAAAGAAAGTCAGATCAGAGACTCGTACACTCTTGCCAATCATTTCCTGGGAACAACTGCTCTCTGCTCTTTATGAATTAATTTTATATTCAAGTTGCCACTACACTTTTAATTTCTTGGTTTTCAATTTTCCAACTCCTTTCAAAAAAAAGTATAAAAAGTACCAAACCTCACAAACCTAGAACTCACATTTAGCAGCTTATAATACTTGGGCATCTCTTTCTAAATCTTAACTATTAAGAGTCTTATAACAGTGGAATTCAGCCAAGGTTTGGCAGGAAGAATAGAAGAGTTGGATGTTATTTAAATTTAAAAGACTGCAAAATGCTGAAACACAGGGTGGCTTGGGAGTCCTAGTGAATAAATCACAAAAAGCTAGTATCCAGGTTCAGCGGGTATTGTGAAAGTAAATGTTCATGACCTTAAAAGGAACAAGAACAAGAGATTTAAGGTGATCTGCAAAAGAAGCACGGTGAAGGAAGGAAAAACTTTTTCACTGTGCGTGGGTATGGAATGCATGCCTGGAAATGTGATGGAGACAAGTTTAATTGAAATATTCAAGAGGGCATTGGATGATTAATTGGATAAAAATAATGTGCAATTATATGGAAAAGGCATGAGATTGGTACTTGTTAATGATACTTGTTTATTGAGCCAGTACAGTTAAGCCGGACACTCTACTGAATTTAGGTAAAAACAATGACTGCAGATGCTGGAAACCAGATTCTGGATTAGTGGAGTTCTACTGAATTTGGCTAACAATGTGATGATGTGGGCATGGGAATTAGATTTAATTTAAATACTGGGAGCAATTTGAGACCCAAAAGTCACATTTCTGTTGGCTACAAACTGAATATACTACAAGAGCTGCAGTATCACTTGATGTTATTATAGATGGAAAAAGGCACTGTCAAATAGTGAAAAGGGGTAGGATTGCACAATGATGTTTAGAAGCTCTAACTTGGTGTTGCTCAAGAGTGTCATGTAAATGGAGCATGACATCCCTCAAGGGAGCTTTACAGAAAATAACCTCACCAGTATTACACAGGGGACCTTGATGGAAAGACAACAGCAATGCAGCATCACCACAGAGCAAAGTGTTTAAGAGATATAAACACTGCATATTTTTTGTCTGTGAGAAGTGGAATCACATTTAGTTTCCCACAGCCAAAGATACCACAGACTTTCCACTTCTCTTCTTGCCTAATTTGCATCCTCAATGAAAGCGCAGGCGCATTTTGTTGCCAATAATCAGTTGCATTGCACACAATGTTAATATGTTGATGAGGCCCGATTTCAACCCCACCTGGTATAAAGCTGCCAAGCTTACAGATAGGGCAGTGAGAACCTCTTCCATTCCTTTATTTTCAACCAGTTGGGAGACAGAAGGATCCTCATGTGAACGTGCACATCAAATCCTGAGGGCTGTCTGAAATTTTTACATCAGGGTTGGGCAGTACAGACTGATGTTATTTTCCTGTCAGGCCAATCTGGTAGTGAAAGGGAGCTGAAGCCAGGAAAAAAAACAATTTCTTTCTTTTTGGGTTCCTCATGATCCCAGATAAATCCTTGGTGACAGCCTTCTGCTTCTTGAAGTCTATTTATCATTGAATAGTGAATTTATCACTGAAGACTGACTACAAGCATGCATATGATTGGGTACATAATAAAGACTTTCTGGAGATTTGCAGGGCATTCTTACTGCGTTTTGGATTTGGGCTTTAGTCTACTGCATATATTTTTAATAAGATGAATAATCCTCCCTCACTACCATTATTCAGTAGGTAAATATAGTAGGTTACTGAGCCAGTCTGTATGTTGTTCAGTCAAAATGGAAGGAAGACATTTTAAAATTGTCTTCAACAAATAGTCTGCAGATGGTTGGGATAATTTGATATAAAGAAAGCAAGAGGAACAAATTTGCATACATACAGTCCCTTTTCTGATTTAATTGCATCTGAATGCAGCTATTAAGCACTGTTTTAATGTAGGCAATGCAATGTCAAACTACATACAGCAATATCCAGTAAATAGCAATGTCCTGATGTTAGGATAATTTGCTTCAATACTGTTGGTTGAAGCAATAAAATTGAACATTTGTGCAGTAGAATTTGCCTGTTTGGTTCAAAATAATTGGAAATATTTCTGTCCATTTGAGAGGGCTTTTGGGGTCTTTGCTTAACAACTCATCTGACAGTCAGCATCTCCTGTTACATAACTCAATGATTCTGAAGAAGATAATGTTCATGTTGCATTGCCTCTACACATTCTACTGAGGTGATACAGTTTTCTGAATGGAGACAAGGCATTCATTCTACAGTAGCTTTCAGACGGAGCACATATCAGTTTAACTCTATTGTACAATACACCTCTCTGATATTAAGAAAAGTGCCTTTCCTGTAGATACGCCACAGGGTGTTCCCTCTACCACATCACTAGAGGGGCCCAAGACAAAGCAAAGGTGAAGGCGTATTGGTCACAGTGAACTGTTGCAAGCAATCCTTACCCAGTACCACATTGTGTTAGAGGTGACAAATACCTAAAACAACAAAAAAAAAATCATCTGCAAAAGTATCACACCTCTGACTCCTTAAGTGACAGTCTAGGTCTGTGCTCAAACCTCTAGACAAGGGCTTGAACCCATGGCCAACTAACTGAAAGAAGCAAGAATCATTGAAACTTGATTGACACTGGTGTAGGTCCAATGGTTAACACCTGGCAAGGTTTACAGCCCCACCTTCAGTTTAGAAACTTCCTATTTTTCATTCCATTCATCAATTGTTATATCCCCAGATACTTTATAGGTAAGTGAAATAGAAACACATCACTCAACATATTTCCCATCATGTCATCAGGGTTGGAGAATTTGAGCTATAGGGAGAGGCTGAACAGACTGGGGCTGTTTTCCCTGGAGCATCGGAGGCTGAGGGGTGACCTTACAGAGGTTTACAAAATTATAAGGGGCATGGATAGAGTAAATAGGCAAAGTTTTGTCCCTAGGGTCGGGGAGTCCAGAACTAGAGGGCATAGGTTTAGGGTGAGAGGGGAGAGATATATAAGAGACCTAAGGGGCAATCTTTTCACACAGAGGGTGGTACATGTATGGAATGAGCTGCCAGAGGAAGTAGTGGAGGCTGGTACAATTGCAACATTAAAGATGGGTATATGAATAGAAAGGGTTTGGAGGGATGTGGGCCGGGTGCTGGCAGGTGGGACTAGATTGTGTTGGGATATCTGGTCGGCATGAACAGGCTGGACCAAAGGGTTTGTTTCCGTGCTGTACATCTCTATGACTCTATGACTCTATTTGATCCATTGCAACACTTCATAGGAAATGTCTTGTTAAACATTGAATTTTAAATTCAGTATTGATCTCTCGCTTTGTACATTTTCTCTGCATTATTTTCTTTGTTTCGTTCTGTTACCCAAATGGACTTTGCATCGAATGATCTGCCTGTACTGCATGTAAAACAAAACTTTTCACTGTACCTTGGTACATGTGACAGTAATAAATCGAATCAAATCAAACTTTCCATTGGATACCCTCAAGATAAGCTGCCAAATGATATCTCCAAGACATAAAGCAGTAGTTCCCTTTGCTTTCCAGTAGAAAACTTTTCAAAACACTGGAATCCTGCCTAATAGCTGCCAAAATTATCCTTCAATGAAGATTTAAAGAAACAATAGAAAAAGAAAGGACAAGGAGTGTTATATTAGCACTAAAGGAAACCTTGTATCTTACTAAGTTTGATGAGTCCAATGAATCTGTATCTGACAGCCAATGCTTGATTCTGATATGGTAAAAACAAAATGAGAAAAGGAACAATTTGTATTCATTTATTTGAAGACTTGAAAGCATTTGCGAATACTACTGACTTGAATCTGATGACTTTCTTGGCATAAATCCACCTCCAACTGTTTCCACTAGAGAAGTTGCAACATATTCCTTGTTTTGGCATTGTTCGCATAATTTAACCATTTGTGTTGTCACATGGTGTAAGTGTTTAAGTATCAAATTATTGAATGACCAAAGAAACATTTTAAAACCTTAATTTAGTGAGACAGTGCAAGAAGATGATGGTAATAGGAATGGTAATGTCCTTGATTACTGTGATTAGTGATGAATGGACGTTTTGTTGACAGGAGTTTGTAATTTGGTCCCTCAGTGTTAGTTTGGACTGTTATTTTTCTTGTTATACATAAATGACTTGGACTTTGACAGAGAGTACAGTTTGGAGGTTTATGGCTCAGATCTAAGCTTAGTAATGTAATAAATAGAAAGCAGGATAACAGACTTCTGGTAAATGAAGAAGGTATCTAAAATTGTAAAAGAGTCTTGATCAATGGGACAAATGGGCTGAGGAGTGCCAGATTGAGTTTAATGAGTTTAACTCTGGGGTATTGCATTTTGGTAAAAAGAATAAGAGCAGAACTTACACAATTATCAGTAGGGCCTTGGGTAGTATTGTCGAACAAAGAGACCCAGGGGTTCAGGTACAGAGTTCTTTGAAAGTTCTTTGAAAGTTGTGTCACAGGTAGACAAAGTGGTTAAGAAGGCATTTGGCACACTTGCTATCATTGCTCAGACCATTCTGTATAGGAGTTAGGATGTCATGTTGAGGCTGTATAGGATATTGGTGAGATCACTTTTGGAGCACTGTATACAGTTCTGGTCACCCTGCTATTGCAAAAATATTATTAAATTGAAGAGAGTTCAGAAAAGGTTTACTAGGATATTGCCAGAATTGGAGGGTTTAGGTTATAGGGAGATTCTAGATAGGCCAGGACATTTTTCATTGGAGCGTAGGAGGTTGAGGGGTGATTTTATAGATCTTTACAAAATCATGAGGGGCACAGATAAGGTGAATAGTAAAGGTCTTTTGCCTAGGGTGGGGAGTTCAAAACTAGGGGATATATTTTTAAGGTGACAGGAGAACGATTTAAAAGGGACCTGAGGGGCAATGTTTACACACAGTTGATGGTTTGAGTGTGGAATGAACTGTCAAAGAAAGTGGTAGATGCAGGTGCGTTACAACATTTAAAAGACATTTGGACAAGTCCATGAATAGGAATGTTTAGAGGGATATGGGCCAAATGCAGGGACATGTGCCTAATTTAGTGTGGAAAACTTGGTCAGAATGGAAGAATTGGGCCAATGAATCTGTTTCCGTGCTACGTGACACTATGACTCTAAGTAGGTTTGTAACCAAAGATCATCTATTTAAAAAGAAATTAGGGAGAAATTAGGGAATCATTGTTCACTCAGAAGGGTTTTAAGATCTGGAATGAAAGAATGGTGGTATCGTTTCCATTTGAACTTTTGACAAGTAATTGGACTAAATATTATTGTGAAAACATGGTTTAGGATTAAATTAGACAACTTCTAATGAGCCAGCAATGGTATAATTAGCCAAATAACTTCCTTCAATCCATGATTCTATGATCTAATTCATTACAAACTCTGATGGTGAAGTTTTTTATTTTCTGCCTACTTAAAGGAAATTGCTCCTGGCTGTTTGTTGTTCTTCTACACGGTCAACACATAGTTTTTTGGATTAGCCTGAAGTTTCATCGATAAGATGGGAATTTTAACTAATCAAAAGAAAAAAATCAGCTTGTTGTTACAGACCATCACCAAGGCAGAGTAAAGTTGAAGGGAGAGGGTTGTTAAGAAAGTATATGGTGTTTTGGCTTTCATCAACAGTGGGATAGAGTTTAAGAGCCGTGAGGTTTTGCTGCAGCTCTGCAAGTCCCTCATGAGACCACACTTGGAATATTGTGTCCAGTTCTGGTCGCCCTACTATAGGAAAGGTACAGAGGCTTTGGAGAGGGTGCAAAGAAGGTTTACCAGGATGCTGTCTGGACTGGAGGGCTTGCCTTAGGTTGAATAGGCTTGGACATTTCTCTCTGGAGAGAAGGAGGAAGATAGGAGACCTGATCGAGGTGTACAAAATAATGATTGCAACAGATAGAGTCAGTATCCAGAGACTTTTCCCCAGGGCAGGATTGACTGGTACGAGAAGTCATAGTTTGAAGGTATTAGGAGGAAGGTATAAAGGAGACGTCAGAAATAGGTGTTTTACACAGAAAGTTGTGAATGCATGGAATGCGTTACCAGCGGTGGTGGTGGAAGCAAAGTCATTGGGGACATTTAAGTGACTGCTGGACATGTACATGGATAGCAGTGAGTTGAGGGGTGCATAGGTTGTTACAATATTTTACATTAGGATTAAATCTCAGCACAATATCGTGGGCCAAGGGGCCTGTTCTATGCTGTACTTTTCTATGTTCTATGTAACATTGCTTAATATAGCATGGCACAGTTAGGCACTTCATTGAGTATCCTCTTTATTTTTTGCCTCCAGCACTGAAGATGGAAGTTGATTAAAATTTCATCCTTTTTTCATTCCTTTATGGGATGTGAACATCGCTGGCTAGCCAGCACTTATTGGCTATCTTTAGTTGCCCTTGAGAAGTTGGCTTTGAGCTGCCTTCTTGAACTTCTACAGTCCACATGCTGTAAGTAGACTTACAAAGTAATTTAGGGAGGGAGTTCTGGGATTTTGACCCAGTGACACTACAGGAATGGCAATATATTTCCAAATCAGGATGGTGCATGGTTTGGAGGGGAAATTGCAAGCCGTTATGTTCTCATGTACAGTGTTGCTACTGAGAGCTGATGGTGGACATTGAGGATATGGTGCCAATCAAATGGGCTGCTTTGACCTGGATGGTTTTGCGCCCTCCAGCCAAGTGGGGAGTATTCTGTCACACTCCTGACTTGTGCCGTGGACAAGCTTTATGGAGTCAGGAGTTGAGTTACTCACTGCAGTATCCCTAGGCTCTGACTTGATCTTGTAGCCACAATATTTAGGTGGTTAGTCCTGTTCAGTTTCTGGTCAATGGTAAACCCCCAAAGGGATTCCCCAGGATAGTGGGGGATTCAGTGAGGTAATGCCATGAATGTCAAAGGGCAATGGTTAGATTCTGTCTCTTTGAAGATTGCCTGACATTTGTGTGGTACAAAATTTGCTTACCACCTGTCAGCCCAAACCTAAATAATGTCCAGGTCTTGTTGCATTGGAACATGGACTGCTTCAGTATCTGAGGAGTTGTGAATGGTACTGAACATTGTGCAATCATTGGTGAACATTGCCACTTCTGAACTTATGATAAAGGGAAGGTTATTGATGAAGCAGCTGAAGATGGTTGGGCTGAGAGCACTTCCCTGTTAGTCTGTTTAGCTGTAACCAATGTATGCCAAAATTAATGAACAGATTTCAACAAAACTTGCGAGATAAATAAGGTATTTGTGTTCTTTTTTTTTAATATTGTGTCTTATTTCAGCTGCTGTGGTGTAATTAACACAGCTGCCAAATGTGAACAGAGATTTCAGAGCAGATCTTGAATGTGGATTAGTTTAACATCTCTTCAGTGAAATGGAAGTTCCTAACAAAAATAGCCGTTTTTAAACTGCAGTTGCAGAACTTCAAATCAGGCATGAATAACCCTCTAGGAAGAATTGAGTAACTGTAAAAATATTAAGGTCAAACAGCATAGCAGAGGTATGCATATCACAGAGAGACGTTTTAACATATTTTGCAACTGAGCACAAAATGGAACATCAAGTCCAACTGAAATGTCAGATTGAGAAATATATTTTGCCAGGAAGCCAAGAGGAGCATGACGGTAGCAGCAGCTATTTCAGGGAGGAGACCGGTTGCTTCTAACAGTCTGTCATGTTTCTTCCTCTACTCTGCTGTCATCAAGAGAGTTTGTGGTTCTGGCTTTCTCTTGCACCTTACAAACAAATTCAACTTCTCCTTTATGTAAAAGAAGTCCTTCATATAAGAGAATTAATTTCACAACACTCAGCAGGAGAAACTATTGAAGTCATCTTGAAATTAGTTAGACCATAAAGTCTGAAAGTTGGCTAAAAGGCCGGTTCTACTCAAGTCAATCCTAATCTCTCTTGGTACATGTAAAATAGATATTGTGTTCAAGGAAGGCAATCTTTCATTTTCATATTAACCTTGCATTGTTCGTAAAGAGAAGTACAATAGTATAATAGCTATATAAGGAGGTTACACTCCAAAACATCTAAATGTTGGGAATTTTTGTCACACAATTCCACCCCTATCCTCAACTCAGTTGAGTTCAATAATTATTAACCTTCCTCCATAAATGTAGCTATCTAATTCAAATCTGACAGAGTTGTTGGAACAGACAGCACACAATAATGCAGGAGCATAGAAACACAAGAACAGGAGTAGGCTATTTAGGATTGAGTGAGGATAGATCTTGTCACCCAGAGAGTGGTGAGCCTGTGGAATTCCCTGCCACAGAATGTGGTTGAGGCCAAAACTTTGAGTAATTTCAAGAATGAGTTAGATATAGGCCTTAGGGCGAAAGGGATCAAAGGGTATGAGAAGAAAATGGGGAAGGGTATTGATTAGCCATGATCATATTGAATGGCAGTATAGTCTTAAAGGCTCGAATGGCCTATTCCTGCATATATTTTCTATGTTTCTGTGTCTTCAGAAGGTTGACCAACAAAGATTTGATCTTTGTACTTGTGATTTTTTTTGGCTAGGTTTTGAATTTATTCTCCTGCAAAGAATGAACCCAATTGTCTCTTGATCTGACTATTTCAATGGCCTTACCTGGTAACTTGGGCCTGAACTTTCCTAGTCCCTTGGAAGTGAGGGGCCCAGGACATGAGCATCTTTGTCAGGATGGCTATCCAACAGGGAATGCAATCTGGTATGTTCCCAGGGGCTCATTGCCACAGAATTTGGCAATTTTTTCAATAAAGACAATGTAACAATGCTTCAATCAAGAGATATTTTATGATAGCAACTAATTTTCCCAGCGTCACATGGGTATCTCAATGTATTGGGGGCCTGGCAATGTTTCAGATATTGAAGAGGCTTATCAGGTGTTAAAAAGCTGATATATGTCAGCTGCAAGAGATCCCTTTCTACTCTGTGGCTTCTCACTGAATGCTGGCTCATTTTTATTTTTAAGATGACTCCTAAATTTTCTGCAAACATCTCCAGTTTGATGTGTTGCCAAGCTCAGAAAGAATGGAGAGCAGAGTATTATTTAAATGGAGAATGACTTCCGAAAGCTGCACACAGAGGGATTTCGGGCTCCTCATCACTAAATCACAAAAGATTAGCATCCAAGTTCAGCAGGTAATAGAGAGAGCAAGTGGAATGTTGGTCCTTATTTGAAAGTTAATGGAGTGTAACAATAGGGAAGCTTTGCTGAAGCTAAAACTGACAAAGCACAAGTCAGACTACACCTGGAATACTGTGAACAGTCCTCTTATGTAAAGAAAGATATACTATCATTGATGCTGTCGAGAGAATGTTCACTTGGTTGGTTTCAGTATGGATAGATTTTCTTGAGGATGTGTTGAATAGTTTGGTCTTGCACTGTTGGAGTATAGAAGAATGAGAGGAGACCTTATTGAAATGCATAAAATTCTTAGGGGCTTTGATAAGGTTGATGTCCCGAGGTTCTTTCCTCTTCAGGAGAATCTAGGACCACAGGCCTTAATCTCAGAGTATGAGGTCACCCATTTAAGAGAGAGGTGAGGAACAATTTCTTCTGTCAGAAGGTAGTAAATCTGTGAAATTCTTTCCCATAAAGGGTTATGGGGGTTGAGTTATTATATGTATTCAATGGCTGTGATAGACAGAATTTTAATCAGTAAGTAAATGAAGGGTTGGGGGGGGAAAGACAGGAAAATGGAGTGGAGGATTATCAGAGCAAGCTTGATGGGTCTACTTCTGCTCCTATGCTTTTATGATCTTATCATTTTACACCACCATTTGTCTTTGGTAAGGCAGCAAGAGCAGTGGAGCCAGCACTATGCAGGCATTGTGTATTTAGAGCAAGATCAGCCAATTCAGATGAATTGCCAGTTCTGTGGGGAAGAGGTCAGGATGATCGGGGAATTTGAAGGGGAGGGTTTAAGGAAACAAGATAAAAAAAGTTTCTGAAATTTTTAGGCCGTATTTTAACCATTGCCTCTTGTTTTAATCAGACACAGTGCAGCTGGACTGCTGTTCAGTTATTCTAGCTACATTATGGCTCCTCTGCCAAAGGAGCTCAAAGGCTAACATCTAAATTGGTTCAGTACACCATTTGTAAGCATGATCCTAGCCCCCATTCTTTGCATTTTCCACTTGAATTTGAGCTTCTGAAGTATGTCAAAAGCTTACAACTTCAATTGTTCATTGTGCATTGTACTGATATACAGAGGAATCGAGGATCCAAATCCAGAGCTCCGTGAAAGTGTCAACACAAATGGATAAGGTGGTAAAGGAGATGTTTGGCATGTTTGCCTTCATTGGTCAGGGCATTGAGTATAAAGGTTGGCAAGTTGTGTTGCAACTATATTAGACTTTGGTCAGGCCATTATTTGGAGTACTGTGTGTTGTTCTGGTCACCCCACTGTCGGAAGGCTGTGGAAGCTTTGAGGAGGGTGCAGAAGTAGTTTTCCAAGCTTCTGCCTGGATTGGAGTCCATTAGCTATAAGTAGAGGTTGAATAACTCAGTTTATTTCACAAGAGTTTCAGAAGCTGAGGGGAGACCTAATGGCAGTACATAAAATTATGAGAGGCATGGTAGGCTGGATATTCAGAGTCTTTTTCTCAGGCTGGAAATGTCAAATACGAGGAGGCATAGATTGAAAGTGACAGGGGGAAGGTTTAAAAGAGATATGCAAGGAATGTTTTTTACATAGAGCTGGTCGGTGCCTGGAATGCACTGTCAGGGGAGGGAAGCAGACACACTAGCAAAGTTTAAAAAGCCTCTTAGACAGACCCATGAACAGGCAAATAGAGGGATACAGACATGTGCAGGCAAGTGGGAGCAGTTTAGAATAGCATCATGGTTGGCACAGTTAAGGTGAGCCAAAGGGCCTGTTCCTGTGCTCTACTGTTCTATGTTCTATGTCAGCCCATTATGTTATTAGATTACCTACTGATCATCAATGATAGATTAGACTATACAATTATATAATGAATATAGATGTGTAGTAAGTAATGGTATTTCGCATAATTATTCTGCTTACAAAATTTTGGGCCTAATCTATTTCTAAGATGGTGAAAGGCATGATAAAAATAGAAGCCCTTTCTCTATCCCAGGAATTACTCAGTGTATGAATTCATTGCCTAGTGTATTACTCTAAGTAGCATTATTTTGTGCACAGCAACATTGTGTACTCTAGACATTGCTTTCTTTCACTATATGCTGTGTAATTCTAGATGTTAATATCTGCTGGGGATTCCCTCCATTTGGCAGTCCTCCTACTCTGTCTGCCCAGCTGGGGGATATTAATGGTGTTGACATCAGCTGCTTTCTGTCTCCTCCTCCCCCTGCTATTGGGAAGACTAGATTCTGTAAGTTAGATGCCTCTACAGAGACTTTGATCTCAGGTGCTTACCACATGGACAACTGTCAGAATCTCCTCCAGTGCCCGACATTCAACTTGAGTGTCTTGTAGCAGCTCTGAGAGCAGTTTTCAAACAAGATGTTTGCTGTATTTATGACTTTCTATGTCACAGAATAAAAAAAAAATCACACTGTGTATGGTATTATGTTACAGGCAACGGAGAAGTCATTTGAGTTGTAAAACTCCACAGCAGGCTTTTTCTTAATTTATTGCAATCATGCTATTCTACTTGCTACCTGTGCCATTTATGACTTTTCTTTAAATTTCAGTCTCTTCTAACTATGTAATTAATTCAACTTTCCGGTTAATATTGATAATCCATCCCTTGCTATATTAAATTAGTGTAAAACAA
Organism: Hemiscyllium ocellatum; assembly: GCF_020745735.1. Lineage (NCBI taxonomy): Eukaryota > Metazoa > Chordata > Chondrichthyes > Orectolobiformes > Hemiscylliidae > Hemiscyllium > Hemiscyllium ocellatum. The sequence goes on along the minus strand of NC_083404.1, from coordinate 112,868,644 downwards.
TTATCTCTTGCCTTCCGTTCCAGCAGAGGATGCCTCCTTATTACTGAGTAATTGACCAATGGAAGTAAGTTCTCTTTCATCACCTTTTCAATCTTTTGCTTTCCTCCTAATCTGAAACTAAGCTTCTTCCCTCCAGTACATACAATCTTAGATTTGATAGCTCTCATCATAATTACATTCACTCACCCCAATTATTGTCCCAGTGAATGTATGTATGGAGTGTGGTGTATTGCAGATTTATTTGGAATGCTTTAATTAATTATAATAAATAAAAGTAAATTAATAGATTCCACCAATGTAGTGATGAAGGGAATATGATCACATGTCAGAATGACATGTTGCAGCCACCACCTCAAACCTGTTTGTGCTTGGCTTCAAGTTGGGGACAGAGATCAGTGCAGTAACTATATGGCATTTAGCAGGTAATGCATTTGAATTATGTAAAGTATCTTTAGGATCTTTAATAGGTTTCCCAAAGAAGTAAACTTAATTTGATATTTATTTTGTTAAACTTAACAAACCATAAAAAAAAAACACATTGATCTGAATCCTTGGAGAGAGGAACAGCATAAGAGGAAACTGAAGGAGCAGAAAAGAGAAGTGTGTATAACTTCTCTTTAATGCAGCTGATGAATTCCACTAATTGTGCTCTTAATCTTTTAATATTCTCCCACTACCATCTCCAGACAGCAACAACCATTAGGATGGATTTGCAACACCATTTCAAAGTATCTTTCAAATCATGAGCTACATCTATGATCAGGAACTGTGTTGAAACAGTATTGATGTAAAATACCGATAAAGGCTAAACAAAAGTCAAAAGTCAACTGTATCAACATACATGCAGCATAGTATTACAATATACTCATATTTCCCTTGACTCATCATGCATTACTTATTTACCCACACTTCATTCTCACTCATGTTCAATGGCCTTATCTCTACCAAGCCCATCGGTACACATGCACACAAGTAAGTATAAAAATATTATCTGAAGATTCCAGTGTTATGGGAAAGGCAG